>NC_069501.1:370500513-371178013 GCF_027579735.1 Bombina bombina | reverse complement strand
GGTTAAGCCAGACTAAGGGATTGTGGTCCGTTATAAGGGAAAATTCCTGTCCATACAAACAAGTGTTCAACTTCCTCAGTGCCCAGACTAGGGCTAAACAGTCCTTCAAAATCCCATCAGCTTCTTTACGAGTTTTCTGTACCTGCTCTTTATAGGTATCCACAATCCCTTCATACTGACATAGGGTGCCCTTGAGTTGCTGCACCTCACTATGAGCCAGCGTCAGCTTCTCCTCCAGTGTCACTAAGTTTGTCTTTAATGTTTCATGTTCCACTCTCAAGCTGGTGTTTTCTGCAGTCTGTCGGTGCAGCCTGTCTAGCAGAGATTCCTGTTCTAAACGTGCTTTTTCCTCTGCACTCCTCTTCTCTCCCGCTAGCACTGTTACATGATTATTTAACGTGACCATTTCATCCTCTACGTGACTCTTCTCCTTCATCAGCGCATTGTAACGGGACTTCCACGTATCAATAGCGGATAGAGATTTACTGAGCTCAGCGTCCTGGGGCTTAGCAGCAGGTGGGTCAGTCTCTGCTGCACGGATCTGGGCACGGGTAGTCACAGGGTTAACATCGGCGGGACCCATAGGAGCGTAGGCAGAACCAAGGGGGGCCAAGTTATTTCCAAGGAGAACATCCGCGGGTAAATCCTTCATGACCCCCACATTCACAGGTCTAGCGCCCCCTCCCCAATCCAAATGTACCCTGGCAACAGGTAGGCGGAACACAGTGCCCCCTGCTACCCTCACAGCCACAGTGTCTCCAGTGTGCTGTTTCTCAGACACCAAGTTCTTTCGAAGCAAGGTCATGGTAGCACCAGTATCCCGTAGACCACTGACCTCCTTCCCATTCACTTTAACCAGTTGCCGGTTATTCCGGTGGGCAGCTTGCACAAGGTCTGCCTCATGTAGGATGCCCCAGCATTCTTGCGCCTCTACGTAGCGGGCCGCAGGCTGAGGGTTACGTGTGATTCCGCCGGCAGGTCTTCTCCAGGACTGTGCTTGGTTCGCTGCATTTAGGGGACACTCTGGTCTTTTGTGCCCTAGTTGCTTACATCCAAAGCATCGAATCGGTTGTGAGTAGCCCCGCGAATTGAACCGGGCTCTCTGAGGGTAGTTCGTGGCCAGAGGCCGTGTGGTATAGCGGTGCGCCGGGGGTTGGTAACTTACAGCTGCTGGGGTGACTGGGGGTCTGTACTCCACTCTAGCAGGGGGCTTAGTGGTAGCAGTGTCCAGTTTGCGGGCATCCGTATACTCATCTGCCAAGCGAGCCGCTTCATGCAGGGTGGAGGGTTTACGGTCCCGAACCCACTCTCGAACTCCTGCGGGTAACTTGTCGAAGCAATGTTCCAACAGGAATAGCTGCAGCACCTCTTCCCCAGACACGGCTTGGCACCCCGCTATCCAGTGAGCTGCTGTGCGGTGCACCTTACAGGCCCACTCAAGGTAGGAATCTCCAGCTAATTTAACAGTGTCTCTGAACCGCCTCCGGTATGCCTCTGGTGTAACCACATACCTGGAGAGCAGAGCCTCTTTTACAGTATTATAATCCCCGACTTCCTCATCTGGAATGGCCCGAAAAACCTCACTGGCCCGGCCGGATAATTTTCCGGATAATATCGTGACCCAGTCCTCTGCGGGTACCTTGTGAAGTGCACATTGCCTCTCAAAATCCGCAAGGTACCCATCAATCTCTCCTTCTGTTTCCAGGAAGTTTTTAAAAGCTGCAAAATTTACTTTTCTCTTTTCCACTGGGTTTACTGCAGCGCCGCTTTGGCGAAGTAGGTTGGCTTCCACAGCTGCTATGACCCGGTCGATAATTTCCGCAGATGGGTTGGGGCCATAATGTGCCAGTCTTATTTTGACAGCCCGGTCAAAACTTGCTTCTTCGGGGGTTCTGTCTGATATGCTGAGCCCATTGGTTCCTACGGTCCCTGGTACTCTTTCCATCTTTGTCAGTATTGTAATAATCCCCCTCTTCCTGAGGTTACTGGCTTGTGTAGTTGCTCTTCTGGGCGATAAGGTTCATTCCGTCGCTTGCCACCAATTGTTACGATACCAACAGGATACCAAGGGTTAATACCAGGGAACAATGTCCTGAATATGGGATCAGCAATTCACAACCCCAATCAGTTCCCCCCTCAAACATGAGACCAGGCTCCACATTTCAGGTTTAAAACAGAATGTAATTTATTAAAGGCTAGATGCCCAGTATTTATACAGGTTTGACCCCAGATGGGGGGGGGTTGAAAGACTGTTGTACATTAGATAAAAGGGGAAGACGCCCTTTGACATGATACAATAGAATTACATTACTTAACACTTTAAACACAAGACACTCTTGGCTTTCCTTATCACTTAGGCGTCTGCTCTCTGAGAGTGATTAAACAATGGAATGCTTATCACTAACTTAATTATAGCTGGAGCCAGCAACTTGTATTTAGAAAATAGAGTTAACACTTTCAGTCCTGACCGCAGGGTCTGTCACAATATATATATATATATATATATATATATATATATATATATATATATACAAATATGTGTGTTTATACACATATATGTACATTTATACACTTTGGAGCCCTTTCCACTCAAATACCTTAAAACTTGTAAAATAATTTTTAATATTTAATTATGTATTTTACTATGTATTTAATGTAAACATTTTACATTTAAATGTTCTTTGCTTAGAAGAAAATGTTCTTTGTATTTTTAAATATATATATTCTTTATGTCTGTATATAACTATAACTGTATATATATATATATATATATATATATATATATAGCTATATAGGTATAGATATATATTTTATTTAAAAAAATCAGAAGTATAAAGAAATATATATTTGAAAATAAAAAGAACATTTTCTTCTATGTGAAGAATATTGGAATGTAAAATATTCATAACTACCTTTGGGTTTAGCGCTGTAGGTCTTAAACAGTGTCAGGTTAGCGAGCGAGCGATAAGTGTTGTCTGTAGACTAGGTCAAAGTAAAAGTGGGCATTTTATATTATATTACACTTTGTATTATTTATAAAACAAATGTTCCTGTACTGACCCAGTTAACAGTGACATATATAGGACTTAATTATTAGGGTGGGCACTTCCCAGAGGCACACTGGTGTTTTGACGGCAGGGCTGTGACAGGAGGGGCAAGACCAGGCAGTTTGTACGTGGGACTGGGCATTCCATGGGGGCTGTGTGGAGCTGGGGGAATCTTATACAGAGAGGAAAGGGGCAAGATATTACTTTGGGGGCCAATGCTCCCCCAGCGATGCCACTGCCTGTTAACAAGTGCTGCTGATTTTTTTTTTACACCAGGATTACTTGTTAGTAAATTCTAAGCTTAGTTAGTACAAACATCTTACTGCAGCTTACCATGAAATGTGTGGCATTTCTTTACATTTGATGCTTTCTTAGACTCTTCTGGACATGTTTTTTTCATGTTTTTTTCAAAGTACCAACTTTTATCTTCCTCAAACGTCATAAAAAGCAGTATGAATTCACGTGCATCAAACGGCCTGTTGCTATACTTATCAAGGGTTCCGTTTTTACAGATCAACAATGGACCAAGGAGGCCAGAATGAATATCTCTTTCCTAAATGCATAGAAACATAGTTACTGTAACAAAAACTAAAAAATAATTATATATCCATACATACACAAACACACACACACACACATATATATATATATATATATATATATATATATATATATATGTGTGTGTGTGGCACTACGTATTCCCCTGTTATACTTATATCTAAGTGGTACATGTCTTTCACTTTAAGTGACAAAAAGCTCTGATACATTTTATTGTATTCAAAGCAGCTGTGGGTTCACTTTTTGAATGGGCTGAGCTCTATCTCTTTTCCACCTCCACTAAGAGGTTGATTTATGTTGCTACCACTTGTTTACATATTTTTTCAATTGTCAATACTTCAGTATTTACATCTTCAGTATAGATGGCAATTCAACAGGCACAATCGGCTAATTTAAAAATTTAAATTAAGGTTAACTATTTGTAAACAATATAAAGGGGTATTGTATTTAAAGCAGCTGCCTTTTTACAATAGGCTGTGTTCTCTCTCTCATCCCACACTATTTCAAATGAAAAAATAAAGGTAAATGTGTATATATATATATATATATATATATATATATATATATATATATATATATATACACAAAACACAGGAATGGACTGCACTCTCAGATCGTACAGGGTACTCATCCTAAGTCACTGTAAACAACACAGCCCTGAATATTGACAGACAGCTGTACAGTTCCCAGCAACCCAGGCAGTTAACCCCTATGCTGCCTGGATGACAGGCCCATAGGGAAAATTATAAAAAATTAGAGACCTTGACGAGGTCCACGGCTTGACACCAAATGCAATTGACTCTCCCATTTTTGCTTTTAAATATTGCTGTGTGGCTGCTGGTGAGTGCCAGGTTTTCTGTGTGTTTTACATACATACATATATATATATATATATACCTGTATATATAAATATATATATATATATATATATATATATAAAAGTGTGTATGTGTGTGTGTAATGTAACCCTCCCTCTCTGTGTTTTAAATGCTAACTCACCAACAAGCACCTGCAAATAGTTAAAATAAGAGAAAAGCCACAGGACACAGGAGGGAACACATTAGCATGGTGAGTACTAACCCTTTTGTTCACGCTGTGTCCAGTATTTTAATGTTCCGTTACAATAATGAAATGTGTGAACCATAAGATATAGTGAGGGGATTGTGTATGCTAGTAAAATATACTCTATTTACTACAACCAAGTAATATTTGAAAGGGACATTTAAATCAAAATGTAATTCCCTCTCAGTTATTTAAACAGAATTGCAGAATACTGTATTATTTTGCTTGTTTTGACGTAAAATACACTGCTTTTGTTGTAAAAATGATGCTTGTCCCACGCTCCACAGAGAAGTTGAAAAGTAAATGATGTAACACTAGCAAAAAAGTCTGCTGCAAAGTGCCTCATGGTAATAACTACATAAGCCATAGAAAAAGTATTAATCCTTTCCATCGTTTCTGGGTTAGGAGCATAATTAAAGCCTCAGTCATGCCTTGCTTAGGTTATAAGCAAAACATATCTTTATTTTCAAAACATTGAAAAAAACAAAAGAAGGAAATTCACTGATGCACCAGCATTTGTCCCACCCAGGAGACTAAAATACAGCACCGCTGCAGCAGAACTTGGTCCCTTTCACCAAAAAGGAAACCGTGGCACACTCCACTGAACAGCATGGAGTACAGTGCCCTCTGCTGGAAGATGGATTACACTACTTTGATTACCAAATGAAGAATGGATTAATTACACCACAACAGCCATAGTCTATAATGTTAGGCCTAGATTTGGAGTTTGGCGTCAGCCGTGAAAACCAGCGTTAGAGGCTCCTAACGCTGGTTTTAGGCTACCTCCGGTATTTGGAGTCACTCAAAAAAGGGTATAACGCTCACTTTTCAGCCGCGACTTTTCCATACTGCAGATCCCCTTACGTAAATTGCGTATCCTATCTTTTCAATGGGATTTTTCTAACTCCGGTATTTAGAGTCGTGTCTGAAGTGAGCGTTAGAAATCTAACGACAAAACTCCAGCCGCAGGAAAAAAGTCAGTAGTTAAGAGCTTTCTGGGCTAACGCCGGTTCATAAAGCTCTTAACTACTGTACTCTAAAGTACACTAACACCCATAAACTACCTATGTACCCCTAAACCGAGGTCCCCCCACATCGCCGCAACTCGATTAAATTTTTTTAACCCCTAATCTGCCGACCGCCAACTACGTTATCCTTATGTACCCCTAATCTGCTGCCCCTAACACCGCCGACCCCTATATTATATTTATTAACCCCTAATCTGCCCCCCACAACGTCGCCGCCAGCTACCTACAATAATTAACGCCTAATCTGCCGACCGCAAAGAGCCGCCAGCTACATTATAGCTATGTACCCCTAATCTGCTGCCCCTAACACCGCCGACCCCTATATTATATTAACCCCTAATCTGCCCCCCTCAACGTCGCCTCCACCTGCCTACACTTATTAACCCCTAATCTGCCGACCGGACCGCACCGCTATTATTATAAAGTTATTAACCCCTAATCCGCCTCACTAACCCTATAATAAATAGTATTAACCCCTAATCTGCCCTCCCTAACATCGCCGACACCTAACTTCAATTATTAACCCCTAATCTGCCGACTGGAGCTCACCGCTATTCTAATAAATGTATTAACCCCTAAAGCTAAGTCTAACCCTAACACTAACACCCCCCTAAGTTAAATATAATTTACATCTAACGAAATTAATTATCTCTTATTAAATAAATTATTCCTATTTAAAGCTAATTACTTACCTGTAAAATAAATCCTAATATAGCTACAATATAAATTATAATTATATTATAGCTATTTTAGGATTAATATTTATTTTACAGGCAACTTTGTAATTATTTTAACCATGTACAATAGCTATTAAATAGTTAAGAACTATTTAATAGTTACCTAGTTAAAATAATTACAAAATTACCTGTAAAATAAATCCTAACCTAAGTTACAATTAAACCTAACACTATACTATCATTAAATTAATTAAATAAAATACCTACAATTACCTACAATTAAACCTAACACTACACTATCAATAAATAAATTAAATACAATTCCGACAAATAACTACAATGAAATAAACTAACTAAAGTACAAAAAATAAAAAAGAACTAAGTTACAAAAAATAAAAAAATATTTACAAACATAAGAAAAATATTACAACAATTTTAAATTAATTACACCTACTCTAAGCCCCCTAATAAAATAACAAAGACCCCCAAAATAAAAAATGCCCTACCCTATTCTAAATTACTAAAGTTCAAAGCTCTTTTACCTTACCAGCCCTGAACAGGGCCCTTTGCGGGGCATGCCACAAGAAGTTCAGCTCTTTTGCCTGTAAAAAAAACCATACAATACCCCCCCCCCCAACATTACAACCCACCACCCACATACCCCTAATCTAACCCAAACCCCCCTTAAATAAACCTAACACTAAGCCCCTGAAGATCATCCTACCTTGTCTTCACCTCACCAGGTATCACCGATCCGTCCTGGCTCCAAAATCTTCATCCAACCCAAGCGGGGGCTGGCGATCCATCATCCGGTGGCTGAAGAGGTCCAGAAGAGGCTCCAAAGTCTTCATCCTATCCGGGAAGAAGAGGCGATCCGGACCGGCAACCATCTTGATCCAAGCGGCATCTTCTATCTTCATCCGATGACGACCGGCTCCATCCTGAAGACCTCCACCGCGGACCCATCTTCTTCCGGCGACGTCCAACTGAAGAATGACGGTTCCTTTAAGGGACGTCATCCAAGATGGCGTCCCTCGAATTCCGATTGGCTGATAGGATTCTATCAGCTAATCGGAATTAAGGTAGGAATATTCTGATTGGCTGATGGAATCAGCCAATCAGAATCAAGTTCAATCCGATTGGCTGATCCAATCAGCCAATCAGATTGAGCTCGCATTCTATTGGCTGATCGGAACAGCCAATAGAATGCGAGCTCAATCTGATTGGCTGATTGGATCAGCCAATCGGATTGAACTTGATTCTGATTGGCTGATTCCATCAGCCAATCAGAATATTCCTACCTTAATTCCGATTGGCTGATAGAATCCTATCAGCCAATCGGAATTCGAGGGACGCCATCTTGGATGACGTCCCTTAAAGGAACCGTCATTCTTCAGTTGGACGTCGCCGGAAGAAGATGGGTCCGCGGTGGAGGTCTTCAGGATGGAGCCGGTCGTCATCGGATGAAGATAGAAGATGCCGCTTGGATCAAGATGGTTGCCGGTCCTGATCGCCTCTTCTTCCCGGATAGGATGAAGACTTTGGAGCCTCTTCTGGACCTCTTCAGCCACCGGATGATGGATCGCCAGCCCCCGCTTGGGTTGGATGAAGATTTTGGAGCCAGGACGGATCGGTGATACCTGGTGAGGTGAAGACAAGGTAGGATGATCTTCAGGGGCTTAGTGTTAGGTTTATTTAAGGGGGGTCTGGGTTAGATTAGGGGTATGTGGGTGGTGGGTTGTAATGTTGGGGGGGGTATTGTATGGTTTTTTTTACAGGCAAAAGAGCTGAACTTCTTGGGGCATGCCCCGCAAAGGGCCCTGTTCAGGGCTGGTAAGGTAAAAGAGCTTTGAACTTTAGTAATTTAGAATAGGGTAGGGCATTTTTTATTTTGGGGGTCTTTGTTATTTTATTAGGGGGCTTAGAGTAGGTGTAATTAGTTTAAAATTGTTGTAATATTTTTCTTATGTTTGTAAATATTTTTTTATTTTTTGTAACTTAGTTCTTTTTTATTTTTTGTACTTTAGTTAGTTTATTTCATTGTAGTTATTTGTCGGAATTGTATTTAATTTATTTATTGATAGTGTAGTGTTAGGTTTAATTGTAGGTAATTGTAGGTATTTTATTTAATTAATTTAATGATAGTATAGTGTTAGGTTTAATTGTAACTTAGGTTAGGATTTATTTTACAGGTAATTTTTTAATTATTTTAACTAGGTAACTATTAAATAGTTCTTAACTATTTAATAGCTATTGTACATGGTTAAAATAATTACAAAGTTGCCTGTAAAATAAATATTAATCCTAAAATAGCTATAATATAATTATAATTTATATTGTAGCTATATTAGGATTTATTTTACAGGTAAGTATTTAGCTTTAAATAGGAATAATTTATTTAATAAGAGATAATTAATTTCGTTAGATGTAAATTATATTTAACTTAGGGGGGGTGTTAGTGTTAGGGTTAGGTGTCGGCGATGTTAGGGAGGGCAGATTAGGGGTTAATACTATGTATTATAGGGTTAGTGAGGCGGATTAGGGGTTAATAACTTTATTATAATAGCGGTGCGGTCCGGTCGGCAGATTAGGGGTTAATAAGTGTAGGCAGGTGGAGGCGACGTTGTGGGGGGCAGATTAGGGGTTAATAAATATAATATAGGGGTCGGCGATGGTAGGGCAGCAGATTAGGGGTACATAGGGATAATGTAAGTAGCGGCGGTTTACGGAGCGGCAGATTAGGGGTTAATAATAATATGCAGGGGTCAGCGATAGCGGGGGC
This sequence comes from Bombina bombina, assembly GCF_027579735.1. NCBI lineage: Eukaryota > Metazoa > Chordata > Amphibia > Anura > Bombinatoridae > Bombina > Bombina bombina. The sequence continues at coordinate 371,168,859 of NC_069501.1, read as the reverse complement.
GGCAGATTAGGGGTTAATAAGTGTAAGGTTAGGGGTGTTTAGACTCGGGGTACATGCGTTAGGAGCTGAACGCGGCTTTTTTGCAGGTGTTTTTTTTTCAGCTCAAACAGCCCCATTGTTTTCTATGGGGGAATCGTGCACGAGCACGTTTTAGAGGCTGGCCGCTTGCGTAAGCAACTCTGGTATCGAGAGTTGAAGCTGCGTTAAATATGCTCTACGCTCCTTTTTTGGAGCCTAACGCAGCCTTTATGTGGACTCTCAATACCAGAGTTATTTTTATGGTGCAGCCAGAAAAAAGCCGGCGTTAGCTACGCGGGTCCTTACCGACAAAACTCTAAATCTAGCCGTAAGTGATTTGTTGGTTCAGTACTTAGACTGTAATTGAGACTGTGGTTATGTGCTGTTAAAGCAAACTTCACTGAGCATGAAGAGCTGTGTTAGAGCTTGTTTATGGCACCATCTCTCCCATTAGTTCTGGTACATAGAAAATGTCTGTTAATTGCTGCTAAAGGTCTCTAGATGAATGATATTAACTTTTGCAAGAGAACATCTAGCATATTACATTTTAATAGATGTTGTGCTTCCCCATCAGCAAATAGATTTCTTTTTTTAATGTTTTAGAACAAACTTTAATAAATAATAATCAGCCAGCTATCCACTACAAACATACTGATGGTGATGGGCATGATGGTAGAAACATAGATTCTGACGGTAGATAAGAACTATAGGCCCAACAAGTCTGCCCAATATTCCTAAAAGGATAAACAACTAGCTTGTAGGATAGCTTTATGCTTAATCCAGGCATTCATGAAGTCACCCACAGTGTTTGTCATTACCACCTGTTGTGGAAGGTGAGATCACACAACCTCCCCAAAAAAGCTCTACTTTAGCTTACGCTCTTGATATGATGTATATTTTTTACATCTGGGCAGTCATTTTACCCCTCAGCTGACACTGTAACATACTGATCATTAATGGTACCTTTGTAGCTACAATTAACACATGTAAACAGAAGTGATTTGGCCCTCTTGACTGCCCCATAAAGGGGCATGAAACACAAACTTTTTCTTTCATGATTTAAATGCAGAATACAATTTTTTTTTTTTATCTTTTTATGTTTATTAAGCATCAGGGGTATTTAACAAAACATAAAATCAATTCCAACAAAAGCAAAAAGAATGCATAAGAATGAAAAAAAAAAGAACCCTGCAAACAAAACCAGCCCTTAAAACACCAGGTCCACATCATAAGTAAACAGTAATAAAATCATGGGTTATTACAGTTGAGTGAATTATTCAACTACGTTCTTTAAACGTACCACCTGATGCTGCTTTTTCTTGATTTTTTCCCCCTTTCCCCTCCCCCCTTCCTCTAATCTTCCCCAGATGTTATATCGATTTGTTTTAATGATCTTACATCAATAAATCTTACATAGTATCCTTCCAGTATGTAGGGAAAAAAAAAAAAAAAAAAAGAAATTCAAAAGTTTGTAGCCCTTTATTGGCTGCGGGGAGTTTACCAAACTCCCAGGAGAACCAATTCCGTATCTCTAAATGGGTAGATCAGGTGATCAATCTCACTAGGAGGTAAGATTTTAATGAAATTTGACCATTTAGAGAAAAAACTTCTTACATCCTGGTCGTTCTGTAAGTTAGTGTCTAATTGTTCCATAATACACTGTTTCTTCAAACAGTTTTTTATCTCTACGATGCTCGGGACTGCTTTCGAGTTCCACTTCTTCAAAATTAAATACCTCATTGCTAGAATTACCATAACTACGAGTTTAAATTTCTCCTGGGGAAGGCCTAAGTCCCCCGTGGGGAAAACTATATTTGCAGGGGATAGCTTCAGTGGGGTGATGCCCATCAGGTTGGTAAGCCAGTATTGCGCTTTTAACCAACAATTCCTGATTCTTGGGCAATACCAGAACATATGAATGAGATTTGCCGAAGGGTATGAGCATTTTGGGCATTTGTTAAAACTACGACTTCGACATTTGACTCCTTTCTCTGGCGAGAAGTACGTCATATGTAATAGCTTAACATGTGCCTCCCGCCAAGTGGCAGAAAATGTGGCACTCGAGATTGCTTGTATTGATGAAGTTACTACAGGAAGGACCACTGAGTTTTCTGGGAGGGTTGCTATCCATTTAGTCTGAATTTTTTCTACTATTTCTGGACCTTTAGAGGAGGTCAATTTTTGGTATATGTATGAAATTGATGACCGGCCATTTTTAACTAATAATATCCAGTTCTCAAGTATACCCAGAGACCAGTCCCATCCAAAATCATTTACTAATTTAAGTGCAAGGTGTCTTGCTTGAAGATAAGCAAAGAAGTTTTTATTAGAAAGCTGAAAATTCTCTTTAATAGAATCAAAGGTTTTGATACATTTTCTTGGAAAATCAAGTAATTGAGCAATGTTTACTAAACCCAGAGTTTCCCATTTAGAGAAAAGAGCTGATTGTATCCCAGCCTGAAATTGAGGGTTATTTAAGAGAGGTAAAAACGTGAAACCCTAAATTGAATATGCAGTATAGAACATATCTTTCTCCACATCTGGATTGGGTTATAGATGGACTTCATTTTTTTTATTTCTGGTGGAATTATATTGTTATTACAATGTAGTATCGCTATTAAAGAATATGGGTAAGCTATGTTATTTTCAAGATCAAGACTCGTAATGTAATTAGCGCCTGTTAACCAATCTACCACCACTCTCGCCTGGAAGACTATATTATATAATCGAATATCTGGTAGCGAAAGACCCCCGTATTCTGTAGTAAGCATTAATTTAGAAAGAGAAATCCTAGGTTTTTTACTTTGCCATATAAAAGAGCGAAGAGACGAATTAAAGGAAAGGATATCTTTTGTTTTCAAGATGAGTGGAGTATTCTGAAGGACGTACAGAATTTTGGGGAGAAGAGTCATTTTATAAAGAGCAATACGTCCTGACAAGGACAGAGGGAGATTCTGCCAGTTTTTGAAAGCTTGCTTAACTCTATTAAGTACCGGGGGGATATTTAAATCATACCAATCATTAGGGTTGGGGGAAATCCAGATGCCTAGATATTTAAATGCATCTGGGACTATGGAGAATGGAATAGCTACATGGGAGTCCTTTGTGTGTTTAAGCCAACATAACTCAGATTTTAAAATATTCACTTTATAACCAGAAAAAGAGCTAAACTGATCTATAATGTCAAGAAGTCTTGGTATATTTCTGGCTGTGTTTGAAATATAAATCAGGACATCGTCTGCGTAAAGTGCAATTTGCAATTCTTTTTCCTTAATTTTGATCTCTTCAAGTTGATGACGAATTTGGATAGCAAGGGGTTCGATGGCCAAATCGAAAAGTAACGGGGAAAGAGGACACCCCTGTCTGGTTCCTCTTCCTAATCTTATATCTTGTGTTAAACCATCATTAACCATGATTCTCGTAGATGTATTACTATATAAGTTATTAAATAAACGCAGGAAGTTGCCTCTAAGTCCGAACTGCTGTAGCGCGAAACTTAAATGATCATGGTGTACTGAATCGAACGCTTTTTCAGCGTCGATAGATATAATTGCCATATCAGGGGTGTCCTCTCCCCCCGTCTCCCCCGCCTCAAGCCTCTTGAAATGTTCTATTAGCGTAAATACTTCCCTTATTTTGGCTGATGAGTTTCGATTCGATAAGAAACCAACTTGGTCTTTATGGATGATAGTTGAAATCAGTGGTTGGAGTCTATGCGCTAGGATAGATGTCAAGAGTTTATAGTCCGTGTTTAATAGCGCAATAGGTCTATATGACTCCTTTTTATTTGGGTCTTTCCCCTGTTTTAAGATGAGGTTTGTATATGACCCAAACAAATTCTTTAGTTGGTGAATTACCAGAAATGTAGATGTCATTAAAAAGTGAAGTTAGGTGGCTTATTATTTCGGGTGCTAAAATTTTGTAAAACTCATTCGGAAGTGCATCCGGTCCCGGAGCTTTATTGGAGGACAGCCTTTGAATCGTTGTTGAAATTTCTGCTTCAGTAAAGGGGGATTGCAATGTTTGGAGCAGATCAGGCGACAAGGATGGAAAAACTAGTTTATCCCAGAAATTCTCTCTCTGGAGTTTATTAGAAACCTTAGAAGTATATAAAGATTCATAGTATTCTGCGAATACTCCACGAATTTCTTCGGGGGAATTAAGGTTTTTGCTGCCATTTATGATAGATTTTATTATGCGAGAACCTTTTTCAATTTTAACCAGGTTAGCCAAAAGCTTCCCTGTTTTGTTACCATAATGATATAGTTTGGCCTGTAGCCTAAGGTCTCTCTGGGTAGTTTTATAAAGAAGAAAAGAATCCCTCTCCGCTAGTGCTGAATTATATCTAGTCCAGTTTTCTAAAGTTTTACTTAAGATGTAACGATTATATGCGTTTGTAACGGCCCTTAAGACTTCATTTTCCCTCCTTTTAATTTTCTTGGACCTGGATATGGAATATGCTAATATTTCCCCACGAAGGACCGCCTTTGCAGTTTCCCAAAATAGGGCAGGTTTGGAAGTATGTTGTTGATTAAACAGTGCAAATTCTTGAAATCTGGAGATGAGCCAGTTTTAAAATTTTAAATCTGAAGTTAAATATTGTGGAAATACAAAGCTACCATTCCTGTACCCTGAAGAATTTAAGTGGAACTCGAGAGTAATCGGAGCGTGATCCGATATGGTTATAGGTAAGATCTTGGTGGACACTTTCATTTTACATATTTTTTCATCTGCTAGAAAAAGGTCGATTCTCGAAAGAGTTTTATGCGCTCTCGAGTGGCACGTATAATCTCTATTGTCAGGATTTTGGAGTCTCCAAATATCACAAAGTTTTAGGTTACGAAACAGTCTAATGAATAGTTTGGACTCCAAATTATCTAGTTTTGTTTTAATTGGAATAGAATTCTGTCTAAGCCTATCCAACGGGTATTGAGGAGCCATGTTAAAATCGCCTCCGAGTATCAGATACCCTTCTGTAAATGAAAGGAGCTTATTTTGCAAGTTTTCCCAAAAGGGAAGATTAAAAACATTGGGAGCATATACGTTACATAATGTAAATAATGTATTTAAAATCTTGATTTTTATCAATAGGTATCTTCCTTCCTGGTCTGTGGCTAGTTGTATTACCTCATAGGGGAGTTTCTTCCCAATGAGGATTGCTACCCCACCCTTTCTTTGTGTAGTAGAAGAGAAAAAGACTTCCCTAACCCAGGAAGATTTAAGTTTTAAAACTTCCTCTGGTTTTAAGTGGGTTTCCTGTAGGAAAGCTACATCAGTGTTTATCTTTCTTAGTTGGGCAAGTATGGCTTTCCGTTTGATGGGAGAGGTGAGGCCTCCAATATTCCAGGAGGTCATTTTTAAATTACTCCCCGCTGACATTTTGATTTAAAGTGATAAAGGGCAGCAACACAAAAAAAAAAAAAAAAAAAAAAGGGGGCGGAAGGATGGGAGGGAAAAAATGATTTTAACCCTATAACCTTCCCAGCCCCATCCCGTATGCTGTCTGCTTGTTCATTGGACTCACTCTAAGTGAGTATCTCTGTTTGGGTGATTAACTTTACTCAGTTTTTATCCTGTGGGAAAGATTCAGCATAAAATTTAGCTGCTTCTTGTGCTGTATCAAAGAGGTGTGTATGACCATCAAGGGAGAGTTTCAACCTTGCTGGGTATAGCAGGGTTGCTTGCACCCCTTTCTTAATGAAATTAGTGCAATGTGGAGCAATTTCCCTTCGTTTTGTGGCTGTGCCTATAGAATAGTCCTGAAACAGGTAGATTTTGGCCTCATTTAGAAAAATAGGTTGCTGTTTGCGAAAAGCCTGGAGTAATAGCATCTTGTGTTGAAAGTTTAAAAATTTTACAATAATGGGTCTTGGCCGGGTGTTGTTTCTGTGTGTGTTGGGTTGGCCTACCCTGTGTACTCTTTCTATAATTATAGACGAGTGAATTTCTGATAATTGTAATAGCCTGGGGAGTGTGACCTTAACTAACTGGCCAAAGGAGGGGTTTTAGGGTGCCCGTGTAAAAATCTATCCATAAATAGTGGGGTGATATAAAGATTACTATGTAGGATTGTCCAAGTAGTGAAGTGAGTTGTGGTTAAAAAGTGCTGTGATTATAAATTAATTGAAGGGGGTAAGAAATACCCAGTGGAAGTGAGTGAGTCTGAGAAATTTGAATTCAATGTGAGGTTCGAGGGGTGATGTTACCCTTTTGTGTCATAAGAAAGTGAAGGTGAGAAAAAAAAAAAAAAGCATATGTGAAGTGAGAAAAAAGTGGGGAAGAGGGAGAAAAAAAAAAGAAAAAAAAAAGGGATTCCAGCAGAAAATAAAAGATTATAGAAATTTTCCTTTAGGCCGTGACAGGGGGGATACACTGATTTCAAGAGACCTGTATGTCTATGAGAAGAATCAGCAGAGAGATTTAATTTCTGCAGACTCAGGTAGATTCCAAGTTTAGAAACATAAAGGATTCCTGGGTGCACAGGCAATTATTCTACTTTCCAGGAGATAAACAGGCTTGGAAAGTTATCCAGGTATACACAGTTACAAAAATTACCAGCTAGGTCCAAAGGTGTGTCAAAAAAAAAAAAAAAAAAAAAAAGGGGGATTTTAACTTAATTCAGTTGAAGCTTCTGATCTAAGTTATTTCAATCAGACCTTCATCTACCTCCCAGGAAGAATTGGTTAGCTTATAAATTCTAGGGAGGGAGGGGTGATGCCTAAATGAAATGAGATAATACGGTTATCAGATTAACCTCCTTCAATTGAAGCAGTGTATCTGTACAGCTAGAAAAATAGAGACATTGTGAGTTTTAAACAAAACAAAATATCTTAGAGTATAGTCTCTTAGCCTCCTAAATAGGGGGGGGGGGGGCTTTGTTGGGAAAGTGTAAAATTGTGGGGGCTTCTATACAGTTACTGTCCCCCTCCCTTTTTTTTCACTTCTCCCCCTTTCTTCCCCCCTTCCTTTCCTCTACCCTTCTTCCCCTTTCTCCCCTTCCTCTTTTCTTTTTAACTCTGTGAGTTCCCCGCAACAAAACAACCTGTTTAGTTTAAACAGTATCAGTGCTTCAACCTGTATTCTATTGTTAGTGATGTACAAAATGCGACTTTGTTAGCAACTTGCATAAACAGCTTTCTGTAGTAGCCTCAAGTTGTAGAAAAATATCTCTTGTTATTAACTAAAACAAGGAAATGAAATAATACGATTATCTAGTTAAGCTCTTTCAATTGCAACAATATGTCTGTACAACTAGAAAAGTAGAGGCATTGCGATTTTAAACAATATATCTTAGGATGTAATCTCTTAGCCTCACTTTGTGATCAGTTTATGTAAACAACTTTCTGTAATAGCCTCAAGTTATAGAAGGGTATCTCTTATTATTAAATAAAATAGAGTATGATTAAACCAAAATGACATGTGATATTTAGTGGTGTCCTCTATAATGAGAGAGATAGTCTGAAAAAAAGTTCTAATTGTACACTTTGCTTAGTCACAATAGTACCCAGTGTAGTCTATTTTATATGCAAAGTTCTGTGCTATTGTCCCGTGTATTAATTTGGTAAGTTCCAGGGGATTCCAGCCTTGACACCTTTTGCAGGTACCCAGAGGGTATTGTCCGCCCAGCTAAATCAGCAGAGAGAGGGAAGAGAAATAGAACCAACATTCACTGTCTGTATACGTTACCAGCTCTCTTGGTGGCCGTCCCCAGCTGTGTTGTGTCTCTTTCCACCTTTTTAACCTTCTCCGTGCACTCCGAACCGAAGGGAAGGGGATCTAACAGGGACTACCAGCGGTCCAGGAGGAACAAAAAGTGGGATCTGAAAGTTCTGTGCAGCGATTCCTTTGAAAACAGTTGAAGTGAGGTCTTCCCCAGGGTTTTTACACAAACAGCTCTGCAGATTTACCCGGCACCTACCCCTCACGCAGCACCGGTGGGAGGGGGGTTTTGGGTGGTCTTATCAGATGGCCGTGGCTGCTGTTAATCTTTAGCCAGGAGTTGTGACCGTGACTGATGAGGAATCACAGATGAGCCCGAAAGAAAAAAGCCTTTGCCGGTCTGAGCAGATCCTATCCCTCTCGCAGCTTCAGTGGGAGGGAGCTTTGTGAGCGTTGTTAGAGCGAACCGGTGGCCCACAGCGCAAGTAACTTGGCAGTGCTGCAGCAGGTAAGGTCTTTCTTGTAAGCCGGGCAGCCAGAAGCAGGTGGGCACAGGATACAAAATCGACCTGGGAAAGAGGAATCCCTCTCAGGGGTGCAGACAGCAATATTCAGCCGAGCAGTAAAAGGTAAAAGTCTTTCTTACCGGCTGGATTACCGACAGACAGGTGCAGACAGGATTCAAGCCTGATTAGAGAAGATACGTCCCCCGCACGGATGCGTATGCCGGTAATTAGTACTGTAGCAACAAGTAAGATCTTCTTACCAGTCAGGCTGCGGAGGGTCAAATACAAACAAAATTCAGGCCAACCTAAGAGAGAGGAGTCACCCACCAGGGCACAGGTAACTTCTATGGGTCCAGGTTTAGTGATTCCCCGGGCGGGCTTAATCGACCAGCTTTCTCTTAGCACTGCTGGGTAAGTTATTTCTCCTGTCTACTGCCCTTATAGTATCGGGATAGTTGTTCTTCTCAGTGAGTATGTTGGTTCGCTGCTGCGTCCCGGAGATAGTCTCTGTATAGCAGCACAAGATGTCTGCCTGTTGTAGAGTTAAATACAAATAAGAGTGAGCGTTTCGAAGACAGTCAGATGTAGCTTTAAAGTGCGATATTGTGGCACTTATGGAGGTTCTGGCAGCGATGTATTCAGCTGTTCAAGCCTCCCTTGGTCTATGGGTTTGGGCGCGAGTCTATCGCCAACAGCTTGGGGGAAGGTAAATCAGAGCAGGTGCGATACGTGACCACACACCTGAACTCCTCCTCCAGATCCTCCGCAGAATACAATTTTAAACAACTTTCCAATTTACTTCTATTTTTTAATTTGATTCCTTCTCTTGTTATTCTTTGCTGAAAAGTTTATCTAGGTAAGCTCAGGAGCAGCAAATAACCTAGGTTCTAGCTGCTGATTGGTGGCTGCATATATATACTGATTGTCATTGACTCATCCATGTGCTCAGTTAGAAATCAGTAGTGCATTGTTGCTCTCTCAACAAATGATACCAAGAGAATGAAGCAAATTAAATAATAGAAGTAAATTAGAAAGTTGTTTAAAATTGCATTCTCTATCTGAATCATGAAAGAAAACTTTTGGGTTTCATGTTTCTTTAAATGTCCAATTTTTTTTAAATCCATGAATGTTACCTAAATGTAAAAGACATGTTAGTGTCCAGTATTTTGTAAAAATTTTACTGGACAGCCTGCAAAAATACCAGACTATTCGATTGAATACTGGACACCTGGCAAACCGATATATATACATAACCCCACACAGCCACTATGCTTCCTCAGCAATGCTTTATTGTTATAAAGGTGTTTATATCAGCAAAAATAACATGTGACATTAACCCTTTAAGGATTTAGCATATCAAAGACCAAACCTGTATTATTATTTTTTTACAAGTTGCATGTTACATACTTGCCTATTGGTTCATTAGGATGTGTGGGTGGCAAAACAAAATGGCTTGAAGCTGACTGCACATGCACTTTGACAAAAGCTTTAAGAAACAGTTCAGGCCTCATAAAGAACTGTGGAGTATTTAAACAATGTGGGTGTGTATAGACTTCATAATGGATCTTGCAGCCGCAAACTGTTTGATTTACTCTTCCGGGAGATCCTTAAACAGTTATGCAATTCAAAATAATATTAATACATAGTAATGAGATTCCTGCACTGTGCATGGCTTACCGGGTTCACACCAGAATAGTAGGCCCAAGTCCTGCAGGCTGATCCCTCTGGCTCTGGCCCAGATTGCTTTGTAGCATACCAAACATAGACATGTGTTTCACCTGGACTCACAGCATCATCCTTCCTTAGCCAGTCCTTGGTATCATCATTATAACCAAGTCCTTCTGATGACTTTTCATAAGAAATGCCATGGGCGTGTATAGAATATGGCCTTGTTGCTAGATTTTTAAATGTCACCTTTAAATAAGACAATCATAAAAGTCAATTAAATGTTAGTTTTGCAATACAATTATTAATAGGATATGCAATTAGAAAGTCTTTAGAAACACAATTATTGGTATTCATTTTCAGGAATTCTTGGCGGAATTCTAAGTGGACTCAATGTGTTAGGCTTATGCAGCCCTTGTTATTGATGATTTTAAACCAAATACGCCAACATCTTAACAGTAGCTTTAGATCACTGGTTTTCAAAACTGTCCTCAAACCTCCCTAACAGGGCACATTTTGAGGATCGGTGGGTGGGGGGGGGGGGGTTTACTGTTAGAGGGGGGGCTTAGTATTTTTTTAATGCAAAAGAGCTGTTTAATTTAGGGCAATGCCCTACAAAAAGCCCTTTTAAGGGCTATTGATAGTTTAGTATTAGATTAGGGGGTGTTTTTATTTGGGGGGCTTTTTATTTTCATAGGGATTAGGTTTAATTTTTTATTTTTGATAATTTGGTTTATTATTTTATGTAATGTTAGATTTTTTATTTTTTGTAATTTTAGAGTTTTTTATTTTAATTGTAGTTTAGTATTTTTTATTTAGGTAATTGGGGTTAATTTAGGGGGTGTTAGGTTAGGGGCTTAGTAATTTAAATAGGGTAATTGCGTTGTGGGGGTTTAATGGTTTAGGAGTTAATAGATTAGGTTAATTCTGATGTGGGTTAATGGCGGTTTAGGGGTTAATAGATATATTAGTTTAATTGCGATGTGGGTTAATGGCGGATTAGGGGTTAATAGTTTAATTAGGTTAATTGCGATATGGGTGAATGGCGGTTTAGGGGTTAATACATATATTAGGGAGATTGCGATGTGGGTGAATAGCGGATTAGTGGTTAATAGTTTAATTAGGCATATTGCATTGTGGGGGGTCGTCAGTTTAGGGGTTATTAGTTGCGATGTTGGGGGATTGCGGATATAGGGGTTTTTACTTGTCGGGTTTAATTTTGGGAGGCGGGTTAGACTTTTAACGGATATTTAAATTTATTTTCTTTTCTTAGGCGCCGCCAGTTTCTAACATGGCGTAAGTTACTGGCGACTCCAGAAATTTGTATTTACGCACATTTCTGGACATCGCTAGTTTATCCACCAGGGGAAATTACGGGTGACGTGGGTTTCAGCAGTTATGCTGAAGCCTGCGCCGCATATGTAATCTCGCCCCCCATGTTACAGGGGGCCGTCAAAAATAAATTTGTCAGTAAAAAAAATCTACTGCTTATTTGAAATTCAAAGTAAGTATTATTGCATTGTCTTTGTATTATGCACGTGTTAATTATGCAGTTCTATGTATTTAGTGGTCCTTTAAATAGCTCCCGGATTGAAGGAGTTTAGTATTCATTTTAGGTGCCAGTATTAATAGATTTTAATCCTTTTGGGAGTATATTATTGATAATAGTGAAAGGGCACAATCCCAATAATTATATTTACTAACACTTATACTTATGCTTGAATTGAGTGAACAATATGATGCTGATACAATGTGTTTGCTTTGAATGAGTATGAGAGTGTTTCAGAATGATACATTGTTGCATTTTCTTTAATTTTTAAAAAAATGATGTAATTTTACACAATACAGTGATACAAAAGCTACATTTCTAAAGATCTAAAGGTGTAAAAATAAAGATCAACAGCTGTAATAATGAAGATCTACAGGTGTAAAAACTTTTGGCTAGATTTAGAGTTTGGCGGTAGCCGTCAAAACCAGCGTTAGAGGCTCCTAACGCTGGTTTTGGGCTACCGCTGGTATTTAGAGTCAGTCAGGAAAGGGTCTAATGCTCAGTTTGCAGCCGCGACTTTTCCATACCGCAGATCCCCCTACGCCATTTGCGTATCCTATCTTTTCAATGGGATCTTTCTAAAGCCGGTATTTAGAGTCTTGGCTGAAGTGCGCGTCTAACGACAAAACTCCAGCCGCAGAAAAAAGTCAGTAGTTAAGAGCTTTCTGGGCTAACGCCGGTTTATAAAGCTCTTAACTACTGTGCTCTAAAGTACACTAACACCCATAAACTACCTATGTACCCCTAAACCGAGGCCCCCCCACATCGCCGCCACTCTAATAAAAATTTTTAACCCCTAATCTGACGACCGCACACCGCCGCCACCTACGTTATCCCTATGTACCCCTAATCTGCTGCCCCTAATACCGCCGACACCTACATAATATTTATTAACCCCTAATCTGCCGCCCCCGCTATCGCTGACACCTGCATATTTTTTTAACCCCTAATCTGCCGCTCCGTACACCGCCGCAACCTACATTATACCTATGTACCCCTAATCTGCTGCCCCTAACAGAGCCGACCCCTATATTATATTTATTAACCCCTAATCTGCCGCCCCCAACGTCGCCTCCACCTACCTACAATTATTAACCCCTAATCTGCTGACCGGACCACACCGCTACTATAATAAATGTATTAACCCCTAAAGCTAAGTCTAACCCTAACACTAACACCCCCCTAAGTTAAATATAATTTAAATCTAACGAAATAAATTAACTCTTATTAAATAAATTATTCCTATTTAAAGCTAAATACTTACCTGTAAAATAAACCCTAATATAGCTACAATATAAATTATAATTATATTGTAGCTATTTTAGGATTTATATTTATTTTACAGGCAACTTTGTAATTATTTTAACCAGGTACAATAGCTATTAAATAGTTAATAACTATTTAATAGCTACCTAGTTAAAATAAGTACAAAATTACCTGTAAAATAAATCCTAACCTAAGTTACAATTAAACCTAACACTACACTATCAATAAATAAATTAAATAAACTACCTACAATTATCTACAATTAAACCTAACACTACACTATCAATAAATTAATTAAATACAATACCTACAAATAAATACAATGAAATAAACTAACTAAAGTACAAAAAATAAAAAAATATTTACAAACATTAGAAAAATATTACAACAATTTTAAACTAATTACACCTACTCTAAGCCCCCTAATAAAATAACAAAGACCCCCAAAATAAAAAAATTCCCTACCCTATTCTAAAATTAAAATAGAAAAGCTCTTTTACCTTACCAGCCCTGAAAAGGGCAATTTGCGGGGCATACCCCAAAGAATTCAGCTCTTTTGCCTGTAAAGAGAAAACATACAATACCCCCCCCCCCCCAACATTATAACCCACCACCCACATACCCCTAATCTAACCCAAACCCCCCTTAAATAAACCTAACACTAAGCCCCTGAAGATCTTCCTACCTTGTCTTCACCATGCCAGGTATCACCGATCGCTCCAGGCTCCGAAATCTTCATCCAAGCCCAAGCGGGGGTCCAGAAGAGGCTCCAAAGTCTTCATGCTATCCGGGCAGAAGAGTAGATCCGGACCAGCAACCATCTTCTTCAAAGCGGTGACAAGCGGCTCCATGTTGAAGACCTCCGTCGCGGATCCATCCTCTTCTTGCGAGGTCCTAAGTCCGAATGAAGGTTCCTTTAAATGACGTCATCCAAGATGGCGTCCCTCGAATTCCGATTGGTTGATAGGATTCTATCAGCCAATCGGAATTAAGGTAGGAAAAATTTGATTGGCTGATGGAATCAGCCAATCAGATTGAGCTCGCATTCTATTGGCTGATCGGATCAGATTTTCCCTACCTTAATTCTGATTGGCTGATAGAATCCTATCAGCCAATCGGAATTCGAGGGACGCCATCTTGGATGACGTCATTTAAAGGAACCTTCATTCGGACTTAGGACCTCGCAAGAAGAGGATGGATCCGCGACGGAGGTCTTCAACATGGAGCCGCTTGTCACTGCTTTGAAGAAGATGGTTGCCGGTCCGGATCTATTCTTCTGCCCGGATAGGAGGAAGACTTTGGAGCCTCTTCTGGACCTCTTCAGCCGTCGCTTGATAGAAGACTTCAGCCGGATGATGGATCTCCAGCCCCCGCTTGGGCTTGGATGAAGATTACGGATCCTGGAGCGATCGGTGATACCTGGCATGGTGAAGACAAGGTAGGAAGATTTTCAGGGGCTTAGTGTTAGGTTTATTTAAGGGGGGTTTGGGTTAGATTAGGGGTATGTGGGTGGTGGGTTGTAATGTTGGGGGGGTATTGTATGTTTTTTTTTACAGGCAAAAGAGCTGAATTCTTTGGGGCATGCCCCGCAAAGGGCCCTTTTTCAGGGCTGGTAAGGTAAAAGAGCTTTTCTATTTTAATTTTAGAATAGGGTAGGGCATTTTTTTATTTTGGGGGTCTTTGTTATTTTATTAGGGGGCTTAGAGTAGGTGTAATTAGTTTAAAATTGTTGTAATATTTTTCTAATGTTTGTAAATATTTTTTAATTTTTTGTAACTTAGTTAGTTTATTTCATTGTATTTATTTGTAGGTATTGTATTTAATTAATTTATTGATAGTGTAGTGTTAGGTTTAATTGTAGATAATTGTAGGTAGTTTATTTAATTTATTTATTGATAGTGTAGTGTTAGGTTTAATTGTAACTTAGGTTAGGATTTATTTTACAGGTAATTTTGTAATTATTTTAACTAGGTAACTATTAAATAGTTATTAACTATTTAATAGCTATTGTACCTGGTTAAAATAATTACAAAGTTGTCTGTAAAATAAATATTAATCCTAAAATAGCTATAATATCATTATAATTTATATTGTAGCTATATTAGGGTTTATTTTACAGGTAAGTATTTAGCTTCAAATAGGAATAATTTATTTAATAAGAGTTAATTTATTTCGTTAGATTTAAATTATATTTAATTTAGGGGGGTGTTAGTGTTAGGGTTAGACTTAGCTTTAGGGGTTAATACATTTATTAGAGTAGCGGTGAGATCCGGTCGGCAGATTAGGGGTTAATTATTGTAGGTAGGTGGAGGCGACATTGGGGGCGGCAGATTAGGGGTTAATAAATATAATATAGGGGTCGGCGGTGTTAGGGGCAGCAGATTAGGGGTACATAGGGATAACGTAGGTTGCGGCGGTGTACGGAGCGGCAGATTAGGGGTTAATAATAATATGCAGGGGGCGGCAGATTAGGGGTTAATAAATGTAATATAGGGGTCGGCGGTGTTAGGGGCAGCAGATTAGGGGTACATAGGTATAATGTAGGTTGCGGCGGTGTACGGAGCGGCAGATTAGGGGTTAATAATAATATGCAGGGGTCAGCGATAGCGGGGGCGGCAGATTAGAGGTTAATAAGTGTAAGGTTAGGGGTGTTTAGACTCGGGGTACATGTTAGGGTGTTAGGTGCAGACTTAGGAAGTGTTTCCCCATAGGAAACAATGGGGCTGCGTTAGGAGCTGAACGCTGCTTTTTTGCAGGGGTTAGGTTTTTTTCAGCTCAAACTGCCCCATTGTTTTCTATGGGGGAATCGTGCACGAGCACGTTTTTGAAGCTGGCCGCGTCCGTAAGCATCGCTGGTATTTAGAGTTGCAGTGGCGGTAAATATGCTCTACGCTCCCTTTTTTGGAGCCTAACGCAGCCATTCTGTGAACTCTAAATACCAGCGGTATTTAAAAGGTGCGGGGGAAAAAAAGCAAGCGTAGCTAACGCACCCCTTTTGCCGCAGAACTCTAAATCTAGCCGTTAGAGTGTTATAAATTATCTAGCGCATTAGAGCATTTTATTATTGCTGTATTATGTGCCTGTCATACCTCCCCATTTGATCACTACTGACATCCCTTTTAAACAAAGAAAGAAATCTTGTGTCTTTGACAAGATCCTCCTTATTAAAGGGATATAAAACCCAAACATTTTCTTTTAAAAATTTACTTCTATTATCAAATAGACTTTTCCCATAGTATCCTTTTGTTGAAGAGATACCTAGGTAGGTGTCTGGAGCATTACAAGGCAGGAAATAGTGCTGACATCTAGTGCTCTTGCAAATGGATAACATTCTTGCAAAACTGCTGCCACATAGTGCTCCAGGCACGTGCACACTCCTGAGCTTATGTCCCTACTTTTCAACAAAATATACCAAGAAGACAAAGAACATTTGATAATAGAAGTAAATTAGAAAGTTGTTTAAAAGTGAATGCTCTGTCTGAATCATGAAAGAAAAATGCTGGGTTTCATGTTCCTTTAATACTTTTCAGATTGTTCTCTTCAGACTAATGTGGCTGCTTTGCACTATTGCATATATGATCAATCTTTCCCACTCTCTTTTCATCTGTACTATAATCCTCTCATCTTTCTACTTTTATTTGTTTTACACACACATACACACACAGGTACATGCACACACATACACATGCACACACAGGCACATGCACACACATACACATACACACACAGGCACATGCACACACATACACATGCACACACAGGCACATGCACACACATACACATGCACACACAGGCACATGCACACACAAACACATGCACACACAGGCACATGCACACACATACACATGCACACACAGGCACATGCACACACATACACATGCACACACAGGCACACACAGGCACATGCACACACATACACATGCACACACAGGCACATGCACACACAAACACATGCACACACAGGCACATGCACACACATACACATGCACACACAGGCACATGCACACACATACACATGCACACACAGGCACACACAGGCACATGCACACACATACACATGCACACACAGGCACATGCACACACAAACACATGCACACACAGGCACATGCACACACATACACATGCACACACAGGCACATGCACACACATACACATGCACACACAGGCACATGCACACACATACACATGCACACAAATACACATACACATGCACACACATACACATGCACACACAGGCAAATGCACACACATACACATGCACACACAGGCACATGCACACACATACACATGCACACAAAGGCACATGCACACACATACACATGCACACAAGGGCACATGCACACAAAGGCACATGCACACACATACACATGCACACACAGGCACATGCACACACATACACATGCACACAAAGGCACATGCACACACATACACATGCACACAAAGGCACATGCACACAAAGGCACATGCACACACAGGCACATGCACACAAAGGCACATGCACACACATACACACACATACACATGCACACACAGGCACATGCACACACATACACATGCACACACAGGCACATGCACACACATACACATGCACACAAAGGCACATGCACACACATACACATGCACACAAAGGCACATGCACACACATACACGTGCACACAAAGGCACATGCACACACAGGAACATGCACACAAAGGCACATGCACACACATACACACACATACACATGCACACACAGGCACATGCACACACATACACATGCACACACAGGCACATGCACACACATACACATGCACACAAAGGCACATGCACACACATACACATGCACACAAAGGCACATGCACACACATACACATGTACACAAAGGCACATGCACACACATACACATGCACACACATACACATGCACACACAGGCACATGCACACAAAGGCACATGCACACACATACACATGCACACACAGGCACATGCACACAAAGGCACATGCACACACATACACACACACACACAGGCACATGCACACACAGGCACATGCACACAAAGGCACATGCGCACACACATACACATGCACACAAAGGCACATGCACACACATACACATGCACACACATACACATTCACACACAGGCACATGCACACACAGGCACATGTACACACATACACATGCACACACAGGCACATGCACACACATACACAAACACAATCACATGCACACACATACACATGCACACAAATACACATGCACGCACAGGCACATGCACACACATACACATGCACACAAAGGCACATGCACACACATACACATGCACACACATACACATGCACACACAGGCACATGCACACACAGGCACATGCACACACACATACACATGCACACAAATACACATACACATGCACACACATACACATGCACACACAGGCACATGCACACACATACACATGCACACACATACACATGCACACACAGGCACATGCACACACAGGCACATGCACACACATACACATGCACACACAGGTACATGCACACACAGGAATATGCACACACATACACATGCACGCACAGGCACATGCACACACATACACATGCACGCACAGGCACATGCACACAAACACACACATACACAGGCACATGCACACACACACATACACACAGGCACATGCACACAAACACACACATATACACATGCGCACACAGGGAAATGCACACAAACACACACATACGCATGCACACACAGGCACATGCACACAAACACACACAGGCACATGCACACAAACACACGCAGGCACACACAGGCACATGCACACAAACACACACATGCACACACAGGCAAATGAACACAAACACACACATGCACACAAACACACACAGGCACATGCACACAAGCACACACATACGCATGCACACAAACACATGCACACACAGGCATATGCACATAAACACACACATATGCATGCACACACAGGCACATGCAAACAAACACACACATACAGGCACACACACACATACACATGCACACACAGGCACATGCACATGTACACAAAAACACACAGGCACATGCACACAAACACACACAGGTACATACACACAAACACATAAACATGCACACAAACACACACACATGCACATACAGGCACATGCACACAAACACATATACATGCACACATAGGCACACACATACAAATGCACACACAGGCAAATGCACACAAACACACGCATACACATGCACATACAGACACATGCACACAAACACACACATACACATGCACACAAACACACCCATACACATATACACACTGGGACATGCACACAAACACACACATACGCATGTGCACACAGGCCGCATGCACACAAACACACACATACACATGCACACACAGGCACATGCACACAAACACACACATATACACATGCACACATAGGCACATGCACAAACACACATATACACATGCTCACACAGGCAAATGCACACAAACACACACATACGCATGCACACATAGGCATATGCACACAAACACACACACACGTATGCACACACAGGCACATGCATACAAACACACGCATACACATGCTCACACAGGCAAATGCACACAAACACATATACACATGCACACACAGGCAAATGCACACAAACATACACATATACGCATGCACACACAGGCACATGCACACAGACACACATATACACAGGCACATGCACACAAACACACACATACACATGCACACACAGGCACATGCACAAACACACACCTACAAGGCTGTAAACTTATACTAGTCCATAGTCATAGAAAAGTAAGATATTGCAGTGGTTGAGTAAGAATTCTGACTATCTCTGAGGTAAAAATAGAAAAGATAATAATGGTTTAATGTACTTTTCACATATTTTATATTTTCAAATGATCCAATGTTAGATATATTATAGTACTTCACACAGGCACATGCACATAAACACACACATATGCATGCACACACAGGCACATGCACACAAACACACACATACACATACAGGCACACACACACACACAGGCACATGCACATGTACACAAAAAACGCACAGGCACATGCACACAAACACACACAGGCACATACACACAAACACATAAACATGCACACAAACACACGCATACGCATGCACACACAGGCACATGCACACAAACACATATACATGCACACATAGGCACATGCACACACATACACATGCGCACACAGGCACATGCACACATGCACACACAGGCAAATGCACACAAACACACACATACACATGCACACAAACACACACATACATATGTACACACTGGCACATGCACACAAACACACACACGCATGCACACACAGGCACATGCACACAAACACACACATACACACACAGGCACATGCACACAAACACACATATACACATGCACACACAGGCAAATGCACACAAACACACACATACGCATGCACACACAGGCACATGCACACAAACACACACATACACATGCACACACAGGCACATGCACACACAGGCACATGCACACAAACACACACATATACACATGCACACACAGGCCCATGCACACAAACACACACATACGCATGCACACAAACACACACATACACATGCACACACAGGAACATGCACACATACGCATGCACACACAGGCACATGCAGACAAACACACACATACACATGCACACACAGGCACATGCACACAAACACACACATATACACATGCACACACAGGCAAATGCACACAAACACACACATATACACATGCACACAGGCAAATGCACACAAACACACACAGGCACATGCACACAGACACACATATACACAGGCACATGCACAGAAACACACACATACTCATGCACACACAGGCCCATGCACATAAACACACACATATGCATGCACACACAGGCACATGCACACAAACACACACACATACACATAGAGGCACATGCACACAAACACACACATACACACACAGGCACAAGCACACAAAAACCACACAGCACATGCACACAAACACACACACAGGCACATACACACAAACAAACACAGGCACATGCACACAAACACATGCATATGCATGCACACACAGGCACATGCACACAAACACACACATATACACATGCACACACAGGCAAATGCACACAAACACACACATACGCATGTACACACAGGCACATGCACACAAACACACACATACGCATGCACACACAGGCACATGCACACATACACATACACACACAGGCCCATGCACACACACATACACATGCACACACAGGCACATGCACACAAACACACACATATACACATGCACACAGAGGCAAATGCACACAAACACACACATACTCATGCACACACAGGCCCATGCACACAACCACATGCACACACAGGCACATGCACATAAACACACACATATGCATGCACACACAGGCACATGCACACAAACACACACACACACACATACAGGCACATGCACACAAACACACACATACACACACAGGCACATGCACACAAAAGACACACAGGCACATGCACACAAACACACACACAGGCACATACACACAAACACACACATAGGCACATACACACAAACAAACACATAAACATGCACACAAACACGCATACGCATGCACACACAGGCACATGCACACAAACACACACATACGCATGCACACAAACACACACATACGCATGCACACAAACACACACATACTCATGCACACATACACACACATACGCATGCACACACAGGCACATGCACAAACACACACATACAAGGCTGTACATTTATACTAGTCCATAGTCCTAGAAAAGTAAGATATTGCAGTGGTTGAGTAAGAATTCTGACTATCTCTGAGGTAAAAATAGAAAAGATAATAATGGTTTAATGTACTTTTCACATATTTTATATTTTCAAATGATCCAATGTTAGATATATTATAGTTATTCTGTATATATAAGCTGAATATAGTTTATGGAATATAGTTTTTGTAAAGTTATTTATTAACATATACCTACCTTATGAATAGAGGCTAAGTTAGAATAAATGTACTAGATATAAATTAATTGTTTTATTGTACAGTCTATATGAATATTTAATAAAAAGGACAAAAATAATTATAAAAGGAAATGTTGAAAAACAAAAAGATGATTTTCTTATATTATTTTTTCCCCATCCATCTCTCTATAACATTTTAACCCCTTCATGACACAGACGCACTCACTCACTGCCTGAGGCATTTGGCAATAGCAAAGTTTCACCGCTGCACTATTAGTGTAAACAAGGGGTTAAAAGTCTAAAATCTCTATTTTCATGTCCATCATAAATTGTCTTCCATAGCTGGAAAATGATGAAATATATTTTAATATGTTAATGAGTCTCAGCATTTCTTTACCTGAATAACATCATCAACTTCAGCTCTGATAACAGGACCAAGAATGCCAAGATGTTCTTCCAATTCTCCTTGAAGGCTCGGCTTTGTAAATGTATTATCAAGGTATTGCCGATATATAACTTTAGTATACAGAGTGCCTTTTGCATCACTGCCTGGTTTGTCATTTGTTAATGAACTATTAAGAGAGGAGAAATGCGTAACGGTCACGTCCAGTACAAATTATTATACATTGTATATTATTAAAAGGAAGAGATATTTCATGACTTATTAGTAAAGTAACTGGTGTTGAAAACAAAAGAACTGAGGGTTGGAACTTAAAGGGACAGTCTACACCAGAATTGTTATTGTTTAAAAAGATAGATAACGCTTTTACTACCCATTCCCCAACAACCAACATTGTTACAGTATATTAATATACTCTAAATGTCTGCTTGTTTCTAAGCCACTAAAGACAACCTCTTATCACATGCTTTTTTATTAGCTTTTCACAACAAGAGACTGCTAATTCATGTGAGCCATACAGATAACAGTGTGCTCTCTCCCGTGGAGTTGTACATGACACAGCACTAATTGGTTAAAATGCAAGTCAATAGATAATTAATAAATAGTCATGTGATCAGGGGGCTGTCAAAAGAGGCTTAGATACAAGGTAATCAGAGAGGTAAAAAGTATATTAATATAACTGTGTTGGTTATGCAAAATTTAGGAATGGATAATAAAGGGATTATCTATCATTTCAAACAATAACAATTTTGGAGTAGATTTATTGCTTTTATTTATCTGGATATTTTTTATTTTTTTTCAATATTCAACACATTTGATAAATTAAAACATTTAATAGCATTTTTCAACATTTAATTTTTTATCTAAACAAGATAATTTAAAAATATATTATGGTTTTTTTATTTTTGAAAAATGCAAAACAGATATTTCATCAATTGTGGGGAGTTGTATTAATAAGCCATTGAGCAATCTATTTTTAGGAATGAGTTGTGCACAAAGATATATTTCCAGTCACCAGTTTTAATATCATTAAGGTAAGCTTTGTAATAAAAAATATTTTGGGCCAGATTACAAGTGGAGCGCTAAAAATATGTTTTCAATCGCGTGCAAACACAGCTTAAAGGGACACTGAACCCAAATTTTTTCTTTCATGAGTCAGATAGAGCATGCAATTTTAAGCAACTTTCTAATTTACTTCTATTATAATTTCTTGTTTGTTCTCTTGCTATTTTTATTTGAAAAAGAAGGCACCTAAGCTAACGAGCCAGCAAATTTTTGGTTCAGAACCATGGACAGCACTTGTTTATTGGTGCTGTCCAATCAGCAAGGACAACCTAGGTTGTTCACCAAAAATGGGCCAGCATCTAAACTTACATTCTTGCTTTTCAAATAAACATATCAAGAGAATGAAGAAAATTTGATAATAGGAGTAAATTATAAAGTTGATTAAAATTGCATGCTCTATCTGAATCACAAAAGAAAAAAATTGGGTTCAGTGTCCCTTTAAAGTAAACTTTTAACGCGTGCTGGTTAGCGCTTGTATTACAAGTTGAAAGTAAATTATTTGCGTGAGTGCAAAACCTGATGCGTGCTAACATCTGGACTTTGGATATTGCGACCATGTTAAATTCTTCTCCCCCATAGACTTCAATGGAGCACGTGAAGACCTACAGCACTAAAGCGGAAGGTAGTTATAAATATTTTACATTCCATTTGGCCAGATTACGAGTTTTGCGTTATGAGTGGCTCGGTAATAACTTGCAAGTTATTTCCACCGCTCACCTTTAATAGCGCTGCTATTACAAGTTTTCAAAAAACCGGCGTTTGCGGGCAATATGGCAGTGTTGAGCTCCATACCGCACACAAATACAAGCGCTGCTTTGAGCTGCTTTTACGTGCTCGTGCACGATTTCCCCATAAACCTCAATGGGGAGAGCCGGCTAAAAAAAAAGCCTAACACCTGCAATAACGGAGCGTAAAGCTCCGTAACGCAGCCCCATTGATTCCTATGGGGAAAGAATTTTTTTTGTTTAAACCTAACACCTTAACATAAACATTACACTTATTAACCCCTAATCTGCCGGCCCCCGACATGGAACAGTCAATAGAATGTGAGCTCAATCCTATTGGCTGATTGCATTTAAAGGAAACTTCATTCTTCAATAGCCATCGAAAGAAGAGGATGCTCCGCGTCGGATGTCTTGAAGATGGAGCTGCTCCGCGTCGGAAGGATGAAGATAGAAGATGCCGTCTGGATGAAGACTTCTGCCCGCCTGGAGGACGACTTCTTGCCGCTTGGATGAAGACTACTCCCGGCTTTGTTGAGGACCTCTTTCCGCTTGTATGAAGACTTCAGTCTTCAAAAACTGTAAGTGGATCTTCGGGGGTTAGTGTTAGGTTTTTTTAAGGGTTTATTGGGTGGGTTTTATTTTTAGATTAGGGACTTTGGGCAATGTAAAAGAGCTAAATGCCCTTTTAAGGGCAATGCTCATCCAAATGCCCTTTTCAGGGCAATGGGGAGCTAAGGTTGTTTAGGTGGTTTTTTATTTGGGGGGTTGGTTGTGTGGGTGGTGGGTTTTACTGTTGGGGGTTTGTTTGTATTTTTTTTTTACAGGTAAAAGAGCTGAAGAGCTGATTTCTTTGGGGCAATGCCCCGCAAAAGACCCTTTTAAGGGTTATTGGCAGTTTAGTGTAGGCTAGGGTTTTTATTTTATTTTATTTTATTTTTTTAATTATTTTGATAGGGCTATTAGATTAGGTGTAATTAGTTTAAATATTTGATCATTTCTTTTTTATTTTGTGTAATTTAGTGTTCATTATTTTTTGTAATTTAGATAAATGTATTTTTTTAATTTAATTTATTTAATTTTAGTGTAATGTTAGGTTTTATTTTACAGGTAACTTTGTATTTATTTTAGCTAGGTAGTTAGTATATAGTTAATAACTATTTACTAACTAGTCTACCTAGTTAAAATAAAAACAAACTTACCTGTGAAATAAAAATAAAACCTAAGCTAGATACAATATAACTATTAGTTATATTGTAGCTAGCTTAGGTTTTATTTTACAGGTATTTATTTAGTTTTAAATAGGAATAATTTATGTATTAATTGTAATTTTTATTTGGAATTATTTAATTATGTTAAAGTTAGTGAGTGTTAGGGTTAGACTTAGGGTTAGGTTTAGGGGTTAATAACTTTAGTATAGTGGAGGCGACATTGGGGGAAGCAGATTAGGGGCTAATAAGTGTAGTTAGCTGGCGGCGATTTTGGGGGCAGCAGATTAGGGGTTAATAACAGTAATGTAGGTTGCGGCAATGTTAGGGACAGCAGATTAGGGGTTAATAAGTGTATGTAGGTGGCAACGACATTGGGGGCAGCAGATTAAGGCTTAACAATATTTAACTAGTGTTTGCGATGCAAGAGTTCGGCGGTTTAGGGGTTAATATGTTTATTATAGTGGTGGTGATGTCCGGAGCGCAGATTAGGGGTTAATAATTTTAGTGTTTGCGATGCGGGAGGGCCTCGGTTTAGGAGTTAATAGGTAGTTTATGGGTGTTAGTGTACTTTGTAACACTTTAGTTATGAGTTTTATGCTACAGCTTTGTAACGTAAAACTCATAACTACTGACTTTCAGGTGGCGGTACAGATCTTGTAGTTATAGGCTGTACCGCTCACTTTTTGGCCGGACAGGCAAACTCGTAATACCGGCACTGTGGAAGTCCTATTGAAAAAGGACTTTTTGAAAGGTGCAGTAGTTACGTTGCGTGACGGCCAAAAAAGTGTGCGGTACAGCTGTACCTACAAGACTCGTAATAGCAGCGGTAGTGAGAAAGCAGTATTATAAAGCTTTTTCACTCATAACGCAAAACTCGTAATCTAGCCGAAAGTTCTTTACATAGAAGAAAATGTTGTTTATTTTTAAATATGTTTTTCTCTATATATCTGTTTATATCTATAATTGTATATAGGCATACTGTAGATATATATTTTACAAAAAAAATAATCATATACAGTATATATATATATATATATATATATATATATATATATATATATATATATGGCTAAAAATAAAAAGAACATTTTCTTCCATTGGAACATCGGAATATATATATGAGAAGACAGCACTCACTGGTCTTGAATATGGCAAAAAAATGTTTTTTATTTAAGTGACGTTTCAGGGATGGCTCCCCTTCATCAGCAGTCTGATGAAGGGGAGCTGTCCCCGTAACATCACTTAAATAAAAAGCAGTTTTTTGCTATATTCAAGACCAGTGAGTGCTATCTCCTATATCCTAACCTACATTCAGCACCCTGGCACCAGAATACCTGTTCGTGAGAGTGCACCTTTCTCTACAAATATATATAAATATATATGTGTGTGTATGTGTGTTTATTTGTGTATATATATATATATATATATATACAGTATATATATATATATATATATATATATATATATATATATATACTGTATATATATATATATATATATATATATATACACACACACACACACACATACATTATAGCCTTTTCCAGTCAAATGCCATATACGAAAATTTATATAAGAAAATGTATATGAGTGTTACACATTATTGTAATGTATATTTGTTGTGTTTGGTGCAAACATTTTTTTAACCCTTACACTTTACACAAGGGCGCCCATTTATCAAGCTCCGAACGGAGCTAGTGGACCCGTGTTTCTGGCGAGTCTTCAGAGCAGGCGGACAGGATTGACACCCCCTGCTGTCGGCCGCGAGTCTGCAGGGGACGGCGTTGCACCAGCAGCTCTTGTAAGCTACTGGTGCAATGTTAAATGCGGAGAGCGTATTGCACACTGTCGGATCAGGTCTGCAAGACCTTTGATAAATAGGCCCCATGGTCTTTGCTTGCGCTAACCAGATGAGCTTAAATTCTGTTTGTGCTTGAGCTTTCAACTTGTAATACGTGTGCAGGGACAAAACTACAGGGGGTGTAGAGGTCGCAATTGTGACTGGGCATCCAAGGGTGGGGGCCCAGCTTAAACATTTTTTTTTATGAAAAACGTTGACTTGCCACTGCCTGCACTGATATCATGTGAGTGTGACATGATGCTTCACTAGTGTCTCTGACTACAGGGGTTAGTGTTTCTGTTTTACCCATTGGTGTTTATGTGTGTGTGTGTGTATGTGTGTATGTATGTATGTATGTGACTGTGTGTGTATTTATGCATGTATGTGTGTGTGTTTATGTGTGTGTGTGTGTATGTATGTATGTGACTGTGTGAGTATTTATGCATGTATGTGTGTGTGTGTATGTTTGTGGAACCAGCAAATTACAGACCTTGTTACTACAGCATGGGGGGAGGGGGTAAACACTGTCACTATACAGTACCACTATATACAGTATGGGGGGGGCTGGTCTATGTCACAGACTACTGTGGTCACTTTATAAAGTACTGGGGCAGGTAGGGGCAGGCCAGCCATCTCACCGGCAGATTACAGACTGTGTCACTGACTCACTATATACAGTACTGGTGGGTTAAACAGTGTCACTATATACAGTAATAGGGGGT
Organism: Bombina bombina; assembly: GCF_027579735.1. NCBI lineage: Eukaryota > Metazoa > Chordata > Amphibia > Anura > Bombinatoridae > Bombina > Bombina bombina. Next base: position 371,141,257 of record NC_069501.1, on the reverse strand, counting down.
CAGACCATCTCACTGACTGTGGGCACAGGGTACCTCCTTTTACAGACATGTAATCTGATTCACATTTTTTTTCTGTGTTAAATGTTAAAAAAAAAAAGGATATGTATCAAATTCACTTTTTATTTGGGGGGGGGGGCTTCTTAGATTCTTGCACCTGGGCCCTGTGGTTTCTAGTTACCCATCTGTACGTGTGCCACTTGTTATCTAGCCCTTTATGTTTAAATAGTGTCTTTTATATGTGTGATGTTTGAAGGTTAATGCCCATTAATTTAACCACCAGATTAAATGATTAAGGAGAGGTTTTTCAAATAAAGTGATGACTTGCAGTGAAAATAAAAATGCAAAAAATTCCCACCTTTTTTTATTTCCGTAATAATCCCATTGCACCTCTTCCGCTGTAATGTAATAATTTCTCTTCTTGCCCTTTGAGCTACGTAGATAATGTTCTGCAATTTTTTCCGGATTCGTGTAACGCAATATATCGTCTTCTGAATGCACTTGGTAAGGTGCTTCAAATTCAACATATTCATAGCTAGCATCGTTATCTGGTTCTGCTGTTAATGAAGAATCATACTCCATGTAATCACCTTCTGATAATTTTGGTACCCCAATTATTATTTGTGGCTTAAATCCTCTAGGGGAAAACACTGTTTTGCCAACATCTTTTTCCACTGACTTGTTGTTGGATGTGGCAAATGTTGAATACGTTTCATTAGATCCATTTAACGCAGGAACATCTTTCTGATATGTAGCACTTTTTTCGTCTATATTTCCTACTCTTTTTTTTCTTCGGATTAAGGCCTGCTTTCCTGTACTTAAAGTTGTATTTCCTACAGGTTTTATTTTTACTCGTTTATGTTTTTTAGATGAATTATTTAATTTAGTAGAATCTTTTACTTGCGTCAGGTTTTGAATGTATTTTTCTTCAGGTTCAGAACGCTGGTCCTCCTTGTTGTCAGTTTCATTACTATTTTTCTGGTGAAATATGGCATTCATTATATCTTCTAATATCTGAGAGCTAAAGTGTAAAAAAGAAGAAGAAATAAATGCCAAAGAATCACTCTTTATGTGAATGACTGCTATACAGATGAACAATAATCAATAATTTTCTTTTAATTCTAATCTACAAATTCTAACAATGACCAGCTAACCTCTACCATACATATTGCTTGCTATTGATGTATAATATATACATACATATGGCATATAATGTAACATTATTAAAGGGATAGTAAACCCCATTTTTTTTATTTCATGGTTCAGATAGAGCATGCAATTTTATGCAACTTTCTAATTCACTCCTATTATCAAATTTTCTCAGTTCTCTTGCTATCTAAATTTGAAAATCAAGAATGTAAGCTTAAAAACCGGCCCATTTTTGGTTCAGCACCTGGGTTGCGCTAGCTAATTGGTGGCTAAATGTGTTCTGAACCAAAAAACATAATTTATGTAAGAACTTACCTGATAAATTCATTTCTTTCATATTAGCAAGAGTCCATGAGCTAGTGACGTATGGGATATACATTCCTACCAGGAGGGGCAAAGTTTCCCAAACCTCAAAATGCCTATAAATACACCCCTCACCACACCCACAAATCAGTTTAACGCATAGCCAAGAAGTGGGGTGATAAGAAAAAAAGTGCGAAAGCATAAAAAATAAGGAATTGGAATAATTGTGCTTTATACAAAAAAATCATAGCCACCACAAAAAGGGTGGGCCTCATGGACTCTTGCTAATATGAAAGAAATGAATTTATCAGGTAAGTTCTTACATAAATTATGTTTTCTTTCATGTAATTAGCAAGAGTCCATGAGCTAGTGACGTATGGGATAATGACTACCCAAGATGTGGATCTTCCACGCAAGAGTCACTAGAGAGGGAGGGATAAAATAAAGACAGCCAATTCCGCTGAAAATAATCCACACCCAAAATAAAGTTTAAATCTTATAATGAAAAAAACTGAAATTATAAGCAGAAGAATCAAACTGAAACAGCTGCCTGAAGTACTTTTCTACCAAAAACTGCTTCAGAAGAAGAAAACACATCAAAATGGTAGAATTTAGTAAAAGTATGCAAAGAAGACCAAGTTGCTGCTTTGCAAATCTGATCAACCGAAGCTTCATTCCTAAACGCCCAGGAAGTAGAAACTGACCTAGTAGAATGAGCTGTAATCCTTTGAGGCGGAGTTTTACCCGACTCGACATAAGCATGATGAATTAAAGATTTCAACCAAGATGCCAAAGAAATGGCAGAGGCCTTCTGACCTTTCCTAGAACCGGAAAAGATAACAAATAGACTAGAAGTCTTTCGGAAATTCTTAGTAGCTTCAACATAATATTTCAAAGCTCTAACTACATCCAAAGAATGCAATAATTTCTCCTTAGAATTCTTAGGATTAGGACACAATGAAGGAACCACAATTTCTCTACTAATGTTGTTAGAATTCACAACCTTAGGTAAAAATTGAAAAGAAGTTCGCAACACCGCCTTATCCTGATGAAAAATCAGAAAAGGAGACTCACAAGAAAGAGCAGATAATTCAGAAACTCTTCTAGCAGAAGAGATGGCCAAAAGAAACAAAACTTTCCAAGAAAGTAATTTAATGTCCAATGAATGCATAGGTTCAAACGGAGGAGCTTGAAGAGCCCCCAGAACCAAATTCAAACTCCAAGGAGGAGAAATTGACTTAATGACAGGCTTTATACGAACCAAAGCTTGCACAAAACAATGAATATCAGGAAGATTAGCAATCTTTCTGTGAAAAAGAACAGAAAAAGCAGAGATTTGTCCTTTCAAGGAACTTGCAGACAAACCTTTATCCAAACCATCCTGAAGAAACTGTAGAATTCTCGGAATTCTAAAAGAATGCCAGGAAAAATGATGAGAAAGACACCAAGAAATGTAAGTCTTCCAAACTCGATAATATATCTTTCTAGATACAGATTTACGAGCCTGTAACATAGTACTAATCACAGAGTCAGAGAAACCTCTTTGACTAAGAATCAAGCGTTCAATCTCCATACCTTTAAATTTAAGGATTTGAGATCCTGATGGAAAAAAGGACCTTGAGACAGAAGGTCTGGTCTTAACGGAAGAGTCCATGGTTGGCAAGAGGCCATCCGGACAAGATCCGCATACCAAAACCTGTGAGGCCATGCTGGAGCCACCAGCAGAACAAACGAGCATTCCTTCAGAATCTTGGAGATTACTCTTGGAAGAAGAACTAGAGGCGGAAAGATATAGGCAGGATGATACTTCCAAGGAAGTGACAATGCATCCACTGCTTCCGCCTGAGGATCCCTGGATCTGGACAGATACCTGGGAAGTATCTTGTTTAGATGAGAAGCCATCAGATCTATTTCTGGAAGTCCCCACATTTGAACAATCTGAAGAAATACCTCTGGGTGAAGAGACCATTCGCCCGGATGTAACGTTTGGCGACTGAGATAATCCGCTTCCCAATTGTCTATACCTGGGATATGAACCGCAGAAATTAGACAGGAGCTGGATTCCGCCCATGCCAGTATTCGAGATACTTCTTTCATAGCCAGAGGACTGTGAGTCCCTCCTTGATGATTGATGTATGCCACAGTTGTGACATTGTCTGTCTGAAAACAAATGAACAATTCTCTCTTTAGAAGAGGCCATGACTGAAGAGCTCTGAAAATTGCACGGAGTTCCAAAATATTGATCGGTAATCTCACCTCCTGAGATTCCCAAACCCCTTGTGCTGTCAGAGACCCCCAAACAGCTCCCCAACCTGTCAGACTTGCATCTGTTGAAATTACAGTCCAGGTCGGAAGAACAAAAGAAGCCCCCTGAACTAAACGATGGTGATCTGTCCACCACGTCAGAGAGTGTCGTACAATCGGTTTTAAAGATATTAATTGAGATATCTTTGTGTAATCCCTGCACCACTGGTTCAGCATACAGAGCTGAAGAGGTCGCATGTGAAAACGAGCAAAGGGGATCGCGTCCGATGCAGCAGTCATAAGACCTAGAATTTCCATGCATAAGGCTACCGAAGGGAATGATTGTGACTGAAGGTTTCGACAAGCTGAGATCAATTTCAGACGTCTCTTGTCTGTCAGAGACAGAGTCATGGACACTGAATCTATCTGGAAACCTAAAAAGGTTACCTTTGTCTGAGGAATCAATGAACTTTTTGGTAAATTGATCCTCCAACCATGATCTTGAAGAAACAACACAAGTCGATTCGTATGAGATTCTGCTAAATGTGAAGACTGAGCAAGTACCAAGATATCGTCCAAATAAGGAGATACCACAATACCCTGTTCTCTGATTACAGACAGAAGGGCACCGAGAACCTTTGTAAAAATTCTTGGAGCTGTTGCTAGGCCAAACGGCAGAGCCACAAACTGGTAATGCTTGTCTAGGAAAGAGAATCTCAGAAACTGATAGTGATCTGGATGAACCGGAATATGCAGATATGCATCCTGTAAATCTATTGTGGACATATAATGCCCTTGCTGAACAAAAGGCAGGATAGTCCTTACAGTTACCATTTTGAATGTTGGTATCCTTACATAACGATTCAATATTTTTAGATCCAGAACTGGTCTGAAGGAATTCTCCTTCTTTGGTACAAAGAAGAGATTTGAATAAAACCCCAGCCCCTGTTCCAGAACTGGAACTGGCATAATTACTCCAGCCAACTCTAGATCTGAAACACATTTCAGAAATGCTCGAGCCTTCGCTGGGTTTACTGGGACACGGGAAAGAAAAAATCTTTTTGCAGGAGGCCTTATCTTGAAGCCAATTCTGTACCCTTCTGAAACAATGTTCTGAATCCAAAGATTGTGAATGGAATTGATCCAAATTTCTTTGAAAAAACGTAATCTGCCCCTTACCAGCTGAGCTGGAATGAGGGCCGCACCTTCATGTGGATTTAGGAGCTGGCTTTGGTTTTCTAAAAGGCTTGGATTTATTCCAGACTGGAGATGGTTTCCAAACTGATACCGCTCCTGTGGATGAAGGATCAGGCTTTTGTTCCTTATTGTGACGAAAGGAACGAAAACGATTATTAGATCTAAATTTACCTTTAGATTTTTTATCCTGTGGTAAAAAAGTTCCTTTCCCTCCAGTAACAGTTGAGATAATAGAATCCAACTGAGAACCAAATAATTTATTACCCTGGAAAGAAAGGGAAAGCAAAGTAGACTTAGAAGACATATCAGCATTCCAAGTTTTAAGCCATAAAGCTCTTCTAGCTAAAATAGCTAGAGACATATACCTGACATCAACTCTAATGATATCAAAGATGGCATCACAAATAAAATTATTAGCATGTTGAAGAAGATTAATAATGCTATGAGAATTATGATCTGTTACTTGTTGCGCTAAAGCTTCTAACCAAAAAGTTGAAGCTGCAGCAACATCCGCTAAAGATAGAGCAGGTCTAAGAAGATTACCTGAACACAAGTAAGCTTTTCTTAGAAAGGATTCAATTTTCCTATCTAAAGGATCCTTAAAGGAAGTACTATCTGCCGTAGGAATAGTAGTACGCTTAGCAAGAGTAGAGACAGCCCCATCAACCTTAGGGATTTTGTCCCAAAACTCTAATCTGTCAGATGGCACAGGATATAATTGCTTAAAACGTTTAGAAGGAGTAAATGAATTACCCAAATTATTCCATTCCCTGGAAATTACTTCAGAAATAGCATCATGGACAGGAAAAACTTCTGGAATAACTACAGGAGATTTAAAAACCTTATTTAAACGTTTAGATTTAGTATCAAGAGGACCAGAATCCTCTATTTATAATGCAATTAAGACTTCTTTAAGTAAAGAACGAATAAATTCCATTTTAAATAAATATGAAGATTTATCAGCATCAACCTCTGAGACAGAATCCTCTGAACCAGAAGAACCATTATCAGAATCAGAATGATGATGTTCATTTAAAAATTCATCTGAAAAATGAGAATTTTTAAAAGACTTTTTACGTTTACTAGAAGGAGGAATAACAGACATAGCCTTCTTAATGGATTTAGAAACAAAATCTCTTATGCTATCAGGAACACTCTGAGTATTAGATGTTGACGGAACAGCAACAGGTAATGTAACATTACTAAAGGAAATATTATCTGCATTAACAAGTTTGTCATGACATTCAGTACAAACAACAGCTGGAGGAACAGATACCACAAGTTTACAGCAGATACACTTAACTTTGGTAGATCCAGCACCAGGCAGCGATTTTCCAGAAGTATCTTCTGACTCAGTGTCAATCTGGGACATCTTGCAATATGTAATAGAAAAAACAACATATAAAGCAAAATTGATCAAAATCCTTAAAGGACCATAATACCCAAATGTTTAAACACTTGAAAGTGATGCAGCATAGCTGTAAAAAGCTGATTAGAAAATATCACCTGAACATCTCTATGTAAAAAAGAAAGATATTTTACCTCAAAAGTTCCTCAGTAGCCACCTCCCATTGTAAAGGATTTCTAAGCAGCATTTTAGTGTGTTTGTCCTGGGACATCTGAAGGGACTAGCATCGTGCACTCTCATATTATTTCACCAATCAGGTAAAGGAAGCTTACTATGAAATCTCATGAGAGTTAAGTCAAATCTCATGAGATCACAGTAAGAGTTCATGACCTCAGCACTGCTGATGCTGATTGGCTGCTGTTCATTTCTTCATTTTTTTAAATTTTTTTACCTTCAGCTGGGAGCAGCTGAGTATAACATTTTACACAGAACTTATTCTGCTGAGCTGAGGAAATTGTGAGGTAAAATATCTTCCTTTTTTACATAGAGATGCTCAGGTGATATTTTCCTGTCAGCTTTTTACAGTTATACTGCATCAGTTTCAAGTGATTTAGCATATGAGTATTATGTCCCTTTAAATGACAGTTTCAGGAATGGGAAAAAATGCCAGTGAACAAGCTTCTAGCAACCAGAAGCAATAAATAATGAGACTTAAATAATGTGGAGACAATAGTGACGCCCACATTATTTGGCGCCAAAAATGACGCCACATCCGGAACGCCGACACTTTTGGCGCAAAAAAAAACGTCAAAAATGACGCAACTTCCGGCGACACGTATGACGCCGGAAATAGAAAAAAAAATAAAAAAATTTTGCGCCAAAAAAGTCCGCGCCAAGAATGACGCAATAAAATGAAGCATTTTCAGCCCCCGCGAGCCTAACAGCCCACAGGGAAAAGTCAAATTTTAAGGTAAGAAAAAATTGATTTATTCATATGCATTATCCCAAATATGAAACTGACTGTCTGAAATAAGGAACGTTGAACATCCTGAGTCAAGGCAAATAAATGTTTGAATACATATATTTAGAACTTTATATAAAAGTGCCCAATCATAGCTTAGAGTGTCACAGAAAATAAGACTTACTTACCCCAGGACACTCATCTACATGTAGTAGAAAGCCAAACCAGTACTGAAACGAGAATCAGCAGAGGTAATGGTATATATATATAAGAGTATATCGTCGATCTGAAAAGGGAGGTAAGAGATGAATCTCTACGACCGATAACAGAGAACCTATGAAATAGACCCCGTAGAAGGAGATCATTGAATTCAAATAGGCAATACTCTCCTCACATCCCTCTGACATTCACTGCACGCTGAGAGGAAAACCGGGCTCCAACCTGCTGCGGAGCGCATATCAACGTAGAATCTAGCACAAACTTACTTCACCACCTCCATAGGAGGCAAAGTTTGTAAAACTGATTTGTGGGTGTGGTGAGGGGTGTATTTATAGGCATTTTGAGGTTTGGGAAACTTTGCCCCTCCTGGTAGGAATGTATATCCCATACGTCACTAGCTCATGGACTCTTGCTAATTACATGAAAGAAATGGGCATTCTACTTAGCTTATCTTTTTTCAAAAAGAGATAGCAAGAGAACAAATAAAAAATTATAATAGGAGTAAATTAGAAAGCTGCTTAAAATTACATGCTCTGAGTAATAAAAGAAAACATTTGGGTATACTTTCCCTTTATGTGATTTGTTTTGATCCACCCTGTATGGCACAGTAGAACATTTTATCATTTATCTTTTATGTTTCTTTAAAGGGATATACAACTGTCTGTTTCCTTGTTGTAATAAAAAGTGAGTTATATGTAATAGGAACCATTGCAATATCTATTATTTATCACTTTAAAAGAATTTTAAAAATAATCTAAATAACAAAGCAAATTTCCAACAAAATGGTGCCTATTCATGGTTTTACATTTGCATTTTCAAAAAGACAACTTATTTAAATATAAAACCCACTTTGATGGAGAATACAGCTATGTTCCACAGATATTTTGAGCTGACTTGTCAAAACATTAATCTGATTGGCAGTGGGGGGGGGGGGTTGTCTTGTTTTTAACATTTTAACTACATAGTTTATTTTTAAAAATCTCAACTAAATTTTTTTTCAGAGTTCTTATGAAATGTCCTTATTGTTTGACATATATGCTAATGTTAGTAGTATCTGTAAATAACATGTGTGTGACATTGCAGCTGCTATGGAACTCTGTGTACTGCACTGAATACATGAAACAGTTGTCCCCAATTTATATGCGTAATAATGTAGGTAGAAAAGTCAATAATACTATTATGTATCATGTGCAATATAGACAAAACACAGAGAATGGAACTATCTGCAAAGGAAATGCATATGAATTAATAAATTAAGTCTGATGTGTCTATCATTTTAATCATGACTGGGCTAATAAATAATATTAATAGTTAGAAATATTTATATTTGTAGTTTAAGAGATGGAGACAGAGATACTGTGCTTGAAATCTCAGCATAGCTGGTAAAGATCAGGTTGGCTAATAATCACAGTAAACTTGAAAAATGGATAATATGAATATATTTTTGAATGACCTAGAGATACAAATAAAACCAGGTCACAGGAATTATCTAAGAAAACATTTGCAATATCAAGTGATTAGCTCACCTGATCAAAATACAGAACATCAAATATAAATAATATACATGCAATTTAATTTATCACATTTGATTCACAATTCCGATAGATCTTGTAATTTCAATGTATTTTTTTATCACATAGAAGTAAACTGGAGAGCTGTTTAAAACGGTGTGCTCTATCTGAATCATGAAAGTTTCATTTTGACTTTACTGCCCCTTTAATGGACGAGTAATTTTATTACTCATTAATTAACATAAAATTGATTAAATAAACTAATACTTTTGGCTGCAGATGGCTCTTATACTGTATGTAAAAATACAGCAATATTGCCTTTTGCTTTCTACAAAACGTACTGTTATTAAAGTGAATTTAAATGTTCAAGAATGAAAGCCCTGTTTTTAAAAATACTATTAAAAACAGGGGCACATTGGAGGAGATTCCGGGGGTGGAGCCTGAGCACAGGTCTTGCAGGTCGTGCTCGAGCTCTGAACTCCCAATTTTGCTGCTGGCAGGAATTGCCGCGCTGAAGACCTGAGGCGGCTACCGGTAGACCATTAAATTGTCACCGGAACCTCGACGGTGCTTAAACATCGCACCAAGGGATTATCCTGATAAACCCGCATTGAGAGTGCCTATTTCCTTGGACGGTGTTATCTTAAGCTATCTTGCACTTTCTTACCCCCACTTCTCCCACCGGTGCTGCGTGAGAAGGGGGTGACAGACGAGAGACGGTATGAGTCTGCTGGAAGTGGCTGCCAAACTAAGGGATCCCTGTCTGTGCTGCATCGAGGAAGGGAGAAGGAAAAGAAAAAAAGAGAAAGGAAAAGGGAACCGCTCAAGAAGCAGGGAGCCAGTTACTGGCTCCCCCCCTTAATAGGGTGGTAACGGAGGATCAAGTGAATCCCTGGATCGAGTGAGCCCCTGCTGATTACCCTACCTGGTGATCTCTGTTGCCGGCCTCAAGAAGGAGCCTGTCGGGCTCGGTCATCCTAGCGCATACTTTTATAGTGATTGCGCTGCGTGTCCCGGCTCCCGCCTCCCGTGGTTGTAGCGTGGGTGGGCCGTCCTGTTGTGGAGAGCGGAGGCTGGTGAACCGTGGTGCGGCTGAGTTGGCTGGCTGCAGGGAATCTCTGCGACAGTCCAGGATAGATACAGTGACGTCTGGAAGGACAACAGGCGGTATCTCGGCTCCTCCTCCCACCGGTGCTGCGAGTGGAGGTCCGAGTGGGGCTCGGAAGTCCTTGCTTATCCAGCTGGATGAAGTTCTGTGGGGGTGCGTTTTGACAATAAGGAAGAGATTGGAGAGCTGATTGTACGTCTGTACTATATAAGTCCCTGCTCCGAGAAGAAAAGGACACATAGTAGCTGCTTCAATTGAAGGGAAGCTCAGTTATACCGACTGAGTATAAAAAGAAGAACAAAAGTAACTTTTTTCTTTAACATTGTACACCTCGGCCCTGTTACCTAGTTCTGGTTAATTATAAGGTGACTCTGTGAAATTTTAAGGGCTGAGTGGGTGAATCTCCTCTTTATTTAATCATTTTCATGTTAAGGCGAAAAATATAATAATAACTGATATGAGCTATACACTATAGTCAATTTTTATTAAGAGTGAATAATAATATTGTAAATTAATTAATTTGCAAATTTTTTCACGCACTCTTAGAGAATATTTTCTTTTTCCCATCTGTTAAGGGTTGTTTAATAATTAGGGAGGGAGAGAGGAAAGGCTGGGAACACTCCCCCCCCTCCCTTCTTCAATATAACTTTGATTTACTTTTAAGTAATATGGTGGTTAATAATTATTGCTTTAAATAACTGGAGTAAAATCTTTTGACATTAGCCCCAGCACTCAGAACATATATATATATATATAGATACTAAGGTGGTGGGTCCTGGGTAGGAGAGGGAAGTAAGGGGAGGAAGGGAAAGAGAATAAAAATTAAAAATTCTCCTCTACTGGTTTTGGTGAAGCTCCACCCAGGTGGTATAATATTCTCTTGTAAAGGGGGTAACCTCTAAATAAATATTTGCTATAAATTTAATTGTTATTTTCTAACTTCTGCAAATTGTTGATGCTGCCCCTTCTCAATGGTCTGCCCATCACGCTAAATTGTGAGCATTTTTATGCTCTAGGTTTTGTTCACCTTGCACTCCCTTCTCCCACAGGGTTCTCCTTTCTTCTTCCCCTGAGGTTTTTCTAATTCCTTTCTTTTTTTTGTTTTTCTTCTCCTTCACGTCACGCTGGAAATCTTCACCTAAATAGGTCGGTTTCCCTTCCCTTTTTTTTTTCTTCACTCCATTTTTCACAGTATATGGATACATTTCTTCACAGTCACTCTCGGACTCCTTCGCCAGCCATGGCAGCAAAGCAAAGAGAAAGAAGAACCAAAATCACTACAGATCCTCTGACGGACACGCATTTGGCTCCTGCAAATGTATCATCCATTAATGAGACCAATATACAAGTTCTAGTAACAAATATCTCGGAGGCCCTAACTCCCAAATTTGATGCACTTAGAACGGAGATCAAACAGAGTATTACTCTATTAACGCAAGAAATTAGACATTTTACCAATAGAATTAATGAAGTGGAGCAGAGGTTGTCAGATCTCGAAGATCTCACTACAGCTCAAAGCTCAAGCTTAGAAGTTACTATTGCAATAATCTCTAAAATGCAGAATAAAATTGAGGATCTTGAAAATCGCACAAGGAGAAATAATATTCGAATCATAGGGGTACCTGAGGGGAAACAACCCGAAGATTTAAGTACATTCCTTTCAGAGACACTAGCTCAGCTTCTTAAAATCCCCCTTACTTACCATCAGATAGTAGTTGAAAGGGCACACAGAATAGGGAAACCACAGGTGGATAATAAAGGAAACAGTAGACCTAGACAAGTAATAGCAAAGCTGCTTAATTTTCAGGATAAGGTAATCTTACTTCAACATTTTCGCAAGAACCAGCCTATTACTTTTAAGGAAAATAAAATTCTCCTATACCAAGATTATTCAGCTGAAACAGCATCTAAGAGAAGGAACTTGGCCCCAATTTGCACTAAATTTATTCAACAGGGCTATCAGGCCTTAATTATTTATCCTTCAAAATTGAAAATCTATGTTAAAGGAGAAGTTTATTTTTTGATAACGCACAAGATGCGGAAAAATTATTGAGGCAACTAAATCCTCCTGAGTAATATTGGGTTAGTTTAAATTACTGCCGCTTAATCTTTGGATAACAATAGAATGCAGGGTTATATTATGGGTAGATTGTTTTTTTTTTGTTTTTTCTCCTTTCTCCCTCCACCAGCTAAATGATAAATCTTATGGCTAACTTTAAAGTAGTATCCTATAATGTGGGAGGTATTACCACTCCCATTAAAAGGAAATCAATTCTCACTCATTTAAGAAGAATTGATACAGATATAGCATTCCTCCAGGAAACACACCTAATCCTGGAGGAAGCCATGAAACTTAAGACATCTTGGGTAAAAGAGGTTTATGCCTCACCAGGTTCTGGGAGAAAGAGAGGGGTGGCTATATCAATAGGGAAGAAGATCAATGCAGAAGTTCTATATGTTAGAACAGACTCAGAGGGGAGATCGGTGATCTTAAAAATTAAAATTGATAAATTGTTTTTTACGCTTTGTAATATTTATGCACCTAATACCCTTGAACCAGAATTCTGGAATCTGCTGCAGTCTAAAATTCTCTCTATCTCTGAGGGCTACTTAATCCTTGGAGGAGATTTCAATATGGCCCCACACTGCCCTCTTGATAGATTAAGGCAAAATGTGAAACATAAAAAACATAAAAAGGATAACTTAGAAACCAAACTACTTGCTAGAATTATGCAGAATTTAGATATTAGAGATATTTGGAGGATCCAGAACCCTGATTGCAGGGACTTTACATGTTTATCTAAAGCCCATAAAACATTATCAAGAATCGATTTTTTTTTAAATTGATGAAAGGCTATGCACATTTAAGGTAAAAGCAAAAATATTGCCTATTTTTTTATCAGATCATAGACCAATCTCCCTAGACTTTCAGATGAAATATCCTAAATTTAAATCCATGTGGTTCTATTTCCCTTCCTTTTTAGCATCTGACTTAAAATTTAAGAATTGGCTCAGGAATAAATTTAATGATTACAATAATTGTAATTATGAATATAGGGATCGTCCTGTTCTATTCTGGGAAGCTGCAAAAGAAGTACTAAGAGGCGAAATTATTGCATATAATGCTATGATAAATAAGAAACTGAAACTGAGAGAAAAAGAATGAAGATAGTAGAAAAAATAATCCAAAGGACCAAAGGATATAAATAAAAAGTCAATTCTTTATTGTTGAATTAAAAGAAATGGGCATCAAAATAGGGGGAAAAGGAAGAAACGAGCAGGTCTTACGCGTTTCGGCAAGGTTCAGCCGTACTCATAGACCATACATGCTCACAGGTGATACAAACTTATATACCGTATAGGGATTACCCATTGGTTAATGATCTTTCCTCCTATAGAAGACTAAGCAGAAACCCTACCTCATGTTTTCAAAAACAGTTAAGAGGTTTATTAGATGATGGCCTTCACCTTGGTATTATTGATAAGGACACATTTGAGTTCCTTTACATCACAGACCCCATTATTCCTATCTTCCACCACCTGCCCAAGACTCACAAGAGTATAGCTAACATAAAGGGAAGACCAATAGTTGCAGGAATCGGTTCACTATTTGAACATCTGTCAGAGTGGATTGACAGCATTTTGCAGCCCTTGGTTTCCTCTCTTCCCAGCTTTTTGAGAGACACTACGCATTTGTTAAATGTTATTGAGGGTGTGCAGGTGGTGGAAGATATGAGCTGGTTAACTGTGGATGTGGAAGCTTTATACACGTCTATACCACACACTTTGGGCCTGGAAGCTGTAGCATTTTTCCTTAATCGGCTTACTAACTATTCCAATGAAACTAAAGACTTCATTATTAGATCTATTCGTTTTCTTTTGGAACGCAATTACTTCCAGTTTGAGGGATCATATTACGTCCAATTGAGGGGCACAGCCATGGGGGCGAAATTCGCCCCCTCCTATGCCTATTTATTTATGGGCTGGTTTGAATATAAATACCTCTTTGGACCTAATGGTATTGACTCATCTGGGGGAATTGTTTGTTACAAAAGATTTATTGACGATCTTATATTTCTCACCAAATTTAACTCCTCAGAGGCACAGAGATTTGTTGGATATCTTAATTCTTGCATCCCTGAGATTAAGTTTACATATGAATGGCAAAAGCACAAAATACACTTCTTGGATGTGGAGTTGGTCATTGATGGGAACTCTGATAAAGTTGAAACTCAATTGTTTCGTAAACCAATAGCTGGGAATTCAATCCTACACTCTTCCAGCTCTCATCCAAGACATGTGTTCCAGGGTATAGCGAAAGGACAGTTCCTTAGAAATCGTAGAATTTGTTCAAATGAACAAGTATTCAACTCTGAGTGTAATAATTTAGGCATTAGACTCCAAAAGAGGGGTTATTGTAAGAAAGTTATTAAACAGGCTCATGACTATGCAACACAATGTGACAGAAATAGTTTACTTTTAGTAGCAGACAAGTCCAGTGAAAAAAAGACCCAATTTGACAATAAACCAAATTTCATTACAAGGTATTCCAACCAATACTATCAAATTTGTAACATAGTTAAAAAATATTTGCCTATGTTATATGGAGATGATTCTCTTAAGGATGTGGTTAAAGGAGGATGTAGATTTACATATAAAAGAGGGCTTACATTGGGCAATTTGATCTCACCTAGTCAGTTGCGAAAACCTGATAGCCAAAGTTCTTGGCTTAGACATAATGGAACATATAAATGTGGAAAGAACTGTAAAGCTTGCGAGCATATTAAGATAGGTAGTTCATTTAGTTCCTATGTCACTAATCAGACGTTTGATACTAGGGGTTGTATCAATTGCTCTTCTTCATATATAGTGTATCTCATCTGTTGCACGGAACATAAAATTCAGTACGTGGGTATGACCTCCCGTGACATTCGTACTCGTATCCGTGAACATCTGGGATACATTAGAAATGAACAACATTGTTCCGATTTAGCAAGCCATTTTATAGATATACATCATGGAAATGTGTGTAGTTTTAAATGGAATGCCATAGAAATCATTAAGAATAATCCTAGAGGTGGTGATAAATGGTCCACCTTGGCACGCCAAGAGGTTTATTGGATCCATAAACTATGCACTTTGAAACCTGATGGCTTTAATTCAGAGAATGACCTCATTAATTTTTGGGAGAATTAATTTATATGTATATTACTGAACCTATTTCCTCTAGAAATATATCAATTAATTATTTTGAATGAATTTATATTCAGCCATGTATAGTCATTTCTAGGTATTTATTACATCATAATGATCATGCTTAAATATTATTAACTGGAACTATTCATTCTAATATATATTCCAACATATTTAATATATATGAATTACTTATATATTTCTTATCCACTAGTGTGATCATCTGATAAAATTTATACCTACGAATAAAATTTATATCTATGGGTGTCTTTATTTTGTTATTGATTTATTGGTCTGTATATATTTTTGCATTATGATGTTTCCTTTTGTATATATTTGCCTATATTTATAATGTAATAGGTATTTTGTTTTGTTTTAGGATCTTCAGTACTATGTATAAATACACTGAGTAATGGTGTTAAACCGTTAATTTTCTATAATATAACCTGTGTGATATTATCCCTTTCAAAAGGGTGTTTAGGAGGTGTGTGATGTTTTAACCAATGGGTAATCCCTATACGGTATATAAGTTTGTATCACCTGTGAGCATGTATGGTCTATGAGTACGGCTGAACCTTGCCGAAACGCGTAAGACCTGCTCGTTTCTTCCTTTTCCCCCTATTTTGATGCCCATTTCTTTTAATTCAACAATAAAGAATTGACTTTTTATTTATATCCTTTGGTCCTTTGGATTATTTTTTCTACTACTTTGGGAGGGAGAGGAGCCCTCCTATCCTGTGAAGGAACAAGATTTATCCCAGCTTTGGATCTTTTGTCCGGTCAATAGAGGCTGTATTCACAGCATTTGGGAGCACCACGCAAACGAATTGGAAAGGACAGCGTCTGACAGCGTCTGACGTCACCCGGAAGTGCTGAGGAGGTACATGCTGGCCGGAGACGCCGAGAAGGAAAGAACGCTCAAACCTCGTGGAAAGGTGCATTGCCACGGAGCTGATGCTTACACCATAGAGGTGAGCGATACGTCCTGTGTGAAGTGGATAGTGGCTGCATACCCATTTACAGTACCGAGAGATGCTGTAATAGCCTTCCTTGGAGTGGTGAGTCAGGATTGTCTTTGACGCTGTCCATTTATTTATTTCTCCCTTTACTTGCTGTGTACACTGAACATTGTGTTATACCTCTTTAATCTGACTGAACAGAATACGTTGGACATAACTATATCCATTTGCCTAACTACACACACGGACTTTGCACAAGTGTTTCTAGAAAAAGAATGAACTAATGCCGTAATAAATTCATATAATCGACTTCTCCTAGATAAAAACCCGGCTAATTGGGCAAAATACATTAGAGCTAAGAGCAATAAAGATGCATTTGCACTGTATTGAGAAACTCAAAAAGATTTAAAATTACAGTCGAAATTATACAGATATGAAAACAAGTCCGGGAAATTATTGGCCAAATTGGTTAAAAGTGACAAAAAGTCACCATTAATTGAGAAACTATCTCTAAAGGGGAAGTATCTCTCCAAAAACAAAGAAATATCTGAAGAGCTGGTAAAATATTATCAAGAAATATACGCCTCCAGAAACTCAGATTCTGCTCAGGCTGAGGACTTCTGGAGCAAGATTCTTTGCCCTAAGATATCTGAGGAATCAGTAGAGATTCTCAATGCTCCGATCCGATCACAGAAGAGGAAATAAAGAAAGTTATTTCTGATTTGGCTATGAATAAAGCATCTGGGCCAGACGGGCTAACTAATGAATTCTACAAAATTTTATCCTCAGAGATTACATTACATTTTTGCAAATTATATAATCATATGTACATTACTGGAGAGCCTGTGGCAAACTCTTTTTCAGCTTCATTTACAACTCTAATTTTTAAAAGTGGGAAAGATCCAACTCAGAAAGAGTCATACAGACCTATTGCCTTATTAAACTCTGACTATAAAATCTTTATGTCAATTCTTGCTCAAAGATTGCAGGTAATACTTACTAACATTATTTATAAAGACCAAGCCGGGTTCTTAAATGATCGAAATTCTTCAGCGAAAATTAGAGAGGCTTTGGTTGTATCAGAGTATTTTTATAATATGGAAACAATGATGGAGGGGAGAGGAGAGGCAGTCCCTGATCTAGCTGTTATTTCAATTGATGCTGAGAAAGCGTTTGACTCCGTCCAACATGATCATCTCTTCTTTTCTTTAGGCAAATTTGGCTTTAGAGGAGGCTTTCTCAACTTCATTAAAAACTTATATAATCAACCTTACACGAAAATAATAGTTAACAATACGCTGTCCCCACAAATCATGTTGGGCAGGGGAACTCGCCAGGGCTGCCCTCTCTCCCCTCTTCTCTTTAACCCCTTGAGTGCTAATGACGGCTCAGAGCCGTCATTAGCACTCAACTACTTATTTCCAATCTGGGGGCCCCCACCAGCTCCTACCCTGGCGATCGGGCCTGCATAGTGACAGGCATCGCCGGGGCTTCCCGTTACGTGCGGTGACGTCATGCGCAATGACGTGATGACGTCACCGCGCAACTTTATTTAAAATTGTCCATACAAAGTATAGGGAAAGGGGGCATGCTGCTTAGAAACCTGTATCTCAGGGATCTAAGCAGCTACAGACCCCCAAGACCTACCATTGGAAAGGTAATCGCCTAACCTTTCCAATGGTATAAGTCTTGGGGATCTGGGGGGGAAATAAAAAAGTTAAAAAAAAAGTTTTTTTAAAATAGTAAAAAACTGAAAAATATAGAATTCAGCTTAGCACTCTCTGCATTGAACCATTAGCAATTATGATTAGACGACAACTAGAAGGTATTAAAATAGGTAAACAAGAGCTAGAAATAGCCCTCTATGCTGATGACATACTTACATATCTGTCAGATACCAAAACTAATGTACCTAAACTTCTTCAGATTATTAACCAATTTGGCTCGTTCTCGGGTTATAAAGTAAACGCCACAAAATCAGAACTTCTTTGGCTCAGAAGAAACAATAGCTCCTTTCTTAATATTCATTTTCGAATGGTTAAGGATTAATTTAAATATCTAGGGATTTTAATCCCAAGTAAACCAGATGACTTGTATAACCTCAATATACTTCCAGTTTTATCAACTTTCAGAGAAAAACTTAGAAGTTGGGAAAATTTACCACTCTCTATCTCTGGACGAATAGCGCTATTTAAGATCGTCCTTTTCTTTAAGATACTTTATATTTTACAGAACACAGCGTTAACACTCCTAGAGAGAGATATTCGAGCATTAAATAGTATGCTCAGAAGATTTATTTGGCAGAATAAAAGGCCTAGGATATTGTTGATTAAATTATCACTTGCAAAAGCCTATGGAGGCTTTGCCTTACCTGATATACGTCTGTACAACCTTGCTTTTTTAGCAGGAATCGTGGCAGATTGGATCTTTTGCAACAACTATGTTCTGAATAATGCACTTGAGGAAAGTATTTGTGATCCATTTCTACCACGTGCGCTGATACATTGTGAGCCAAAAGAATGACCATCTAGTATCAGGAGACTTAAAATGTTCTCTAATCCATTAAGGGCTTGGTGGAAGATAGGAAAGCTTTTAACAATAAATTGTAAGGTCTCTCAATACTTACCCCTGTTGGGGAATCCAAAATTTCAAGCTGGTTTAGATTCATCAGTCTTTAAAAAATGGCATTCACTAGGACTCGATAGGATTGTACATTTTGTTGATCATGAGAAAAAATGCATTAAAACATTTGAGGAACTCAAGAACAATTTCAATCTCTCTAATAAAGAGTTTTTTGCATATTTGCAGGTAAGGCATTTTGTCTCAGACCTAATGAGGGAAGCGAAGTGGCACTGGGATTTAGGTAGTTTAGAGGGATGGCTCACTCTGGTAAAGAAAGGGCTTATGTTTATTACTCCCTGCTACCATCTTTTGGGATCTGGAAAAGAAAGTCATATTCTTGAGAAAACTGCTCACGATTGGAATTCAATGTTACCACAGGATAATATTGATTCTAAATTTATACAAATGTCCATTCATAAAGTATCACAGGCTACTCTCTCAGATACCTGGAGAGAAGCACACCTTAAACTTCTACACAAATTTTATTATATTCCCGAAAAAGGGCATAAGCTGCGAAACCCAAATTTTTACAAATGTCCTAAATGTTCTCTTATTGCTGCAGACCTGATACATATGCTCTGGAATTGTCCATTGATCAGACAATTTTGGCGTAAATTAGAATTCTGGGTGAATGTATCACTTAATATCTCCCCTCTGGTGCTATCACTGAGTCAGGTTTTGTTTTGTCTAAAAAACCAGGAAGAATATCAGCCCAGTGAAAAATTAATAATTTCATCTCTCTTGGCGGCTAGGTATCTAATTTTTAAGAAATAGAAAACAAGAGAGATACCAACTGTTTCAGAGATTAAATTAAAAATTATCTCAAGAAGCAATGTATATTAGAACAGCGAGATACTAATATAGATAAGGAATCTGATATTAGACAATTCCTCAGCAAATGGGCAGTATTTATTAAATCACTTCCGACTACGGAAATTGATCATATAATATTTCCCTTTCAAAATTCAGAATTGGTACTCTTGGGGATATGGTAACTAGTAAGCATGGAAGAGTGACAGAAAAAAATGAGATTGTAGTCCCCTCCCCTTTTTTTTTTCCTTTCTTTTTTTTTTGTTTTGTTGGAGGTTGAAGGGAGTACAAGTAGAGGGTAGTATAGGGAATAAAAATGACTCAGCAGCATAAAATATATAATTAAGGTCATATCCGATCGCTACTTAAGGGATTACTTTCTGTTATAATTTTTAAGATAAACAACTAACATATTAAAGTTAATAAACATTAATTAAAACCTACTGACCTATATTTTCTCCAAAACGAAGTTTCATAACGTTCTAAAAGTTATATCTTTTATTCGCTGATGATGTCACGTTATCCTGCCCACTATTTTCAGCACTGCATGTTCAAAATACTTAAACCAATAACTTTGTGTTTAAAGCGCCATTTTGAAACCTAGGTATTGTAAACGGATTGGTACAGAGCAAAGGATACCCACGGAGTGGGTTTGGAAAACAATTAAATTTGCAGACAAGATTTCTGATATAAGGTAGAGATATGTTAATGAAATGCTATTGATAAAAAGCGTATTTGGGGTAGTTAGTTAGTAACAGGCATAGAAAATATTTACTTACAGTGGCCCTTTAATTTGGTCAAACTGTAAGTTAGAACACGCTAATATTATGACTGGGTTAGTAATTGTTAACTTAGTGACTACTAATTTAGGTTGTATCAACAAGGTAGTTAAGTGTGGATTTGAACAATGTTTTTGTTTGGATTAAATTGATAATTTTATAATTTGGTTAAGATGTAAGTTACATATGTTGATATTATTATTGTATTGTTAACTTACGGCTAGATTTAGAGTTTTGTCGGTAACGACCCGCGTAGCTAACGCTGGCTTTTTTCTGGCCGCACCTTTAAAATAACTCTGGTATTGAGAGTCCACAGAATGGCTGCGTTAGGCTCCAAAAAAGGAGCGTACAGCATATTTAACGCCACTGCAACTCTCGATAACAGAGTTGCTTACGGACGCGGCCAGCCTCAAAAACGTGCTCGTGCACGATTCCCCCATAGAAAACAATGGGGCTGTTTGAGCTGAAAAAAAACCTAACACCTGCAAAAAAGCCGCGTTCAGCTCCTAACGCAGCCCCATTGTTTGCTATGGGGAAACACTTCCTACGTCTGCACCTAACACTCTAACATGTACCCCGAGTCTAAACACCCCTAACCTTACACTTATTAACCCCTATTCTGCCGCCCCCGCTATCGCTGACCCCTGTATATTATTTTTAACCCCTAATCTGCCGCTCCGTAAACCGCTGCTACTTATATTATCCCTATGTACCCCTAATCTGCTGCCCCTAACACCGCCGACCCCTATATTATATTTATTAACCCCTAATCTGCCCCCCACAACGTCGCCTCCACCTGCCTACACTTATTAACCCCTAATCTGCCGAGCGGACCACACCGCTATTATTATAAAGTTATTAACCCCTAATCCGCCTCACTAACCCTATAATAAATAGTATTAACCCCTAATCTGCCCTCCCTAACATCGCCGACACCTAACTTCAAACATTAACCCCTAATCTGCCGACTGGAGCTCACCGCTATTCTAATAAATGTATTAACCCCTAAAGCTAAGTCTAACCCTAACACTAACACCCCCCTAAGTTAAATATAATTTACATCTAACGAAATTAATTAACTCTTATTAAATAAATTATTCCTATTTAAAGCTAAATACTTACCTGTAAAATAAATCCTAATATAGCTACAATATAAATTATATTTATATTATAGCTATTTTAGGATTTATATTTATTTTACAGGTAACTTTGTATTTATTTTAACCAGGTACAATAGCTAAAATAGTTAAAATAATTACAAAATTACCTGTAAAATAAATCCTAACCTAAGTTACAATTAAACCTAACACTACACTATCAATAAATTAATTAAATAAAATACCTACAATTACCTACAATTAAACCTAACACTACACTATCAATACATTAATTAAATACAATATCTACAAATAAATACAATGAAATAAACTAACTAAAGTACAAAAAATAAAAAAGAACTAAGTTACAAAAAATAAAAAAATATTTACAAACATCAGAAAAATATTACAACAATTTTAAACTAATTACACCTACTCTAAGCCCCCTAAAAAAAAAAAAAGACCCCCAAAATAAAAAAATGCCCTACCCTATTCTAAATTACTAAAGTTCAAAGCTCTTTTACCTTACCAGCCCTGAACAGGGCCCTTTGCGGGGCATGCCCCAAAGAATTCAGCTCTTTTGCCTGTAAAAAAACACATACAATACCCCCCCCCAACATTACAACCCACCACCCACATACCCCTAATCTAACCCAAACCCCCCTTAAATAAACCTAACACTAAGCCCCTGAAGATCTTCCTACCTTATCTTCACCATACCAGGTTCACGATCGATCCAGAAGAGCTCCTCCGATGTCCTGATCCAAGCCCAAGCGGGGGGCTGAAGAGGTCCATGATCCGGCTGAAGTCATCATCCAAGCGGGAGCTGAAGAGGTCCATGATCCGGCTGAAGTCTTCTATCAACGGCATCTTCAATCTTCTTTCTTCGGGAGCCATCATCTTCCATCCGACGCGGAACATCCTCTTCTCCCGACGCCTACTCGCCGAATGACGGTTCCTTTAAATGACGTCATCCAAGATGGCGTCCCTCGAATTCCGATTGGCTGATAGGATTCTATCAGCCAATCGGAATTAAGGTAGGAATTTTCTGATTGGCTGATGGAATCAGCCAATCAGAATCAAGTTCAATCCGGAATTCGAGGGACGCCATCTTGGATGACGTCATTTAAAGGAACCGTCATTCGGCGAGTAGGCGTCGGGAGAAGAGGATGTTCCGCGTCGGATGGAAGATGATGGCTCCCGAAGAAAGAAGATTGAAGATGCCGTTGATAGAAGACTTCAGCCGGATCATGGACCTCTTCAGCTCCCGCTTGGATGAAGACTTCAGCCGGATCATGGACCTCTTCAGCTCCCGCTTGGATGATGACTTCAGCCGGATCATGGACCTCTTCAGCCCCCCGCTTGGGCTTGGATCAGGACATCGGAGGAGCTCTTCTGGATCGATCGGTGAACCTGGTATGGTGAAGATAAGGTAGGAAGATCTTCAGGGGCTTAGTGTTAGGTTTATTTAAGGGGGGTTTGGGTTAGATTAGGGGTATGTGGGTGGTGGGTTGTAATGTTGGGGGGGGGGGTATTGTATGTGTTTTTTTACAGGCAAAAGAGCTGAATTCTTTGGGGCATGCCCCGCAAAGGGCCCTGTTCAGGGCTGGTAAGGTAAAAGAGCTTTGAACTTTAGTAATTTAGAATAGGGTAGGGCATTTTTTTATTTTGGGGGTCTTTGTTATTTTATTAGGGGGCTTAGAGTAGGAAAATTAGTTTAAAATTGTTGTAATATTTTTCTGATGTTTGTAAATATTTTTTTATTTTTTGTAACTTAGTTCTTTTTTATTTTTTGTACTTTAGTTAGTTTATTTCATTGTATTTATTTGTAGATATTGTATTTAATTAATGTATTGATAGTGTAGTGTTAGGTTTAATTGTAGGTAATTGTAGGTATTTTATTTAATTAATTTATTGATAGTGTAGTGTTAGGTTTAATTGTAACTTAGGTTAGGATTTATTTTACAGGTAATTTTGTAATTATTTTAACTATTTTAGCTATTGTACCTGGTTAAAATAAATACAAAGTTACCTGTAAAATAAATATAAATCCTAAAATAGCTATAATATAATTATAATTTATATTGTAGCTATATTAGGATTTATTTTACAGGTAAGTATTTAGCTTTAAATAGGAATAATTTATTTAATAAGAGTTAATTAATTTCGTTAGATGTAAATTATATTTAACTTAGGGGGGTGTTAGTGTTAGGGTTAGACTTAGCTTTAGGGGTTAATACATTTATTAGAATAGCGGTGAGCTCCAGTCGGCAGATTAGGAGTTAATGTTTGAAGTTAAGTGTCGGCGATGTTAGGAAGGGCAGATTAGGGGTTAATACTATTTATTATAGGGTTAGTGAGGCGGATTAGGGGTTAATAACTTTATTATAATAGCAGTGTGGTCCGGTCAGCAGATTAGGGGTGAATAAGTGTAGGCAGGTGGAGGCAACGTTGTGGGGGGCAGATTTGGGGTTAATAAATATAATATAGGGGTCGGCGGTGTTAGGGGCAGCAGATTAGGGGTACATAAGGATAACGTAAGTAGCGGCGCTTTGCGGTCGGCAGATTAGGGGTTAATTATTGTAGGTAGCTGGCGGCGACGTTGTGGGGGGCAGGTTAGGGGTTTATAAATATAATATAGGGGTCGGCGGTG
Source organism: Bombina bombina (assembly GCF_027579735.1). Classification (NCBI taxonomy): domain Eukaryota; kingdom Metazoa; phylum Chordata; class Amphibia; order Anura; family Bombinatoridae; genus Bombina; species Bombina bombina. The sequence goes on along the minus strand of NC_069501.1, from coordinate 371,117,107 downwards.
TTAGGGGCAGCAGATTAGGGGTACATAAGTATAACGTAGGTGGCGGTCGGCAGATTAGGGGTTAAAAAAAATTAATCGAGTGGCGGTGATGTGGGGGGACCTCGGTTTAGGGGTACATAGGTAGTTTATGGGTGTTAGTGTACTTTAGAGCACAGTAGTTAAGAGCTTTATGAACCGGCGTTAGCCCAGAAAGCTCTTAACTACTGACTTTTTTCTGCGGCTGGAGTTTTGTCGTTTCTAACGCTCACTTCAGCCACGACTCTAAATACCGGAGTTAGAAAGATCCCATTGAAAAGATAGGATACGCAAATGACGTAAGGGGATCTGCGGTATGGAAAAGTTGCGGCTGAAAAGTGAGCGTTATACCCTTTTTTGACTGACTCCAAATACCGGCGGTAGCCTAAAACCAGCGTTAGGAGCCTCTAACGCTGGTTTTCACGGCTACCGCCAAACTCCAAATCTAGGCCTGAGAGATTATTAATTTAGCTTGTATTAACAATGTAGTTAAGTATTGATTTAAACAATGTTTGTTTAATATGTGCCTTGAATGGCGTAAATAATTGTCTGAATGTAATATGCTGAACATTAAATAAAAAAACGAAAAGAAAAAAAACAAGGGCACATTTTGATTCATGAAAGTTTACATTGCAGCCGTTTTTTTTAAATACTTACCTTTTATTCCTTGCAAGCTTGGAACACCGGAGCAGCGATTCCCACGCCCCCAGGTCTTCTGTTCTTATGTCAGAAATGACGAATCCGCAGGGGGCGGCATTGCACAAGCAGTTCTGGTGAACTGCTTGTGCAATGATAAATGCCGACATCGTATGCTGTTGGCATTCAGTGATGTCTGTCGGACATGATACGCTACAGCCTATCATGTCGGACAAACATTGGTAAATCTACCCCAGAGCGTGTAATTTTAAGAAATGTTTACATTTAATACATTCTGTTATTAAATTGACTTTGTTCGCTTGGTATCCTTTCTTAAAAAAACTAGCTGGTAATTGGTCACTACACAGTTATCATTGGCTCACCAGATGTGCCCAGGTATCTCTCAGTAGTGCACTGGTGCTTTGAAGGTGACTTTAATTATGTGTTTAATCCCTTTGTGGGGCATATACACATAGTTATATGAAAGTAAGAAATTATCTAACATAGAACATTTTCAGTTAACAATTTTTTTATCTCTTAAACCTTAAAGGGACACTGAACCCAAAACATTTCTTTCGTCATTCAGATAGAGCATGTAATTTTAAGCAACTTTCTAATTTACTCCTATTATCAATGTTTCTTCATTCTCTTGCTATCTTTATATAAAAAAGAAGGCATCTAAGCTTTTTTCTTGGTTCAGCACTCTGGAAAGCAGTTTTTGATTGGTGGATGCATTTTTCCACCAATCAGCAAGGACAACCTAGGTTGTTCACCAAAAATGGGCCGGCATCTAAACTTACATTCTTGCATTTCAAATAAAGATTCCAAGAGAATGAAGAAAATTTGATAATAGGAATAAATTAGAAAGTTGCTTAACATTTCATGCTCTATCTGAATCAAAAAAGAAAAAAATTGGGTTCAGTGTCCCTTTAAGTCAGTTAATTATTTTTGGATACCCAACTTACTATACTTTTAATAGCAAGACAGCTAAAAATAGACTACATCACGACCAACTTACATCTATAGAATAGATGACTTGAAGGCTTTTCTCAATGTTGGACATTTTAGCAGACTTAGGTTTCTAGTGGTCACAGTTGGTGCATAGTTGTACCACTGTAAATAGACCTATGTTACCTTTATAGACATATTATTGGTAAACAGTGCTCTCTCTTTATAATTTTAAGGACTAGACAGCACCTCCACACTTCCAGTCTCAAATAATATATTATATAAAAAATAATATATATATTGTCTATCTGATGTTTTGGATTTATGAGCTAAGAACTTTACAACCAAGAGGCTTGAATCGCGACTTTGATTGGTCCTTATTTCACTGAGGTGGAATTTCTGACCTTTCTTATTCATCTTTCAGTCCCTTTATGATGCTTTCTTATAACCAATTGTTTTTGTCTTCTGTATTCATTTTTTATGGTGTATACTTTTGTATATTTTATTATTTTAATGTTTTAATTTGTAACCACTTGGTGGCGATACTTTCTAAAAGGCCATGATACCCAAATGTTGAAACACTTGAAAGTGATGCAGCATAGCTGTAAAAAGCTGACTAGAAAATATCACCTGAACATCTCTATGTAAAAAAGAAAGATATTTTACCTCAAAATGTTCTAAGTATTCACACCCCATTGTAAAGGACTTTAAGCAGCAAATAAGTATGCCTGTCCCGGGACCAGTAAGGGAGCGTGCCTCACGCACACTCATGTTATTTCCATATTAAGTTTAAAGAAGTTTACTATGAAATCTCATGAGATCACAGTAAAAGTTTATGGCCTCAGCACTGCTGATGCTGATTGGCTGCTGTTCATTTCTTCTTTTTTTTTAATTTTACCTGAAGCTGGGCAGTGACTGAAAGATAGCTTTTTTACACAGCACTTACTCTGGTGAGCTGAGGAAATTGTGAGGTAAAAAATATTCCTTTTTTACATAGAGATTCTCAGATGATATTTTCCTGTCAGCTTTTTACAGTTATGCTGCATCACTTTTAAGTGATTTAGCATATGAGTATAATGTCCCTTTAAGTATAGATGCAAATGATTATACAAGTTTAAAAGAGTATCTAGTAATTGGCCACTAGATGGCAGTGTCGTATAACATTATTTAAACAGCATACAGGTGTACATCAGGTAGATTAAGGGTCAGTTGGGCTTGAAACATCATCTGATTGTAACTTGACCCATATGGAATAATAAAGGCTATTTTTATAAAACATAAAACAGTATAATACAACTGTATATAAAAAGCGAAACAAATATAATAATAATTATAATTATTCATCTGACTCATATCTTACCCTAAGATTTCTTTAAATTCGATATCCTCATAATCCTCTTCTATGTTATTGTTTGTAGAGTCAGACACATTTGGTTGGGTTACTGCACTTTGTGTTTCATTTTCCATGTAAGTACTTGAAATAGTAGGTGAAATGCTCGTTGTAAATGGTTGCAGTGTCCCATTTGGCTCCTTTCTTGTATCAATCATTGATTCTGGTAACAACGTCACATTTTCAGGTGTCTGAAATAAGTTTTTGTTGTCATCAATGTTAGTCGAAGAGCTAACATTTTCCAAAACATAATTTATGTTTAGCAGAGCATTGCTTGAGTTTTCTATTACACTCTTAACATCTCTTTTCGCAACATTCCTAATTTGTGCATTTTCTGAAATATTTACTGGTATTACAGAGTCATTTATTTCTTTTATATCTTCCATGGCGTAAGTTCGATTTGTTCGGGATGTATTTAAATCATTGATATCATCAACAAGTGTAACAAAAAGGTGATCAGATTCCAGATCTGTGCTGTTGTATATTTCAGTCCTACTTAAATACTTAGGAGGTTCTTCTGTACTATTAAATTCTTCAACATTTACAGGATGTTCTGGTTGTTCAGCAAACTGCTCAGTGACATTTTCTAACAAATGATCTGCGCTATGAAATTTTCTTTTTATGTCACTAGCTGTTATATTTAAGTTTGTAATTGGTGATATGACAACTTCATCAATATCTGTTTCTTCTTCAGAGTAGTAATCAGAATCTTTTGATAAATTATCAATCTTAGACAAATTCACCCTTGTGTTTTCCACAGCAGTATTAGAAACATTAGAGACATGTTGAAAATGCTCACTGTGTGAGTTTTCTATAGCTAATGCAGTTAAATTCAGCTGTTCCATATCTTCATTACCTGTATTGTTTTGACGGGACCGAATATCATATTTTAGAGCTATATAGTCTGTGTAGTCTATGTCTTCTGTGTTTATTGTATCTTCATCAAAAGCTTTAGGTTTCTCTGTAGGTGTATTTTTTTCTCCATTGTTTTCAAATTCGTCAAATAAAAAGACCTCATCATATTCCTCATCATCGAGAACACATTTGGCATCCCCAAATATAAATTTCATGCCTTGGTTTTTCTTAGAGAATAGCAGTGTTCCAAATAGCCAATCCCCTAACAATAACAGAAATAATGGTGTAAATTAAAGTAAGTAAAGTAAATTATTTAATGTTAAAAGAAATTTACCATCACAATATCAATCAATTTAGTTACCTTTACTAACCGGTAAAACACTGTTTTTCGGCATTTTAATTATCAAGGGTAATTTAGTGAGAATTGTGAATTCCTAGGACCACAATTTAATAGTGTTTTAGGAGACAATGTGTAAAACAATATTTCATATGTTTTTCAAAACAAAATATAAGCAATTTGAGCATCTAAAATGCTGCAGGCACATCCTATAGAGAAGGGGAATTCTATTTTCATTAGCATTGCCATATAGAAAGTAATGATTAGAATTTTTTTCTAAAATGTCTAGTGCTTAGAACATATATTTTTAGACATATTGACAACATAATTATTAAATAAGGGTAATCAGTGGAATATTCTTTTTCTAGAGACTTAGACCCAGAGGTGCTGACGTTGATGTTAAATAAATAAATATATTATCACAACTATGAAACTTGTACACAAATTGATTATCGGTATAAGCATGCATTTATGATAATAATAAAGAGTTGGATAACTAAAAAAACATAATTTATGCTAACCTGATTAATTAATTTTTTTCATGGCTGTGAGAGTCAATGATCTTTACTCTTGAGAACTACTCTTCTCTAGCACTAGGAGGAGGCAAAGATCCCTAAATCCCAAGATCTCTATAAAACCCCCTCCCAACTCACACATACCTTAGTCTAATGTACAGCCAAGCAAATTAGGTAAGAAAAAGGAACAAGAGCCATAAGAAGGAGCAGGGGAAAAAAGATAATTTATGTAAGAACTTACCTGATAAATTCATTTCTTTCATATTAGCAAGAGTCCATGAGCTAGTGACGTATGGGATATACATTCCTACCAGGAGGGGCAAAGTTTCCCAAACCTCAAAATGCCTATAAATACACCCCTCACCATACCCACAAATCAGTTTAACGAATAGCCAAGAAGTGGGGTGATAAGAAAAAAGTGCGAAGCATAAAAATAAGGAATTGGAATAATTGTGCTTTATACAAAAAAATCATAACCACCACAAAAAAAGGGTGGGCCTCATGGACTCTTGCTAATATGAAAGAAATGAATTTATCAGGTAAGTTCTTACATAAATTATGTTTTCTTTCATGTAATTAGCAAGAGTCCATGAGCTAGTGACGTATGGGATAATAACTACCCAAGATGTGGATCTTTCCACGCAAGAGTCACTAGAGAGGGAGGGATAAAATAAAGACAGCCAATTCCGCTGAAAAATAATCCACACCCAAAATAAAATTTAAATGAAAATATAAGCAGAAGATTCAAACTGAAACAGCTGCCTGAAGTACTTTTCTACCAAAAAACAGCATCAGAAGAAGAAAACACATCAAAATGGTAGAATTTAGTAAAAGTATGCAAAGAAGACCAAGTTGTTGCTTTGCAAATCTGATCAACCGAAGCTTCATTCCTAAACGCCCAGGAAGTAGAAACTGACCTAGTAGAATGAGCTGTAATCCTTTGAGGCAGAGTTTTACCCGACTCAACATAAGCATGATGAATTAAAGATTTCAACCAAGATGCCAAAGAAATGGCAGAGGCCTTCTGACCTTTCCTAGAACCGGAAAAGATAACAAATAGACTAGAAGTCTTTCGGAAATTCTTAGTAGCTTCAACATAATATTTCAAAGCTCCAACTACATCCAAAGAATGCAATGATTTCTCCTTAGAATTCTTAGGATTAGGACATAATGAAGGAACCACAATTTCTCTACTAATGTTGTTGGAATTCACAACCTTAGGTAAAAATTTAAAAGAAGTTCGCAACACCGCCTTATCCTGGTGAAAAATCAGAAAAGGAGACTCACAAGAAAGAGCAGATAATTCAGAAACTCTTCTGGCAGAAGAGATGGCAAAAGGAACAAAACTTTACAAGAAAGTAATTTAATGTCCAATGAATGCATAGGTTCAAACGGAGGAGCTTGAAGAGCCCCCAGAACCAAATTCAAACTCCAAGGAGGAGAAATTGACTTAATGACAGGCTTTATACGAACCAAAGCTTGTACAAAACAATGAATATCAGGAAGAATAGCAATCTTTCTGTGAAAAAGAACAGAAAGAGCAGAGATTTGTCCTTTCAAGGAACTTGCAGACAAACCTTTATCCAAACCATCCTGAAGAAACTGTAAAATTCTCGGAATTCTAAAAGAATGCCAGGAAAAATGATGAGAAAGACACTAAGAAATATAAGTCTTCCAGACTCTATAATATATCTCCCTAGATACAGATTTACGAGCCTGTAACATGGTATTAATCACAGAGTCAGAGAAACCTCTTTGACTAAGAATCAAGCGTTCAATCTCCATACCTTTAAATTTAAGGATTTGAGATCCTGATGGAAAAAAGGACCTTGCGACAGAAGATCTGGTCTTAACGGAAGAGTCCACGGTTGGCAAGAGGCCATCCGGACAAGATCCGCATACCAAAACCTGTGAGGCCATGCTGGGGCTACCAGCAGAACAAACGAGCATTCCTTCAGAATCTTGGAGATCACTCTTGGAAGAAGAACTAGAGGCGGAAAGATATAAGCAGGATGATACTTCCAAGGAAGTGACAATGCATCCACTGCTTCCGCTTGAGGATCCCTGGATCTGGACAGATACCTGGGAAGTTTCTTGTTTAGATGAGAGGCCATCAGATCTATTTCTGGAAGTCCCCACATTTGAACAATCTGAAGAAATACCTCTGGGTGAAGAGACCATTCGCCCGGATGCAACGTTTGGCGACTGAGATAATCCGCTTCCCAATTGTCTATACCTGGGATATGAACCGCAGAAACTAGACAGGAGCTGGATTCCACCCAAACCAGAATTCGAGATACTTCTTTCATAGCCAGAGGACTGTGAGTCCCTCCTTGATGATTGATGTATGCCACAGTTGTGACATTGTCTGTCTGAAAACAAATGAACGATTCTCTCTTTAGAAGAGGCCAAGACTGAAGAGCTCTGAAAATTGCACGGAGTTCCAAAATATTGATCGGTAATCTCACCTCCTGAGATTCCCAAACCCCTTGTGCCGTCAGAGACCCCCACACAGCTCCCCAACCTGTAAGACTTGCATCTGTTGAAATTACAGTCCAGGTCGGAAGAACAAAAGAGGCCCCCTGAACTAAACGATGGTGATCTGTCCACCACGTCAGAGAGTGTCGTACAATCGGTTTTAAAGATATTAATTGAGATATCTTTGTGTAATCCCTGCACCACTGGTTCAGCATACAGAGCTGAACCTTATGCATGGAAATTCTAGGTCTTATGACTGCTGCATCGCGTCCGATGCAGCAGTCATAAGACCTAGAATTTCCATGCATAAGGCTACCGAAGGGAATGATTGTGACTGAAGGTTTCGACAAGCTGATATCAATTTTAGACGTCTCTTGTCTGTCAAAGATAGAGTCATGGACACTGAATCTATCTGGAAACCCAAAAAGGTTACCCTTGTCTGAGGAATCAATGAACTTTTTAGTAAATTGATCCTCCAACCATGATCTTGAAGAAACAACACAAGTCGATTCGTATGAGATTCTGCTAAATGTGAAGACTGAGCAAGTACCAAGATATCGTCCAAATAAGGAAATACCACAATACCCTGTTCTCTGATTACAGACAGAAGGGCACCGAGAACCTTTGTAAAAATTCTTGGAGCTGTTGCTAGGCCAAATGGCAGAGCCACAAACTGGTAATGCTTGTCTAGGAACAAGAATCTCAGAAACTGATAATGATCTGGATGAATCGGAATATGCAGATATGCATCCTGTAAATCTATTGTAGACATATAATGCCCTTGCTGAACAAAAGGCAGGATAGTCCTTACAGTTACCATTTTGAATGTTGGTATCCTTACATAACGATTCAATATTTTTAGATCCAGAACTGGTCTGGAGGAATTCTCCTTCTTTGGTACAATGAAGAGATTTGAATAAAACCCCAGCCCCTGTTCCAGAACTGGAACTGGCATAATTACTCCAGCCAACTCTAGATCTGAAACACATTTCTTCTGATAACATTAGCAGAGAGATTGTTTTTCCTTCTTTGTGTCCTAATCCTAAAAATGCTGTTGAAAGATCTTTGTATTATTTGGATGTTGTTAGGGCATTGAAATATTATGTTGATGCTCATAAGGATTTAAGACAAAATTCTAGTTTGTTTGTTCTTTTATTTTGTCCTTAGGCAAAAATTAAATAATGTCCATAAAACAGTCTTATCCTGATGGAAAATCAGATAAGGAGGTTCACAAGAAATAGCAGATAACTCTAGCTGAAGAAATAGCCAAAAGAAACAACACTTTCCAATTTAGTAGTTTAATGTCCAGTTTATGCATAGGTTCAAAAGGACAAGCCTGCAAAACCCTTAACACAAGAGCTGGGGTAGATAGCAGCATCCAAAAAAGTTACCTTTGTCTGAGGAACCAAAGAACTCTGGAAAATTGATCTTCCAACCATGCTGTTGAACAAAACAACAAGAGTCGGTTGGTGTGAGATAATGTTAAAGGAAAAGATGGAGCTTGAACCAGAACCAAGATGTCGTCCAGGTATGGAAACACTGCAATACCCTGAGACCAGATCACACACAAAAGAGCACCCAGAACCTTTGTGAATATTCTTGGAACTGTAGCCAGACCAAATGGAAGCAACAAATTGAAAATGCCTGTCCAGAAAGGCAAATCTCAAAAAATGGAAATGATCCCTGTGAATAAGAACATAAAGATAAGCATCCTTTCAATCTATTGTGGACATAAACTGACCTAGCTGAACAAAAAGGGAGAGTAGTGCTGATAGTTTCCTTTCTGAAAGATGGAATACCTACAAACTTGTTCAGATTCTTTAGATCCAGAACTGGTCTTTGGAACAATGAAGAGATTTTAAATAAATCACATCCCCTGCTCATGCAAAGGAACTAAAACAATAACTCCCATATCTTTCAGATCTGAGACAGACTGAAAAAAAAGCTTTAGCTTTTCTGAAGAAAAGTATGAAAATGGTTAGAAGCTTTAGATTTCCCTTTAGATTTTCTGTGTTGAGGAAGAAAAGCCCCTTTACCGCCAATAACAGTGGAAATAATAGAATCTAAATCAGAACCAAATAGCTTATTTCCCTGAAAGAAGAGAGACAATAATCAAGATTTAGACACCATGGGCTTGATTACGAGTGGAGTGGTACTTAACGCTCCCACTCGCACGTTAATTCCACTCGACTTCTGCTCTTTACGCGAGTAGCGCACATATTTCAAGTTAAAAGTAAAAAAATTTTGCTTGCGTGCTAACCTGATGCTCGCAAAGAGCAGAAGTTAAATTATTTTGATTGCATTAACATACTCTCCCATTAACTTCAATGGAGAGAGAAAAGTGGAAAAAACAGCTTTCATTCTATTGGTTGATTTGAAATTAAAATGTTATATAAGCCAATAGGAATGCAAAGGTACAGTCATATGGAAAAGTTTAGGCACCCCTGACAATTTCCATGATTTTCATTTATAAATAATTGGGTGTTTGAATCAGCAATTTCATTTTGATCTATCAAATAAATGAAGGACACCGTAATATTTTAGTAGTGAAATTATGTTTATTGGATTAACAGAAAATGTGCAATATGCATCAAAACGAAATTAGACAGGTACATAAATTTGGGCACCCTTGTCATTTTGTTGATTTGAATACCTGTAACTACCTAGCACTGATTAATTGGAACACACAATTGGTTTGGTGAGCCCATTAAGCCTTGAACTTCATAGGCAGGTGCATCCAATCATGAGAAAAGGTATTTAAGGTGGCAAATTGCAAGTTGTTATTCTCTTTGACTCTCCTCTGAAGAGTGGCAACATGGGGGCCTCAAAACAACTCTCAAATGACCTGAAAACAAAGATTGTTCAACATTATGATTTAGGGAAAGGCTACAAAAAGCTATTGCAGAGATTTAAGCTGTCAGTGTCCACTGTGAGGAACATAGTGAGGAAATGGAAGACCACAGGCACAGTTCGTGTTAAGGCCAGAAGTAAAATATCGGAGAGGCAAAGGATGGGGAGAACGGTCAAAAACAGCCCACAGACCACTTCCAAAGACCTACAACATCATCTTGCTGTAGATGGTGTCACTGTGCATCGTTCAACAATTCACCATATAGGAGAGTGATGCGGAAGAAGCCTTTTCTGCACACATGCCACAAACAATCGCTTGAGGTATGCAAACACACATTTGGACAAGCCAGCTTCATTTTGGAAGAAGGTGCTGTGGACTGATTAAACAAAGATTGAGTTATTTGGTCATAACAAGTGGCATTATGCATTGCGGCAAAAGAACACAGCGTTCCAAGACAAACACTTGCTAGCCACAGTAAAATTTGGTGGATGTTTCATCATGCTGTGGGGCTGTGGGGCCAGTGCCGGTACTGGGAATCTTGTTAAAGTTGAGGGTTGCATGGATTACACTTAATATCAGCAGATACTTGAGAATAATGTTGAGGAATCAGTCAGAAACTTGAAGTTACACCAGAGCTCAGGGGCGAAACTACAGGGGGTGCAGAGGTCGCTATTTTTTTTTTTTTTTTACAATAAAAAACGTTGACCTGCCACTGCCTGCACTGATATCATGTGAGTGTGACATGATGCTTCACTAGTGTCTCTGACTAGAGGGGTTAGTGTTTCTGTTTTACCCATTGGTGTTTATATGTGTGTGTATGTATGTGATTGTGTGTGTATTTATGCATGTATGTGTGTATGTTTGTGGAACCAGCAAATTACAGACCTTGTTACTACAGCATGGGAGAGTGGGGGGTAAACAGTGTCAGTCTATACAGTACCACTATATACAGTACGGGGGAATGGACCATGTCACAGACTACTGTGGTCACTTTATAAAGTACTGGGGTGGGTAGGGTCATGCCAGCCATCTCACCGGCAGATTACAGACTGTGTCACTGACTCACTATATACAGTACTGGTAGGTTAAACAGTGTCACTATATACAGTAATGGGGGGTCAGACCATCTCACAGACTGTGGAAACAGGGTACCTCCTTTTGTAGACATGTAATCTGATTCACATTTTGTTTCTGTGTTAAATGTAAAAAAAAAAAAAGTAGCAAATTCACTTTTTTGGGGGGGGGGGGGGGGGGGGGGGGGGGGGGGGGGCTTCTTAGATTCTTGCACCTGGGCCCTGTGGTTTGTAGTTATGCCTCTGCCAGAGCTGGATATTTCAACAAGACAACAACCTAAAACACTGCTCAAAATCTATTCTGGCATTTATGCAGAGGAACAAGTACAATGTTCTGGAATGGCCATCCCAGTCCCCAGACCTGAATATCATTGAAAATCTGTGGGGTGATTTGAAGCGGGCTGTTCATGTTTGGCAACCATCAAACCTAACTGAACTGGAGATGTTTTGCAAGGAGTAATGGTCCAAAATACCTTCATCCAGAATTCAGACACTCATTACAGGCTATAGGAAGTGTCTAGAGGCTGTTATTTCTGCTAAAAGAGGCTCTACTAAATATTGATGCAATATTTCTGTTGGGGTGCCCACATTTATGCACTTGTCTAATTTCGTTTTGATGCATATTGCACATTTTCTGTTAATCCAATAAACCGCAATTCACTACTGAAAAGTTACTGTGTCCTGTTATTTAATAGATTAAAATGAAATTGCTGATCCAAACACCCAGGCCTAGATTTGGAGTTCGGCGGTAAAAGGGCTGCTAACGCTCCGCGGGCTTTTTTCTGGCCGCACCATAAATTTAACTCTGGTATTGAGAGTTTAATCAAATGCTGCGTTAGGCTCCAAAAAAGGAGCGTAGAGCATTTTTACCGCAAATGCAACTCTCGATACCAGAGTTGCTTACGGACGCGGCCGGCCTCAAAAACGTGCTCGTGCACGATTCCCCCATAGGAAACAATGGGGCTGTTTGAGCTGAAAAAAAACCTAACACCTGCAAAAAAGCAGCGTTCAGCTCCTAACGCAGCCCCATTGTTTCCTATGGGGAAACACTTCCTACGTCTGCACCTAACACTCTAACATGTACCCCGAGTCTAAACACCCCTAGCCTTACACTTATTAACCCCTAATCTGCCGCCCCCGCTATCGCTGACCCCTGCATATTTTTTTAAACCCCTAATCTGCCGCTCCGTAAACCGCCGCAACCTACGTTATCCCTATGTACCCCTAATCTGCTGCCCTAACATCGCCGACCCCTATATTATATTTATTAACCCCTAATCTGCCCCCCTCAACGTCGCCGACACCTGCCTACACTTATTAACCCCTAATCTGCCGAGCGGACCTGAGCGCTACTATAATAAAGTTATTAACCCCTAATCCGCCTCACTAACCCTATAATAAATAGTATTAACCCCTAATCTGCCCTCCCTAACATCGCCGACACCTACCTTCAATTATTAACCCCTAATCTGCTGACCGGAGCTCACCGCTATTCTAATAAATGTATTAACCCCTAAAGCTAAGTCTAACCCTAACACTAACACCCCCCTAAGTTAAATATAATTTTTATCTAACGAAATAAATTAACTCTTATTAAATAAATGATTCCTATTTAAAGCTAAATACTTACCTGTAAAATACATCCTAATATAGCTACAATATAAATTATAATTATATTATAGCTATTATAGGATTAATATTTATTTTACAGGTAACTTTGTAATTATTTTAACCAGGTACAATAGCTATTAAATAGTTAAGAACTATTTAATAGTTACCTAGTTAAAATAATAACAAAATTACCTGTAAAATAAGTCCTAACCTAAGATATAATTAAACCTAACACTACCCTATCAATAAAATAATTAAATAAACTACCTACAATTACCTACAATTAACCTAACACTACACTATCAATAAATTAATTAAACACAATTCCTACAAATAAATACAATTAAATAAACTAGCTAAAGTACAAAAAATAAAAAAGATCTAAGTTACAGAAAATAAAAAAATATTTACAAACATAATAAAAATATTACAACAATTTTAAACTAATTACACCTACTCTAAGCCCCCTAATAAAATAACAAAGCCCCCCAAAATAAAAAATTCCCTACCCTATTCTAAATTAAAAAAGTTACAAGCTCTTTTACCTTACCAGCCCTGAACAGGGCCCTTTGCGGGGCATGCCCCAAGAATTTCAGCTCTTTTGCCTGTAAAAGAATAAATACAATACCCCCCCCCAACATTACAACCCACCACCCACATACCCCTAATCTAACCCAAACCCCCCTTAAATAAACCTAACACTAAGCCCCTGAAGATCTTCCTACCTTGTCTTCACCATACCAGGTTCACCGATCCGTCCTGAAGAGCTCCTCCGATGTCCTGATCCAAGCCCAAGCGGGGGCTGAAGAGGTCCATGATCCGGTCAAAGTCTTCATCCAAGCGGGGCAGAAGAGGATCTTCCATCCGATTGAAGTCATCATCCAGGCGGCATCTTCGATCTTCTTCCATCCGGAGCGAAGCGGCAGGATCCTGAAGACATCCAGCGCGGAACATCCATCCGGACCGACGACTGAACGACGAATGACTGTTCCTTTAAGGGACGTCATCCAAGATGGCGTCCCTCGAATTCCGATTGGCTGATAGGATTCTATCAGCCAATCGGAATTAAGGTAGGAATTTTCTGATTGGCTGATGGAATCAGCCAATCAGAATCAAGTTCAATCCGATTGGCTGATCCAATCAGCCAATCAGATTGAGCTCGCATTCTATTGGCTGTTCCGATCAGCCAATAGAATGCGAGCTCAATCTGATTGGCTGATTGGATCAGCCAATCGGATTGAACTTGATTCTGATTGGCTGATTCCATCAGCCAATCAGAAAATTCCTACCTTAATTCCGATTGGCTGATAGAATCCTATCAGCCAATCGGAATTCGAGGGACGCCATCTTGGATGACGTCCCTTAAAGGAACAGTCATTCGTCGTTCAGTCGTCGGTCCGGATGGATGTTCCGCGCTGGATGTCTTCAGGATCCTGCCGCTTCGCTCCGGATGGAAGAAGATCGAAGATGCCGCCTGGATGATGACTTCAATCGGATGGAAGATCCTCTTCTGCCCCGCTTGGATGAAGACTTTGACCGGATCATGGACCTCTTCAGCCCCCGCTTGGGCTTGGATCAGGACATCGGAGGAGCTCTTCAGGACGGATCGGTGAACCTGGTATGGTGAAGACAAGGTAGGAAGATCTTCAGGGGCTTAGTGTTAGGTTTATTTAAGGGGGGTTTGGGTTAGATTAGGGGTATGTGGGTGGTGGGTCGTACTGTTGGGGGGGGGTATTGTATTTATTCTTTTACAGGCAAAAGAGCTGAAATTCTTGGGGCATGCCCCGCAAAGGGCCCTGTTCAGGGCTGGTAAGGTAAAAGAGCTTGTAACTTTTTTAATTTAGAATAGGGTAGGGAATTTTTTATTTTGGGGGGCTTTGTTATTTTATTAGGGGGCTTAGAGTAGGTGTAATTAGTTTAAAATTGTTGTAATATTTTTATTATGTTTGTAAATATTTTTTTATTTTCTGTAACTTAGATCTTTTTTATTTTTTGTACTTTAGCTAGTTTATTTAATTGTATTTATTTGTAGGAATTGTGTTTAATTAATTTATTGATAGTGTAGTGTTAGGTTAATTGTAGGTAATTGTAGGTAGTTTATTTAATTATTTTATTGATAGGGTAGTGTTAGGTTTAATTATATCTTAGGTTAGGACTTATTTTACAGGTAATTTTGTTATTATTTTAACTAGGTAACTATTAAATAGTTCTTAACTATTTAATAGCTATTGTACCTGGTTAAAATAATTACAAAGTTACCTGTAAAATAAATATTAATCCTAAAATAGCTATAATATAATTATAATTTATATTGTAGCTATATTAGGATTTATTTTACAGGTAAGTATTTAGCTTTAAATAGGAATCATTTATTTAATAAGAGTTAATTTATTTCGTTAGATAAAAATTATATTTAACTTAGGGGGGTGTTAGTGTTAGGGTTAGACTTAGCTTTAGGGGTTAATCCATTTATTAGAATAGCGGTGAGCTCCGGTCGGCAGATTAGGGGTTAATAATTGAAGTTAGGTGTCGGCGATGTTAGGGAGGGCAGATTAGGGGTTAATACTATTTATGATAGGGTTAGTGAGGCGGATTAGGGGTTAATAACTTTATTATAGTAGCGCTCAGGTCCGCTCGGCAGATTAGGGGTTAATAAGTGTAGGCAGGTGTCGGCGACGTTGAGGGGGGCAGATTAGGGGTTAATAAATATAATATAGGGGTCGGCGATGTTAGGGGTAGCAGATTAGGGGTACATAGGGATAACGTAGGTGGCGGCGATTTGCGGTCGGAAGATTAGGGGTTAATTATTTTAAGTAGCTTGCGGCGACGTTGTGGGGGGCAAGTTAGGGGTTAAGAAATATAATATAGGGGTCGGCGGGGTTAGGGGCAGCAGATTAGGGGTACATAAGTATAACGTAGGTGGCGGTCGGCAGATTAGGGGTTAAAAATTTAAATCGAGTGGCGGCGATGTGGGGGGACCTCGGTTTAGGGGTACATAGGTAGTTTATGGGTGTTAGTGTACTTTAGGGTACAGTAGTTAAGAGCTTTATAAACCGGCGTTAGCCAGAAAGCTCTTAACTCCTGCTATTTTCAGGCGGCTGGAATTTTGTCGTTAGAGCTCTAACGCTCACTTCAGAAACGACTCTAAATACCGGCGTTAGAAAGATCCCATTGAAAAGATAGGCTACGCAAATGGCGTAGGGGGATCTGCGGTATGTAAAAGTCGCGGCTGTAAAGTGAGCGTTAGACCCTTTAATCACTGACTCCAAATACCAGCGGGCGGCCAAAACCAGCGTTAGGAGCCTCTAACGCTGGTTTTGACGGCTACCGCCGAACTCCAAATCTAGGCCCCAATTATGTATAAATGAAAATCATCGAAATTGTCAGGGGTGCCTAAACTTTTGCATACGACTGTATATAAAAGGTGAACCTCGCATTGTGTGTGCGGCTGGTGATCTCATGAAGAGGATGTCGGGGATGAAGATAAGAAGATGGATGAAGACTGATGCCGGGATGAAGATAAGATGGAGTGCTGCTGGGTTAATTGTAGAGGTTTGTAGCTTTTTTCCCTCACAAAAAGAGCTGACACTTTAGGGCAATGCCCTACAAAAGGCTTTTTAAGGGCTACATCTGTAGTTTAGTGTTAGTATAGGGTTTTGTTTTATTTTGGGGTGGGTTTTTTTCAGGGGGGTTTTAGAATAGGCATAACTGATTTTTTTATTTTTGGTAATTTGTTATTGTTTTGTAATGGTAGTTTTTTTTTGTAATAGTAGGTTTTTTGTTTTTAATTAATGTAATGTTAGGTTTTTTGTTTAACTAATGTAAGTTTTTAGTTTTTTAAGTAATGTTAGGTTCATTGTTTTTAAAGGTAAAGTTAGGTTTTTTTACTTTTTCAGGTAGGTTTTTTTCTCTTTTTTTTAAGGTAGTTAGCTTTTTTTTTTTTTATAAAGGTAAGGTTAGTCTGTTCTGGGGTAACCTAGGGGTGTTAGGTTAGGGGGTTTAGATGTTAGTGAGTTACTTTGTTATGGGGGTTGTGGTGGTTTAGGGGTTAATAATGTACTGGGTTACTTTGCGGTGGGGGTGTGGCAGTTTAGGGGTTAATAGTCTAGTGGGTTACTTTGCAATAGGGGTGTGGCAGTTTAGGGGTTAATAGACTAGTTTGGTGCAACTGTTTCCTCCGGGCAAACGTTTTACGCAACCTTTAAAGGGATAGTAAAGTCCAAAGTAAACTTTCATGATTCAGATAGGGCATATCATTTTAAACAATTTTCTAATTTACTTTTATCATAAAATTTGCTTTGTTCTCTTGTTATTCTTAGTTGAAAGCTAAACCTAGATAGGCTCATATGCTAATTTCTAAGCCCTTGAAGGCCGCCTATGCATTTGACAGTTTTTCACAGCTAGAGGGCATTAGTTTATGTGTTTCATATAGATAACACTGTGCTCATGCACGTGAAGTTATTTAAGAGTCAGCACTAATTGCCTGAAACGCAAGTCTGTCAAAAGATCTTAGCTAAGGAGTTATTCTGTAGAAGCGTAGAGACAAGGTAATTACAGAGGTAAAAAGTGAATTTCTATAACAGTGTTGGTTATACAAAACTGGAGAATGGTAAATAAAGGGATTATCTATTTTTTTAAACAATAACATTTTTGGTGTTTACTATCCCTTTGAGGTCGCATAAAAAGTTTGAGTGGTAAATGTGATCGCGTTTGAGCGATTGCATTTACTTTCAATTTGTAATATGAGCGGACATTACCACACAAGGCCGACAATAGAAAATATGTGGAGCGTAAATTACCACAATTTTCCACAAACAAAATTGCCGTCATTTAAACACTGCATCACTTATAATATGGATTTGAGCTTAAAGAACACAGAGATCTCACGATCGTGTTTATGCTCCTGGCGCTAACACTTTTAATCTGGCCCCATATTAGCAGACCAGGATATAAGCCACAAGGCCCTCCTGGCAAGAATTGCTAAAGACATGCTTTTTAAATTAATCTTCATAATTTCAAAAACAGCATCACAAATAAAAGAATTGGCACTCTAAAACAAACCCAATACATCTGAGGGGAAATATAGAGCTCCTGGGGTTTGGGAATCTTTGCCTCCTCCTAGTGGTAGAGAAGAGTAATTCCCAAGAGTAAGGATCATGGACTCTTACCACCTGTATGAAATAAAAAGCAGTCATTTTTAATACTGAATCAGCTGCCATATTCTTCTTTCATATGCCTACCAGTCTTTGGTTTACATGGAGGTATTTAAAAAACATAATTTATGTAAGAACTTACCTGATAAATTAATTTCTTTCATATTAGCAAGAGTCCATGAGCTAGTGACGTATGGGATATACATTCCTACCAGGAGGGGCAAAGTTTCCCAAACCTCAAAATGCCTATAAATACACCCCTCACCACACCCACAAATCAGTTTAACGCATAGCCAAGAAGTGGGGTGATAAGAAAAAAGTGCAAAAGCATAAAAAATAAGGAATTGGAATAATTGTGCTTTATACAAAAAAAAAACATAACCACCACAAAAAAAGGGTGGGCCTCATGGACTCTTGCTAATATGAAAGAAATGAATTTATCAGGTAAGTTCTTACATAAATTATGTTTTCTTTCATGTAATTAGCAAGAGTCCATGAGCTAGTGACGTATGGGATAATGACTACCCAAGATGTGGATCTTCCATGCAAGAGTCACTAGAGAGGGAGGGATAAAATAAAGACAGCCAATTCCGCTGAAAATAATCCACAACCAAAACAAAGTTTAAATCTTATAATGAAAAAAACTGAAATTATAAGCAGAAGATTCAAACTGAAACAGCTGCCTGAAGTACTTTTCTACCAAAAACTGCTTCAGAAGAAGAAAACACATCAAAATGGTAGAATTTAGTAAAAGTATGCAAAGAAGACCAAGTTGCTGCTTTTCAAATCTGATCAACCGAAGCTTCATTCCTAAACGCCCAGGAAGTAGAAACTGACCTAGTAGAATGAGCTGTAATCCTTTGAGGCGGAGCTTTACCCGACTCGACATAAGCATGATGAATCAAAGACTTTAACCAAGACGCCAAAGAAATGGCAGAAGCCTTCTGACCTTTCCTAGAACCGGAAAAGATAACAAATAGACTAGAAGTCTTTCGGAAATTGATAGTAGCTTCAACATAATATTTCAAAGCTCTAACTACATCCAAAGAATGCAACAATTTTTCCTTAGAATTCTTAGGATTAGGACACAATGAAGGAACCACAATTTCTCTACTAATGTTGTTAGAATTCACAACCTTAGGTAAAAATTTATAAGAAGTCCGCAACACCGCCTTATCCTGATGAAAAATCAGAAAAGGAGACTCACAAGAAAGAGCAGATAATTCAGAAACTCTTCTAGCAGAAGAGATGGCCAAAAGAAACAAAACTTTCCAAGAAAGTAATTTAATGTCCAGCGAATGCATAGGTTCAAATGGAGGAGCTTGAAGAGCCCCCAGAACCAAATTCAAACTCCAAGGAGGAGAAATTGACTTAATAACAGGTTTTATATGAACCAAAGCCTGTACAAAACAATGAATATCAGGAAGACTAGCAATCTTTCTGTGGAAAAGAACAGAAAGAGCAGAGATTTGTCCTTTCAAGGAACTTGCAGACAAACCTTTATCCAAACCATCCTGAAGAAACTGTAAAATTCTAGGAATTCTAAAAGAATGCCAAGAAAAATGATGAGAAGAACACCAAGAAATGTAAATCTTCCAGACTCGATAATATATCTTCCTAGATACAGATTTACAAGCCTGTAACATAGTATTAATTACTGAGTCAGAGAAACCTCTATGACTGAGAATCAAGCGTTCAATCTCCATACCTTCAAATTTAAGGATTTGAGATCCTGATGGAAAAAAGGACCTTGCGATAGAAGGTCTGGTCTTAATGGAAGAGTCCACGGTTGGCAAGTGGCCATCCAGACAAGATCCGCATACCAAAACCTGTGAAGCCATGCTGGAGCCACCAGCAGAACAAACGAGCACTCCTTTAGAATCTTGGAAATCACTCTTGGAAGGAGAACTAGAGGTGGAAAGATATAGGCAGGATGATACTTCCAAGGAAGTGACAATGCATCCACTGCCTCCGCCTGAGGATCCCTGGATCTGGACAGATACCTGGGAAGTTTCTTGTTTAGATGGGAAGCCATCAGATCTATTTCTGGAAGTCCCCACATTTGAACAATCTGAAGAAATACCTCTGGGTGAAGAGACCATTCGCCCGGATGTAACGTTTGGCGACTGAGATAA
Organism: Bombina bombina; assembly: GCF_027579735.1. Lineage (NCBI taxonomy): Eukaryota > Metazoa > Chordata > Amphibia > Anura > Bombinatoridae > Bombina > Bombina bombina. The sequence goes on along the minus strand of NC_069501.1, from coordinate 371,097,110 downwards.
TCCGCTTCCCAATTGTCTATACCTGGGATATGAACCGCAGAAATTAGACAGGAGTTGGATTCCGCCCAAACCAGTATTCGAGATACTTCTTTCATAGCCAGAGGACTGTGAGTCCCTCCTTGATGATTGACATATGCCACGGTTGTGACATTGTCCGTCTGAAAACAAATGAACGACTCTCTCTTTAGAAGAGGCCATGACTGAAGAGCTCTGAAAATTGCACAGAGTTCCAAAATGTTGATTGGTAATCTCACCTCCTGAGATTCCCAAACCCCTTGTGCTGTCAGAGACCCCCAAACAGCTCCCCAACCTGTCAGACTTGCATCTGTTGAAATCACAGTCCAGGTTGGAAGAACAAAAGAAGCCCCCTGAACTAAACGATGGTGGTCTGTCCACCACGTGAGAGAGTGTCGTACGATCGGTTTTAAAGATATTAATTGAGATATCTTTGTATAATCCCTGCACCACTGGTTCAGCATACAAAGCTGAAGAGGTCGCATGTGAAAACGAGCAAAGGGGATCGCGTCCGATGCAGCAGTCATAAGACCTAGAATTTCCATGCATAAGGCTACCGAAGGGAATGATTGAGACTGAAGGTTTCGACAAGCTGAAACCAATTTTAGACGTCTCTTGTCTGTCAGAGACAGAGACATGGACACTGAATCTATCTGGAAACCTAAAAAGGTTACCCTTGTCTGAGGAATCAATGAACTTTTTGGTAAATTGATCCTCCAACCATGTTGTTGAAGAAACAATACAAGTCGATTCGTATGAGATTCTGCTAAATGTGAAGACTGAGCAAGTACCAAGATATCGTCCAAATAAGGAAATACCACAATACCCTGTTCTCTGATTACAGACAGAAGGGCACCGAGAACCTTTGTAAAAATCCTTGGAGCTGTAGGCCAAACGGCAGAGCCACAAACTGGTAATGCTTGTCTAGGAAAGAGAATCTCAGAAACTGATAGTGATCTGGATGAATCGGAATATGCAGATATGCATCCTGTAAATCTATTGTGGACATATAATGCCCTTGCTGAACAAAAGGCAGAATAGTCCATATAGTTACCATTTTGAATGTTGGTATCCTTACATAATGATTCAAAATTTTTAAATCCAGAACTGGTCTGAAGGAATTCTCCTTCTTTGGTACAATAAAGAGATTTGAGTAAAACCCCAGCCCCTGTTCCAAAACTGGAACTGGCACGATTACTCCAGCTAACTCTAGATCTGAAACACATTTCAGAAATGCTTGAGCCTTCACTGGATTTACTGGGACACGGGAAAGAAAAAATCTTCTTGCAGGAGGACTTATCTTGAAGCCTATTCTGTACCCTTGTGAAACAATGTTCTGAATCCAAAGATTGTGAATCGAATTGATCCAAATTTCTTTGAAAAATCGTAATCTGCCCCCTACCAGCTGGGCTGGAATGAGGGCTGCACCTTCATGTTGACTTGGGAGCTGACTTTGGCTTTCTAAAAGGTTTGGATTTATTCCAGACTGGAGATGGTTTCCAAACTGATACCGCTCTTGTAGGGGAAGGATCAGGCTTTTGTTCCTTATTGTGACGAAAGGAACGAAAACAATTAGAAGACCTACATTTAACTTTAGATTTTTTATCCTGTGGTAAAAATGTTCCTTTCCCCCCAGTAACAGTTGAAATAATGGAATCCAACTGTGAACCAAATAATTTATTACCCTGGAAATAAAGGGAAAGCAAAGTTGACTTGGAAGACATATCAGCATTCCAAGTTTTAAGCCATAAAGCTCTTCTAGCTAAAATAGCTAGAGACATATACCTGACATCAACCCTAATGATATCAAAGATGGCATCACAAATAAAATTATTAGCATGTTGAAGAAGATTAACAATGCTATGAGAATCATGATCTGTCACTTGCTGCGCTAAAGCTTCCAACCAAAAAATTGAAGCTGCAGCAACATCCGCTAAAGATATAGCAGGTCTAAGAAGATTACCTGAACATAAGTAAGCTTTTCTTAGAAAGGATTAAATTTTTCTATCTAAAGGATCCTTAAAGGAAGTACTATCTGCCGTAGGAATAGTAGTACATTTAGCAAGAGTAGAGATAGCCCCATCAACTTTAGGGATTTTGTCCCAAAACTCTAATCTGTCAGATGGCACAGGATATAATTGCTTAAAACGTTTAGAAGGAGTAACTGAATTACCCAAATTATTCCATTCCCTGGAAATTACTTCAGAAATAGCATCAGGGACAGGAAAAACTTCTGGAATAACTACAGGAGATTTAAAAACCTTATTTAAACGTTTAGATTTAGTATCAAGAGGACCAGAATCCTCTATTTCTAATGCAATTAAGACTTCTTTAAGCAAAGAACGAATAAATTCCATTTTGAATAAATATGAAGATTTATCAGCATCAATCTCTGAAACAGAATCCTCTGAACCAGAGGAATCATTATCATAATCAGAATGATGATGTTCATTTAAAAATTCATCAGAAAAATGAGAAGTTTTAAAAGACTTTTTACGTTTACTAGAAGGAGGAATAACAGACATAGCCTTCTTAATGGATTTAGAAACAAAATCTCTTATGTTAACAGGAACAGGAGTATTAGATGTTGATGGAACAGCAACAGGTAATGTAACATTACTAAAGGAAATATTATCTGCATTAACAAGTTTGTCATGACATACATTACAAACAACAGCTGGAGGAACAGATACCATAAGTTTACAGCAAATACACTTAGCTTTGGTAGATCCAGCATCAAGCAGCGATTTTCCAGAAGTATCTTCTGATTCAGGCTCAATCTGAGACATCTTGCAATATGTAAAAGAAAAAACAACATATAAAGCAAAATTGATCAAATTCCTTAAATGACAGTTTCAGGAATGGGAAAAAATGCCAGTGAACAAGCTTCTAGCAACCAGATGCAATAAACAATGAGACTTAAATAATGTGGAGACAATAATGACGCCCAATCCGGTAACGCCAATATTTTTGGCGCAAAAACATCAAAAATGACGCAACTTCCGGCGACAAGTATGACGCCGGAAATAATAAAGAAAAAAATTTTTGCGCCAAAAAACATAATTTATGTAAGAACTTACCTGATAAATTCATTTCTTTCATATTAGCAAGAGTCCATGAGCTAGTGACGTATGGGATATACATTCCTACCAGGAGGGGCAAAGTTTCCCAAATCTCAAAATGCCTATAAATACACCCCTCACCACACCCACAAATCAATTTAACGCATAGCCAAGAAGTGGGGTGATAAGAAAAAAGTGCGAAAGCATAAAAAATAAGGAATTGGAATAATTGTGCTTTATACAAAAAAATCATAACCACCACAAAAAAGGGTGGGCCTCATGGACTCTTGCTAATATGAAAGAAATGAATTTATCAGGTAAGTTCTTACATAAATTATGTTTTCTTTCATGTAATTAGCAAGAGTCCATGAGCTAGTGACGTATGGGATAATGACTACCCAAGATGTGGATCTTCCACGCAAGAGTCACTAGAGAGGGAGGGATAAAATAAAGACAGCCAATTCCGCTGAAAATAATCCACACCCAAAATAAAGTTTAAATCTTAAAATGAAAAAAACTGAAATTATAAGCAGAAGAATCAAACTGAAACAGCTGCCTGAAGTACTTTTCTACCAAAAACTGCTTCAGAAGAAGAAAACACATCAAAATGGTAGAATTTTGTAAAAGTATGCAAAGAAGACCAAGTTGCTGCTTTGCAAATCTGATCAACCGAAGCTTCATTCCTAAACGCCCAGGAAGTAGAAACTGACCTAGTAGAATGAGCTGTAATCCTTTGAGGCGGAGTTTTACCCGACTCGACATAAGCATGATGAATTAAAGATTTCAACCAAGATGCCAAAGAAATGGCAGAGGCCTTCTGACCTTTCCTAGAACCGGAAAATATAACAAATAGACTAGAAGTCTTTCGGAAATTCTTAGTAGCTTCAACATAATATTTCAAAGCTCTAACTACATCCAAAGAATGCAAAGATTTCTCCTTAGAATTCTTAGGATTAGGAAATAATGAAGGAACCACAATTTCTCTACTAATGTTGTTAGAATTCACAACCTTAGGTAAAAATTTAAAAGAAGTTCGCAACACCGCCTTATCCTGATGAAAAATCAGAAAAGGAGACTCACAAGAAAGAGCAGATAATTCAGAAACTCTTCTGGCAGAAGAGATGGCCAAAAGGAACAAAACTTTCCAAGAAAGTAATTTAATGTCCAATGAATGCATAGGTTCAAACGGAGGAGCTTGAAGAGCCCCCAGAACAGAATTCAAACTCCAAGGAGGAGAAATTGACTTAATGACAGGTTTTATACGAACCAAAGCTTGTACAAAACAATGAATATCAGGAAGATTAGCAATCTTTCTGTGAAAAAGAACAGAAAGAGCAGAGATTTGTCCTTTCAAGGAACTTGCAGACAAACCTTTATCCAAACCATCCTGAAGAAACTGTAAAATTCTCAGAATTCTAAAAGAATGCCAGGAAAAACGATGAGAAAGACACCAAGAAATATAAGTCTTCCAAACTCTATAATATATCTCCCTAGATACGGATTTACGAGCCTGTAACATAGTATTAATCACAGAGTCAGAGAAACCTCTTTGACTAAGAATCAAGCGTTCAATCTCCATACCTTTAAATTTAAGGATTTGAGATCCTGATGGAAAAAAGGACCTTGCGACAGAAGGTCTGGTCTTAACGGAAGAGTCCACGGTTGGCAAGAGGCCATCCGGACAAGATCCGCATACCAAAACCTGTGAGGCCATGCTGGAGCCACCAGCAGAACAAACGAGCATTCCTTCAGAATCTTGGAGATTACTCTTGGAAGAAGAACTAGAGGCGGAAAGATATAGGCAGGATGATACTTCCAAGGAAGTGACAATGCATCCACTGCTTCCGCTTGAGGATCCCTGGATCTGGACAGATACCTGGGAAGTTTCATGTTTAGATGAGAGGCCATCAGATCTATTTCTGGAAGTCCCCACATATGAACAATCTGAAGAAAAACCTCTGGGTGAAGAGACCATTCGCCCGGATGTAACGTCTGGCGACTGAGATAATCCGCCTCCCAATTGTCTATACCTGGGATATGAACCGCAGAAACTAGACAGGAGCTGGATTCCGCCCATACCAGTATTCGAGATACTTCTTTCATAGCCAGAGGACTGTGAGTCCCTCCTTGATGATTGATGTATGCCACAATTGTGACATTGTCTGTCTGAAAACAAATGAACGATTCTCTCTTTAGAAGAGGCCATGACTGAAGAGCTCTGAAAATTGCACGGAGTTCCAAAATATTGATTGGTAATCTCACCTCCTGAGATTCCCAAACCCCTTGTGCTGTCAGAGACCCCCAAACAGCTCCCCAACCTGTCAGACTTGCATCTGTTGAAATTACAGTCCAGGTCGGAAGAACAAAAGAAGCCCCCTGAACTAAACGATGGTGATCTGTCCACCACGTCAGAGAGTGTCGTACAATCGGTTTTAAAGATATTAATTGAGATATCTTTATGTAATCCCTGCACCACTGGTTCAGCATACAGAGCTGAAGAGGTCGCATGTGAAAACGAGCAAAGGGGATCGCGTCCGATGCAGCAGTCATAAGACCTAGAATTTCCATGCATAAGGCTACCGAAGGGAATGATTGTGATTTGAAGGTTTCGACATGCTGAGATCAATTTTAGACGTCTCTTGTCTGTCAGAGACAGAGTCATGGACGCTGAATCTACCTGGAAACCTAAAAAGGTTACCCTTGTCTGAGGAATCAATGAACTTTTTGGTAAATTGATCCTCCAACCATGATCTTGAAGAAACAACACAAGTCGATTCGTATGAGATTCTGCTAAATGTGAAGACTGAGCAAGTACCAAGATATCGTCCAAATAAGGAAATACCACAATACCCTGTTCTCTGATTACAGACAGAAGGGCACCGAGAACCTTTGTAAAAATTCTTGGAGCTGTTGCTAGGCCAAACGGCAGAGCCACAAACTGGTAATGCTTGTCTAGGAAAGAGAATCTCAGAAACTGATAGTGATCTGGATGAATCGGAATATGCAGATATGCATCCTGTAAATCTATTGTGGACATATAATGCCCTTGCTGAACAAAAGGCAGGATAGTCCTTATAGTTACCATTTTGAATATTGGTATCCTTACATAACGATTCAATATTTTTAGATCCAGAACTGGTCTGAAGGAATTCTCCTTCTTTGGTACAATGAAGAGATTTGAATAAAACCCCAGCCCCTGTTCCAGAACTGGAACTGGCATAATTACTCCAGCCAACTCTAGATCTGAAACACATTTCAGAAATGCTTGAGCCTTCGCTGGATTTATTGGGACACGGGAAAGAAAAAATCTCTTTGCAGGAGGCCTTATTTTGAAGCCAATTCTGTACCCTTCTGAAACAATGTTTTGAATCCAAAGATTGTGAATTGATTTGATCCAAATTTCTTTGAAAAATCGTAATCTGCCCCCTACCAGCTGGGCTGGAATGAGGGCCGCACCTTCATGTGGACTTGGGAGCTGACTTTGGTTTTCTAAAAGGCTTGGATTTATTCCAGACTGGAGATGGTTTCCAAACTGACACCGCTCCTGTGGGTGAAGGATCAGGCTTTTGTTCCTTATTGTGACGAAAGGAACGAAAACGATTATTAGACCTAAATTTACCCTTAGATGTTTTATCCTGTGGTAAAAAAGTTCCTTTCCCTCCAGTAACAGTTGAGATAATAGAATCCAACTGAGAACCAAATAATGTATTACCCTGGAAAGAAAGGGAAAGCAAAGTTGACTTAGAAGACATATCAGCATTCCAAGTTTTAAGCCATAAAGCTCTTCTAGCTAAAATAGCTAGAGACATATACCTGACATCAACTCTAATGATATCAAAGATGGAATCACAAATAAAATTATTAGCATGTTGAAGAAGATTAACAATGCTATGAGAATTATGATCTGTTACTTGTTGCGCTAAAGCTTCTAACCAAAAAGTTGAAGCTGCAGCAACATCCGCTAAAGATATAGCAGGTCTAAGAAGATTACCCGAATATAAGTAAGCTTTTCTTAGAAAAGATTCAATCTTTCTATCTAAAGGATCCTTGAAGGAAGTACTATCTGCCATAGGAATAGTAGTACGTTTAGCAAGAGTAGAGACAGCCCCATCAACCTTAGGGATTTTGTCCCAAAATTCTAATCTGTCAGATGGCACAGGATATAATTGCTTAAAACGTTTAGAAGGAGTAAATGAATTACCCAAATTATTCCATTCCCTGGAGATTACTTCAGAAATAGCATCAGGGACAGGAAAAACTTCTGGAATAACTACAGGAGATTTAAAAATCTTATTTAAACGTTTAGATTTAGTATCAAGAGGACCAGAATCCTCTATTTTTAATGCAATTAAGACCTCTTTAAGTAAAGAACGAATAAATTCCATTTTGAATAAATATGAGGATTTATCAGCATCAACCTCTGAAACAGAATCCTCTGAACCATAGGAACCACTATTAGAATCAGAATGATGATGTTCATTTAAAAATTCATCTGAAAAATGAGAAGTTTTAAAAGACCTTTTACGTTTACTAGAAGGGGAATAACAGACATAGCCTTCTTAATGGATTTAGAAACAAAATCTCTTATGTTAACAGGAACACTCTGAGTATTAGATGTTGACGGAACCGCAACAGGTAATGTAACATTAGTAAAGGAAATATTATCTGCATTAACAAGTTTGTCATGACATTCATTACAAACAACAGCTGGAGGAACAGATACCACAAGTTTACAACAGATACACTTAACTTTGGTAGATCCAGCACCAGGCAGCGTTTTTCCAGAAGTATCTTCTGACTCAGTGTCAATCTGGGACATCTTGCAATATGTAATAGAAAAAACAACATATAAAGCAAAATTGATCAAATTCCTTAAATGACAGTTTCAGGAATGGGAAAAAATGCCAGTGAACAAGCTTCTAGCAACCAGAATCAATAAATAATAAGACTTAAATAATGTGGAGACAAAAATGACGCCCATATTTTTTAGCGCCAAAAAAGACGCCCACATTATTTGGCGCCTAAATGCTTTTGGCGCCAAAAATGACGCCACATCCGGAACGCCAACACTTTTGGCGTAAAAAAACGTCAAAAATGACGCAACTTCCGGCGACACGTATGACGCCGGAAACAGAAAAAAATTTTTGCGCCAAAAAAGTCCGCGCCAAGAATGACGCAATAAAATGAAGCATTTTCAGCCCCCGCGAGCCTAACAGCCCACAGGGAAAAAAAGTCAAATTTTAAGGTAAGAAAAAATATTGATTTATTCATATGCATTATCCCAAATATGAAACTGACTGTCTGAAATAAGGAACGTTGAACATTCTGAGTCAAGGCAAATAAATGTTTGAATACATATATTTAGAACTTTATATAAAGGTGCCCAACCATAGCTTAGAGTGTCACAGAAAATAAGACTTACTTACCCCAGGACACTCATCTACATGTAGTAGAAAACCAAACCAGTACTGAAACGAGAATCAGAGGTAATGGTATATATAAGAGTATATCGTCGATCTGAAAAGGGAGGTAAGAGATGAATCTCTACGACCGATAACAAAGAACCTATGAAATAGACCCCGTAGAAGGAGATCATTGAATTCAAATAGGCAATACTCTCCTCACATCCCTCTGACATTCACTGCACCCTGAGAGGAAAACCGGGCTCCAACCTGCTGCGGAGCGCATATCAACGTAGAATCTAGCACAAACTTACTTCACCACCTCCATAGGAGGCAAAGTTTGTAAAACTGATTTGTGGGTGTGGTGAGGGGTGTATTTATAGGCATTTTGAGGTTTGGGAAACTTTGCCCCTCCTGATAGGAATGTATATCCCATACGTCACTAGCTCATGGACTCTTGCTAATTACATGAAAGAAAAGTCCGCGCCAAGAATGACGCAATAAAATGAAGCATTTTCAGCCCCCGCGAGCCTAACAGCCCACAGGGAAAAAAGTCAAATTTTAAGGTAAGAAAAATTGATTATTCAAATGCATTATCCCAAATAATGAAACTGACTGTCTGAAATAAGGAATATTGAACATCCTGAATCAAGGCAAATAAATGTTTAAACACAAATATTTAGAACTTTATATAAAAGTGCCCAACCATAGCTTAGAGTGTCACAAAAATAAGACTTACTTACCCCAGGACACTCATCTACATGTAGTAGAAAGCCAAACCAGTACTGAAACGAGAATCAGTAGAGGTAATGGTATATATAAGAGTATATCGTCGATCTGAAAAGGGAGGTAAGAGATGAATCTCTACGACCGATAACAGAGAACCTATGAAATAGACCCCGTAGAAGGAGATCATTGAATTCAAATAGGCAATACTCTCTTCACATCCCTCTGACATTCACTGCACGCTGAGAGGAAAACCGGGCTCCAACCTGCTGCGGAGCGCATATCAACGTAGAATCTAGCACAAACTTACTTCACCACCTCCACAGGAGGCAAAGTTTGTAAAACTGATTTGTGGGTGTGGTGAGGGGTGTATTTATAGGCATTTTGAGGTTTGGGAAACTTTGCCCCTCCTGGTAGGAATGTATATCCCATACGTCACTAGCTCATGGACTCTTGCTAATTACATGAAAGAAATCCCTCTGGATTAGAATGGGGAAATGCTTTTCTACTTATTTTCCTAAATATCTCCATTAAAGCATTTGAAAAATTGTGTATTTAAATTATGTGCTAATCTTTGTATCTGGAATATTATCTACTCTATATGTGAAAATACACAATTTTATAGTCACACACTAGTAAAAAGAGAATATTTATTAAAACACAAATTTACACAAAAAAATACTCTAACTTTCAATTACTACTATTTGTTTCAGATAATACTTCTTACCTTTGCTTCTAAATATACTGAGGCAATCCTATATAAGTTCTATACTGACTTCCTATCTTTCTACATTCTTCTCCATTCGAATAGTTTTTATGAAACGGAAATTCGCTTTCTGCCAAATGCAAAATCACTGTCCTATAGAATGGTTATTCCTCTCGCCTCTCTACTTATTGACAAACAAAAACACCTTTGGGGCCGATTTATCATTTGTCTGGCGGACATGATCCACTTTAGCGATCATGTCCGCCAGACATCAATAAATGCCGACAGCATACTCTGTCGGCATTTATCATTGCACAAGCAGTTCTAGTGAACTGCTTTTGCAATGCCGCCCCCTGGGGTGTCAATCAACCCGATCGTATACGATCCGTTGCTTCTTAACTCCTGTTTCCGAATGCCCGCGCAGAAACAGGTGAATATGGCGCCGTACGGGGCTTGATAAATCGGCCTCTTGGTGTGCAATAACAGGTGTGTAAAGACAAACTCTAATTATCTCCTATCATTTATTTCCAGAACTCCAACTTCCTTCCTCTGTTTTCAACCTGAATATCCTATTAAATGATTAATCCTTTTAACTACAAGTATTTTTTCCTGGAAATAATAATCTTTTATTATTCACTTATAATAAGAGTTACAAAAACCAGCTGGTGCTTAAATGGCATGCCTGGTATTTTTAGGTTCAGGTCAATGTAAATAATAAAGAATAAAGGCCAAGTTGTATTTAAACATCTTCTAAGTGTGTTGGAATCTAATTTTAAAGAGATTATCATTTAAAATCAGTGCTTGTAACGTTAGTTTCTGAATTATGCTGTATAATTATTTAAGCCAATTTATGATAATTAGCAAGACCTGTATTTTTTTTTTACAAGATAGGGGGCCACCCAACTTATAAGGCTGTACAAAAATGTAACTTTATTGTAACACCTTTATATTGACAAGTCCCAGTGTAATCTTTATTGTACGTGCTTTCACTGTGTTCTGTGGGAGTTTGCAGGAGTTAAACACAAAGATTTGGTGTTTGCAGGGTTAAACACATTGATTTGCAGGTCCGATAGTGATAAAATTACATGCTCTAACAAATTAGTGAATTGAAATTTTCAACTATAAAGGCCTTTTAAAAAAGGAGAATAAATTATAAAGATTTACTTTCTTATGTGTGGAGAATAGCATTTGTTGAAAAAGTATTCTTGATTAAATCTCCTCACTTCAATCAAACCTAACTGAAAATATATTATCCAAAAAACAGATTGCTTGGTTTTATAATAGCTTTTAAGCTGGTTTTCTTCAAATTTCTTAGACAATGAGATACTTGTGATTGTGAATATTTTACATAAAAACCTTCAGAGTTTTTCCTACCTCCTTTGTACAAAATGAGTGGTGCATTTAGGGCCTAGTCACAAAGACTTTTTAAATAAAACTGATCTAAATGTATAAACATTTTATAGATTTCTATGACATACCTACATTATCCATTTCTACAGAAATACTTTCACCAGCCATAGGAAAAAGAGTCACCACATCCTCACTTCTTCCATTGTATTTGAACGAATGCCCACTTAGATGGACCCCAATGATTTCATCCTGGATTCCTACACTAGAAACATGCCATTGAACAACATGATCATGACAAAATCCCAGCCGTTCGTTCCTGTGAGTATATCCATTAATTGCTAAAGAAACCAAGACAAAAAAAGCATTTATTAACATTCTACTTGCCAAAACACTGATTATTGCTATGATTCAAATTTTCATAGTTCATAACAAAAAAATATACTTTTTTTGTATCTACAACATAAATAACTTACGACTAGATTACAAGTTTTGCGTTATGAGTGAAAAAGCTTCATAACGCTGCTTATTCACTACCGCTGGTATTAGGAGTTTTGCAGGTATAGCTGTACCGCACACTTTTTGGCCGTAACGCAACGTAATTGCCGCAGCTTTCAAAAAGTCCTTTTTCAATGGGACTTCCATAGCACAGGTATTACGAGTTTGCCTGTCTGGCCAAAAAGTGAGCGGTACAGCCTATAACTACAAGATCCATACCATAAACTGAAAGTCAGTAGTTATGGCTTTTATGTTACAAAGCCGTAACATAAAACTCATAACTAAAGTGCTAAAAAGTACACTAACACCCATAAACTACCTATTAACCCCTAAACCGAGGCCCTCCCGCATCGCAAACACTAAAATAAAATTATTAACCCCTAATCTGCCGCTCCGGACATCGCCGCCACTAGAATAAACATATTAACCCCTAGACCGCCGCACTCCCGCATCGCAAACACTAGTTAAATATTATTAACCCCTAATCTGCTGTCCCTAACATCGATGCAACCTACATTACTGTTATTAACCCTTAATCTGCTGCCCCCAAAATCACTGCCACTATACTAAAGTTATTAACCCCTAAACCTAACCCTAAGTGTAACCCTAACACCCACTAACTTTAATATAATTAAAATAAATCTAAATAAAAATTACTATCATTAACTAAATAATTCATATTTAAAACTAAATACTTACCTATAAATAAACCATAAGCTAGCTACAATATAACTAATAGTTACATTGTAGCTATCTTAGGTTTTATTTTTATTTTTTGATTAGTTAGTAAATAGTTATTAACTATTTACTAACTACCTAGTTAAAATAAATACAAATTTACCTGTAAAATAAAACCTAACCTGTCTTACACTAACACCTAACCTTACACTACAATTAAATAAATTAAATTAATTAAATACAATTAACTAAATTACAGAAAACCCCCCCACTAAATTACACAAAATAAAAAAGAAATGATCAAATATTTAAACTAATTACACCAAATCTAATAGCCCTATCAAAATAAAAAAGCCCCCCCCCAAAATAAAAAAAAAACCCTAGCCTAAACTAAACTGCCAATAGCCCTTAAAAGGGCCTTTTGCGGGGCATTGCCCCAAATAAATCAGCTCTTTTACCTGTAAAAAAAAATACAAACAACCCCCCAACAGTAAAACCCACCACCCACACAACCAAACCTCCCAAATAAAATCCTATCTAAAAACCTAAGCTCCCCATTGCCCTGAAAAGGGCATTTGGATGGGCATTGCCCTTAAAAGGGCATTTAGCTCTTTTTCAGTCCAAACCCTAAGCTAAAAATAAAACCCACCCAATAAACCCTTAAAAAACCTAACACTAACCCCCGAAGATCCACTTACAGTTTTTGAAGACCGGACATCCATCCTCAACAAAGCCGGGAGAGGTCTTCATCCAAGTGGGCAGTAGTCCTCAACGAAGCCGGGAGAAGTCTTCATCCAAGCGGCAAGAAGTGGTCCTCCAGGCGGGCAGAACTCTTCATCCAGACGGCATCTTCTATCTTCATCCTTCCAACGCGGAGCGGCTCCATCTTCAAGACATCCGGTGCGGAGCATCCTCTTCATACGGTCCCAGCCATACACTGAAGGTTCCTTTAAATGACGTCATCCAAGATAAAGCCCCCTGAATTCCGAATCGGAATCAAAGGTGAAAAAATCCTATTGGCTGATGCAATCAGCCAATAGGATTGAGCTTCAATCCTACTGGCTGATCCAATCAGCCAATAGGATTCAGCTTGCATTCTATTGGCTGATTGGAATAGCCAATAGAATGTGAGCTCAATCCTATTGGCTGATTGCAATTCTATCAGTCAATAGGATTTTTTCACCTTTAATTCCGATTGGCTGATAGAATTCTATCAGCCAATCGGAATTCAAGGGATGCCATCTTGGATGACGTCATTTAAAGGTACCTTCAGTGTACGGCTGAGACCGTATGAAGAGCATGCTCCACGCCGGAAGGATGAAGATAGAAGATGCCGTCTGGATGAAGACTTCTCCCGGCTTCGTTGAGGACTTCTGCCTGCTTGGATGAAGACTTCTCCCGGCTTCGTTGAGGATGGATGTCCGGTCTTCAAAAACTGTAAGTGGATCTTCGGGGGTTAGTGTTAGTTTTTTTTTAAGGGTTTATTGGGTGGGTTTTATTTTTAGCTTAGAGTTTGGGCTGAAAAAGAGCTAAATGCCCTTTTAAGGGCAATGCCCATCCAAATGCCCTTTTCAGGGCAATGGGGAGCTTAGGTTTTTTAGATAGGATTTTATTTGGGGGGTTTGGTTGTGTGGGTGGTGGGTTTTACATTTGGGGGGTTGTCTGTATTTTTTTACAGGTAAAAGAGCTGATTTCTTAGGGGCAATGCCCCGCAAAAGGTCCCTTTAAGGGCTATTGGCAGTTTAGTTTAGGCTAGGGTTTTTTTTTTATTTTGGGGGGGCTTTTTTATTCTGATAGGGCTATTAGATTAGGTGTAATTAGTTTAAATATTTGATCATTTCTTTTTTATTTTGTGTATTTAGTGGGTTTTTTTGTAATTTAGTTAATTGTATTTAAATAATGTAATTTATTTAATTGTAGTGTAAGGTTAGGTGTTAGTGTAAGACAGGTTAGGTTTTATTTTACAGGTAAATTTGTATTTATTTTAGCTAGGTAGTTAGTAAATAGTTAATAACTATTTACTAACTAGTCTACCTAGTTAAAATAAATACAGACTTGCCTGTGAAATAAAATAAAACCTAAGATAGCTACAATGTAACTATTAGTTAAATTGTAGCTAGCTTAGGGTTTATTTTACAGGTAAGTATTTAGTTTTAAATAGGAATTATTTAGGTATTAATTGTAAATTTTATTTAGATTTATTTTAATTATGTTCAAGTTAGTGGGTGTTAGGGTTAGACTTAGGGTTAGGTTTAGCGGTTAATAAATTTAATATAGTGGCGGCGACGTTGGGGGCGGAAGATTAGGGGTTAATAAGTGTAATGTAGGTAGCAACGACATTGGGGGCGGCAGATTAGGGGTTAATAAGTGTAGGTAGGTGGCGGCGACATTGGGGGCGGCATATTAGGGGTTAATAAATGTAGGTAGGTTGCGGCGATGTTAGGGGCGGCAGATTAGGGGTTAATAAGTGTACTGCAGGTTGCGGCGATGTCAGGGGCGGCAGATTAAGGGGGTTTAGACTCGGGGTTTATGTTAGGTTGTTAGGTGTAAACATAAATTTTCTTTCCCCATAGGAATCAATGGGGCTGCGTTACGGAGCTTTACGCTCCTTTATTGCAGGTGTCAGGCTTTTGTTTAGCCGGCTCTCCCCATTGACATCTATGGGGAAATCGTGCACAAGCACGTAAAACCAGCTCAAAGCAGCGCTGGTATTTGGGTGCGGTATGGAGCTCAACGCTGGGTTTTTGCAAACCTGTAATAGCAGCGCTATAGGGAGGTGAGCGGTGGAAATAACTTGCAAGTTAGTACCGAGCCGCTCATAATGCAAAACTCGTAATCTAGCCGTTAGTTCTTTTAATTTATTTATAAGTGGTTAATAGGATATAGGAAAATACCAATATATGGTTAAATATTTCAATAACTGGGCAAATCACATTAAGGCGACATAAAAAAAAAAACCTGGGGTTGACTGAATTAAAAGGGGACAACTTGATTCTGACATTCAACATGCCCCTATACACCTTTGCATGTTTTTTTTATTATTCTTGTCTAAATTGTGGAAAGGCAGATGATAAAAGAGCAGGGGCAGAAATACCCATCCGTGTATAGATATATATGTGTGTGTGAAAGAAAATTGATTGGAATCACGAGAGGTTCAAGCAATCCTGATCTATAGAAATTAGATAGTTGTGGAAAGGAAAAAAGCAGCTATAAGTGTGAACAAATATCCCACTTAGTGGTTTAGGTTAGAAATTGAGAGGGAATGTGGGAACAAGCACTAGGAGTCTACTTAAGAGTCTGAATAGGATTAAGTTGATAAATTAATGCAGTCTTGATATGGTGATAATAGTTCTTAGTCTGTGTATTCACCAATATACATACATTTCAAAAGTTTGTATTAATTTGAAAGTCAACGTATGTTTTATTCTCTGAGTTTTGTGTGACACGTTCCTGGTTCCTCATATATTTTTTGCCACCCCACCTCCGTCGTTTCCGTTGTCCCTCTGCAAGGAAAAAGAATCTTGAGACTATGGTGACTGCATAGGCATGGGACCCTCCTTTTTGGGTGTTGGCGTCTTTCTTTGCTGCCTCTGTAATCTTGTACCTCAAGAGAATCCCATCAATACGCATGATCATTGAGGTAATCATCCACATCACGGGAGAGAATTTCTCTCTTTTGAGGTCCTTGTTACTTTTACGTAACTCATCCAACAATGTATTGATGTTGGTTCTTTAAACTAGAAATGTCCACTTAAGTAATTTTCCAACTTTTTCTTGATTGGCCTAGGTCTCACGGTGTATGAGTTGTATAGTAAGGATCAGAATATCGAAAACAAATTTATTGAGAATTTTTTCAAATGTGAAACAAATTTCTTTTGTTCTCCATGAACATGGTTGATCTCACAGAAACTCTGAGGTCACTCGTTATTCTCCGCAAATGGTAATACTCGGCGAGTGTTGAGGGGTCTAATTCCAGATTTACTGCTTTTTTTTTCTTCTCTTTCCCATTGTTTAGAGCTCATCTCAGTATCTGGAACCGAAAGAAAATCTCTTGAGCCTCTCAATGGCTGCAGGTTTAACTTCTGCAATGGTAAAAACATCTGGTTTGTTTTCCATTGCTTGGGCTTTTGTGTACTCTTTGTTTGACAATTCAGTTATTCAAAATAGGGTGCAAACAATCCCTGCCTCACCAAAGCAGGCATATATAAACACACACAAAAAAGGGATTGCAGCAATTTATTCCAAGCGTGTCAGAAATAGCCGTTTCGTGCAAAGCCCTTTCTCAAGCAAAGTGTTCAAACTGTGCAATTTACAGAAATGTTATACCATGTAATCCCACCCTTTTCAGGTGAATAAGCTTTATTAGCTATTATTGAAAGTGATAGTACATTACACTTAAAAGCTTAAAGTGAAGATGCATCTCTGATAATACAAATATGGGCAAATATGTGTATGATATTTGGTGAAATATTTTTAAGTATCATAATTTATAACAATAATGTATCCTCATGAATTACATCAATATCCTTAGTGATTATTCAAATACAAAATATAAAAAATATTCCAACAATGCATAAAATGTATCATTCATAGTTAAGTGGAAAACATTGGGGGATCAAAAAGGAATAATATAAATAAAAAGAGAAAAGAAAAATCAGACCCTATCCTGCACAGACTCGTACCCAAGCAATATAGCAAATATTAAACCAAGATGCAAGGAGCAGGTGATCCCATAGTGTGAAAAAATCAAACAACATTTATTACACTAGCAATGAGCAAAACAAGCATCTCCTAGCATTCAAGAAAGGAATAAAACCTAATGTGCGCTGGTATTACAAGCGCACTTCCATAGGCTCTAATGGGAGCCTCATTCTAAGGACGTCAAAGACGGCATCAAAACCTCACGAAAGGGGCAGCAAAAGGGGGTAAGTAGCGCAGCGATTGGCAGCATTTTAAAATATATATGTTTCTGACTATATACATATATATTTATGTGTTAATATGTGTATATACACATATTAACATATGAATATATATGTATATAAGCATACACATATATGTATATATTTACTGGGAACACACAGTTCCTGTAGACCCCAATGCCGTTTTTTTTCTAACACCCCACTCCCACCAACTTTAGACCCCAAAAACTTCCTTGTGCAGTTGTTTTTCATTTTTAAAAAAATGCTACATTTTTTAATAAAAAACCATAATGCTATTTTTAGGGCATTTGGGGCACTTTTAGAAAATTAACCAGAGATCAGATCTCTGGTTAATTTTCATAGAGCTAATTGCTACAGCGGTAGCAATAACCAGCCACTTGTAATGGCTGGTTAATTAACGCATGGGCGAGCAATAATTTAGTTCTCCATTTGTAATCTAGCCCTTTGTCAGTAATATCTGGTTAGTATCAAGAGCTTGGCTAGAGATTAAATCAAACACTTCCAAACGTTGTCATAAAGTAAAAGTTCTTGCTTAGCAAAGTTTAGATTAGCAACATCATTAGTATAAGAAGCAAGGCTGCAGCTCACTACTGCCAAAACAGTTAAGGGTAGGGTTATAACTCCCATAATTTAATTATAGTGGGGTCAATCTTGTAGGCATCAATCCTACCAGAGTGGTTAATATTGCAGGAACAACATCACCATATATGAACCTTTCCGGCAAGGCCGGATTGGCTTACCAGGATACCAGAAAATTTTCCGGTGGGCTGTAGCAGCTGGGGCTGGAAAGCTACAACTTAAAGGGGTGATTAATTAATGAAATTGGGTTGTAGGGTGCATATAACAACAATAAAGCACTTTTTTATACAAACATAATATAATTCTGAAACAACATATTGGGGGAAGGAGTATCCCAGTAATTCCCTTTAAGGAAAATGGGATGTGCACATTATACTGACTCAACAGAAAATAGGGCTGGTCTCCAAATTTTTCAGGGCTGTTTTTTATTTCCAGTCTGACCCTGCTTACCGGACCAGATGGAGAAGTATTTTAAACCGTTCAGAGTGATCCTCCCAGAGCGTCCATCTAATAACCACTTACCGGACCGATAGATCTCCACCAAGACACTTTTGCACCTGTTAAATTACAGTCATGCATCTCCATAGAGCACTATCCCTCTCCGGCTCTGAGACACAACGCTCACCTCTGGGGGTGTAATTACACATTGATACATGCGTTTCACCCTTGCAGTAAGGAGTTGGGCTTTCTTAAGCCCCATGCTGTTTGACAGATGGTCTGTCTTTTCTTTTTTTTTTTTTTTTTTTTTTAAGTTTTCAAAAGAGCTTTATTAAACTTGTCATGTTTACAAGTAAAAATATACGAATAATGAAAACTGGTCTGTCTTTTTATGCTCAATAAAAGACATCAGGTGAAATGGATCAATCTTTTTGCTCATTTACATCTTAATACATTTTCAAAACCTTTTTGTCAGAAAAAAGGTGGAAATAACTATCTACTACATGCATAAAACAATAAAGTTGCACAATCAATTATTTACATCTAACAAACAAATAGCTCATACATTTATACAAACAAAAGTTCATTTATTTATACAGACAAATAATAAAAAAGGCTTTATATTTCTTACACTATTACAGAGCAATTAATCAATACTAATTATAGAGTATAGTTTAGAGGGTATACAGCAATATAAACAAGTGAGTTACACCATTACACTTTTCATTCATCTAAAAATGGGGCAAAGTTTATCTCTTCTTTCAAACCCTATGGCTGCAATAAATTAATATTAGAAATTCACTTGCACTCAGCTCTTAACAGTAATTGATCAATATCACCACCTCTACTTTTAAGGTCAATTAATTCCACATCCATAAAGTAGAAATCTTTATCACATCCATTATGATGTTCCACAACGTGCCTAGCTACACCACTACTCTTTATTCAACCATGTTTTATATCCTTATAATGCTCCTTAATCCCTTCATGGAGTTCCCTATATGTTTTACCAATATAGAATTTTGGACATGAGCATTTCACTAAGTACACAACTACAGAGTTTTTTTTACAATGATTAAGTTCTATATTGTTTTCCACTTAGATTAGTTACTTTATTACCTTTGAGAATAAATTTACACACTATGCATTTCCCACAAGGGAATGACCCAGGTTCTGATATTCTCAATTGTAGATAATTTGCATTACTCTTAGATTTTTATAGTAACTATGCACACATTTATCACTGAGAGATTGAGTTCTTCTGGCTGTTAACGAGGGATATCTTCCCACTATTTTAGCTATTTCACTATCTAAGGTTAATACCTTCCAATGTTTATACAGTATTGCTTGCAAATATTCCCATCTACTATTGAAGGTTGATACATATCTAACATTCAGTTTCTGCCTGGTATACCTTTGTTTATAAAGGAGTTCCTCCCTCTGGGTATCCCTGGCTCTCTAGAATTCTTTTTTAATACTTGAATTGGAGTATCCTAGAGTCTTAAACCTCATGCTTTGCTCATCCACATGATATTTAAACCTTTACATTGTGGAGCAGTTCCGCCAATGTCTCAGGAACTGGCCCACAGTGATGGCTTTAATCTGAGGGGTTGGATGATGACTACTAGCCTCCAATAATGTGTTTGTTGCTGTAGGCTTTCTAAATGACTATTATCATTTTTGCACCCATTTTACTAACTCTAAGATCAAAGAATTCTTAGTGCCATCCTATAATAGGAAAACATTGTTGATGCATCTAATCCATAGTTCTATCAGATGTTCATAGTCATGAGATATATTGAGGATGTTTTCTACTTCACATTTACCTAAATAGAGGCAAAAGCTGCCAAGGCTGTACCCAACAATTGTTTGTAAAACCTTGCATCAAAAGTAAAACCATTATGTTCCAATATAAATTGTAAAAAGTGATTACAACGTTAGTATGTTTGTCATACCTCTTGCCCCTATGTCAGAAAATATCTTACAGCTTCAAGACCCAAATTGTGAGGTATTGATGAATACAGAGATTCAACTTCTATGGATACTAGTAGGGTGGATGGCAATACACTAATTAAGTTTTTTAAATACATCTGTTGTGGATAGGCGTAGGAGTAGAGGGAGGCAAGATGTGGTCTTAGACAACAATCAACATATTTACCAATATTGGCCAGAAATAATTGATCTCCCGAGGGGGGAGATTCTAAAAAAATCCATAGTCATAAAATTAGGTTTATTCCTATTTATCACACCTTCATTAAATGCTTCAAGCAATAAAGAATCCAGCATTTCTTTATATTGTTCAGTAGGGTCAGCTTTTAGAATCTCATATTGGACTTTAGAGTGCAACTGTCTTTTACATTCATGTACATAATCTTGTGTATTCATTAGGACAACATTACCGCCCTTGTCCAATGGCTTTATAGTTACACTAGGGTCATTCATAAGATTTTGTAATTCTGCCCTCTCTCCCTTTGTTAGATTATCACTGAATAGTGCACTATCATCTAGTTTCTTTATATCTCTTATAATATAGTTTTTTCAATACCACTCTCTTCTAGAAGCAGGCCCTTTGTGGCTGTGAATCTGTCCAATTTATTTGAACGGCAAAATGTAAGTCCTTTTGATAGTAAATTAATATGCGTCTTGTTTAGTTCTTTATTGGACAGGTTGACAACCTTGAGGTTTTCCGCTTGCTTGTCTAGATCTATTTCTTCGATTGTTGTGAACGACTTAAAGCATACCGACCATTGTCCTTTTTTGTGCTTCCTGTCTCCCCTCTTGATTTTTCTTTGTGTTTGGGTTTCTCTTTGTCCAAAAAAATTACCCCTTCTGCGATAGCATCTCCGACTTATGATACTACTCTCAGTGGCTGATATTGCTGAGGTTGAGGAATTGGAAGTAGATCTCCTATTTATATACTTTATCCTCTTTATAGTCCAATAAATCCCTAAGGAATTTATGTTTTTTTCAACGATTTGTTTTATCCTGAAATTTTCTAGTTTATACTGTGATCTAATCCTTTAATTTTTTTAATTCCTCATTCTCCACCCATCTTTCAAAAGCGTTCCCTGACTCTTCAACTTCTTTATTAATTAAATCTAATTTAAGTTGATTCTCTCCTAATATTAATTGCATTATGCTAAAAGAACAGTCAGAGAGACATTTTCCCCACTTTTTCTTAAAATCTTCCGTGAAAGGATTATTTAAATTATTGCCTGGTCTTTTATGTAATTGTAACCCTCTAGGGATCATGTTGTTATCCATATATCTTTGTAAGCTAGAGACTTCCAATTTTAGTTTAAGCTGTTTTAGCATATTGTTTATGTGCACCATGATGGGAATTAAGAACCTGGCCACCAGGAGGAGGCAAAGACACCCCAGCCAAAGGCTTTTAAACCTCCCCCACTTCCCTCATCCCCCAGTCATTCTGCCAAGGGAACAAGGAAAAGTAGGAGAAATATCAGGGTATAAATGGTGCCAGAAGATGAATTCAATTTAGGTCCGCCCATCGGAGATACAGACGGGAGCCGTGGACTCTCCTCCCCATGATGGAAATTAAATTAATGTATGTTTTCCATATAAAGGTGAGGAGAGTCTACGGCTTCATTCATTACTGTTGGGAAACATTTACCCAAGCTCTAGAGGACACTGAATGAAACCGGGAGGGTAAAAGGTGGACCCTAATCTGAGGGCACCACAGCCTGCAAAACCTTTCTCCCCAAAACAGATTCCGCAGAAGCAAAAACATCAAATTTGTAAAACTTTGTAAAAGTGTGTAAGGAGGACCAGGTAGCCGCCTTACAAATTTGCTCCATAGAGGCCTCATCCTTGAAGGCCCAAGACGAAGCCACAGCTCTAGTTGAATGAGCCGTAATCCTCTGCGGAGGCTTATGTCCCGCTGTCTCATAGGCCAAGCAAATCAAGCTCCTCAACCAAAAGGACAAAGAAGTAGAAGAGGCTTTCTGCCCCTTGTGCTTCCCTGAATACACGACAAAAAGAGATGTAGACTGTCTGAAATCCTTTGTAGGTAATGTGTAATGAGTCCGCTGCAAGGAAAACACATCAGCCGCCTTGTTTGCAAGTAAAAACCGACTTTATTTAAAGTCAAATTACTGGGTACAAGTTTGCTCGGGAGGGAGCACTAAGAATGAAACGTCCGACGCGTTTCCTGCCCGGAGGCACTTCGTCAGGGACTAATGCAGAATGAATTCCTTAGTTCTTATAAACATTTAGCATTTCCTGTTACGTATGCTTACCTGCGTTACAGCACACCTGTTTTCTTAATTAGGACAAATACACCGCGGTGTTGGTCTCTTCACACACAGCTTGTCCGCGCATGCGCTACGGACCTCACACAACTACTTTACAATGTATATATATCTTGTATCTATTAGTGTCTCTGTCTGACCAGTCGCTGTATGTGAAAAAACCAAAACGTTTCCGGTTGTTGCTGTATAAAGTAACACTGGCAAAGCAATTGCGCAACAGTGTCTATAGAATCATTTCCAGCCAAATGTTTATAGACATTATAAAAAATTGTAAGAACAAATGTAAATAAAAGAAAACAAACAAAATTGGTATCTAAAAATACTATTCTTATACACGATCTTTATCTCTTTACTTGTTTAAAAATGATTCCGATATTATAGTTGTGAGAGGAAAAGAGAATAAAATTCACTAAGACACCCTCCCGTGGGAGCAGATCCACCAATCAATACTTGATAATTGTGTTCTATTTGTGTTTGATTTTATTGTGTTGCACCGCACTACCTTTTTTTTATATATATATATTTCCTAATTCAGATTACTTGTATTAAAGCTACAATTCCTCCTTCTTGAATATGCTCTATGTAGATGGAAAATTATTTATTAATTTATTTGTTTCTGTGTGTGTTAATGGTGTTTCATAGTGAACAAATGTATGTCTCAGTGACAAGTTGTGTATAATTTAAGTGTTACACATCTGCTACAGGAAAAATGTTTTTAATCTAAAAAAATATTTTAAAAAATATTATCTTTATTACTGTGATAGTGTAAAAATATGTGTATTGTATATTAGTGTAATATGATGAAATATAACTCTCTCTGTGTGCTAAATTCTTAACTATGTTAAATCTTGTGGGTCAATATCACGATTCTAACTACCTTATCTCTCTATGCTTATCTCTCTACCTTATCTCTCTATCCCCCTTATGCAGTGCTTAAGGAAAAATATGTATTCAAGGTTAAAATTTCTTCTACTCTTACCAAAACCAATATAATAGAAAATTTGAAAAAAATATGAAAAATATAAAAATTGAAAAACTTGAACTATAGCCCTTGCTATGATTCCTAATACTATTCGCCATCACCCCATAGTATGTGACTCATCGCTAATGAAAGTATTGTCATTCTTTGATTCTATTGAGGAATTGGTGCTATATCATCTAAATATTGTATACTTATAGTACAGTGCAACACAATAATTTATTTTTCATTTTAGATTTTTAAATTTTGGTGTTTGATTTCTTGTGTTATTTCTGGTGGTCATCTTAGCCTTTTTTGGTGTTGGGTGTCTTTGAACCTTTGGACTTATGAATTTTCATATCCCTATTACATTACTTTCAATCCATGAATATTGTTAAAAGGTGCTAATGGTGCTTGTATTACCTCTTCATCTGGACTGTTAGATTCACTTAGTCCACAAAATACCTGAGATCTGTGATCTTATTGATTCCTCGGGGGACCCCTGTGGACAAATGAAAAATCCAAAATGCCTCTTTCCTATTTAATGCAGCTATTCTGTCTCCCCCTTTGGGGCTTTTAATGGCTGTGTCAATGCCTTGAAACCCTAGTACTGTGCCTATGTTGATGTCATTTACGGGCATTCCCATAGAGTTAAAATGTGCAACAAAATGTTTTGCTATGGGTGTTTTGGGGGGGTCTTGTTTGATTGATATTAAATGTTCACGGATTCGATCTTTTAATAATCTTGTAGTTCTACCCACATATTGTTTATGACATAAATTGCAGGTAATTAGGTAAACCACAAAGTTAGAATGGCAAGTCATCCTATGTCTAATATCAAAAGTTTTGCCTGTAGCAGTAGACTTAAATGAATCACCTGAGATAACAAAGTCACAGCTTTTACATGGTTTTCTTTTACATTTGTAAAATCCATTTTGACTTTGTAACCATGTGGCTGTATGTTTTCTAGAGAAATCCCTAGTTAATTGATTTCCAATAGTTCTCGCTCTCTTACTGACACATCTAATTCCTTGTTTCTTCATCACCTCTTGTAAGAGTGTGTCCTTTTCCAAAACTGGAATATATTTTCTGATTATCTGATTGATATGTGTAAACTGCCTACTGTAGCTAGTGGTAAATGTAATTGGACCCTCTGTATGTTGCCCAACATTATGTTGATTTCTTGTATTGTGTTTCCTATTGCTATCTTTTAGTAGATGTTCTCTACTCATGCTTTCTACTTCTTTGCTTGTCTGTGAGAGTATGGTCTTATCATATCCCCTAACAATAAGTCGTTTAGAGAGTGAGTCTGCTTGTTCTTTATACGCGTCCAGACTTGTACAATTTCGTCTGAGACGCATATATTGCCCTTTAGGTATAGCCCTTTTCAAATGGGATGGATGGTGTGAGTCCGCCCTGAGTATAGTGTTCCCTGAAGTTAATTTCCTGTAAGTTGATGTTATTATTTTGTGTGAATTAAAGTCTAATTTTAACTCTATATCTAAAAACGGTATACTGGTGTCCGACACTGTGTATGTAAACTTTAAATTTTGGTCATTATTATTCAGGTAACCTATGAATTCTTCTATTCGTTCCGTCCCCCCTTTCCAAATAATTATCAGGTCGTCAATGAACCTGCGATAAAACCTGATGTGTGGTTTATAGGGGTTGTTGTCACAGAAGATTTTCAATAATTCAAAATCTGTTAAATACAGGTTCGCATATGAGGGGGCGAACTTCGCTCCCATGGCTGTGCCTTGGTTTTGAACATAGTAGTCCCCCTCAAATGAGAAGCAGTTATGGGTTAGCAAGAATCTCACCCCCTCACATACGAACTCGATAAACCTCTCGTCAAAATTAGTATATAACTGTAACATATGTTCCAGTGCTTTTAGGCCTTGTTGGTGTGGGATGCATGAATATAATGAAGATACATCAATTGTTAACAAAATATCTCCTTCTCTGATCTGTATGTTATCCAATAATCGCAGTACATGTTTTGTATCCCTCACATATGCAGGAGTTATTTGGACTATTGGCTGGAGGATAGTATCTATATAAGACCCCAATCTCTCCCCCAATGACCCTATCCCCGAAATAATGGGGCGTCCTGGGGGGGAAACACCATTAACACACACAGAAACAAATAAATTAATAAATAATTTTCCATCTACATAGAGCATATTCAAGAAGGAGGAATTGTAGCTTTAATACAAGTAATCTGAATTAGGAAATATATATATATAAAAAAAAGGTAGTGCGGTGCAACACAATAAAATCAAACACAAATAGAACACAATTATCAAGTATTGATTGGTGGATCTGCTCCCACGGGAGGGTGTCTTAGTGAATTTTATTCTCTTTTCCTCTCACAACTATAATATCGGAATCATTTTTAAACAAGTAAAGAGATAAAGATCGTGTATAAGAATAGTATTTTTAGATACCAATTTTGTTTGTTTTCTTTTATTTACATTTGTTCTTACAATTTTTTATAATGTCTATAAACATTTGGCTGGAAATGATTCTATAGACACTGTTGCGCAATTGCTTTGCCAGTGTTACTTTATACAGCAACAACCGGAAACGTTTTGGTTTTTTCACATACAGCGACTGGTCAGACAGAGACACTAATAGATACAAGATATATATACATTGTAAAGTAGTTGTGTGAGGTCCGTAGCGCATGCGCGGACAAGCTGTGTGTGAAGAGACCAACACCGCGGTGTATTTGTCCTAATTAAGAAAACAGGTGTGCTGTAACGCAGGTAAGCATACGTAACAGGAAATGCTAAATGTTTATAAGAACTAAGGAATTCATTCTGCATTAGTCCCTGACGAAGTGCCTCCGGGCAGGAAACGCGTCGGACGTTTCATTCTTAGTGCTCCCTCCCGAGCAAACTTGTACCCAGTAATTTGACTTTAAATAAAGTCGGTTTTTACTTGCAAACAAGGCGGCTGATGTGTTTTCCTTGCAGCGGACTCATTACACATTACCTAGGAATTGCTTTTCGAGAGACTAAGGAGTGTCTCATCTCCAGGCTGCAAGGAGCCTCGTTACCACCCATGCAGGAACGCACAGAACTTTACAATGGATACAAGGTAAATCTCTTTTTTGATTCATAGAGATACCGACAGATGTAACAGAAATACAAATTTACATCATATACTTTAATTCAGTTCATGAGCATACTGCTGGAAGGTGAAACAGAGAATATATATACATTTACACAGAAGTAAACATAAGCACGTATACTGCTACATAGTTTGAAGTTTGACTTGAGATATATATAATATACGGACAAGTGCATAAAAGTTCAAGTGCGTGAAAGTGCGCTTTTTTATTATCCTGAAATCCTTTGTAGCCTGAAGATAGAACTTTAAGGCACGAACCACATCCAAGTTATGAGGTTACCTCTTCTTAGAAGAAGAAGGGTTAGGACACAAAGAAGGAACAACTATTTCCTGATTGATGTTACGGTTAGACACCACCTTGGGAGGAAATCCCAAACCAGTGTGAAGCACAGCCTTATCCACATGAAAAACCAGATAAGGATGCTCACATTGCAAGGCAGCCAGTTCAGATACTCTGCATGCCGATGCATGGGACAACAGGAAGAGAACCTTCCAGGACAGAATCTTAATGTCAATGAAATGCATAGGCTCAAACGGAACCTTCTGCAATACCTTAAGGACCAAGTTTAAGCTCCATGGGGGAGCAGACTGTCTAAAGACTGGCCTGATTCTAGACAGAGCCTGAACAAAAGATTGGATGTCAGGGAGCTCAGCGAGTCTGCTATTCAACAAGACTGATAATGCCGAAATCTGTTGTTTTAAGGAACTGGCGGCAAGACCCTTCTCCAAACCTTCTTGAAGAAAGGACAGAATCCTGGATACCTTCACCTTATGCCAAGGATATCCATGCTTTTCACACCAGGATAAGTAAGTCCTCCACACCTTATGGAAGATGCGATGAGTGACTGGCTTCCTTGCCTGTATTAGAGTATCAATCACACTTTCAAAAAAGCCTCTCTTGGCCAAGACTAGGTGCTCAAACTCCACGCAGTCAGCCTCAGAGAATCGAGATTTTGATGTTGAAAAGGACCCTGTTCCAGCAGATCCCTGCGGCAGGGTAACCTCCACGGCAGCGAGGATGACATCCCTACCAGATCCGCAAACCATGTCCTCTGTGGCCATGATGGAGCAATCAGAATGGCTGAAGCTCACTCCTGTTTGATGCGTGCCACTACACAAGGTGGAAGTGGTAACGGTGGAAAAATGTAAGCTAGGCTGAACCCCCAAGGCACCGCTAAGGCATCTATCAGCTCTGCCTGGGGATCCCTGGACCTCGACCCATATTGGGGTATCTTGCAATTGAGTCTGGATGCAATGAGATCTATCTCCGGCGATCCCAACCTGAGACAAATCTCCACAAACACTTCAGGAGATCATTCCTCCAGATGGAAGGATTGCCTGCTGAGAAAGTCTGCTTCCCAGTTGTCCACACCTGGAATGTGAATCACTGAGACCGAACAGCGGTGGGACTCCACCCACTCCAAGAGCCGAGACACCACCCTCATGGCTAGGGAGCTCCTCGTACCCCCTGATGGTTGATGTAAGCCACCAAGATAATGTTGTCAGTCTGGAATCTGATGAAGCTGAACAACCCCAGAGGAGACCACGCCTTCAGAGCATTGTAGATTGCTCAGAGTTCCTCCTGGGACCATTTTCCATGTGCCATCCTGGCACCCCAAACAGCACCCCATCCTGCCAGACTTGCGTCCGTGGTCACAATCTCCCAGGACAGTCTCAAGAAGGATGTCCTCATGTACAGTTGCTCCGGACGGATCCACCAAGAGAGAGAGATCCAAATCCGAGCCTCCATGGATATCTGCTGTGATAGATCTGAATGATCACCGTTCCACTGTCTCAACATGCACAATTGAAAAGGTCTGAGATGGAACCTGGCGAATGGAATGACGTCTATGCTGGAAACCATGAGTCCGATCACCTCCATACACTGAGCCACCAAGGGGCTTGAGGAGGACTGAAGGGCAAGAAAAGAGGACGCAATCTACCTGCATCGATGGTCTGTGAGAAATATTTTCATGGACATAGAGTCTATTATCATGCCCAGGACCTCCACCCTGTTGCTGGGAACCAGGAAACTCTTTCCTGAGTTGATCTTCCAACCGTGAGATTAGAACAAAAGAAGAAGAGCCCTCGAATGATCCGCTGCGAGGCTGAACGACGGCACCTGTACTAGGATGTCATCCAGATAGGGTACCACAGCAATGCCTCTGGATCTGGCCACTGCAAGTAGCGCCCCCAGAACCTTCATGAAGACCAAAGGGAAGGGCCACAAACTGGAAGTGTTGGTCCAGAAACGCAAATCTTAGGAACTTGAAGTGGTCCCTGTGAATTGGCACATGAAGGTAAGCGTCCTTCAAGTCTATAGTTGTCATGAACTGTCCCTCTTGAACTAGAGGCAGAATAGATCTGATCGTTTCCATTTTGAATGATGGAACACTCAGAAACTTGTTTATAAACTTTAGGTCCAGAATCGGGCGGAATGTGTCCTCCTTCTTTAGAACCACAAAAAGATTTGAATAGTACCCTAGACCCCTTTCTGCTTGGGGTACTGGTACAATAAAACCGAGAGAGGAGAGATCCCTCACACACTCTAGAAAGGCCTCTCTCTTTTCTGGTCTTGAAGACAGGTTTGACAGGAGGAATCTGACCCTGGGGGGATGGGATCTGAACCTTATCCTGTAACCCTGGGCGACAACTTCCAGAACCCAAGGGTCCTGAATGTCCTGCAACCAGGCTTCTGAGAAGAGAGATAATCTGCCCCCTACTTGGTCCCGAGACCGGTCGGGGGCCGCCCCTTCATGCAGATATTGTCTCGGCAGGTTTCTTGCTCTGCTTAGACGTGTTCCAAGAATGATCCGGCTTCCAAGTTCCCTTGGACTAGTCCGCTTTTGTGGCGGGCTGCTCGCGCTGGGCCATGTCCACACGAAAGGGACGAAAAGTAGATCCTTTAGGCTTAGCCTTCTTATCCTGCGGTAGGAAAGCTCCCTTGCCTCCCGTAACCGTGGATATGATCAAATCCAATCCTGGACCGAACAGACTGTTTCCATGAAAAGGCAGGGACAACAGCCTTGACTTAGAGGTCATGTCCGCAGACCAAAACTTTAGCCACAGAGCCCTGCGAACTAAAACAGAAAAACCTGACACCTTAGCGTTCAGGCGAATAATTTGCATATTGGCATCACAGATGAAAGAATTGGCGACCTTCAGCGCCTTAATCTTATCCTGTATCTCGTCGATGGAAGTCTCCCCCTCGACCATTTCACACAGGGATTCACACCAATATGTCGCATCTCCGGCAACTGTGGCTACGGCCACTGCCAGCTGAAAAACAAACCCTGTGTGTTGAAACATCTTCCTTAACATGTTTTCCAACTTTTTATCTATGCGCTCTTTAAACAACGAACTATCCTCAAGGGGAATAGTTGTACGCTTCACGAGCGTGGAGAAAGCACCATCCACCTTAGGGACAGTACCCCACAGCTCAAGCTGAGAGTCCAGAATGGGGAACAGTTTCTTAAAGGAAGATGAAGGGGAAAAGGAAGAACCTAATCCCTCTCATTCATTCTTAATAATATTAGCCATCTTAACAGGAACCGGGAAGGCCTGAGGCACCACCCTGTCCTCATATACCTTATGAAGCTTAGGAATCACAGTTTTGTCCGGAAGCTTCGGTCCCGGAACCTCCAGAATAGCAAGCACTTGCTTTAGCAAAAAGAGCAAATTCTCTATCCTAAACCTAACGTTAGGCTCCTCTGCAGCCGGAGGTTTAGATGATACAGACTCTGACCCAGAAGGGGCCTACTCTGAAGAGTCGGAATGGGCCTTGTCATTGTATAACGCCTCAGATATTTTCATAGGCGTAGACAACCCCTGGGCCGGGCTGCCATGATACGCCCTACGCTTGCGCTTAGCAGAACGTGGTAAGGCATGGATCACTTTTGATACCGCCGTTTGTAATTGATCCGCAAAATCTGACGGCCAACAAATCTCTCCCAAAGGAGTAATGGTTGGACCCTGGGGTGCTGCATGTGCAATTGGAGATGAATGCAGGGAACGCACCTCACGGGACAGTGAACCCTCAGAGGTGGACGGCTCATAGTACTAGACATCTGTTTACTTTTAGATGCCGTAACTTTATCAAGGCATGTGGAACATAGTTGAGCAGGATGTTATACCAGAACCTCCTCACAATAAACACAGGAATGAGACCTTGTTAAAGAGGGAGAACCCGCTAACGCATAAGAGTCTTCCATAGCTTGTGCTTTTATTACGGCCTAGATTAACTTAATAAACAGACACCTTTATAACCTCCAATGGCAGGGGCACTCACCACCTCCTATGACCCGGACTACAGAAACCGTTTTGTCTCCTGCAACGCTAATCAACAGAGGAAGAGAGATAGCCACACCCAGTCACATGGAATGCCTGGCAGGACCGCCCCTGCACTAAGGAGAAAAATGCGCCAAAAAAAAGGCAGCGCAATACTCCCGTAAGTAACCTGAAAGTTCCACACATTGCCAGAGCCTCATCTTGCACATAACGCAGCAATGACACAATAAACAATATCATGTATAAACACCCCCCTGTTCAATAATCCCCTTTCCAGGAATATTAACCCTTGATTCTTTAAAGATAAAAGGCGTCACACTGTGACCCTGTCTTCCGTGATATCATTATGTAATAAAAAATTAAACGATCTTACCAG
This sequence comes from Bombina bombina, assembly GCF_027579735.1. NCBI lineage: Eukaryota > Metazoa > Chordata > Amphibia > Anura > Bombinatoridae > Bombina > Bombina bombina. The sequence continues at coordinate 371,065,692 of NC_069501.1, read as the reverse complement.
AATCTACGCCGTGGAACAGGAACACGGCCCTTCAAGTGTGACAGGTTAGTAACCTCGCTCCTGACATGGACTTGAGTGCAGAAAGCAGGCAGCGAAACTCGTCAACGCTGATTGCTTGTGGAGCTGTTAATATGAGTCGGGATGGTTTTGCAGAAAGACTCTCCCTGCATCTACAGACTCTAACTTTCGCCCAGGCTCTCACTAAGAGGCTGACAGGACTACTTAAAACTCCAGTCCCAATGCGAAGAGTACTACCCTCCATAAGAGACTACTCTGATCTTCAGCACTTCTCTGCCATCCATCCTCCTGTGATGAAAGGCAAAGAATGACTGGGAGATGAGGGAAGTGGGGGAGATATTTAAGCCTTTGGCTGGGGTGTCTTTGCCTCCACCTGGTGGCCAGGTTCTTAATTCTCAACAGTAATGAATGAAGCCATGGACTGTCCTCCCCTTTAGATGGAAATAATAAAATAACTAACCCTCTCTATGAATTAGAAGGTGCATAAAACAGGTAAAACAGACCTGCATAAAAAGATGGACGCCACTGATATATGGGAAATAAAGAGGTGGGTAAAGTATTAACTCTAGCGCTACTGACCTGCCATCCTACCTTGCATAAACTTAATGAGAAAATATAAGCACACAACTGCATGACAAGAGCATGGCTCAATAGCATGGATTGAGTAAAGAAGAAAAGCCAGTGCATGCTATGGAAACATTAAAAGTAGGGGTCAGTAAAAATAAATTACACTAGTGTAAAGTAAACCCAAAATACATCGTCTCTTAAATAAATAACAGTCAATGAGACATGTTAACTGATTGGTGGTAAACATATGTAAAATGTATGTGTTCCCTGGTTATGATGTACATGATTCTGCACCTGCTAAAAACCTGTGGGCTATGTGAGTGCATATAATGATACATACCTAAAATGCACCCAGCTGCAGAAAATATGTTTCCAGTATGGAGCCCAACCAGTGCTGTGCAGAGGAAATCAAATAGGAGTAAAGGACAACCCACAGGAGAAGGCTAAGGTACAAGTCCCTGCGACAACTGTTGCAGGCTTGTCACAACCAAATGGGAGAATTTATATCACTACCCAGTACTCCATACTTCCCTCTGTCCTATTACTGACTTTCTTAGGGGGAAAATGAATCTCAAATAGGTCTGAGAGCACCTGTCAAAGAATTTAGAGAGGTAGTAAGGATTAAAAGCTCTAGGTGTGTTGGGTATCTTTCCTCCTCCTAGGCAAGGAGTTGAATCCCAGGTGTAATGGCTGAAGGACTCAGCAATTTATTAAAGAAAAGTAATTTGGAAGCAAAGTTTATAGTACAGTGTCCCTTTAAAGTTAATATGTGCTAGCATCAAACGCAACATCATAACTTTTGTTATGTTATGTTGTTAAAATATGCACATGCAAGAGCATAAATACATGACTATGACATGATTGCTTTAGTAAAGACATTAATACAAATGAGCATATGCCTAAATGCCCTCCACTATTTAATTTTTCAATACACTGTCATATCTGTCTGACACCTACTGCCACATATATTTACTTATTATATTAACTGAAATAAAATATAATTATTTTCACACATTGCTCCACTCTAAAGCTGATATTTGAATGAGTACAAAAATTCAGGTTCATATCAATATTTCACTCATTATGACCCAGATTACAAGTGGGCCGCTATTGAGAGCGCAGTGTGTGCTATCAATATCAATGGAGTAGTCTAGGATTAGTGCACAAATTGATATTACAAGTCCACGGTAAAGAAGAATAACCACAGAATGTTTAGGGTGGCAAATGTCCCTTTAGACCGCCCTATACTTTCAAAAGGATATTGCGACCGCGCTAAACATCACTCATATTACAAGTTGAAAGTAACTAGAAAACTTAACGCAACTTGAGACCAGACGTAAAATGTTTAAAAACGTATGTATAACATATTAAAACAAAGCATTACACTCATATATAAACATATTTAATATTAAATATAAGTTTATTATTGATTTTTTTTTTAATATAGTATATGTTAAGGTGTTTGACTAGGAAGGGCACAAAAGTATATATATATGTATGTTATGTATGTATACATGTGTATGTATATATATATATATATATATATATATATACGGGTGTAATTATGTGTTTATATATGTAAATAATGTATGTGCACACATATATACTCATATATACACATGTATATACATATATATACACTTTTGAGCCCTTCCCAGTCAAATTGAAATATCCAATATTTTAAACAAATTAATTTTAGTTGCTTGAATGTTAACTTTTTACTTTCAACTTGTAATACGAAGGCAAGAACAGGAGCACTATTGATTTAAATTGAGCAGAGATAGGGGTCGATAGCGCTAATATTTTTTAGCTCCACTAAATTGTGTCATCTATGTTATAATACATAGAAGTGGTAACAAAGCTAAAAAAATAATTAGTAGCTGTCTCTGGTGTATATATCTATATTTTTCATAAAGTATAAATCAGCAAATAAAAAGCAATAATTAATGCAAAAGCAATCACAGGAAACTAACTTACTGTGTATGATATTAGAATTGTATGAATATATATTGTCATTGTTAGTCATCATATTACAGAACTTTTCTTTATTTTCTTCCTGGTACCAGCTTTTTTCCTCATCAAATACAATAAACGTGGCAATCTGTTCCAGATCAGCCTTTTTCTGAATAAAAAAAAAATAAAAAATAAAAACATCATTATTAATTGGTTAACAATATGATAAAAAAAAAAAAATTCTTAAGGCCATAAATTATATTGATATAAAACATGAAAACAAACACACAAACAATATAATACCTAAACAATGAGTACTCAAAACTGTAAATATCATTAATATGAATGACTCATGTTTAGATGCCATGCTCATGCTAAACTCCTTACCCATATTCCCTACAGTTACATAGTTCCCAACAATGGTTTATCAGCATCCATTAAGCCCTATTTTCTTCTTTTTGGTGCTAAACATACCTTTGTAGTTTACACAGTACATTCTTTCTCACTTAGAGCTTCCTAAAGGACCATAATAGTCATAAAATGACATGCTCTAATTCTCTCTAATATTGACCCTGTACTACTTTCTGTTTAACCCCCACAAAGGCACCCACAGAGCACTGCTGGTCCCGAGCGGAAGCCACCACTGATCCAAACAGAAGCACTAGTCTCAAAACTCAGCTGTGTAACACGCACTGCTGATTGAATCAGTGTCAATTTCCACTTGGGACACACAAAGCACTACAGGGGTTACACACAGTAGTGCAGGGTCAATAGTCTTAAAATTGCATTCTTTAACAAATTAGAGCATGTCATTTTTTTACTATTATGGCCCTTAATTATCGGCCTTAGCTTACTATCATTGACTTCCATTAAAATCAATGGGGAACCGATAAATAATGATTTGTATCGCATTTACACTGAGTTAGAATAGTTAGAATAGTTGTTTTAACTCAGTTAATGTGACATAGACTCCTGTTTGTGTAAAGGGTATTTTCCTATTCAGTGGAGGGGGTCACTACCCTGCATTCTACAGGGAGTGCAGAATTATTAGGCAAATGAGTATTTTGACCACATCATCCTCTTTATGCATGTTGTCTTACTCCAAGCTGTATAGGCTCGAAAGCCTACTACCAATTAAGCATATTAGGTGATGTGCATCTCTGTAATGAGAAGGGGTGTGGTCTAATGACATCAACACCCTATGGCCTAGATTTGGAGTTCGGCGGTAGCCGTCAAAACCAGCGTTAGAGGCTCCTAACGCTGGTTTTGGGCGCCCGCTGGTATTTGGAGTCAGTGATTAAAGGGTCTAACGCTCACTTTTCAGCCGCGACTTTTCCATACCGCAGATCCCCCTACGCCATTTGCGTAGCCTATCTTTTCAATGGGATCTTTCTAACGCTGGTATTTAGAGTCGTTTCTGAAGTGAGCGTTAGAGCTCTAACGACAAGATTCCAGCCGCCTGAAAATAGCAGGAGTTAAGAGCTTTCTGGCTAACGCCGGTTTATAAAGCTCTTAACTACTGTACCCTAAAGTACACTAACACCCATAAACTACCTATGTACCCCTAAACCGAGCTCCCCCCACATCGCCGCCACTCGATTAAAATTTTTAACCCCTAATCTGCCGACCGCCACCTACGTTATACTTATGTACCCCTAATCTGCTGCCCCTAACCCCGCCGACCCCTATATTATATTTCTTAACCCCTAACTTGCCCCCCACAACGTCGCCGCAAGCTACTTAAAATAATTAACCCCTAATCTTCCGACCGCAAATCGCCGCCACCTACGTTATCCCTATGTACCCCTAATCTGCTACCCCTAACACCGCCGACCCCTATATTATATTTATTAACCCCTAATCTGCCCCCCTCAACGTCGCCGACACCTGCCTACACTTATTAACCCCTAATCTGCCGAGCGGACCTGAGCGCTACTATAATAAAGTTATTAACCCCTAATCCGCCTCACTAACCCTATCATAAATAGTATTAACCCCTAATCTGCCCTCCCTAACATCGCCGACACCTAACTTCAATTATTAACCCCTAATCTGCCGACCGGAGCTCACCGCTATTCTAATAAATGTATTAACCCCTAAAGCTAAGTCTAACCCTAACACTAACACCCCCCTAAGTTAAATATAATTTTTATCTAACGAAATAAATTAACTCTTATTAAATAAATGATTCCTATTTAAAGCTAAATACTTACCTGTAAAATACATCCTAATATAGCTACAATATAAATTATAATTATATTATAGCTATTTTAGGATTAATATTTATTTTACAAGTAACTTTGTAATTATTTTAACCAGGTACAATAGCTATTAAATAGTTAAGAACTATTTAATAGTTACCTAGTTAAAATAATAACAAAATTACCTGTAAAATAAGTCCTAACCTAAGATATAATTAAACCTAACACTACCCTATCAATAAATTAATTAAATAAACTACCTACAATTACCTACAATTAACCTAACACTACACTATCAATAAATTAATTAAATACAATTCCTACAAATAAATACAATTAAATAAACTAGCTAAAGTACAAAAAATAAAAAAGATCTAAGTTACAGAAAATAAAAAAATATTTACAAACATAATAAAAATATTACAACAATTTTAAACTAATTACACCTACTCTAAGCCCCCTAATAAAATAACAAAGCCCCCCAAAATAAAAAATTCCCTACCCTATTCTAAATTAAAAAAAGTTACAAGCTCTTTTACCTTACCAGCCCTGAACAGGGCCCTTTGCGGGGCATGCCCCAAGAAGTTCAGCTCTTTTGCCTGTAAAAAAAAACATACCATACCCCCCCCCCAACATTACAACCCACCACCCACAACCCCTAATCTAACCCAAACCCCCCTTAAATAAACCTAACACTAAGCCCCTGAAGATCTTCCTACCTTGTCTTCACCATACCAGGTTCACCGATCCGTCCTGAAGAGCTCCTCCGATGTCCTGATCCAAGCCCAAGCGGGGGCTGAAGAGGTCCATGATCCGGTCAAAGTCTTCATCCAAGCGGGGCAGAAGAGGATCTTCCATCCGATTGAAGTCATCATCCAGGCGGCATCTTCGATCTTCTTCCATCCGGAGCGAAGCGGCAGGATCCTGAAGACATCCAGCGCGGAACATCCATCCGGACCGACGACTGAACGACGAATGACTGTTCCTTTAAGGGACGTCATCCAAGATGGCGTCCCTCGAATTCCGATTGGCTGATAGGATTCTATCAGCCAATCGGAATTAAGGTAGGAATTTTCTGATTGGCTGATGGAATCAGCCAATCAGAATCAAGTTCAATCCGATTGGCTGATCCAATCAGCCAATCAGATTGAGCTCGCATTCTATTGGCTGTTCCGATCAGCCAATAGAATGCGAGCTCAATCTGATTGGCTGATTGGATCGGCCAATCGGATTGAACTAGATTCTGATTGGCTGATTCCATCAGCCAATCAGAAAATTCCTACCTTAATTCCGATTGGCTGATAGAATCCTATCAGCCAATCGGAATTCGAGGGATGCCATCTTGGATGACGTCCCTTAAAGGAACAGTCATTCGTCGTTCAGTCGTCGGTCCGGATGGATGTTCCGCGCTGGATGTCTTCAGGATCCTGCCGCTTCGCTCCGGATGGAAGAAGATCGAAGATGCCTCCTGGATGATGACTTCAATCGGATGGAAGATCCTCTTCTGCCCCGCTTGGATGAAGACTTTGACCGGATCATGGACCTCTTCAGCCCCCGCTTGGGCTTGGATCAGGACATCGGAGGAGCTCTTCAGGACGGATCGGTGAACCTGGTATGGTGAAGACAAGGTAGGAAGATCTTCAGGGGCTTAGTGTTAGGTTTATTTAAGGGGGGTTTGGGTTAGATTAGGGGTATGTGGGTGGTGGGTTGTAATGTTGGGGGGGGGGGGTATTGTATTTATTCTTTTACAGGCAAAAGAGCTGAAATTCTTGGGGCATGCCCCGCAAAGGGCCCTGTTCAGGGCTGGTAAGGTAAAAGAGCTTGTAACTTTTTTTAATTTAGAATAGGGTAGGGAATTTTTTATTTTGGGGGGCTTTGTTATTTTATTAGGGGGCTTAGAGTAGGTGTAATTAGTTTAAAATTGTTGTAATATTTTTATTATGTTTGTAAATATTTTTTTATTTTCTGTAACTTAGATCTTTTTTATTTTTTGTACTTTAGCTAGTTTATTTAATTGTATTTATTTGTAGGAATTGTATTTAATTAATTTATTGATAGTGTAGTGTTAGGTTAATTGTAGGTAATTGTAGGTAGTTTATTTAATTAATTTATTGATAGGGTAGTGTTAGGTTTAATTATATCTTAGGTTAGGACTTATTTTACAGGTAATTTTGTTATTATTTTAACTAGGTAACTATTAAATAGTTCTTAACTATTTAATAGCTATTGTACCTGGTTAAAATAATTACAAAGTTACCTGTAAAATAAATATTAATCCTAAAATAGCTATAATATAATTATAATTTATATTGTAGCTATATTAGGATGTATTTTACAGGTAAGTATTTAGCTTTAAATAGGAATAATTTATTTAATAAGAGTTAATTTATTTCGTTAGATAAAAATTATATTTAATTTAGGGGGGTGTTAGTGTTAGGGTTAGACTTAGCTTTAGGGGTTAATACATTTATTAGAATAGCGGTGAGCTCCGGTCGGCAGATTAGGGGTTAATAATTGAAGTTAGGTGTCGGCGATGTTAGGGAGGGCAGATTAGGGGTTAATACTATTTATGATAGGGTTAGTGAGGCGGATTAGGGGTTAATAACTTTATTATAGTAGCGCTCAGGTCCGCTCGGCAGATTAGGGGTTAATAAGTGTAGGCAGGTGTCGGCGACGTTGAGGGGGGCAGATTAGGGGTTAATAAATATAATATAGGGGTCGGCGATGTTAGGGCAGCAGATTAGGGGTACATAGGGATAACGTAGGTTGCGGCGGTTTACGGAGCGGCAGATTAGGGGTTTAAAAAAATATGCAGGGGTCAGCGATAGCGGGGGCGGCAGATTAGGGGTTAATAAGTGTAAGGTTAGGGGTGTTTAGACTCGGGGTACATGTTAGAGTGTTAGGTGCAGACGTAGGAAGTGTTTCCCCATAGGAAACAATGGGGCTGCGTTAGGAGCTGAACGCTGCTTTTTTGCAGGTGTTAGGTTTTTTTTCAGCTCAAACAGCCCCATTGTTTCCTATGGGAGAATCGTGCACGAGCACGTTTTTGAGGCCGGCCGCGTCCGTAAGCAACTCTGGTATCGAGAGTTGCATTTGCGGTAAAAATGCTCTACGCTCCTTTTTTGGAGCCTAACGCAGCATTTGATTAAACTCTCGATACCAGAGTTAAATTTATGGTGCGGCCAGAAAAAAGCCCGCGGAGCGTTAGCAGCCCTTTTACCGCCGAACTCCAAATCTAGGCCTAAATCAGGTGTGCATAATTATTAGGCAACTTCCTTTCCTTTGGAAAAATGGGTCAAAAGAAGGACTTGACAGGCTCAGAAAAGTAAAAAATAGTGAGATATCTTGCAGAGGGATGCAGCACTCTTAAAATTGCAAAGCTTCTGAAGCGTGATCATCGAACAATCAAGCGTTTCATTCAAAATAGTCAACAGGGTCGCAAGAAGCGTGTGGAAAAACCAAGGCGCAAAATAACTGCCCATGAACTGAGAAAAGTCAAGCGTGCAGCTGCCAAGATGCCACTTGCCACCAGTTTGGCCATATTTCAGAGCTGCAACATCACTGGAGTGCCCAAAAGCACAAGGTGTGCAATACTCAGAGACATGGCCAAGGTAAGAAAAGCTGAAAGACGACCACCACTGAACTAGACACACAAGCTGAAACGTCAAGACTGGGCCAAGAAATATCTCAAGACTGATTTTTCTAAGGTTTTATGGACTGATGAAATGAGAGTGAGTCCTGATGGGCCAGATGGATGGGCCCGTGGCTGGATTGGTAAAGGGCAGAGAGCTCCAGTCCGACTCAGACGCCAGCAAGGTGGAGGTGGAGTACTGGTTTGGACTGGTATCATCAAAGATGAGCTTGTGGGGCTTTTCGGGTTGAGGATAGAGTCAAGCTCAACTCCCAGTCCTACTCCCAGTTTCTGGAAGACACCTTCTTCAAGCAGTGGTACAGGAAGAAGTCTGCATCCTTCAAGAAAAACATGATTTTTCATGCAGGACAACGCTCCATCACACGCGTCCAAGTACTCCACAGCGTGGCTGGCAAGAAAGGGTATAAAAGAAGAAAATCTAATGACATGGCTTCCTTGTTCACCTGATCTGAACCCCATTGAGAACCTGTGGTCCATCATCAAATGTGAGATTTACAAGGAGGGAAAACAGTACACCTCTCTGAACAGTGTCTGGGAGGCTGTGGTTGCTGCTGCACGCAATGTTGATGGTGAACAGATCAAAACACTGACAGAATCCATGGATGGCAGGCTTCTGAGTGTCCTTGCAAAGAAAGGTGGCTATCTTGGTCACTGATTTGTTTTTGTTTTGTTTTTGAATGTCAGAAATGTATATTTGTGAATGTTTAGATGTTATATTGGTTTCACTGGTAAAAATAAATAATTGAAATGGGTATATATTTGTTTTTTGTTAAGTTGCCTAATAATTATGCACAGTAATAGTCACATGCACACACAGATATCCCCCTAAAATAGCTATAACTAAAAACAAACTAAAAACTACTTCCAAAACTATTCAGCTTTGATATTAATGAGTTTTTTGGGTTCATTGAGAACATGGTTGTTGTTCAATAATAAAATTAATCCTCAAAAATACAACTTGCCTAATAATTCTGCACTCCCTGTAGTTGCCATCCTCCTGTCTGAGCTGAGTTAAGGCTCTCTCACGTACTTTGGCTCCTGTGCCATTTACACTTACGGCCACCACTCCTAGGATCTTTGGACTCCCCCTGGTGGGACGAGGATACCATCTGTTCCTGCATTACCGTTGGGTCTACCGGATGACAGTGTGGTTCCGGACTGCTTACACTGCACATTGGTGCTTTTTACCATGTGAGTAGGTTTTTCACTGCTCTCCTACATATTCTCTGTAATACAGGCTGATTTGCACTATGTGGCGCCCTCTACTTTATCCATTTTAGATCATCATCTCTTGTGTCGTGGCGTGACACCCCAGAGGAGCTGCCTATAGCCCTGGATTTTATCTGGAATCTGCATAAAGTTTCTCACCTGGACTATACCACTTTGGTTTATATTGGGACTTTTCTTATGTAATCATATAGGTTTGTTAGAGATATTGTATATATATTCTATTTACCAACATATGTGTCTGGTCATACATCTTATATATATATATCTTTATATTTATGTTCACTAATATATTTGTCTAGATATACATCATATATTTATATATGATATAGAATTATATTTGTTGTTTTAAGATATATATGCCAAACTAATTGTGAAATTTGAGCAGATTACACATTTTGGCTTTTTGCACTCCTTATCAAGGGATTTATATTTTCTATTTCAGTGACCTTGACACTTCTACTAACCACTAGGCGCCTCTTACAGGTACCTGTTTGGCTCTTGTGGCCATCTGTGTACACTCTGTTTTTTCTACATAAATATTAGCACACATGTTTCTAGCAAAAGCCATTGCTATCACAGTTTATGTAATTAGGGTTTATAAATATCTCCAAAGTCAAAGGTGTAGGGTCCAGGATTTTCAGAAATTGTAACAGAATCAATTGTTTGCATTTGTTCATTATAAACAGATGTCAAATGTTTGCAGAACATTTGGATTTGTTTTTTTGCAAACAAATGTAACTTTCCATTTCTAAAATGTAACACTAGAATATAGACTGTAATATTTAAATATAATATTATCATTCAAATAGTGATTCTCATAGACTTCAGTGTAAATCTTAGGGTATCAATACTGAAATATAATATTACATTTTTAATCATTTCCAGACCATGTAACCACTATATAATCTGCTAGCGTTTTCTATGAAAATCTTCCATGGAGTGACCAGAATATAAATACAAATTGGTTCCAGTGCATAATGACATACCACTCTAAGCACAAGAGCATCCTCAAACCAGTGTCCTTCATCAAAACTGAGAAAGAAAGGACACCTTGATCATAATTTATTTTTACTTGTGCAGCAAAATGGAGAATGGGAAACCATTTTCTGTTCCACATGACTTTTTTTTCTGGAACCGTTAAACCTATATATTTGATAGCAACTGAATATTAAAACTTAGATAAAGTAACTTATTTTCTTTTTTAGTCTATGGAAATTGTTGGACATAGGGGTATATTTATCAATGTGTGAGCAGACATGATACGAAGTAGCGTATAATGTCCGTTGCACATCGATAAATGCCAACAGCATAAGCTGTCGGCATTTATCATTGCATCAGCAGTTCTTGTGAACTGCTGGTGCAATGCTGCCCCCTGCAGATTCATGGCCAATTGGCTGCTAGCAGGGGGTGTCAATCAACCCGATCATATTCGATTGGGTTGATTTCTGTCCGCCGCCTCAGAGCAGGCGGACAAGTTGCTGTTTCATAACTTCTGTTTCCGGCGAGCCTTCCATACGGAGCTTGATAAATATGCCCCATAGTCTTTACTGAAATAATGTTTATGGATTTAGAAAGGGTGGCTGCTTCTGGGCAGCAGCAGGAGAAACTGTTTTTTTGTCAGTTGTTTGGCTATCATTCCTGAGTGTGCTATTTGTGAATCCTCAATTGTTATTGGATTTCTTGGCATGAATATCAACTACTCTTTCAGATTATTCTCCTGTACTGACTTTGCCTGACATTCAGATGACAACCTCTGCCTGAACGTTACTTAAATCTGGGATCCTGATTTTGTACTTCTGTTGCTTGCAAATTGCCAACCTCTAGCCTGTTCTGACCACGTCTCTGGATTATCCCTTCATCTTTTTTGTCACGTCCTAGGTCTCATCCAGGGAATTGAGGTAGTGTTTATTAAGTCATTTCACAGCTGCTGGGTCCTAACCTGGGCATACACTAACATCTTCACAAGTGTGACAACAAGTGGCGCCCTTATGATATCTTGGGTTGCGATGCACAATATCGCTGGACCGCGTGACTTGATATTACAAGTCCATGGTAAAGCGCATTAACCAGAGAAGGGTTAGCGCAGATAACTTCGCTCTAGCACAACCTATACTTTCAATGGAGATCACGACCGCATTAAATAGCACTGGTATTACAAGTAGAAAGTATTAATTTGTGCTTGAGCAAAAGCTGAAATTGCGCTAGAATATTAAGCACAATTTGAGGCTGGAAGTAAGCTGTAAGGTTGAAAAATAATGTTGCACAAAACACATTAATATAAAGTATTACAGGCATTTATTAATTTTTGTAATGAAAATTGACCGTTTTAAAGGGTTAAAAGGGAGATGGTATATGAGAAGGTGTTTGACTAGGAAGGGCTCCAATGTGTCTATATATATATATATATATATATATATATGTATATATATATATATATATATATATATATATATATATAGTATATATATATATATATATATATATATATATACAGTATATACACACACAGTATATATAATATACAGTATATATATATATATGTCTAAATATGTGTATCTATCTATATAATATTATATATATATATATATATATGTGTGTGTGTGTATATGTGTATACATGTGCAGCTAATATATATATATATGTGTGTGTATATGTGTATATATGTGCATCTAGCTATCTATTTATATATATATATATATATATATATATACATACGGGTGAGAAGGTATAGAATAGAAAATATTGAACATTGAAAATATTGAACTTTCCAATATTGTATGTTAATGTGGCGTGCCCTAGTGGCAGCTGTTTAGGGGATGTCACTATCACCACAGTGAGAAAATGTGGTGATTCACATTTACATAGGAAAAAAGACAGAAAAGGTGTTTCTGGTATTAGAACTGTTTCTGTTACAATAATATAAGCGATAGTAACCGCTCACCTGTAAGAAATGTAGGGATGCATTAAGGAAATCCCAGCGTTGAACCTCCAGTCCGAGTATAAAATATCCTTAGATATCAGCCGTCGATCCTCAAGATCTAAATTATGTACTTCCCGGGCAGGTGCTTAGTAAACAGAGAGGAACTTCACTGTTTACTAAGCACTTGCCCGGGAAGTACATCATTTGGATTTAGAGGATCGACAGCTGATATCTAAGGATATTTTATACTCGGACTGGAGGTTCAATGCTGGGATTTCCTTAATGCAGAATCAAAAAGGGATTACTCATCACCCATCTCTACATTTCTTACAGGTGAGCGGTTACTATTGCTTATATATTTGTAACAGAAACAGTTCTAATACCAGAAACACCTTTTCTGTCTTTTTTTTCCTATGTAAATGTGAATCACGCCCCCAGGAAGCGCTGTTTACATTTTTTAAACGTTTGAATATATATATATATATATATATATGTGTGTGTGTATATGCGTACACATGTGTATTTATGTGTGTAAGAATGTATGTGCAAACATACATATATACATTTATACACTTATTTACACCCTTTCTAACCAAATACTTTGAAACACGCAATATAATTTTTTTTTTTTTTTTTTTTTTTTTTGAAACAGCTTTATTGTAGGATAAAAAAATGAGGTTACAAGTAGTTGGAGACGCAGCTCCAGATCGCCAGGTACAACAACAGCTGTTAATTTTTAAGGATAAAGTCGAAATGCAAGGTGGCAGGACCTCCCAGGATGTCCATTCTGAGTGATCTGCGATATCAGGTTATGATTGAAAAGTCTGTGATAGAGTCCTGTTGTAGGATCGCAAGAAACTGGGAGGTAACTACCAAAGGGTATTGTCCTGATTATCCTTTATTTTAAAAATTAAGAATTTAAATACAAAACAATTTACATGAACGGAGGTTGAACGCCCCCGCTCCGCCCGCGCACAGAACATGAGTGTGATGGGTGTGGGATGCTTTTGGATCCCCTGCTAGCATATTATGTAGAGGTAGTGAATGGGAGGAAACCTGACTGATTTTTGGGAAGACTAACTAATTGGTGCCTTTGTGTTTATTTTGGATGTAAGTGGTCCAAAGTTGGGAGAGTTCCGCATAGGAGTCCATTTTGTCATTTTTGAGGAAGTAGTATTCTTCCAGATCTAGTATTTCCGTGACTTTTGTGATCCACATATTCATAGAGGGGGCCTCCCTACTCTTCCAGTTCTTAGCTATCAATACTTTCACCCCATTGGTCATGATGTTGAGAAGGTGTAGGTAGGGTTTATATTTGAGTGTTGGGGGGGGTTTGTGTAGTAGCCAAATGAGGGGGTCATTCGGGAATTGGGTTGTCAAAATGGTCTCCATTTCGGAGATGGTTTTTCTCCAGAAATTCTGAATGCTGTTGCACCACCACCACATGTGGGCGGTGTCACTGTTAACATGACCGCAGCGCCAACATTTGTTGCTGTGGGTGGGGAAGAGACGGTTTAGCTTTCTCGGGGTTAGGTACCATCTGTGCAAGAGTTTAAAATTAACTTCTTGAATTGAGGATGAGATAGAGGATTTTTTTGTGCCCTGGAACATTAGTCTACTCGTGTGAGGTAAGATGATTACTCCCAGGTCCCTCTCCCAACTTTCAAGGTAAGGGGGGATATGGCCTGGGGGAGTGTGAGTCAGGATCTTATATATAATCGAGAGTGTATGTCGTAGGGGGGGTTCTTGGGTGCAAAGGGATTCAAAAGAAGTCAGGGGCCTGATCATATTTCTATAACCCTGGTGTTTGGTGATAAAGTGGGTTACCTGTGCATATGTAAACCAGTCTTCAAAACATGCGAGGCCTTTTGTTACCAAGTCATTTCGTGAGAGGAGGATTTCGTTACTAGTTAGGTCGTGTATTGTAAGATCTCTGTTTGTGGCTTCTGTGGTGGTATGTGTGGTGTATGGTCTAATGATGAACTCTCCATTTTCTATCAAGGAGGTCAAGGGTGAAGGGATTGATGAAATGAAGTGAGATGTATTGATTGTATGTTCCCAGACCTGAAATGTTTCCTGTATTATTGGGTTGGATGAGCTGATGGACTTTAGTAGGCGAGGGCTGCTCCAACACAGCCTTCCTAAGTGAGGTTTATCCATCGATAGGTGCTCTAGTGTGACCCACCTTTTATGGTTGTAGTGGATATTCCAGTCTACAATGCGTTGTAAAAAGATCGCTTGGCGGTAGGCGGCAAGGTCGGGGACCCCCAGCCCCCCTTGTGTTTTGGAAGTCAACATTGTTTGTTTGCTAATTCTTGGCGGTCTGCGACGCCAAATGAAGTCGCTGAATGCTCTCTGAAGGGATGGGAGGAATGTCTTGGGGAGTGGGATCGGTAGTGTCTGGAGAAGATATAATATGCGTGGGAAAATATTCATTTTAATGGTTTCGATACGTCCTAGCCACGTTAGGTTCTTGGAACCCCATGAGGAGAGGTCTCGTATGATATTGTGCTTGATAGGGGTGTAATTGAGGTGGAATAGGTCGTCGTGTGAGGAGGTCAGATGGATTCCCAAGTACTTTAGAGAATGAGTGCACCAAGTGAAGGGGGAAACTGCTCGTGTGGCGTCCAGGGAAGGGCCTTTCATGTTGACGTTTAAAATTTCTGATTTGGACATATTGATAACAAAGTTAGAAAGGAGTTTAAAGGTTGCAAATTCGTCCAGAAGATGGGGTATCGAGTGGTCAGGATTAGTGAGAGTAAGGAGCATGTCGTCGGCAAATAGTGACACGACGTAACTGTGGTTTTTAATATTGATACCTGTTATCTGAGGGTTCTGC
The DNA here is from genome assembly GCF_027579735.1 of Bombina bombina. Classification (NCBI taxonomy): domain Eukaryota; kingdom Metazoa; phylum Chordata; class Amphibia; order Anura; family Bombinatoridae; genus Bombina; species Bombina bombina. The sequence continues at coordinate 371,050,312 of NC_069501.1, read as the reverse complement.
CTGATCTTAATTGCTAAAGCTTCTATGACGCAGGCAAATAGGAGGGGGGATAAGGGGCAGCCTTGGCGTGTGCCGTTGTTAATAGGAAATGGAGGGGATAGAGTTCCATTGACTAACAATCTAGCCGTGGGGCAAGAGTATAATGAAAAGATCCTAGTAAGGGTCTTCACACCCAGTCCCATGTGGGTCAATGTGGCCCGCATGAAGTCCCAGGCAACACGGTCAAAGGCCTTCTCTGAGTCGGTGGATAATACTACAGAGGGGATGTTTTTAGTTCTAGCATAGTGGATCAAATTTAAGGCCCTGACCGTGTTGTCTTTAGCTTCCCTTCCAGGTACAAATCCGACCTGATCCAGATGGATCAGGTCTGGGAGGACGTCATTCATTCTGAGTGCCAATATGCGAGCAAATATCTTTACGTCGGTGTTTAGCAATGATATTGGCCGATAGCTACTGGGAAGGTCTTGGGGTTTGTTTGGTTTGGGGATTAAAATTATGTGGGCTTCCAGTGCGGAAGAGGGGAATGAATTACTTTCATCTATAGATTGAAAATATTTCAACATGTGGGGAGTGAGAGTATCTTGGAAGGTTGAGTAATATTTGTTGCTAAAGCCATCTGGGCCTGGCGCTTTTCCGTTGGGCAGGTGCCTCAGGGCTAATTTAAGTTCAGACAGGGAAATGGGGTTTTCTAGTTTTTCTTTCTGCTGGTCATTTAATTGTGGTATATGTAGTTTGTTAAGATATCCCTCTATTAGTTGTGCCCTGGTGGAGGTTTGGGATGGGTTACTGGGGTCGGTGGGTTGTATGTTATATAATTTCTGGAAGAAGTATTTGAAGGCTTTAGAGATGTTCTGAGTGGAGAATTGGGGGATACCTCTATTATCCTTTAACTGCATGATGTATTTTTGGTGTGTTTTTTGCTTGAGGTATCTCGCTAATAATCTGCCTGATTTGTTTCTTCCTTCGTAGTTTTTTTGTTGGGTGAGAAAAGCTTGCCTTTTATGTGTCTTGTCGAGATGGGAAGCTAGAGTCTGTCTGAGAGCCGTTATTTCGTCTAACAGGTTTCTATCGGAGGGGAATTTCTTGTGTCGGGATTCCAAGTGGAGTATTTGTGTTATCAGGGAGTTTGTGTATTCTCTCTTGGATTTATTCATGTGTGCCTTAAGGGCTATCAGATTCCCCCTTATGACGCTCTTATGCGCCTCCCAGAGAGTGTGGGCGTGGGTCTCAGGTAGGGAGTTATGTGTGAAGTACTCTGTGAGGGATTCTGTCAGTTTGGAGATCACTCCCGGATCTGTTAGTAAGTGTTCGTCGAGTCTCCAGAGGAAGTCTCTTATGGGTTTAGAAGGCCATGTCATTGAGCATACTATGGAGGCGTGGTCGGACCATGTGATTGGGGATATCGAGGCCGAATTGAATAGAGATAAGCCCCCCACATCCGCAAACACATAGTCAATTCTGGTGTAAACACCATGTGGGTATGAGAAGTAGGTGAAATCTTTGGTCTGCGGGTGTAAGGTCCGCCACACATCTTGGGCTACGATTTTCTCTAAATGTGATTTAACTTTGGAGATCCTCGATAATGGTGTGGAGGAGTGGAGTGTTGAGCAGTCTAACTTAGGGTTGAGCGCAGTGTTTAGGTCTCCACATATGATGAGTGTGCCCTTCTGGTGATCTAAAACTAGGTTTTTGATTTTTTTCATGAAGGAATGTTGTGCGGTGTTGGGGGCATATACTGAGACCAGTGTAATAGGTCTCCCGTATAATAGGCCAGTTAGAAGAAGGTATCTGCCCTCTCTGTCTCTTATCGTTTGTATTGAGGTGAAGGGTATATTTTTCTTAAGTAAGATCCCCACCCCATTTTTCTTGTTACTACAATGTGATGCCCAGAAGCATCTGCCAAAGGTGCGTGTGAAGGTGGAGGGTTCTTTTCCTTTGCGAAAATGGGTTTCCTGTAGGAACACAAGGTCTGCTCCAAGTCTGTGGAAGTCTTTGGAGGCTGTCGACCTCTTGGAGGGTATGTTCAGGCCTTTTGCGTTGATGGAGTATATAGTTATGTCATTGCTAGCGTGGGGTCTAGTCTTTAGGTTAGCCATTATCTATGTTTTGGGGTGGAATTGTATAATGTGTGACTAGTAGGGTTTCTATTTGTTGTGTTATGGGTATGAGTATCTGTGCGCGGGACGGACCGGGGGGGCCCAAGCACGGCCTAAACAACTGGCCATGCAGTTTTGAGGTAGCATTAAACAAAACATACAATCTCTTAAAATGGAAAACATTTAACAAAAGAACAAGAGTTATTGAGAGAACCATCAATAACATGAGTTAAGGGATAGGGGTTGTCACATCCCAACTGGTACTGACTCATCGAAAAGAATTTTGAGTGATTGGGGGCAAACTTTGGGAGAGGGTTTACTTCGAAGGGTAGATGAGAGGAGTTCCTCTAGGGACTACAGGCTGGGTCGCCTACAGTTATAGCGGACCGTGTATAAAGGTAATAATATAATCTTGCCTTGGGTGGCAGGGTTCAAGAAAAGGGGGCGGACCGCTTAGACTCTCAGGTTATATTAGTGCGGTTTAAGTAAATCAGGTTACAGGCCCTGGGGGGCCAGGGCTTAAAGGTGGAAGATGAATTTTCCTCTGGTTATAGTAATTGGGGGGGGGGGGGGCATGGGTTCGTATCGAATCTGGCTAGTGCTTAGTTTTTGGGAGGGCTGGTGTGGGGAGAGTTAGTAGCCTATATTTGTGGGGGATGGAAGGGAATGCAATTAAGACAAATTCTTATACAGTTACGGTTCAACATTGTACAATAACCACCCTCCAGCAAGTATCTCTTACAGTACAGTAACCCCACATTTCAATGCAAAAAAGGAAATCATACCAATTACAGTTCACGTGCCGTGGGAAGATTTTGTAGGTAGTAGGCAGGTAGGTGGGAAGGAAAGGCGTGGGAGGGGGGGAGGGGGGTGGAAGATGGGGAGGGGGAGGAGTGAAGTCAAAACCTTTTTTTTTTTTTTTTTTTTTTTATAAAAGCAATAAAAAAAAACATAGGAGTTACAAAGTAAGTGAGCAACATTTCAAGGCAGTCCAACATTCATCCCAGTTCCCATCCCCCCACCAGAGAGTTACACTGTGCCATATTATACTTATCATGTCCTGAGAGAGAGATTCTGTGTCTTCTGTGTGTCAGCCGCTCAGGAATCAATCCGGGATGTAACCCAACTGCTAGCGTGAATTGAAAGCACACGCTAGCACACTGAGAAATATCCAGGACGTGACCCACTCAGGAAGCAAATTAGAAGATAACAAAAATGAATATTGTTCCAGAATGCAGGAAAGCCACAAAGGATAAAACGTCCCTTTAAGTAGTTCAAAGAACAAAAAGGAAATGCTCTTACTTGAAGCTTCTGAAAAAGGTCCTCTTTAGCAGGCTTGTAAAACAAAGGAAAAGTTCTCTTTTGCAGCTTGTAAAAGTATAATGTCCCTTTAAGCAGGTTTATAACAAACAGAAAGGCAAAGTTCTCTTTTGCAGCTTGTAAAAGTAAATGTCCCTTTTAAGCAGGTGTATAACAAACAGAAAGGCAAAATTCTCTTTTGCAACTTGTAAAAGTAAATGTCCCTTTTAAGCAGGTGTATAACAAACAGAAAGGCAAAGTTCTCTTTTGCAGCTTGTAAAAGTAAATGTCCCTTTTAAGCAGGTGTATAACAAACAGAAAGGCAAAGTTCTCTTTTGCAGCTTGTAAAAGTAAATGTCCCTTTTAAGCAGGTGTATAACAAACAGAAAGGCAAAGTTCTCTTTTGCAGCTTGTAAAAGTAAATGTCCCTTTTAAGCAGGTGTTGTTTAACAAAGAATAGGTTTAAAGGTAAAGGCCAAAGCAAGGTCAGGCAGGCAGAAGTCGGCATCCAAATATCAGCAAAAGGTATTGGCAAAAGACAGGGTCAGGCAAGCAGAAGTCGGCATCAAAGTATCAGCAAAAGGGTAATAGCTACAGGCAAGGTCAGGCAGGCAGAAGTCAATGTCCAAATATCAGCAAGTAGGGATTAGGCAAGAGGCTTGGTCAGGCAGGCAGAAGTCGGTACACAGAAGAACAAAACTGATATGGTACTCACAATCCAGGGAAACAACAAACGGGCCCAGATTCAGATCTCCCGCCGAGATTTAAAGGGCAGAGCGTAACCGTCATCAGAGGGGTGTGAGAGAAAGCGTCATGTTGCTAAGCAACATGACGTCAGAGACACAGAGGAGTTCCGGGAGCCGCGGCGACACGGCGATGAACGGAAGCGCTCATGACAGCACCCCCTCCTCAAGGACCCCTCCGGGGGACAGGACCAGGTCTATCAGGATGAGTCTTGTGGAAGGACTTGACCAATATAGGAGCATTTACTTGATGAGCAGGTTCCCAAGAACGTTCCGTGACTGGATAACCCTTCCAATGAATGAGATAATACAATTTCTTGCCCCGCAATTTGGAATCTAGAATATGGCTGATCTCAAACTCAGGATGTCCATGCACCAATAACGGTGGAGGTTTAGAAAAAGGCTTAGAATACCTGTTAAACATCACAGGTTTTAAAAGAGAAACATGAAATACTGGATGGACTTTGAGAGACTTGGGTAAAGCTACCCGATAAGCAGTGGAACATACCTGACCCAGTATTCGGAAAGGACCCACATATCGTGGTCCCAATTTGTTAGAAGGTTGTTTCAGGCGAAGAAATCGAGAGGAAATCCAAACTTTATCACCAGGGCGATATTTGGGAGCCTTTTTCCGTCGAAGATCCGAAAAGAACTTGTAACGTCTAGAAGTTACAGAAAGAATACGATGTATCTTCTGCCAATGTCGAGTTAATCTTCGGGCTGTAAGATCAGAAGCAGGATTCACTGTGGAGGAAGTATGCAAAGGGAATGTCCTAGGCTGATATCCGTAAGCTGCATGAAAAGGAGAAGTCTGAAGGGAGGAATTGTACCGGGCATTATGGGCCAATTCAGCCAAAGGAAGGTAAGAAGTCCAGTTTGAATGATAATGATCCACATAATGTCTAAGATATGTTTCAAGACACTGGTTTACCCTTTCAGTCTGACCATTCGATTGTGGGTGGTGAGAAGTAGAGAGAGATATAGTAGTACCAAAATGTTTACAAAGTGACCTCCAAAATCGAGAAACGAATTGTACCCCTCTATCTGAAACAATATCTAGAGGAAATCCATGGATTCTTACAATATGTAGAATAAAAAGTTCAGAGAGTCTTTTGGCAGATGGTAATCCTGGCAAGGGTACAAAATGAGCCGTCTTAGTGAACCTGTCGACCACCACCCAGATAGTATTGTTCCCAGTGGACAAGGGAAGATCGGTAATAAAGTCCATGGATACATGAGTCCAAGGCTGGTGAGGTATAGGCAATGGTTGGAGTAATCCTGAAGGAAGTTGGCGTGGAGTTTTGTTCATGGCACATTGTGTGCATACTGAGACGTAATCCTTCACATCTTGAGAGAGTGTAGGCCACCAGACATGTTGTTTGAGGTTTCGAGTGGTAATACTGATGCCAGGATGTCCAGAAAGGGGACTATCATGAGCCCAAAATAAAATCTTGGAACGAAGGCGTTCAGGAACAAAGAGTAAACCATTGGGAGGTTTACAGGACAAAGGAAGATGCTCTTGAGCGGACTGTAATTCTTGTAACCAAGAAGTTGTTAACTGGGCAATGACTTCATGAGGTTGGAGAATGGTACCAGACTCAGGAACTGGGGTATCTTGAAATTGTCTGGAAAGTGCGTCTGCTTTAATATTTTTTGATCCAGGTATGTAAGACAAATTATAGTGAAACCGAGAGAAGAATAAGGACCAGCGTGCTTGCCTGGAATTTAGTCGTTTGGCTGTTTGGAGATACAGAAGGTTCTTATGATCAGTAAGTATAGTAAATGGCAAAGAAGTACCTTCCAGCCAATGTCTCCATTCATCCAATGCCATCTTGATGGCAAGCAACTCTTTATTCCCTACGTCATAGTTAAATTCGGAAGGAGTGAATTTTTTAGAGAAAAAAGCAACAGGATGAATCCTTCCAGTCTCTGGTATTCTTTGAGACAGAACCGCTCCAGCAGCAACAGAGGAAGCATCCACCTCCAGAATAAATTGAAACTCAGGATTTGGATGACGAAGGATAGGAGCTGAGGAAAAAGCTTCTTTGAGAGATTCAAAAGCTTCTATAGCCTCAGACGGCCATACTTTACAGTTTTGTCCTTTTCTTGTGAGAGAAGTAAGAGGAGAAGTAATAGTAGCAAAATTCTTGATGAACTTTCTGTAATAATTGGCGAAGCCTAGGAAACGTTGTAAAGCCTTCAAAGAATCAGGTCTAGGCCAATCCAAAATGGCAGAAAGTTTAGTAGGGTCCATTTCGAATCCAGATGCCGATATTACATAACCCAGAAAGGGTATGGATTTTTGATGGAAAGAACATTTCTCCAGTTTAGCAAACAGATGGAATTCTCTTAGACGTTGAAGTACTTTCTTGACGTGGTGCACATGATCTTGGTGGTTCTGAGAAAAAATTAAGATGTCGTCCAGATATATGATAACAAAAATATTCAAAAAATCACGAAAGATCTCATTTACAAAATGCTGGAAAACCGCCGGAGCATTGCATAGCCCGAAGGGCATGACCAGATATTCATAATGCCCAAATCGAGTGTTAAAGGCAGTCTTCCACTCATCTCCTTTGCGTATACGGATCAAGTTGTATGCACCACGTAGGTCGAGTTTGGTGAAAATGGTGGCTCCCTGAAGATAAGTAAAAAGTTCAGGAATAAGGGGCAGAGGATAACTGTTCTTGATGGTAATCTGATTCAATCCACGATAATCAATACAGGGTCTTAATCCGCCATCCTTTTTTCCCACAAAAAAGAAACCAGCCCCTACAGGGGAAGAGGAGGGTCGAATAAATCCTCTAGCCAGATTGTCTTTTATATATTCTTCCAGAGCCATGTTTTCTGGTTTAGAAAGTGGATATGTCTTGCCTCGAGGATAGGCAGCCCCAGGAAGGAGGTCAATGGGACAATCAAAAGGGCGATGAGGAGGAAGACGTTCCGCTTCTTTTTTGGAGAAGACATCCACAAAGTCATGGTAATGCATAGGTAAGGATTCCGGAGTTTCAACTGTGAGAGCAATAGTGAGTGGTAACTTAGTAATCTTTTGAAGACATTTAGTCTGGCATGTAGATCCCCAGGAAGTGAGTTCACCGAAAGTCCAAGAAAAAATGGGATTGTGAATCTGGAGCCAGGGTAGTCCCAAGATAATGGGAAATTGCGGAGTGGGAATGACATCGAAACAAATTGTCTCAGAATGAAGTATTCCTACGGTGAGGATTAAGGGTTGAGTAGAAAACTGAATGTATCCAGAACCCAAAGGATCTCCACTGACCGTAGAGACTGAAATGGAATACTCCTTCTTTAGTAAGGGTATAGAATGAGTAGAAACAAATGTAGAGTCAATGAACACACCTCCAGCACCAGAATCAATTAGAGCTTGGGTATAGATCTTCTTATGTCCAATTAGAAGAGTTACTGGAACAAAGAGTTTCTTGTATAGGGAATGACCACTATTTTGGCTTAACTCAGTTCCCTGGACTAGAGTTAAGCCCTGGCTTTTACTGGCCTAGTAGGACAATCCCTTAATAAATGTCCTTTAAGGCCACAGTACAGACATAAGCCAAGAGTCCGTCTTCTTAAGCGTTCAGTCTCAGTTAATTTTATACTTCCTACTTCCATGGGTTCAGCCTGATCAGTAGTAGGAGAGGCTGGAGTGACTGGATTAGAAAAACGAGGAGCTAAACGAAAAGGAGTTCGAGTGGAAGTCCTCTGTGTTCTATCCTTTTCTTGTTGGCGTTCACGAAACCTGGCGTCGAGACTGATACAGAGATTTATTAAGGCTTCTAAGGACTCTGGAAGTTCACGATACACCAATTCATCCTTGAGACGCTCAGAAAGTCCTTTACGGAAAGCGGCTCTGAGTGCTCCCTGATTCCAAGTGGTTTCAGAAGCAAGGGTGCGGAACTCAATTGCATATTGAGAGACTGGTTGATTTCCTTGACGTAAATCCAGGAGAGTTGCTTCAGCAGCGGATGACCTTCCAGGTTTATCGAATACGTTTGAGAATGTAGATAGAAATGTATCAACATCCAACAGTATAGGATCATTCTTTTCTAGCAAAGGTGACACCCAAGCCAAGGCTTTTCCTTTCATTAAGGAAATAAGAAACGTGATTCTAGAAGAGGCAGTAGCAAAGAGAGTAGGGCTATTTCGGAAGTGAAGACGGCATTGATTCAAAAAGCCTCTACATTCTTCAGGATTCCCATCATATTTATCCGGAAGAGGAATCCTGGGACTTAGTTGTACCTGAGACTGATTGTTAGGAATCGGAGGAGGTAATGCCTCAATCGGATTTGGATTGGGATTAGGATTGGGAGGTGCGGTAGCAACCAAATTTTGTAATAGAGCAGTAATTTGATCAAGTTTAGTGTCCAGAGACTGCAAGTGAGTGGCATGAGAACCCAAGAGCTGTCCCTGGTGAGCCACGGCCATAGATAATTCAGTGGGGTCCATTTTTAGGGCCCGTTTGTAATGTCAGCCGCTCAGGAATCAATCCGGGATGTAACCCAACTGCTAGCGTGAATTGAAAGCACACGCTAGCACACTGAGAAATATCCAGGACGTGACCCACTCAGGAAGCAAATTAGAAGATAACAAAAATGAATATTGTTCCAGAATGCAGGAAAGCCACAAAGGATAAAACGTCCCTTTAAGTAGTTCAAAGAACAAAAAGGAAATGCTCTTACTTGAAGCTTCTGAAAAAGGTCCTCTTTAGCAGGCTTGTAAAACAAAGGAAAAGTTCTCTTTTGCAGCTTGTAAAAGTATAATGTCCCTTTAAGCAGGTTTATAACAAACAGAAAGGCAAAGTTCTCTTTTGCAGCTTGTAAAAGTAAATGTCCCTTTTAAGCAGGTGTATAACAAACAGAAAGGCAAAATTCTCTTTTGCAACTTGTAAAAGTAAATGTCCCTTTTAAGCAGGTGTATAACAAACAGAAAGGCAAAGTTCTCTTTTGCAGCTTGTAAAAGTAAATGTCCCTTTTAAGCAGGTGTATAACAAACAGAAAGGCAAAGTTCTCTTTTGCAGCTTGTAAAAGTAAATGTCCCTTTTAAGCAGGTGTATAACAAACAGAAAGGCAAAGTTCTCTTTTGCAGCTTGTAAAAGTAAATGTCCCTTTTAAGCAGGTGTTGTTTAACAAAGAATAGGTTTAAAGGTAAAGGCCAAAGCAAGGTCAGGCAGGCAGAAGTCGGCATCCAAATATCAGCAAAAGGTATTGGCAAAAGACAGGGTCAGGCAAGCAGAAGTCGGCATCAAAGTATCAGCAAAAGGGTAATAGCTACAGGCAAGGTCAGGCAGGCAGAAGTCAATGTCCAAATATCAGCAAGTAGGGATTAGGCAAGAGGCTTGGTCAGGCAGGCAGAAGTCGGTACACAGAAGAACAAAACTGATATGGTACTCACAATCCAGGGAAACAACAAACGGGCCCAGATTCAGATCTCCCGCTGAGATTTAAAGGGCAGAGCGTAACCGTCATCAGAGGGGTGTGAGAGAAAGCGTCATGTTGCTAAGCAACATGACGTCAGAGACACAGAGGAGTTCCGGGAGCCGCGGCGACACGGCGATGAACGGAAGCGCTCATGACACTGTGCTTGCATTTCTGCATAGCAGTCAGGCGCCCATGGGCGCGGCTGGTGAAGGGGACCTAGGATGAAAGAAGGTCCAGTTTTTTCTTTTTGATGGCTTGGGACCACTGTGGTCTTTGCGGCTTGGGGTCTGCTTGATTGCTTGTGGAGGGTGGATCCGGGTCTTTAGGGTTCGGTTGAGGGAATTGAATGTTAAGACCTTTTGAGAAAGCGTCCAAGTCTTCGGTATCTTTGTAGACGTGTGTTTTTCCGTCATGCTGGACTATGAGGCTGAATGGGAACCCCCATCTATATTTCACTCGCCTTTCTTGTAAGACTTGGGTAATATAACGTATTCCTCTTCTCCTTTCAATTGTTGCTGGGCTAATATCCTGGAATATTTGAATACTATAGGTCTGGAACTTAATCTCCTTCTGCAGGCGTACTTGTCTCCAAATCTCCTCCTTCTCTAAGTAGTGAGCAAATTTAACAATAATGTCCCTAGGAGGATTAGGTGGTTTTGGGACTGGTCTCAGTGCTCTATGTGCGCGTTCCAATGATGTTTCAGTAAGTTTAAGGGCTGGGGCAATGTATTCGAATAGTTGTAGCAGGTAGGAGACGAGGCAGTCCTGAGTGGCTTCTTCAGGGACTCCTCTTATCCTCAGATTACTCCTGCGACCTCTGTTGTCGAGGTCTTCTATTTTAAGTTGGAGTGCTTGCATCGTGAGGTCCTGTCTGATCATTTGGTGGTTAGCATTGGACATCATGGTATCTAAGGTGTCTTGTCCCTCTTCTAGACATTCTATTCTAGCCCCAAGTTCACCAATGTTCTTTTTCAAGGAAGACATCTCCGTTTTAATGAAAGATTTTAGATCAGCAAGGTCGGATTTTGAGGGAAGCTGGGAGATAGTCTGCTGTATCAGATTGAGCTGCTGTGAGTGTGGAGCAGGGTCCTGATCTTGTAATATGGGTGTATCAGCCATCAGGAGTTCTTTAGCAGGGTCAGGAGCTTCGTTATCTTGTTTATGGAAGAATGAGGACATAGTAGCAGCGGCTGGGATGGAGGCCTTTTTGTCTGCTTTCGGCTTCTGCCTAGTCGCCATTAGTATAGTGGGCTATCCCGTTTCTTTCTGTGGTATGTATCAGGATTTGGGCTGTCAGGTGGTGAGGCGACTGTGTGGGGCGATTACAAGGCAATCCGGGGCCCTCCGTGACCACCAACTAGGTCTGTGTTTATCGTGGTTATGGGATGGTGTGTAGGCCTAAAGGAACCCTCCTCTCAGTTGTCAAGATATGAACTATGGGCCCGGGTCATAAAGGCACAACTTTACTGGTGTGGTGTTAGGGGCCTTATGCGGCTTTATACCTGTGCGCTGATGGGCCTGGTGAGGATGTTCGTGGCCGGGCGAGTGAGCGCAGGCTGCCGTTGTTCAGTTAGGAGAGACGCCACGTGGGTAATGTGCGGGCGTGCGGCTGGTCGCGGGGATCCGTTCGATTGTTCTGCCCCAGGTCTTTCTCCGTTGCTCCGGGCACCTCGATGCGGCAGGTCAGCTCAGGCAGGTAGGTCGTGAGGTCCCCCGGTCAGAGATCACTAGGCGGGGAATCGCCGAAGCAGGCCTGTATTTGCGGAGGAGACTCTCTTCTCTTTAAAGTACATCTAGGGTGCGGCAACAACTTGGACTATGTGCCCTTCGGTTAGAGGTGATATATTCGTTATTTAGACCCTCATTTGCCCCTTAGATCACCATATTAGAGCCAGTGAGTGGGAATGTGTAACGGAGCTGTGTCAAAGTGCGGCCATGTTCCTGCACGGCTGCGCTCCGCCCCCCCACGCAATATAATTTTTAGTCATTTTAATGTGTTTTAATAGGAATACTTTAAATTCCTATGTTCTGCACACACACACACATATATATATATACAGTATATATATATATATATTTGTATATACAATATATATATATATATATATATACAGTATATATATATATGTGTGTGTGTGTATGAACAGTATATGTGTATACATATGTATGTGCACAAATACATTCATATATACACATAAATACACATGTATACACTTATATACACACTTCCTAGTCAAATACCTTGAAACATGTAATATCATTTTTATTCATTTTTAAAAGGAAATACTTGAAATTCTTACATTCTTCACTTATTTCTATATATATTTCTGTATATACAATATACATCTACTGTATATCTATCTATACATATACTGTATATATATATATATATATATATATATATGTATATATATATATGTATATATATATATAGGTATAGATATATATTTTCCAAAAAAATTATGAATATATGAAGAACATAGGAATGTAAAGTATTGCAAACACCTTCGGGTTTAGTTGGTCTAGCACAGTGTCGGGTTAGCGTTTATTTTTTTTTGTAGCGTGCCTCTTAGAAGTCTATGTGGAGAAGGAGTTAGTGAGGTTGCGATGTCCGAAGTCCTGAAGTTAGCATACCTTGGTTTTTCACTCGCACTATAGCTTTTTAAATTTAGTGTGCCACTTGTAATCTAGCCATGTGTGTTTTTTAGTGGTAGGCTTGAGTGTATGCCTGTGTCTGCATCTGACATTATTAAGTAACCTTTTCTTGTAAATATCACATAGTCTGCTTACCTGCACACCTCTTGTATTAAGGGATTTTGATTTGCAAATGAGAAGTGGGCCTATTAAGCCAGATGCAATATCCTTTGTCATATTGACAGCACTGTGATACATTCTTGTTAGACACTGAGGATCATTCTTTGTAGGTTCATCCGTTTCAAGAATATTCCAGTAATAGGTTACTGTTTCCCCTGGCATGACAGCCTGATTTTGTGTACTGTTTCCTAGTGTTTAAAAAATACATACAATTTTTTTATCAATAAGAATTGTGCAATTTTATAGCTATAGTAAGCATTACTCTACCCGACATAAAATATTATATATCACCATACAAAAAAATCAGCATTAAAATATAGAACATATTCATAAAATACCAGAGGCATGCTGGATAAACATAACCAGTACCAAATATAATATAATCAAATATATTTCCCCTTAAAGGGACATTAAAATAAAAATTTAACTTTCATGATTCAGATAGAGTTATGCTATTTTACTCAAATTTAATTTACTTCCATTATTGATTTGTTCTCAGACTTTACATGCACACTTTCCGGGGCTCCATCTCCTACTAAGCATGAGCAAAAGTTTACAGTGTATTTGTATATACATCTGTAATACATCTGTAATTGGCTAATGACTGTCACATGAAACAGTGGGCAGGGAAATTTATCAGAAAAAAAATCTACTAATAATTTGAAATTCTGATTGTTATAACTCTTTGTATTGTGCATTTGTGGATTTGCAATTCTAATGTATTTAATGATCCTTTAATATTTTTCTTTCACGTGTACACAAATGTTTTGATAAGAATTGAGGGTAGAATATCACTAACTTCTTATTGGGGAGAGACCAGTTTTTACTGCTAGCTGGTAATGATGATTCTCAACACCAATAACTTGTTTATTAGAAATTTTAAAACATTAAGATGCTCTTCTGTAAGCAAACACATTTTGAAATCCATTCCATGGTAATCAAATCATCTTCAGCTTCTCCTAAAAATTAACTACTATGTTTATAATTGCTGCTATATATAAATCATATCAGCCCATAAGCATACAAACAAATATATGATCTGGATTAAAATGACAACCCCTATATTCTTTTATAGCCAATGTTAAATTTGTCAATTAAATGCAAAAACATCTCAAATGATGTGGTTTTTGTGCCGCACGAAGCCTCAGTAGTCATTAAAGGGACACAGACATAATATAGTACCAAAGCTTCACACACAAGAAGTAATATAAAAACGTAACCGAAACAGAACCATCCTCACAGTGTACAGTCTTACTCAAAATGTTATTGTAGCTCGTCATCAAGAGCAATGCTGTAAGATTTACTGGCAATGCATCTTGCTTCCCAAATATATATATATATATAGCTATAATAATGTGTTGTGGCACCAATAAAGTGCCCCTTCCATGTAAGTATCCAGCACTGTACCCAAGAGGGATTGACAATGCCCACAAAAACTGACTTACTAACTTACTGATCTAGTATAGACATTGCAAATAACTTATCCCCTACTAGTATTATCTTTCTTCACCCAACACCTCCTCATTTTGCAATGGTACAATATCAACATTTTATATTTAAAACATTTCTAATAACGTTTCATGAGTTAAAACAGACAATTTATAAAAACTCTAATATAAAGGGGCCAATTTATCATAGTGCGAGCGAACATGATCCACTGTAGCGGATCATGTCCGCCACACATCAAAAAATGCCAACAGCATACGCTGTTGGCATTTATCAGTGCACAAGCATTTCTTGTTAAATGCTTGTGCAATGCTGCCCCCTGCACATTCGTGGCCAATCAGCTGCTAGCAGGGGGTGTCAATCAACCCGATCATATCCGATCGGGCTGATTGCTGTCCGCCGCCTCAGAGGTGGCAGACGAGTTAAGGAGCAGCAGTCTTAAGACCGCCGCTTCTTAACTCCTGTTTCCAGCGAGTCTGACAGCTCGCACGGAAACGGATGCATACAGGGCTTGTTAAATCGGCCCCTCTAAAGTTATAGGATGTAGAGAATGTGCTAAGCTGAGAGTATCAAACACCTCACAGACCCTAACTCCTTCTCTGTCAGGGAAAATGGGACTAGTAAAAAATGAATAGTTAGTGGGTGCGCTAAATGAAAGCTTAAGATACCTAAATATTCAATAGTGGCAATTCATAGATAGTATGTAGAATCCATACAACTTCTAGAAAAAGTTAATAAATATTTAATAGTGACAATATATAAACAATATAGAAAAGTCAGTAGTACATAAGGAATTAATTTCCAGCTATTTCAGTTTGGTATATAATGATCTCCACAATTCATAAAATGATCTTAGTAGTAGTCACAATTATATTCCTAATTGTCAGCACATCATAAAAATGGGACGTCTCGCAAACACAATAATATCACAGTAAATAATATCACAATAAAAACACCTTCAAGTAGATAAATCAGGAATAGTCCTGATTGGGATAGATAAAAATATTGGATTTGGGGGGCCACATTTGTGCGCGCGGGGTAGCGTGCGTATTACAAGTTGAAAGTAAAAAGTTTTTACACACGCGCTAACCTAACGTGCGAGAAAATTCAAGGATCAAATATCGTGACCACATTAACGTATTCCCTCATACACTTCAATGGAGCGCAAAAAGTGGAAAAAACACCCTTACTCATGTGTAAAACCGATCGCATTTTCTCAAGTACACTAACTCGACATGAAAATATGAATATTTCAGATTCCAATGTTCATCACATAAAAGAATATGTTCTATTTTTTAATAAATACATATTTCTATAAATATATGAGGGTATTTTGGTACAATATATATCTATATATATATATATATATATATATATATATATATATATATATATATATATAAAAATATATATATATATATATAGGTATAGATATATACAGATATATATATATATATATATATATATATATATATATATATATATATGAATATCTATTTGAAAATACTTGGAACATATTCCCTTATGTGAAGAACATTGCAAAGTGAAATATTTACAGTAAATACATAGTTAAACACTTTAATAAATATAAATATAGCATAAATATGATTTCACACGTTTTCAGCTACTTGACTGCAAAGGGCTTCAATGCACTTATATACATATATATATATATATATATATATATTTATATATATATATATATACACACATATGTATTTATGTGTTTATATGTGTATGTATGTCTGTAAATCCTTATATACACATATAAATACATATGTATATGTATATGTATATGTATATATATATATATATATATATATATATATACACACACATGCATACATGTGCATATTTAGACAAACACATGGGACTGCATATTTTTGAGCCCTTATAACTTTTTTCTGCAATATTTAAAAACAAATGTTATCAAACAGTGTTATGATTGTAACTGTACTTTGAAATGTATTTTTAATGTTTTTTCCCCCACTTTTGAGTCTTGTATAACATATAACCAGAGCTCTGAAGTTGCGCTATCCCAACGCGCGTTTAATTCAATTGCGCTCAAGCTTTGAATTTGTATTACGCATGCTACTTCTGATGTGCGCAATAAACGCCTTTTCACGTTGCACTCAATAGGGCGCCACTCGCAATCTAGCCCAAAATAAGCAAAACTTTTAAGTAATATGTTAATCAACAATAAAACTTTTATATGCCATGCATGCAATAGTTCACCCCATATATTCCAGATTTAAGTTAAATTTATGCCGAAAATAACCAACCTTTCATGTCTGGAGGGTAGCTTGCACCTTCATAGTCCTTTTGTATTGACACACCATGGGGGTATATGCTGTACGGTTGGCTTGCCTTATTTTTAAATACAACCTAAAAAACACATTATAAATAAACAATTTAAAATATTAATTGCAGAAATTATTATATCAATTACAAAATATATTTAGTATTATTAATATTACTGTTAAAATATAAATATTAGTTTAAAAATGTCAGGTAACATGCAGGTAATATTTATTTATCTTCCCTTGGCATACTATTTTAAAGAGGCACAGACGAATTACAAAAGAAGGTATATCTATGTTTGAGATTATCCATACCAATATTCCCTTAAGTATTATGAATATGGATGTTTTTATTATTTAGCCACAATATGCCAGACCACACTTTCATCAGCGTTATAATGGAAGTGTCATTTGTTATTTTATCTTAACAGGATGCAGATAGCTTACAACTGCAATACACGAGAATTCCTCTATTACACTTATCATCTAGACCAGTCTTTTCAAAATATTTAATCCATAAAGCTTTATTTGATTTTCAAAGTATTCATGTTTACAGTGGACCTTGAAAGAACTACCAAGGAATACATGATACCTTACCATGACTCCAAAATGCCACTTTCACTGGCTGTTATGAATAAGGAACATTAATGGTAGCCGAAAAGTTTTTCTACATTTTCAATGAGTCTTCAAAGAGAGAAATTATTTATGAAATTTTCTAGTGATACTGCATTAAATAGGTTCAACAGGTGTGGAAACCTTCTTCTCTGGCTTATATTGGTAAATAAATTAATTTGTTCATACTCCTGGATTGTCACAATATTTTATATTATTTTTGGGTAAAACTAATTGGAAGTTTGGACAATCCAGTTGTCACGGATACTGTGCTGCAGGGATTGCATCATCCAGGATTACCGGTACCCTTTGACCCAGGTCGCTCCAGTGGCCCTTTGTCCCAGAGTTCTGCTCTTCTGGGGTTAGCTGCCTCTCAGGGTGGGCCAGAGGTGGGGTGATTGCCTGAAGGGAGCTCCCTTGGGAACCGGGGGTTCCGATTCCCCCTATAACCCCTATTCTCCCTGGACTTCCAGGTGGACGTTTAAACCAGCATAACTCCGGTCCCCAGCCACGGATCACGTCGTTTTTTTGGATTGTAGATTCTGGGGACCGAGCTTTAAAATGACACCCTGGAAGTGCTGCCACTCCCCCGGGATCACCCCAAAAACAGCAACCCCTGGGTAGTGAGAATCTGTAGGTTCATGGCTGCTATGGCCGGCGCCAGCCTATCTAGGGGGGCGGTAATGGCAGCAAAACTGTGGCATTGTCTCATGTCTTATCAAGATGAGTTGTATGTATAAAAGATGTGTGTTTGTCCCAATAAAAACATAATTTATGCTTACCTGATAAATTCCTTTCTCCTGTAGTGTGGTCAGTCCACGGGTCATCATTACTTCTGGGATATTAACTCCTCCCCAACAGGAAGTGCAAGAGGATCACCCAGCAGAGCTGCTATATAGCTCCTCCCCTCTACGTCACACCCAGTCATTCGACCGAGAACCAACGAGAAAGGAGAAGCTAAAGGGTGCAGTGGTGACTGGAGTATAATTTAAAAATTTAGACCTGCCATAAAAAACAGGGCGGGCCGTGGACTGACCACACTACAGGAGAAAGGAATTTATCAGGTAAGCATAAATTATGTTTTCTCCTGTTAAGTGTGGTCAGTCCACGGGTCATCATTACTTCTGGGATACCAATACCAAAGCTAAAGTACACGGATGACGGGAGGGACAGGCAGGATCTTATACGGAAGGAACCACTGCCTGAAGAACCTTTCTCCCAAAAACAGCCTCCGAAGAAGCAAAAGTGTCAAATTTGGAAAATTTGGAAAAAGTATGAAGAGAAGACCAAGTTGCAGCCTTGCAAATCTGTTCAACAGAGGCCTCATTCTTAAAGGCCCAAGTGGAAGCCACAGCTCTAGTAGAATGAGCTGTAATTCTTTCAGGAGGCTGCTGTCCAGCAGTCTCATACGCTAAACGTATTATGCTACGAAGCCAAAAAGAGAGAGAGGTAGCAGAAGCTTTTTGACCTCTCCTCTGACCAGAATAAACGACAAACAGGGAAGACGTTTGTCGAAAATCTTTAGTTGCCTGTAAATAAAATTTCAGGGCACGGACTACATCTAGATTGTGTAGAAGACGTTCCTTCTTTGAAGAAGGATTAGGACACAAGGATGGAACAACAATCTCTTGATTGATATTCCTGTTAGTGACCACCTTAGGTAAGAACCCAGGTTTAGTACGCAGAACTACCTTGTCTGAATGAAAAATCAGATAAGGAGAATCACAATGTAAGGCACATAACTCAGAGACTCTCCGAGCCGAGGAAATAGCCATTAAAAACAGAACTTTCCAAGATAACAATTTGATATCAATGGAATGAAGGGGTTCAAACGGAACACCCTGTAAAACGTTAAGAACTAAGTTTAAACTCCATGGTGGAGCAACAGTTTTAAACACAGGCTTAATCCTGGCCAAAGCCTGACAAAAAGCCTGAACGTCTGGAACTTCTGACAGACGTTTGTGTAAAAGAATGGACAGAGCTGAGATCTGTCCCTTTAAGGAACTAGCGGATAAACCCTTTTCTAAACCTTCTTGTAGAAAAGACAATATCCTAGGAATCCTAACCTTACTCCATGAGTAATTGTTGGATTCGCACCAATATAAGTATTTACGCCATATTTTATGGTAAAACTTTCTGGTAACAGGCTTCCTGGCCTGTATTAAGATATCAATTACTAACTCAGAAAATCCACGTTTTGATAAAATCAAGCATTCAATTTCCAAGCAGTCAGCTTCAGAGAAATTAGATTTTGATGTTTGAAGGGACCCTGGACCAGAAGGTCCTGTCTCAGAGGCAGAGACCAAGGTGGACAGGATGACATGTCCACTAGATCTGCATACCAAGTTCTGCGTGGCCACGCGGGCGCTATTAGAATCACCGATGCTCTCTCCTGTTTGATTCTGGCAATCAATCGAGGAAGCATCGGGAAGGGTGGAAACACATAAGCCATCCCGAAGGTCCAAGGTGCTGTCAAAGCATCTATCAGGACCGCCCCCGGATCCCTGGATCTGGACCCGTAACAAGGAAGCTTGGCGTTCTGTCGAGACGCCATGAGATCTATCTCTGGTTTGCCCCAACGTCGAAGTATTTGGGCAAAGACCTCCGGATGAAGTTCCCACTCCCCCGGATGAAAAGTCTGACGACTTAGGAAATCCGCCTCCCAGTTCTCCACTCCCGGGATGTGGATTGCTGACAGGTGGCAAGAGTGAGACTCTGCCCAGCGAATTATCTTTGATACTTCCATCATCACTAGGGAGCTTCTTGTCCCTCCTTGATGGTTGATGTAAGCTACAGTCGTGATGTTGTCCGACTGAAACCTGATGAACCCCTGAGTTGTTAACTGAGGCCAAGCCAGAAGAGCATTGAGAACTGCTCTCAATTCCAGAATGTTTATAGGCAGGAGACTCTCCTCCTGAGTCCATGATCCCTGAGCCTTCAGAGAATTCCAGACAGCGCCCCAACCTAGTAGGCTGGCGTCTGTTGTTACAATTGTCCAATCCGGCCTGCTGAATGGCATCCCCCTGGACAGATGTGGCCGAGAAAGCCATCATAGAAGAGAATTTCTGGTCTCTTGATCCAGATTCAGAGTAGGGGACAAATCTGAGTAATCCCCATTCCACTGACTTAGCATGCACAATTGCAGCGGTCTGAGATGTAGGCGTGCAAAGGGTACTATGTCCATTGCCGCTACCATTAAGCCGATTACCTCCATGCATTGAGCCACTGACGGGTGTTGAATGGAATGAAGGACACGGCAAGCATTTTGAAGCTTTGTTAACTTGTCTTCTGTCAGGTAAATCTTCATTTCTACAGAATCTATAAGAGTCCCCAAGAAGGGAACCCTTGTGAGTGGTAGGAGAGAACTCTTCTCTTCGTTCACCTTCCACCCATGCGACCTTAGAAATGCCAGTACTAACTCTGTATGAGACCTGGCAGTTTGAAAGCTTGACGCTTGTATCAGAATGTCGTCTAGGTACGGAGCCACCGAAATTCCTCGCGGTCTTAGCACCGCTAGAAGAGAGCCCAGGACCTTTGTGAAGATTCTTGGAGCCGTAGCCAACCCGAATGGAAGAGCTACAAACTGGTAATGCCTGTGTAGGAAGGCAAACCTTAGATACCGGTAATGATCTTTGTGAATCGGTATATGAAGGTAGGCATCCTTTAAATCCACTGTGGTCATGTACTGACCCTTTTGGATCATGGGTAAGATTGTCCGAATAGTTTCCATTTTGAACGATGGAACTCTTAGGAATTTGTTTAGGATCTTTAAATCCAAGATTGGTCTGAAGGTTCCCTCTTTCTTGGGAACCACAAACAGATTTGAGTAAAACCCTTGTCCGTGTTCCGACCGCGGAACCGGATGGATCACTCCCATTAGTAAAAGATCTCGTACACAGCGTAGAAACGCCTCTTTCTTTATCTGGTTTGTTGACAACCTTGAAAGATGAAATCTCCCTTTTGGGGGAGAGGCTTTGAAGTCCAGAAGATATCCCTGAGATATGATCTCTAACGCCCAGGGATCCTGGACATCTCTTGCCCAAGCCTGGGCGAAGAGAGAGAGTCTGCCCCCCACTAGGTCCGTTCCCGGATCGGGGGCCCTCACTTCATGCTGTCTTAGGGGCAGCAGCAGGTTTTCTGGCCTGCTTGCCCTTGTTCCAGGACTGGTTAGGTTTCCAGCCTTGTCTGTAGCGAGCAACAGCTCCTTCCTGTTTTGGTGCAGAGGAAGTTGATGCTGCTCCTGCCTTGAAGTTACGAAAGGCACGAAAATTAGACTGTCTAGCCCTAGGTTTGGCTCTGTCTTGAGGCAGGGCATGGCCTTTACCTCCTGTAATGTCAGCGATAATTTCCTTCAAACCGGGCCCGAATAAGGTCTGCCCTTTGAAAGGTATGTTAAGTAATTTAGATTTAGAAGTAACATCAGCTGACCAGGATTTTAGCCACAGCGCTCTGCGTGCCTGAATGGCGAATCCGGAATTCTTAGCCGTAAGTTTAGTTAAATGTACTACGGCATCAGAAATAAATGAATTAGCTAGTTTAAGGGTTTTAAGCTTGTGTGTAATCTCATCCAATGGAGCTGATTCAAGGGTCTCTTCCAGAGACTCAAACCAAAATGCTGCTGCAGCCGTGACAGGTGCAATACATGAAAGTGGTTGCAATATAAAACCTTGTTGAACAAACATTTTCTTAAGTTAACCCTCTAACTTTTTATCCATTGGATCTGAAAAGGCGCAGCTATCCTCCACCGGGATAGTGGTACGCTTAGCTAAAGTAGAAACTGCTCCCTCCACCTTAGGGACCGTTTGCCATAAGTCCCGTGTGGTGGCGTCTATTGGAAACATCTTTCTGAATATAGGAGGGGGTGAGAAAGGCACACCGGGTCTATCCCACTCCTTAGTAACAATTTCAGTAAGTCTCTTAGGTATTGGAAAAACGTCAGTACTCGACGGTACCGCAAAATATTTATCCAACCTACACATCTTCTCTGGTATTGCAACTGTGTTACAATCATTCAGAGCCGCTAACACCTCCCCTAGTAATACACGGAGGTTTTCCAGCTTAAACTTAAAATTTGAGATGTCTGAATCCAGTTTATTTGGATCAGATCCGTCACCCGCAGAATGAAGCTCTCCGTCCTCATGTTCTGCAAATTGTGACGCAGTATCTGACATGGCCCTAATATTATCAGCGCACTCTGTTCTCACCCCAGAGTGGTCTCGCTTACCTCTAAGTTCTGGTAATTTAGACAAAACTTCAGTCATAACATGAGCCATGTCCTGTAATGTGATTTGTAATGGCCGCCCTGAAGTACTCGGCGTTACCATATCACGCACCTCCCGAGCGGGAGATGCAGGTACTGACACGTGAGGCAAGTTAGTCGGCATAACTTTCCCCTCGTTGTTTGGTGAATGTTGTTCAATTTGTACAGATTGACTTTTATTTAAAGTAGCATCAATGCAATTAGTACATAAATTTCTATTGGGCTCCACTTTGGCTTTAGCACATATAGCACAGAGATATTCCTCTGAGTCAGACATGTTTAACACACTAGCAAATAAACTAGCAGACTTGGAAATACTTTTCAACTCAATTTACAAGTAATATGAAAAACGTACTGTGCCTTTAAGAAGCACAGAAAAAAAAAAAAATTATGACAGTTGAGTAACAATGAACCGGAGAAATTATAAATTCAAATTCTTTCCGGTAAAAACACAATTTAGCAAAGGATTGCCCCCATAGTAATGAATAACAAACCCTTACATAGCAGAAAAAATGTACATAATAAAAACGTTTTTTATCACAGTCAAAGCACAATCTCACAGGTCTGCTGTGAGTGATTACCTCCCTCAAAATAATTTTTGAAGACCCTTGAGCTCTGTAGAGACGATCCGGATCATGTAGGGAAGAAAACAGACTTGTGACTGAATTTCTGATGCGTAGCAAAAGCGCCAAAATAGGCCCCTCCCCCTCACACACATCAGTGAGGGAGATCAGTAAACTGTCTTAAATTAAATAAAACTACCGCCAAGTGGAAAAAACAGTGCCCAAAACAATTTTTCACCCAGTACCTCAGATAATTAAACGATTTAACATGCCAGCAAAACGTTTAACATCAAATAAATGAAGTGTCATTAGAAAGCCTGTTGCTAGTCGTTCCCACTGCAAGTTAGGCTAAAAAAATTTTTATGCATACAGTATTATCCCAGTGAAGTGCCATTCCCCAGAATACTGAAGTGTAAATATACATACATGACAGCCTGATACCAGTTGCTACTACTGCATTTAAGGCTGAACTTACATTATATCGGTATTGGCAGTATTTTCTCAGTCAATTCCATTTCTCAGAAAATAATATACTGCTACATACCTCTTGCAGGTGAACCTGCCCGCTGTCCCCTGATCTGAAGTTTACCTCACTCCTCAGATGGCCGAGAACAGCAAAATGATCTTAACTACGCCGGCTAAAATCATACAAAAACTCAGGTAGATTCTTCTTCAAATTCTACCTGAGAAGGAACAACACACTCCGGTGCTGTTTTAAAATAACAAACTTTTGATTGAAGATATAAAAACTAAGTATAATCACCACAGTCCTCTCACACATCCTATCTATTAGTTGGGTGCAAGAGAATGACTGGGTGTGACGTAGAGGGGAGGAGCTATATAGCAGCTCTGCTGGGTGATCCTCTTGCACTTCCTGTTGGGGAGGAGTTAATATCCCAGAAGTAATGATGACCCGTGGACTGACCACACTTAACAGGAGAAATCAGTTCTTATTTCACCTGAATGCTAGTCTGTCTAGTCATTTAGGTGGGCTCCTGCTAAAATCACTTTCCTGGGCTACATAGCAGCTTGTTCCAGGCAGCGGAAGGACCCCTTTGGTGGAGCTACCCAGTCGGGGTAGCCGGGAATCCGTCACGTTATTTGGCAGCGGTGGGTTGCTTCCGTCTACCTGGAATGTCTAAACAACCAAATGAAGATCTTGCCGGATGGAGCAGTACCATGGGCTCCGGAAGGAAGAATTGAGAACGTTGCTGCAGGCTAGAGGGAAAGTCGCTGGCAACAAGACAAAGGCAGTGCTCGTAGCTGAACTGATGGAGGACGATCGGGCTAGCGAACAGGCTGGTGGGTCTGACAGCGACCAAAGCGGGGGACGACCCAGTACAGACTCCACTCAAGGGACTACAATGTCCGACATGCAGCAGCAAGTACAGTGGCAACTGGCTCTCTATGGACCTAACCCCCCTGAGGAGATCATTACTCGAATAGTGACTGACGCCACCAAGGTACATATGTTGGAGCTTCAGAAGTCTATGGGGGCTCATGCCGGATCCCCTGGACCCCCTTCCCGGCCCAAAAAACTACCTCACGGGGCTTTCCGAACATTCCAGGACGATGAGAGCGAGGATATCGACCGCTACCTACAGCTGTTCGAGACACAGTGCCGGATGCATGGGGTCACTGATGCCGACAGGGTTACTATCTTCATTGGGAAACTGTCCGGTAGGGCCCTGGAGGCTTTCCACACTGTCCCTTCCGGGGATCAAGACAACTATGACCGGGTGAAGGAGCATATTCTTGTCCGGTATGGACTCACACCGGAGGCTCACCAGCTAAGATTCCGGGGGCTACAAAAACAAGAGGAGCAGCCTTAAACCGAGTTTGCCCACCGCTTAGCTCGATCCTTGAACTCCTGGGTTACGGGGTGCCACATCACTGTCCTAGACGGAGCTGTTCAACTCATCCTCTTGGAGCAGTTCTACAACCGCACTCCAGCGGAGATAAGGGACTGCCCATTATTGATGAACCCTTTAGCCGAGTAGCAGTAGACATTGTGGGGCCATTAGCTCGGCCCAGTCCATCAGGAAAGAAATACATCCTTACAGTGGTAGACTATGCCACCCGATACCCAGAGGCAATCCCCCTGGCCAATATCCAGGTGGATACCATAGCAGATGCAATGCTCTGGATATTCACCAGGGTAGGCTTCCCTCGGGAAGTGATTTCCGATCAAGGAACACAGTTCACTGCGGAAATCACTCAACAACTCTGGAAGTTGCGCAGGATTAAACCCCTGCACAGCGCCCCTTACCATCCCCAGATGAATGGGCTGTGTGAGAGGTTTAACAGGACCCTAAAGCAACTGCTTTGGACGTTCTCGGCCACTCACAAGGACTGGGAAAAATTCCTGCCGCACCTCCTCTTTGCATATTGAAAGGTGCCTCAGGAATCCACAGGTTTTTCCCCCTTTGAACTACTGTATTGTCGAAAGGTTAGGGGCCTGCTAGATTTGGTATGAGCCCACTGGGAGGAAACCACAGGGGGGGAAGAGCACTCTGTCATGGGGTACGTGCTCCAGCTCAGGGACCGGCTGCAGGACCTGGCTGCCCAGGTCCGCGAGAACCTTCAGGCCTCTCAACACAGACAGAAGCGATGGTATGGTCGCAACCCTGATAGTGGGACAGAAGGTCCTCGCCGTGAAGCCTGTCAAAACAGACAAGCTACAGGCTTCTTGGCAAGGACCCTACCGGGTTGTGGAACAACTGAACAACACCACATACCTGGTAGCGAAGTGTTCAGGTGAAAGGATCCTTCGGACCTTTCATGTAAACATGTTGAAGGCATACATAGAAAGACCCAGAGATGTGGCCATTATCTGTGCGCCGGCAGTGGAGGACTCTGAAATTCTTCCAATACCGAAGCTTCCCGGTCCTACCGACGCCCCCCAGGAGGTGGATGACATATCCCTAGACGACAGGTTAGAGCCCGGACAGAAAAGGCAGGTCCGGCGACTCCTGGAACAGAGAAGTGAAATGTTTTCTACTGTCCCGGGATTTGCCACCACAGCCATCCACCGGGTGGAGACCCCAGGAGAGACCCCCCTGCGACAGGCTGCCTACAGGATCCCAGAGGCCGCCAGGGAAAGTATGCACCGGGAGCTCCAGGTAATGTTGGACCTCAGTGTCATTGAACTGTCCAACAGTCCCTGGGCCTCCCCAGTAGTGTTAGTACCCAAGAAGGACGGAACTACCCGGTTCTGCATTGACTACCATAGACTCAATGACAGAACCACCTCTGATGCCTATCCCATGCCCCGAGTAGATGACCTGTTAGATCGAAGCGCCCGG
This sequence comes from Bombina bombina, assembly GCF_027579735.1. Lineage (NCBI taxonomy): Eukaryota > Metazoa > Chordata > Amphibia > Anura > Bombinatoridae > Bombina > Bombina bombina. The sequence goes on along the minus strand of NC_069501.1, from coordinate 371,024,445 downwards.
GGCCACTTCCTGACCACCCTCGACCTATGCAAGGGTTATTGGCAAATTTCCCTCAACCCTGAGTCCATCCCCAAGTCTGCCTCCCTTCGGCTTATACCAGTTTAAGGTCATGCCGTTTGTAATGAAGAACGGCCCAGCCACTTTCCAAAGAATGGTAGACCGCCTGTTAGATGGCCTCCAGGACTATGCCTGTGCATACCTGGATGATATCGCCATCTATATCGAGACCTGGGAGGACCATCTGGTCCACCTAGGCGTCGTCTTAGATCGTCTTCAAGCCGCCGGCCTAACCTTGAAGCCAGATAAGTGTACCATTGGGCGCTGAAAGGTTCAATACTTGGGCCACCGAGTCGGCTGCGGTAAGCAGTGACCCGAACCAGCCAAAGTCGAGGCAGTGGCTAACTGGCCCACCCCTAGGACCAAAACCCAAGTCCTTGCCTTTCTGGGTACTGCAGGCTACTACCGGAGGTTTGTCCCCAATTACAGCACCCTCGCAAACCCCTGACTGACCTGACCCGTAAACGACTACCTGACAGGTCCTGTGGTCCCCCGAGTGTGAAAAAGCCTTCCAGAGTCTTAAATCTGCCTTAATCTCTGCTCCAGTACTGGCCGCTCCTAACCCAGCCAAATGCTTTTCTGTCCACACAGATGCCTCTATGTTCGGGTTGGGGGCCATCCTAAGCCAGGCAGACGAGGAAGGAAAGGACCACCCCGTTGCCTACCTCAGTCAAAAACTGCTACCCCGGGAAGTAGGCTACGCGGCGGTCGAGAAAGAGTGTCTGGCGCTGGTATGGGCTTTGAAGAAGTTGCAGCCCTACCTATATGGACCCTTCACCATCCTCACTGACCATAATCCCCTTGTATCTCTCAACCGAGTTTCCGGGGACAACAGGAGACTGTTGAGGTGGAGCCTAGCCCTGCAGCCATTTAACTTTGGCATTCAGTACCGAACCGGAAAAAGCAATGGGAATGCTGACGGACTTTCCTGGAGGACTGAAGTGGCATAAATTCCTCAGACATCCCCAGGCTGACCCGTATGTGGATCTAGCTGGGTCTACCAAACTGGAGGGGGGGAGTTGTCACAGATACTGGGCTGCAGGGATTGATCCCTTACCTCCCTATGACCTCACCCCTGCTATCTCTCAGCGGTTTTGGGCTCCTCAGAGCAACCGCGATTCCCCAGACCTTCTGTTCTCGTTCTTTTGTGTATTACATGTCATCTTGGAAGAGCTGGCCGCAGACCGCCACTTTCCGCTTCGGCCGGCCGGGCCCCTGTAACTACCGGTCGGCCGCATCATCCAGGATTACCGGCACCCTTTGACCCAGGTCGCTCCAGTGGCCCTTTGTCCCAGAGCTCCGCTCTTCTGGGGTTTGCTGCCTCTCAGGGTGGGCCAGAGGTGGGGTAATTGCCTGAAGGGAGCTCCCTTGGGAACCGGGGGTTCCGGTTCCCCCTATAACCCCTATTCTCCCTGGACTTCCAGGTGGACGTTTAAACCAGCATAATTCCGGTCCCCAGCCACGGATCATGTCGCTTTTTGGACTATATATTCTGGGGACTGAGAGCTTTAAAATGACATAAATAGTAAGATTGACCAGGAGCGCTAAAAAAAGCTAAAAGTGATAGGGTAATAGTAGCCTAATAGAATGCCAGGTGTATGTGCATAAAATTATGTGCAAAATTATTACATAAAGTGCAAAAAATTAAATTTTTTAAAAAAGATCCAACCAGGTATATATCTTAATATATGCCTAAGTGATATTAAAAATGCTGATACGTTTATAAAGTGCACAGGTGTAAAAAGTCATCCATACAGGTATATATATCTTAATATGCCTATGTGTAATAAATAATTCAGATGCGTCTAAAAAGTACTTTCATAAAGTGCACGAGTGAAAAAATGGTCCTCTGACCAGAGTACGTGTAAAAACCAAAAACGGGAATTACAGAGATAATTAATCTAAAATGATGCAAATGTGAAATATATATAAATGTTTTTTTATTAGTACAATTAGTATATTTATATACTATATAGTATATAAATATATATATAGTATATAATATACTATATTATTAGTATATTTATATATATTTAACAAAAACATTTATATATATTTCACATTTGCATCATTTTAGATTAATTATCTCTGTAATTCCCGTTTTTGGTTTTTACACGTACTCTGGTCAGAGGACCATTTTTTCACTCGTGCACTTTATGAAAGTACTTTTTAGACGCATCTGAATTATTTATTACACATAGGCATATTAAGATATATATACCTGTATGGATGACTTTTTACACCTGTGCACTTTATAAACGTATCAGCATTTTTAATATCACTTAGGCATATATTAAGATATATACCTGGTTGGATCTTTTTTACATTTTTTTATTTTTTGCACTTTATGTAATAATTTTGCACATAATTTTATGCACATACACCTGGCATTCTATTAGGCTACTATTACCCTATCACTTTTAGCTTTTTTTAGCGCTCCTGGTCAATCTTACTATTTATGCTAATTTTCTACACCTTTGAGAGGGACCCTTAGGTGATTCAGGAGTTTAGTGATTACACTCTGCGCTTATTAGTCTTCTTTGTGTTTGAGCTTTAAAATGACACCCTGGAAGTGCCGCCACTCCCCTGGGATCACCCCGAAAACAGCCACCCCTGGGTACTGAGAATCTGTAGGTTCATGGCTGCTATGGCCGGCGCCAGCCTGTCTAGGGGGGCGGTAATGGCAGCAAAACTGTGGCATTGTCTCATGTCTTATCAAGATGAGTTGTATGTGTAAAAGATGTGCGTTTGTCCCATTAAAATCAGTTCTTATTTCACCTGAATGCTAGTCTGTCTAGTCATTTAGGTGGGCTCCTGCTAGAATCACTTTCCTGGGCTACATAGCAGCTTGTTCCAGGCAGCGGAAGGACCCCTTTGGTGGAGCTACCCAGTCGAGGTAGCTGGGGATCCGTCACACCAGTATTTTAAAAAACACTGCTTTGCAGATGTTGGACATTTAATTTTTGTTTGTTTCTTTGTTTTGTTTCAATTTATTTATTTTTTTCTAAAAAACAGAAATGTTATAGCATGAATTTAAAGTTTTATATCGCTGTAACTTTTAGGCACATTTTCACCAAAGAAAGCTTAGAAGAATCTACCTAATATATTTTTTTTTAATAGTAAAATTAAATAAAATATAGGTCTGATTTTGTAGTTTTGACTGTAGCAGTGACTAACATACAAAATGTTTCACATATTTCACACCTTAATAACAAAAATGACTAATTTAGGTTACATTTTAACATCTGTACTGACTACAAATCTGAGATAAATTATCAAATTGAATTTAAATTTGATAAAAAAAATTGTCATTGAATTGTGAATCATTATTGCTAACACATACCGTAATGGTGTCCCTGACTTGAGCTCGAATTACAGGTCCAAGCAGTCCAGCTTCAAAGGGACTATTCAGTTGCTTTGTGAAGGTGTTATCAGAATATTGTTTATAAACAGCCTTTTTGTACTTTTGTTGGCAGTGCACCCTTTTTGAAAAAAATAAATATATATAAGAGGAATGCATTATATTTTATTGTATTTATTGCTATTATTGTATTTATTTGTATATCCTGTGCTCCACTCCCTCCTCGGTTTCTCTACATTGCCTCTCTTCATTGTCTTTTTCTTTCTTCCCCTGTTTCTGTGATTTAGAATTATGTCTGGATCACTTCCTCACCAGTGCATCTATCTATTTCTTCATTTCTCTCATATCCTTTCTTTTCAAATTGAATTAGATTAAGTCATTTTTGCATTACTGACCCTGACTATATTAAAGTCAAGAAATGCTGGTTGAGTTGCACTTGGCTTCGACATAGACAGTATCACTCAATTTGCTATTACAAGTCATTGGTTAAAAAAATGTAACCAAAGACTTGTTTAATTTACACGGCTATATTAGCGCATCCCATTTTTATAATGAGACACCCTTACTTATTACTGTGCTTGTCAAATAAGTGACTTCCAGGTAATAAAAATATATGTAAATGTGTACTTTTACAAAGCATATTATACTAGACATAAAAGCATGTACCTAATGTGTACCCACAAAAGGATTTAAATTATATGATTTTAGGATTTCAAATGTTGTGCAGCCAATGCAAGGAATTATCAGCATTTCATATAATTTTTTAGAAGCTGGTGTAAAGTGTTACCACAAATGGAAAAAGTACCCATCAGCACCACAAAGTGTTCCTAACTTACCTGTAATAAAAGGCTAAACCTCCAGACACAGCAAAAGCATATATACTCTAAGCTACCACAACATCCCCCATCCAATATACCCCTCCACTATTAAACCCTAAAGTGCCACACCCAATATGTAAAATACATAATTTAAGAACTTACCTGATAAATTAATTTATTTCATAGTGGCAAGAGTCCACAAGCTGTTACGTATGGGATATACATTCCTACCATGAGGAGGCAAAGTTTCCCAAACCTCAAAAGCCTATAAATACCCCTTCCACCTCACACATACCTCAGTTTTCCGAATAGCCAAGTGGTGAGGAGTTTCAGTAAAAGCCAATAATGAAGAGCAGGAAACAATATGTGCTTTAAACAAAAATATAACCCCAAATGGGTGGGGCCTCATGGACCCTCACCACCATGAAAGAAATTAGTTCTTACGTAAATTATGTTTTCTTTCATATAGGTGGCGAGAGTCCATGAGCTGTTAAGTATGAGATATTTTACCCAAGATGTGGAAGTCCACAAGTAATAATAAAGGGAGGGATAACATAAAACCATCTTTTTTTTGCTGAGAAATTAAATCCAAAATCCAAAATAATGTCTTTTATGACAAAACACAAAATATAGTCACAGTTATCAAACTGAGACAACTGTCTGATGGACCTTTCTACCAAAAAGCTGCTTCAGACAAGTCAAAAACATAAAAATGGTAAAATTTAGAAAAGGTACGCAGAGAAGACCAAGTGGCCGCTTTGCAAATTTGATCAACTGAAGCCTCATTCTTGAAAACCCAAGATGTGGCAAACGATCTAGTAGAGTGAGCTGTAATTCTCTGAGGTGGAGGCTGACCCACCTCCAAATAAGCTTTATGAATCAAATGTTTCAACCAAGAGGCTAAGGAAATAGTCAATGCCTATCCAGCCTATCTTAGGAGCAGAAAAAAGAGCAAAGAAACTAGAAGTCTGTCTGTAAACCTTAGTAGCATCAACATCCCATGCATAGCTACGAGTGTCTGTAGAGAAAAAGTAAAATGTTATACTTACCTTTTTAGACACTCGTCCAACGATAGTAGGCAGCCAAACCAGTACTGAAACATATCAACAGGGGTAAAGTAATAGGTGTAATGTCGATCTGTAAAGGAAAGCAGAAGATGAATCCCTGCGATTGAATTTACAGAGAACCCATGAAAGGCTTTCCCATGAGGAAAAAACATGACGACATGAGGCAGTACTGCATTCACATCCCTCTGACAAGCACTGTATTCTGAGGGGAAACTGGATCCAATCTGCTCTGAAGCGCCTTTCACAGAAGAAATCAAGCACATCATAACGCTTCAACCACCTCCTAAGGAGGCAAAGTTTAAAAACTGAGGTATGTGTGAAGGGGGAGGGGTATTTATAGGCTTTTGAGGTTTGGGAAACTGTGCCTCCTCCTGGTAGGAATGCATATCCCATGCATAACAGCTTGTGGACTCTCACTACCTAGATGAAAGAAAACACCTCAGCCAAAATCCTCTAACCCCTATACCACCACAACTCCCCATTGAAATAAACCCCTGCAGCTAAACTCTCCTAATCACTATTAACCAGTAATCACTACAATACCCCAACATTCACAACCACCTCCCATTGCAATAAACCCCCACAGCTAAACCCTCCTAATCTATATTAACCAGTAACCATTACAGTGCCCCAACACTCACAGCCCCCACTTATTGCAATAAACACCCACAGCTAAACCCTCCTAATCTGTATTAACCAGTAACCCCTACAGTGCCCCAACACTCACAGCCAAACCCTCCTAATCGCTATTAGATTATCACCTTGAGTATGGAGTGCAGTTCTGGGGACCGATGTAAAAAAAAAGGCATTGCAGACCTTAAAAAAGTTCAGAGAAGGGCCACAAAGCTAATAAAGGGAATGGAGAATTTAAAGGGACACTGAACCCAATTTTTTTCTTTCATGTTTCAGATATAGCATGCAATTTTAAGGAACTTTCTAATTTATTTCTATGATCAATTTTTCTTTGTTCTCTTGCTATCTTTATTTGAAAAAGAAAGCATCTAAGCTTTTTATTTGGTTTAGAACTCTGGACAGCACTTTTTTATCCACCAATCAGAAAGGACAACCCAGGTTGTTCACCTAAAATGGGCCGGCATCTAAACTTACATTCTTGCATTTCAAATAAAGAAACCAAGAGAATGAAGACAATTTGATAATAGGAGTAAATTAGAAAGTTGCTTAAAATTTCATGCTCTATCTGAATCACCAAAGAAAAAATTTGGGTTCAGTGTCCCTTTAAGCTATGAGGAAAGGTTAGCCAAACTTGGTCTGTTTTCTCTTCAAAAAAGACGCTTGAGAGGTGACATGATTACTTTATAATAATATATTCAAGGCTCATATACAGCTATGGCAGAAGCTCTGTTTATTCCAAGAAAATTGTTTGTGACAAGAGGTCACTACTTAAGGTTAATGTTTTTTCACTGTAAGAGCAATAAAATTGTGGAACTCATTACCAAAGGAGGTAGTGAATGCCAATACCTTAAATACATTTAAAAATGGTTTGGATATATTTCTGGCTAGAAACAGAATTCATGGATATGATTGCTGGTGTTAAATGGGACACCTTTTAATGGGATTAATTTAAGATCAACTGTAGCTTTTTTGTAAGTATATTAGATTTTTATAGGATGAACTCGATGGACTTTTGTACCGCACACTTTTTTGGCCGTAATGCAACGTAACTACCGCACCATTCAAAAAGTCCTTTTTCAATGGGTCTTCCATAGCGCCGGTATTACGAGTTTTGCCTGGGAGGCCAAAAAGTGAGCGGTACAGCCTATAACATCAAGATTCGTACCGCCATGTAAAGTCAGTAGTTATGATTTTTACGTTACAAAACTGTAGCATAAAACTCATAACTAAAGTGTTACAAAGTACACTAACACCCATAAACTACCTATTAACCCCTAAACCGAGGCCCTCCGTCATCGCAAACACTATAATAAAATTATTAACCCTAATCTGCCGCCCCGGACATCGCCACCACTATAATAAACATATTAACCCCTAAACTGCCGCACTCCCGCATCGCAAACACTAGTTAAATATTATTATCCCCTAATCTGCCGCTCCCAACGTCACCGCTGCCACTATACTAAAGTTATTAACCCCTAAACCTAACCCTAAGTCTAACCCTAAACCTAACACCCCTAACTTTAATATAATTAAAATAAATCTAAATAAAAATTACTATCATTAACTAAATAATTCCTTTTTAAAACGAAATACTTACCTGTAAAATAAACCCTAAGTTAGCTACAATATAACTAATAGTTACATTGTAGCTAGCTTAGGTTTTATTTTTATTTTACAGGCAAGTTTGTATTTATTTTAACTAGGTAGACTAGTTAGTAAATAGTTATGAACTATTTACTAACTACCTAGTTAAAATAAATACAAATTTACCTGTAAAATAAAACCTAACCAGTCTTACACTAACACCTAACATTACACTACAATTAAATCAATTACATTAATGAAATACAATTAACTAAATTACAAAACAAATTATCAAATATTTAAACTAATTACACCTAATCTAATAGCCCTATAAAAAAGCCCCCCCAAAATAAAAAAAAACCCTAGCCTAAACTAAACTGCCAATAACCCTTAAAAGGGCCTTTTGCACGGCATTGCCCCAAAGAAATCAGCTCTTTTATTTGTAAAAAAAATACAAACAACCCCCCAACAGTAAAACCCACCACCCACACAACCAAACCCCCAAATAAAACCCTATCCAAAAAACCTAAGCTCCTTATTGCCCTGAAAAGGGCATTTGGATAGGCATTGCCCTTAAAAGGGCATTTAGCTCTTTTCCATTGCCCAAACCCTAAGCTAAAAATAAAACCCACCCAATAAACCCGCGGAGCGGCTCCATCTTCAAGACATTCAGCGCGGAGCATCCTCTTCTGTCGACGGCAACTGAAGAATGAAGGTTCCTTTAAGAGACGTCATCCAAGATGGCGTCCCTTGAATTCCGAATGGCTGATAGAATTTTATCAGCCAATCGGAATTAAAGTTGAAAAAATCCTATTGGCTGATGCAATCAGCCAATAGGATTGAGCTCACATTCTATTGGCTATTCCAATTAAAGTTGAAAAAAATCCTATTGGCTGATGCGATCAGCCAATAGGATTGAGCTTCAATCCTATTGGCTGATCCAATCAGCCAATAGGATTGAAGGTCAATCCTATTGGCTGATCGCATCAGCCAATAGGATTTTTTCAACTTTAATTCCGATTGGCTAATAGAATTTTATCAGCCAATCGGAATTCAAGGGACGCCATCTTGGATGATGTCCCTTAAAGGAACCTTCATTCTTCAGTAGCCGTCGACAGAAGACGATGCTCCGCGCCGGATGTCTTGAAGATGGAGCCGCTCCGCATCGGAAGGATGAAGATAGAAGATGCCGTCCGTGTTTATTTTTTTTTGTAATTATTTTTAGGCTAGGGTTTTTTTATTTGGGGGGGGGGCTTTTTAATTTTGATAGGGCTATTAGATTAGGTGTAATTAGTTTAAATATTTGATAGCTACAATTTTTTTATTTTGTAGCTACAATATAACTATTAGTTATATTGTAGCTAGGTTAGGTTTTATTTTATAGGTAAGTATTTATTTAGTTTTAAATAGGAATTATTTAGGTATTAATTGTAATTTTTATTTAGATTTATTTTAATTATGTTAAAGTTAGTGGGTGTTAGAGTTAGACTTAGGGTTAGGTTTAGGGGTTAATAACTTTAGTATAGTGGCGGCGATGTTGGGGGCGGCATATTAGGAGTTAATAAGTGTAGGTAGCGACGACATTGGGGGTGGCAGATTAAGGGTTAATAAGCGTAATGTAGGTGGTGGCGATGTTGGGGGCGGCAGATTAGTGGTTAATAAATGTATGTAGGTGGCGGCAATATTGGGGGCGGCAGATTAGGGGTGTTTAGACTTGGGGTTTATGTTAGGGTGTTTAGGTGTAAACATAAATTTTCTTTCCCCATAGGAATCAATGGGGCTGCGTTACAGAGCTTTATGCTCCTTTATTGCAGGTGTTAGGCTTTTTTTTAGCCGGCTCTCCCCATTAATGTTTATGGGGAAATCGTGCACAAGCACGTAAAACCAGCTCAAAGCAGCGCTGGTATTTGTGTGCGGTATGGTGCTCAACACAACCATATTGCCTGCTAACGCCGGGTTTTTGCAAACCTGTAATATTATTAAAGGTGAGCGGTGGAAATAACTTGCAAATTATTACCGAGCCGCTCATAACGCAAAACTCGTAATCTGGCAGAAAGACTTTTGCCTCTGAGTTTTATCTCATCTTGCAGTCTTTTCTCAATATTTCAAAGCTAATGAGGTTGTCTTTTTTTTGTTGTTGATATTTTCTTTTATACATATTGACCATGTTTATTGAGGGTGCTTTTCTGTTTTAATTAGTTTGTTCTGTAATGTTTTAAAGGTGTTTTGGTGATACCGGTATCATAACAGTCAAGACAGAGGGGCCTAGTTATCAAGCCGTCAACCTCAAATACGCTGGATTTATTTTACAGGTAATTTTGTATTTCTTTTAGCTAGGTAGTTATTAAATAGCTAATAACTATTTAATAACTATTCTAACTAGCTAAAATAAATACAAAGTTACCTGTAAAATAAATATAATTCCTAAAATAGCTACAATGTAATTATTAATTATATTGTAGCTATCTTAGGGTTTATTTTACAGGTAAGTATTTAGTTTTAAATAGGAATAATTTAATAAAGTATAGTGTAGTGTTAGGTGTAATTGTAACTTAGGTTAGTTTTTATTTTACAGGTTAATTTCTCTTTATTTTAGCTAGGTAAGCTATTAAATAGTTAATAACTATTTAATAGCTATTGTACCTAGTTAAAATAAATTGAAATTTGCCTGTAAAATAAAAATAAATCCTAAGATAGCTACAATATAATTATTATTTATATTGTAGCTATATTAGGGTTTATTTTAAAGATAAGTATTTAGTTTTAAATAGGATTAATTTAGTTCATAATAGAAATATTATTTAGATTTATTTAATTAATATTTAAGTTAGGGGGGTGTTAGGGTTAGTGTTAGACTTAGGTTTAGGGGTTAATAATTTTATTACAGTGGCGGCGGTGTAGTGGGGGGCAGGATAGGGGTTAATAAATGTATTATAGGTGGCGACGGTGTAGGGGGGGCAGGATAGGGGTTACTAGGTATAATGTAGGTGGCAGCGGTGTCCGGGAGCGGCGGTTTAGGGGTTAATACATTTATAAGAGTTGCGGCCGGGTCTAGGAGCGGCGGTTTAGGGGTTAGTAACTTTATTTAGTTGCGGGGGGCTCCGGGGGCGCCGGTATAGGGGGTAGAACAGTATAGTATAGTGTGGGTGCTTAGTGACAGGCTAGCAAGAAAGCTGTAAAAAAGCCGAAGAGCAGCGAGATCGGATGAGTGATAACTCTCACAGTCCGCTGCTCATCGCCCCGTACTTGGTGCGCAGCAGTTTGACAGCTTTTTTGATAACTTAGGCGAATTTTTGCAGGTCCGCGGCGGCGATGTGAGGCGAGCTTAGGCGGGCGTATTGGGCCGGCGAAGACAGGTAAAATAGACACGTTGATAACTAGGCCCCAGAGGCTGCTCCATTGATTTGTGTGAAGCAGGTAAGCTTTGTTTGCTTCAGATCTCTCATTTGGCACACAAAACCCATTGTCGTTTACTTGTTGCAATCATTGATACAAGCTGCATAACAGTACAGCTTTCTTTCTATTATAAAGAATAAACCCTTATGCTACTGCAATGAATTGCAACCCCCTCTAGTGATTAGTGAAAGTCAGAATTAAAGGGAAAGTAAAGTCAAAATGAAAATGTCATGATTCAGATAGGGCATGCAATTTTAAACAACTTTCCATTTTACTTTTATCATCAAATTTGTTTTATTTTCTTGGTATTCTTAGTTGAAGGCTAAACCTTGGTAGGCTCATAGGCTGATTTCTAAGCACTTGAAGGCCGTCTCTTATCTCAGTGCATTTTATTAGCTTTTCACAGTTAGACAGTGCTAGTTAATGTGTTCCATATAGATACTGATTGGCTAAAATGCAAGTTTGTAAAAAGCACTGAGATAAGAGGCGTTCTGAAGAGGCTTCACAAAGGTAAAAACAGAATTTATGTTTACCTGATAAATTACTTTCTCCAACGGTGTGTCCGGTCCACGGCGTCATCCTTACTTGTGGGATATTCTCCTCCCCAACAGGAAATGGCAAAGAGCCCAGCAAAGCTGGTCACATGATCCCTCCTAGGCTCCGCCTTCCCCAGTCATTCGACCGACGTAAAGGAGGAATATTTGCATAGGAGAAATCATATGATACCGTGGTGACTGTACTTAAAGAAAATAAATCATCAGACCTGATTAAAAAACCAGGGCGGGCCGTGGACCGGACACACCGTTGGAGAAAGTAATTTATCAGGTAAACATAAATTCTGTTTTCTCCAACATAGGTGTGTCCGGTCCACGGCGTCATCCTTACTTGTGGGAACCAATACCAAAGCTTTAGGACACGGATGATGGGAGGGAGCAAATCAGGTCACCTAGATGGAAGGCACCACGGTTTGCAAAACCTTTCTCCCAAAAATAGCCTCAGAAGAAGCAAAAGTATCAAATTTGTAAAATTTGGTAAAAGTGTGCAGTGAAGACCAAGTCGCTGCCTTATATATCTGATCAACAGAAGCCTCGTTCTTAAAGGCCCATGTGGAAGCCACGGCCCTAGTGGAATGAGCTGTGATTCTTTCAGGAGGCTGCCGTCCGGCAGTCCCATAAGCCAATCTGATGATGCTTTTAAGCCAAAAAGACAGAGAGGTAGAAGTTGCTTTTTCACCTCTCCCTTTACCAGAATAAACAACAAACAAGGAAGATGTTTGTCTGAAGTCCTTTGTAGCATCTAAATAGAATTTTAGAGCACGGACAACGTCCAAATTGTGTAACAAACGTTCCTTCTATGAAACTGGATTCGGACACAAAGAAGGTACAACTATCTCCTGGTTAATATTTTTGTTGGAAACAACCTTCGGAAGAAAACCAGGCTCAGTACGTAAAAACCACCTTATCTGCATGGACCAGATAGGGCGGAGAACACTGCAGAGCAGATAACTCTGAAACTCTTCTATGGAATGTAAGGGTTCAAACGGAACCCCTTGAAGAACTGAAAGAACTAGATTAAGACTCCAGGGAAGAGTCAAAGGTCTGTAAACAGGCTTGATTCTAACCAGAGCCTGAACAAACGCTTAAACGTCTGGCACAGCTGCCAGCCTTTTGTGAAGTAAAACAGATAAAGCAGAGATCTGTCCCTTCAGAGAACTCGCAGAAAATCCTTTCTCCAAACCTTCTTGTAGAAAGGAAAGAATCTTAGGAATTTTTATCTTGTTCCATGGGAATCCTTTAGATTCACACCAACAGATATATTTTTTCCATATATTATGGTAAATTTTTCTAGTTACAGGCTTTCTAGCCTGAATAAGAGTATCTACTACAGAATCTGAAAACCCACGCTTTGATAAAATCAAGCGTTCAAACTCCAAGCAGTCAGTTGGAGGAAAACCAGATTCGGATGTTCAAATGGACCCTGAATAAGAAGGTCCTGTCTCAAAGGTAGCTTCCATGGTGGAGCCGATGACACATTCACCAGGTCTGCATACCAAGTCCTGCGTGGCCACACAGGAACTATCAAGGTCACCGAAGCCCTCTCCAGATTGATCCTGGCTACCAGCCTGGGAATGAGAGGAAACGGTGGGAATACATAAGCTAGGTTGAAGATCCAAGGTGCTACCATTGTATCCAATAGAGTCGCCTTGGGATCCCTGGATTTGGACCCGTAACAAGGGACCATGAAGTTCTGACGAGAGGCCATCAGAACCAAGTCTGGAATGCCCCATAATTGAGTTATTTGGGCAAAGATTTCCAGATGGAGTACCCACTCCCCCGGATGCTCCTCCATCGCCAGGGAACTCCTTGTTACCCCCTGATGGTTGATATATGTAACAGTCGTCATGATGACTGATTGAAACCTTATGAATTTGGCCTTTGCTAGTCTAGGCCAAGCCTTGAGAGCATTGAATATCGCTCTCAGTTCCATTATGTTTATCGGGAGAAGAGAGTCTTCCCGAAACCATAGACCCTGAGTTTTCAGGGGTTCCCAGACCGCGCCCCAGCCCACCAGACTGGCGTCGGTCGTGACAATGACCTATTCTGGTCTGCGGAAGCTCATTCCCTGTGACAGGTTGTCCAGGGTCAGCCACCAACGGAGTGAATCTCTGGTTATTTAATCTACTTGTATCGTCGGAGACAAGACTGTATAATCCCCATTCCACTGTCTGAGCATGCCCAGGTGCAATGGTCTTAGATGAATTCGTGCAAAAGCAACTATGTCCATTGCCGCAACCATCAACCCTATTACTTCCATGGACTGCGCTATGGAAGGAATAAGAACAGAATGAAGTACCTGACAAGAGCTTAGAAGTTTTGATTTTCTGGCCTCTGTCAGAAAAACCTTCATTTCTAAGGAAACTATTATTGTTCCCAAGAAGGGAACTCTTGTTGACGGGGACAGAGAACTTTTTTCTATGTTCACTTTCCACCTGTGAGATCTGAGAAAGGCTAGGACAATGTCCGTATGAGCCCTTGCTTTTGACAGAGACGACACCTGAATCAGGATGTCGTCCAAGTAAGGTACTACTGCAATGCCCCTTGGTCTTAGCACCGCTAGAAGGGACCCTAGTACCCTTGTGAAAATCCTTGGAGCAGTGGCTAATCCGAATGGAAGTGCCACAGGTAATGCTTGTCCAGAAAGGCGAACCTTAGGAACCGAAAATGTTCCTTGTGGATAGGAATACGTAGGTACGCATCCTTTAAGTCCACCATGGTCATGAATTGACCTTCCTGGATGGTAGAGAGGATCGTTCGAATGGTTTCCATTTTGAATGATGAAACCCTTAGAAACTTGTTTAGAATCTTGAGATCTAAAATAGGTCTGAATGTTCCCTCTTATTTGGGAATTATGAACAGGTTGGAGTAAAAACCCATCCCTTGTTCTCCTAATGAAACAGGATGAATCACTCCCATGCTTAACAGGTCTTCTACACAGTGTAAGAATGCCTGTTCGAAGATAATTGAGACCCGTGGAACCTTCCCCTTGGGAGTAGTTCCCTGAATTCCAGGAGATAACCTTGAGAAACTATTTCTAGCGCCCAAGGATCCTGAACATCTCTTGCCCCAACCTGAGCAAAGAGAGAAAGTCTGCCCCCCACCAGATCCTTCCCAGATCGGGGGCCAACACTTCATGCTGTTTTGGTAGCAGTGGCAGGTGACTTGGCCTGCTTACCCTTGTTCCAGCCTTGCATCGGCCTCCAGGCTGGCTTGGTTTGAGAAGTATTACCCTCTTGCTTAGAGGGTGTAGAATTTGAGGCTGGTCCGTTTCTGTGAAAGGGACGAAAATTTGGCCTATTTTTAGCCTTAAAAGACCTATCCTGTGGGAGGGCGTGGCCCTTTCCCCCAGTGATGTCTGAAATAATCTCTTTCAAGTTAGGGCCAAACAGTGTTTTACCCTTGAAAGGGATTTTAAGCAAAAGCGCTCTGCGCGCCACGATAGCAAACCCTGAATTATTCGCCGCTAATCTAGCTAATTGCAAAGCGGCATCTAAAATAAAAAAGAGTTAGCCAATTTAAGAGCTTGAACTCTGTCCAAAACCTCCTCGTACGAAGATTCTTTATTAAGCGACTTTTCTAGTTCTTCGAACCAGAAACACGCAGCTGTAGTGACAGGAACAATGCATGAAATTGGTTGTAGAAGGTAACCTTGCTGAACAAACATCTTTTTAAGCAAACCCTCTAACCTTTAATCCATAGGATCTTGAAAGCACAACTATATTCTATAGGAATAGAAGTGCGTTTGTTTAGAGTAGAAACCGCCCCCTCGACCTTGGGGACTGTATGCTATAAGTCCTTTCTGGGGTCGACTATAGGAAACTAATTTCTTAAATATAGGGGGAGGACAAAGGGTATGCCGGGCCTTTCCCACTCCTTATTTACTATGTCCGCCACCCGCTTGGGTATAGGAAAAACATCGGGGGGCACCGGAACCTCTAGGAACTTGTCCATCTTACCTAATTTCTCTGGAATGACCAAATTGTCACAATCATCCAGAGTAGATAATACCTCCTTAAGTAGTGCGTGGAGATGTTGAAATTTAAATTTAAAAGTTACAATATCAGGTTCTGCCACAAAAAACGTTTTACAATAAAACCGTTACTGTCCCTTTAAATTTTAAACTGAACACACTTTATTACTGAATATGTGAAAAAGTATGAAGGAATTGTTCAAATTTCACCAAAATTTCACCACAGTAACTTAAAGCCTTAAAAGTATTGCACACCAAATTTGAAAGCTTTAACCCTTAAAATAACGGAACCGGAGCCGTTTTTACATTTAACCCCTATACAGTCCCAGGTATCTGCTTTGCTGAGACCCAACCAAGCCCAGAAGGGAATACGATACCAAATGATGCCTTCTATAAGCTTTTTCAGTGGTTCTTAGCTCCTCACACATGCATCTGCATGCCATGCTTTCCAAAAACAACTGCGCATTAGAGGCGCGAAAATGAGGCTCTGTCTATGACTAGAAAAGGCCCCCAGTGAAAAAGGTGTCCAATACAGTGCCTGCCGTTTTTATTAAAACAATCCCCAAGATTTAACAACTATTAAAAGTAAAAATCTGCCAAATATACTTAGAAAAGTAATCGTTTTAGCCCAGAAAAATGTCTACCAGTTTTTTAAGCCCTAATGAAGCCCTTTATTCTTTTACTTAAACAAAGAAAATGGCTTACCGGTTCCCATAGGGAAAATGACAGCTTCCAGCATTACCGAGTCTTGTTAGAAATGTGTCATACCTCAAGCAGCAAAAGTCTGCTCACTGCTTCCCCCAACTGAAGTTAATTCCTCTCAACAGTCCTGTGTGGAAGCAGCCATCGATTTTAGTAACGGTTGCTAAAATCATTTTCCTCTTACAAACAGAAATCTTCATCTCTTTCCTGTTTCAGAGTAAATAGTACATACCAGCACTATTTTAAAATAACAAACTCTTGATTGAAGAATAAAAACTACATTTAAACACCAAAAAACTCTAAGCCATCTCCGTGGAGATGTTGCCTGTACAACGGCAAAGAGAATGACTGGGGAAGGCGGAGCCTAGGAGGGATCATGTGACCAGCTTTGCTGGGCTCTTTGCCATTTCCTGTTGGGGAGGAGAATATCCCACAAGTAAGGATGACGCCGTGGACCGGACACACCTATGTTGGAGAAAAGTATATTTATGTAACCGTGTTGGTTATGCAAAACTGGGGAATGGGTAATAAAGGGATTTTCTATCTTTTTAAACAATAACAATTTTCCCTTTAAACTTTCATGGTTCAGACAAAACATGCAATTTTAAGAGACTTTAAAGCTTACTTTTATCATCAAACTTACTTTGTCTCCTGATATCTTTTGTTGAAAAGCATACCAAGGTAGGCTCAGGAACAGCAATGCACTACTGGGAGCTAACTGCTGATTGGTGGCTACGCACATATGCCTCTTGTAATTGGCTCACCAGATGTGTTCAGATAGCTCCCAGTAGTGCATTGCTACTCTGGAGCTGACTTTTCAACAAAGGATACCAAGAGAAGAAAGAAAATTTGATGATAGCAATAAACTGGAAAGTCTCTTAAAATCGTATGCTCTATCAGAATCTTGAAAGTTCAGTTTCGACTTCCGTGTCCTTTTAAAGTTAAATGCCTGAAAGCTCAAAAAAATGTAACCATGTAAAATAACACTAATACATATAAGCACAGCAAATCGTGAAAGGCAATATATAATAAGAATTTACTATTTACCATGCACAGTCATACATTTTACAGAATAAATTCTTACCGGTCTTTATTTTCCACATTTGCAGCATAATCCCATAGAACTTCTTCGGCTGCTATGTAATATTCCCAGTTTTGTATATATCTTTTCTGGTAAAGTGAATATTTACGGACTGAGGCATACTGGTCACCACAGGACTGCACATTGATATAACTATGCATACCAGCTAGAAACGGGAAAACACAAAGAGCGTTACAGCACTGCACACACAGGTGCAGGAGAAAACTATTTTGGTCAGCTGGGTTCACCACTAGATTTAGGACTACTATGTTGCCAGGATTTAGGGACCTGAGATGTACAGATATTCTTACTGACACTGGGCTAGTAGTGTGCTAACTGTTGTGCTCAAGCAATATCGGGGTTTTGCACATGTCCGAAATAGTACATTTATTACAAGTAGAAAATAAATGCAATCGAGAGAGTGTAATCGCATTCTACACTCGTCTGGTTAGCACGACTGAAACACTCACATAAAAGGTAGTGGGTTAAACATTTTTACTAAAATACAACATAAATACATTCAAAATTACAGTTACACATTTAAACACTATCTGATAAAAAAAATTCATATAGATATTAAAAAAAAAAAAAGTTATAATGGTTAAAAGGTATATGGTTTATGACAAGGTGTTTGCAAAGGGCTATTTAGTATATATACATGTCTAAATATGTGTATGTATGCATATATATGTATAAACACGTGTACATATTATAGATATTGTAAAAAATGCTAAATAATCCATTATTAATCCCCTTTCTTTGTATTGTTCAGAATTCTCTAAACTCCATATTTGTGGAGAATTCCGGTGAATTCATTTTTTGTTTTCTACCTTTTTCTCAAATCTCTCAACTTTATTCTGATTCTCCCTATCCAATTCTTTATAATAAACATCTCCCTTGAAATTATTTAATCTTTCATATTTGTCTACTATCTGTTCACAAACACCTAGATAACGAGTTTTGAATTACGGTTTTAACGCTGAAAAAATGGCCATTTCAGAGTAAAAACAGTACCGCAAGCATTTTAGCCTGTAACGCAACGTCAATCCCGCACTCAAAAAAATTACGTTTTTGTGTGGGATTTCCATAGCGCCGGTATTGTAGGTTGTGCGGTGAGGCTAAAATGCTTGCGTTCCAGCCTATACCGACATGATCCGTTCTGAGACCAGTAGTTATGAGTTTTGCACAACAAAACTGTTACACAAAACTCAAAACTAAAATGTTACAAAGTACACTAACACCCATAAACTACCTATTAACCCCTATTCCGCCACCATCCGGCATCAAAAACACTATTTAAAATGTATTAACCCCTATTTTGCCACTCCCCATCGCCGCCACTATAATAAAGTTATTAACCCCTAAACCTCTAACCTCCCACATCACTGCCACTAAATAAACCTATTAACCCCTAAACCGCCAGCCCCCCACATCGCAAAAAACTAAATGAAACTTTTAACCCCTAAACCTAACAACCCCCTTAACTTTAAATTAAAATTACAATATCCCTATCTTAAAATAAATAAAAACTTACCTGTGAAATTAAAAAAAACCTAAGTTTAAACTAACAATTAACCTAACATAACTATTATACTAAAATTAAAATAACTACCAATTAAATAAACTATATTGCACATTAAAAAAAAACTAATACTACTAAAAAAGTCTAAAATTACAAAAAATAAAAAATACTAAATTACAAAAAATAAGAAACACTAAATTACGAAAAATAACAAACGAAATTATTCAAAATAAAAACAATTACACATAATCTAATAGCCCTAAAAAATTAAAAAGCCCCCCAAAAATAAAAATAATCCCTAGCCTGCAATGAACTACCAATAGCCCTTAAAATGGCCTTTTGTAGGGCATTGCCCTAAAGAAATCAGTTCTTTTACCTGTAAAAAATAAAAAAATCTAACTCTAACAAAAACCTAAGCTACCCATTGCCCTGAAAAGGGCATTTGTATGGGCATTGCCCTTAAAAGGGAATTCAGCTCTTTTACATTGCCCTTAAAAGGGCATTCAGCTCTTTTAAAAAAAGCCCAAACCTAATCTAAAGAAAAACCCCACCCAAAAAAAGTAAAAAAAAAACCCATAACACTAACCCCTGATGATCCACTTACAGTTTCTGAAGTCTGGACATCCAGATGGTGAGAAGTCTTCATCCAGGCGGCGAGGTCTTCATCCAGATGGCGTCTTCTATCTTCATCCCGGAGGCGTCTTCTATCTTTATCCCGGATCAGGTCCATCCTTGAAGACATCTAGCCCGGAGAGTCCTCTTCATACGGTCACCGCCGTACACTGAATCTTCAATGCAAGGGAGCCTTTTCAAAATGGCTTTCTATTGGCTGATTTGATTTTTGAAATTCAAATCAGCCAATAGGATAAGAGCTACTGAAATCCTATTGGATGTTCAAATCAACCAATAGGATGAGAGCTACTGAAATTCTATTGGCTGATTTGAATAGCCAATAGAATTTCAGTAGCTCTCATCCTATTGGCTGATTTGAATTTCAAAAATCAAATCAGCCAATGGGAATGCAAGTTACGCCATTTTGAAAAGGCTCCCTTGCATTGAAGAATCAGTGTATGGCGGTGACCGTATGAAGAGGATGCTCCGTGCCGGATGTCTTCAAGGATGGACCCGCTCCGCACAGCCAGGATAAAGATAGAAGACGCCATCTGGATGAAGACAGAAGACGCCCCCTTGATGGATGAAAACCTCGCCGTCTGGATGAAGACTTCACGCTGCCTGGATGTCCGGACTTCAGAAACTGTAAGTAGATCGTCGGGGGTTAGTGTTAGGTTTTTTTAAACTTTTTTTGAGTGTTTTTTCTTTTTAGATAAGGATTTGGGCTTTTTTTAAAATAGCTAAATGCCCTTATAAGGGCAATGTAAAAGAGCTGAATACCCTTTTAAGGGCATTACCCATACAAATGCCCTTTTAAGGGCAATGGGTAGCTTAGGTTTTTGTTAGAGTTAGGTTTTTTTTATTTTGGGGGGTTGGTTGGGTGGTGGGTTTTATTGTTCGGGGGGTCTTTGTATTTTTTTTATAGGTTATGCCCTACAAAAGGCCCTTTTAAGGGATATTGGTACTTTATTGTAGGCTAGGTTTTTTTTTTATTTTGGGGGGGATTTTTTATTTTTATAGGGCTATTAGATTAGGTGTAATTGTTTTTATTTTGGATAATTTCGTTTGTTATTTTTCGTAATTTAGTATTTTTTATTTTTTATAATTTTAGACTTAATTTTTTTTTAGTAGTGTTAGTTTTTTTTTAATGTGTTATATAGTTTATTTAATTGGTAGTTATTTTAATTTAAGTATATTAGTTATGTTAGGTTAATTGTTAGTTTAAATTTAGTTTTTTTAATTTCACAGGTAAGTTTTTATTTATTTATAGATAGGGATATTGTTATTTTAATTTAAAGTTAGGGGGTTGTTAGGTTTAGGGGTTAATAGTTTCATTTAGTTTTTTGCAATGTGGGGGGCTGGCGGTTTAGGGGTTAATAGGTTTATTAAGTGGCGGAGATGTGGAAGGCCAGAGGTTTAGGGGTTAATAACTTTATTTAGTGTCGGCGATGTCAGGGAGCGGCGAAATAGGGGTTAATAGCTGTATTATAGTGGCAGCGATGTTGGGGTGTGGGGGAATAGGGGTTAATAACTTTATTATAGTGGCGGCGATGTGGGGGAGCGGTAGAATAGGGGTTAATACATTTTATTAGTGGCGGCAATGTCGGGAGCGGCAGATTAGGGGTTAATAATTTTATTTCTGTGTCGGCGATGTCGAGGGTGGCAGATTAGGGGTGTTTAGACTTGGGGTTTATGTTAGGGTATTAGGTTTCAACGTAACTTTTTCCCCCATATACATCAATGGGGTTGTGTTATGGCGATCGCCATTACGCGCTTCAGGTGTTAGTTTTTTTTTCTAACACTCTCTCCCAATTGATGTCTATGGGGAAAGAGTGCACAAGCACGTCAAAGTAGCCCTTGGATTTTGTCTGGTATGGAGCTTATCGCCACCATATCGCGCACACACAAGGTGGCTTTTTAGAAACTTGTAATGGCAGCGCTATGGACGATGAAATAACGCAACTTTTGTTGAGTTCGTTTTGCACCCTCTATAGCGCAAAACTTGTAATCTAGGCGTAAGTTCTTTAACTTTCTTTTTTCTAAATTTAATTAGCATATTTACACATTTTTTTAGAGTATTCCTCCAAAGCTGTATCCCATTCTGTTAATAATTCTACTTCCTCATGATCAATAATTGGGGTGTTTTTTAGTCGCATACCCTTTGGGATAATCTGGGAATTATCTCGGATAATAGGACATGGTGAAAACAACACTTTTGAATAGTGTCCAATTTTATACAAACTGTATTTAAGATTTCCTTATGCGATTTCAATAGCTCATATTAATTTGAGGTTTTTAAATGTGAACATAATTACTTACAATATTTTAATCTTGTGTACTACACTAATAAATTTACAGTGTTGCACTATTTTGGATATTTTTGCTTTCTTGTATATCTGCATCTATGTGGAGTGAAAAGACAACCATAATCTAAAAAGCAAGCGAAGCGGACCTAGTGCCTCTCCAGGCTCTCCCTGTACAGCGCGGCACTTACCTCATATGATTGGGGTAAGAAACTGTAAGTAGTAACCCCAGAGGGGCACTGTTATATCCATAGTGACACTAAAAGTTTTTGAATTATATTGGTCAACTCATTTGCCTTTTGGACATATATATATATATAATGTTAATGCAAAATAGATATCTATTCCTATATATCCATAGGGATAGATATTGAGGTATAGGTATATATAGATATATATAGAAATATGTATTGTAAAAAAAAAAATGACACTATATGTGAATAATGTTAAAATGTAAAATATGAATAACTCCTGTCATGTTAGTGTGAGAGCGATAGGTTTTAGTTTTTTTCTTCTGTGCTCTCCATTGACCAATCTGGATGCTTGTCCCAGGACTAACTTTGAGAATGCATCTGGGGCAGTCACTTTCTTTTATTCCATAGTTGAAGGAAGTTTATCACAGTAAAAACCTGTGAGATCACGGTGAAATCCCATGAGATCACAGCAACGTAAAGTGTGAACCTTGATGATGCTGATTGGCTTTTTTTCCCCACCATACAAATGACATTAGGAAGAGGAGCTGAATTGCAACTCCAGATACGCTAGTAAATTGATCTTTTAAGTAAAGTAAAAAATCATCTTTCTCAGAGTTTCATGAGCGATAAAAGAGAATTTATGTTGAGCAATATGCCCCTTTAAACAAAATATTTTAACTATACATATACTAAGATCTCAAAGCTACAGATAGTTTTAAAAAGCAACCAGTCAGATCTGGTATTTGAATCTACATTGTCCCTTTTGGTGAACAACCTTCACACTGCATTCACTTGGCTATAACATAGAATAATCTGGAGCAAAGCTATTAAATCTATGAGAAAGGGATAGGTGGGCCCCATTTCAAACTATTACATGTAAAATAAAAATATTACATATCCGCTCAGATGAGTTTCGACTTTTTTCTACGCTCTTACACTCAATTTAAATAAAAGGAGGATGAATTGCATAAAATTGCCCAAGCTGTGAATAAAAATGTTGAATTCTGGCAATGAAAAGAATTAATGTAGTTAAAGGGACATTGTGATGCAAAAATTAATTTTATTCGAGAGCCAACCGGAAGTGCATGTTTGTGCACAACTGGGTCTTAAGGACTGAATTCACAGTGGCCCATAAGCAGAACTCCAACTGTTTTATTGGTGGTCAGTTTAACACCTCAAAAAAATAAAAAAGATTTCTCAGCAGGGGCACATCAAAAGACTGGGGCACATTTTACAACACACTAGCAACAAAACAAATCAGCCCTTTTTTATAACAATTTCTCGAATTTGCTATAATGAATTTGTAATGCTCTATATACACTGTAGATTGTAAGCTACAATTAATATTTTTGCATATGCATGACTCATAAATTATTGGTACCAGATACTGAACATCATCAAATATAACATTTAAGGACAAAAATGTAAATCAGTTTATTAGTTTAGTATATATTGAACCTATTGGAAGCTTACCTTGAACATGTTTCTCAACTAGAGAGGTTATTAACCATTTGCCGGGCTGAGTTACCGTTGTGTTTGCTGATGTGGATTGCCCTCCCACAAGGCTAACAACTGAGACTTTATGCTGGTTTTGTTCCATTGTCTGGCCAAAGATATGAACAGAATACAGTTCTGGTCTGGTGCTTATCCCTATAAAATGCCAACTAATGGAGTCACCAGTACAAGCTTCAATTTCTATTAAAAAGAAAAAAACCAACATATTAATACACATTTATTTGGTTCTCAAAATCTTTTTCCTCAATTACAGAAAACAACAGTCAAAAGAAAGTCGCAGCTGGTGAAAATCCAGCCTCTCTACTCTCTCCAATGCCTGTGTTAATCAGTTCTACTGAATCACTAAAGATAAGGGGGTCCATTTATCATTGTGTGGACGGACATGATCAGTTATAGCGAACCATGTCCGCCGCACATCCATAAATGCCGACAGCATACGCTGTCAGCATTTATCATTCCACCAGCAGTTCTTGTGAACTGCTAGTGCAATACCGCCCCTTGCAGATTCGCTAGCAGGGGGTGTCAATCAACCCGATTAGAAAGAAATCAACCCAATCATATTCGATCGGGTTGATTTCTTTCTACCGCCTCAGAGCAGGCGGACAGGTTATGGAGCAGCGGTCTTTAGACCCCTGCTTCATAACTTGTGTTTCTGGCGAGCCTGAAGGCTCGCCAGAAACACAGGGCATCAAGCTCCATTTGGAGCTTGATAAATAGACCCCAAGATCTTTTGTGAATAAGCTACATGGAATAAGAGGAAATAACCAGACTGGGCAGACTGGAGTTAATTTTTTTGGGGAATGTTACCCAGTGATTGAAACTCTTAGTGCTCTAGATTCACTAACAGATACAGCACTGTAAGATGAGACCGGCACCGGGCAATGCCTTCCTAGGCTTTGATGCAAATTGGTCGAGCCGGCGACCTCCAGCTCCACAATATATAACAAACAAAACTGTCCACAGCACCAGTAAAGTTAAAGGAATCTTCTTTATTAAATGTTTAAAAGCATACAAGACAGGTATGCAACGTTTCGAGACCGCAGTCTCTTAATCATGCATACACAGTAATGTACCTGTCTCTTAATTTAAAGGCAGTGTCAACCAATCACATTCAGGATCCAAGGTAACACACCTTGTGCTTGGATTAACCTTTTCATCTCTTATTTAATCATATGTACAATTGTGATTTGAGTATATAGATTCTGCCATCCACAAATAGAGACATAAATAAAAACAATGTATTTACACTAAGAACAGGTAAATTACAGAACATAGGTAAAAAGCAGATGTACACTTACAGAAATATAATCACATCTCGATTTTGCAACTCTTGTAATTTAAAGCCTTTAAACAAAGTACTGTTATTATTTTTTACAATGTATGAACTCTTTATTTTAATCCTACAGAGCACGAGATATAAAAATTATCCTGCATAAACCATAAATAACTTAGTTTAAATTTATAACTCTAAACCTTAGGAATACACTCATGATACAACAATCAAGAGAGTAAGTAGAGGGGAACTCAGACTTGTAATAAGAAGATTTTTAACATAATACTCCCAAAAAGGGATTCAAAAGTGAGTTTGCTTAAAGGAAGACCGACAGATCCCATTCTCTGTTTAACCCTTTAGGGTACATGGAATCCAACCTGTGGATCCAAAATGCCTCTCTTTGTTTCAGAAACATTTCTCTGTCACCTCCTCCTCTAAGCACTCCCACTTGATCAATGATTTGCCAACGTAACTGGCTAATTTGATGGCCAAATTCCACAAAGTGGCAAGCTACTGGAGCCTTATCATCTTTCTTTCTTTCTAATGTTTGACTTATGTTTGTTGAGTCTATTTCTCATGCTTTGGGTCGTTTCACCTACATAGATACGGGCACATGGGCATTTAATTATATATACCACATATGTGGATTCACATGTGTAATGTGATTTCAACTTAAATTTATGACCATTTATAGGGTGTACAAATTCCTTGCCCTTGATAACCGAATTACAATTACTACACCCTAAGCATGGGTAACAACCTACATTCCTCTCAGTGATATACCTTTCTTTATTTGGTCGTTTAGATCCTAAGTCTGATTTTACTAGAAAGTCTCCAAGATTTTTAACACGCATGTGGGCCATAATAGGTTTGTTCTGCAATGCTTTTATTTCTTTATTACAATCCTGGATGATGTGCCAGTGCCTTCTTATAATCTTAGATATCTTATTACTGTGCTCATTATGTTGGGATATAAAGATCAATTTATCATCTTTAGCTTGTCCTGCTTTATCTCTATCCCTTACTCTATGCACATTTTGTATCTCTTGATTAATGAGCACTACAGGATACCCTCTATCTAGAAACTTTTTGCCCATTTCCTTAAACCTAATTTTTTTGATTTCTTGCTCACTGACAATTCTGTCCACCCTAATCAGTTGACTCCTAGGTAATGAGTCCTTTAACCTGTTGTTATGAAAGCTATCGTACCTTAAGAGGGTATTGCAATCTGTTTCTTTGCAATGTATATCAACTTTTAATTCAGTACCCTTTTTGTATATCTCAGTGTCAAGAAACACCATCCTTTCTTCACTTAAATTTAAAGTGAACTCCAGGCCTGCTACCTCATGATTGATCTCATCTACAAAGTGGACCAGGGAGTCCCTGCTGCCCCACCATATGCCAAATATGTCATCTATGAATCTCCACCAGGTGGCGCCATACCCCTGAAAGAGCTGGTTGCTATAGACAAACTTTTCTTCAAAAAAATTCATGTACAGGTTGGCATATGATGGGGCAGCATTAGACCCCATGGCCGTTCCCTTCTTTTGTATATACCAAGAGTCCCTGAAAATGAAATAATTATAGAATAACACCACTCTCAGTAATTCTTCAAAAAAATCAATTTGTTGCAAATTATATTCTCCTGATGTTATTAACATTTGTCTTATTATACCAATGCCATTCTCATGCTTTATTGAGGTGTATAAACTCTTTACATCTAGTGTGTAAATTATGCATTTAGAGCAGTCTAATTCTAATGTGGATAATTTACTGATAAAATCACTTGTATCCTTAATGTATGAGGACATTTTTTCTACATACGGTTGCAGCAATTTATCCAAAAAAACAGCAATATTGGAAAATACAGATTCAACATTGGACACTATGGGACGCCCCGGAGGACTTTGCATATTTTTATGTACTTTCGGTACAGTATAAAAAATAGGGGTTCTTGGATGTTCTCTATATAAGTATTCTCCCATTTTTTTATCAATGATACCTGCTCTAATGGCATTGGTTATAATACGTTTGATTTCTTTTTGGATCTTAAAAATAGGGTTGGTGTCTAATTTCTGATAGGTGTCAGTATCTTGTAGCTGTGTCAGAATCTCATTTATATAGTACTCTTTATCTAGGACTATGGTGGCTCCGCCCTTGTCAGCTCTTTTAATTATAATTTCGTTATCTTTTTGTTTAATAGTTTTAATGGCCTCTCGTTCAACCTTAGATAAATTCAAGTTTTTCCTTTTTCTATCCTTGGTTACCTTTGTTTCCAATTCTTTAATGTCAGACATAACCAATTTCATAAATGTGTCTAGACTGCTGTTGTGTACCTGAGGTGTAAATGTACTCTTTTTGTATAGGTTATACCTTTTTGGGGTGATAGCACAGCATTTGTCAGATTTACTTAACATGTTGTCATTTATGCCAATATGTTTATTACCAAAAAACAATTTCAATTTTATACTTCTGAAAAATCTAAATAAATCTTTGTTTAACTCAAAGAAGTCCAGGTCTTTATAGGGGCAAAAGGATAACCCTTTTTCTAAAAGTTCGTACTCACTGCTCTCCAATTTGGTTTTTGAAATGTTAATTACTGTTTCCGGGGCTTCCGATTGCCTGGTCCCCTCGTCTTCATCCGCTTGGACTGCTCTCCGCCGGTGTTTCCTCCCACCTCTGTGGCTCCGTCTTCGCTGCTGGATAAAAAAGGTGATGATGATCCGGATGACGTATCTGTTGTAGCTCCGCCCCCTTCCTTACGTCTCTGCTGCTGATTGGTATATCGCCCTTGGCGTCGCTGTGACGTAATGGGGAATCCCCTCTGTGACTCGAAGTAACCCGACCTCCACTTGTAAACTCTGCCTTTCATATAATCATCTTCATCACGGACGAACTTTAACCGCTTCCGTTCCTGAATCTGTTTTTTCAGGTCAGATATTTTTTCATCTGTTTTTTTCAGGAATTCGTCCAAGGCTTCAGCTGTTAGTGATTTTACCAATTCATTTCTGCAGGTTTCTATATCTTTTTCTTGTCTTTCCACATCTTTAAGTAGATATTCAACGGTCAGGGTTATTAAATCATAACTGCATTTATTCAAAATAGCCTCGAATTTATCACAGTATTCTTCATTCTCACGTAATAATGTGGGGCGGGTGTTCATCCGTAGGCCTCTCGGAATCCTTTTGACCCTGTGATATTCAGATAATGTTGTAATATGTAGATCCCAAGCTACATTCTTGCTCTTTAGATTTTCAAATTTTTTCTCATGGTCTTGGATGGGTATGGTTTTCAAAAAGTCTCTAGATCCTCTGTTTAAAGTGGTTATACGTGCTGCTTCCATTTCAGTGTACATGAATACTTTGTTACCATCTGTCTTTTGTTGCTTTTCCATCTTTAAAGGTTTTATTCGTATTCAAATGTCCTTAATCTTTAGCCCTCCTGCTCGTGTCCCCAGTCGCTCATATAGATACAGCACTGTAAGATGAGACCGGCACCGGGCAATGCCTTCCTAGGCTTTGATGCAAATTGGTCGAGCCGGCGACCTCCAGCTCCACAATATATAACATATAACATTAAACATTAAATGTTTAAAAGCATACAAGACAGGTACCTGTCTTGTATGCTTTTAAACATTTAATAAAGAAGATTCCTTTAACTTTACTGGTGCTGTGGACAGTTTTGTTTGTTATATATTGTGGAGCTGGAGGTCGCCGGCGTGTGTTACCTTGGATCCTGAATGTGATTGGTTGACACTGCCTTTAAATTAAGAGATATACATTGCAAAGAAACAGATCGCAATACCCTCTTAAGGTACGATAGCTTTCATAACAACAGGTTAAAGGACTCATTACCTAGGAGTCAACTGATTAGGGTGGACAGAATTGTCAGTGAGCAAGAAATCAAAAAAATTAGGTTTAAGGAAATGGGCAAAAAGTTTCTAGATAGAGGGTATCCTGCAGTGCTCATTAATCAAGAGATACAAAATGTGCATAGAGTAAGGGATAGAGATAAAGCAGGACAAGCTAAAGATGATAAATTGATCTTTATATCCCAACATAATGAGCACAGTAATAAGATATCTAAGATTATAAGAAGGCACTGGCACATCATCCAGGATTGTAATAAAGAAATAAAAGCATTGCAGAACAAACCTATTATGGCCCACAAGCGTGTTAAAAATCTTGGAGACTTTCTAGTAAAATCAGACTTAGGATCTAAACGACCAAATAAAGAAAGGTATATCACTGAGAGGAATGTAGGTTGTTACCCATGCTTAGGGTGTAGTAATTGTAATTCGGTTATCAAGGGCAAGGAATTTGTACACCCTATAAATGGTTATAAATTTAAGTTGAAATCACATTACACATGTGAATCCACATATGTGGTATATATAATTAAATGCCCATGTGCCCGTATCTATGTAGGTGAAACGACCCAAAGCATGAGAAATAGACTCAACAAACATAAGTCAAACATTAGAAAGAAAGATGATAAGGCTCCAGTAGCTTGCCACTTTGTGGAATTTGGCCATCAAATTAGCCAGTTACGTTGGCAAATCATTGATCAAGTGGGAGTGCTTAGAGGAGGAGGTGACAGAGAAATGTTTCTGAAACAAAGAGAGGCATTTTGGATCCACAGGTTGGATTCCATGTACCTTAAAGGGTTAAACAGAGAATGGGATCTGTCGGTCTTCCTTTAAGCAAACTCACTTTTGAATCCCTTTTTGGGAGTATTATGTTAAAAATCTTCTTATTACAAGTCTGAGTTCCCCTCTACTTACTCTCTTGATTGTTGTATCATGAGTGTATTCCTAAGGTTTAGAGTTATAAATTTAAACTAAGTTATTTATGGTTTATGCAGGATAATTTTTATATCTCGTGCTCTGTAGGATTAAAATAAAGAGTTCATACATTGTAAAAAATAATAACAGTACTTTGTTTAAAGGCTTTAAATTACAAGAGTTGCAAAATCGAGATGTGATTATATTTCTGTAAGTGTACATCTGCTTTTTACCTATGTTCTGTAATTTACCTGTTCTTAGTGTAAATACATTGTTTTTATTTATGTCTCTATTTGTGGATGGCAGAATCTATATACTCAAATCACAATTGTACATATGATTAAATAAGAGATGAAAAGGTTAATCCAAGCACAAGGTGTGTTACCTTGGATCCTGAATGTGATTGGTTGACACTGCCTTTAAATTAAGAGACAGGTGCATTACTGTGTATGCATGATTAAGAGACTGCGGTCTCGAAACGTCGCATACCTGTCTTGTATGCTTTTAAACATTTAATAAAGAAGATTCCTTTAACTTTACTGGTGCTGTGGACAGTTTTGTTTGCTAGATTCACTAACAGCCTCTCTCTAGTCTCACCAATTCCTTTTATTCTATGAAGCCCATTAAGGGCTAGATTACAAGTGGAGCGCTATTCATCATTCCTGCTCGTGTGTTAACTCCGTTAGATGGAGGCTTTTTGCCCGCATCAGGTAGCACGTTTTACAAGTTGAATGTAAAAAGTTTAAGCACATGTGCTAAAAGCCAAAGTTCAAATATTGTGACCATGTTCATGTATTACCCTATAGACTTCAATGGGCTACACAAAGTGGTGGGAAATAAACCTAAGACCCTTACTCATGCACAAACCCAATTGCATTTAACCAAGTGTGCTAACCCAACTTGAAACATTAATTCACATTCCAATGTTCTGCACATAGAAGAATATGTTCTATTTATCCGTAAATAAGTATTTCTATATATAGCCGATGATTTTTTTTTGCAATATATACAGTATATATATTTAAAAATACTAAAACATATTCCCCTATGTGAAGAACATTGGAATGTGAAATATTTACAGTAAATACATAGTTAAACTCTTTATTAAATATGAATATTGCATAATTATGTTTTTTTGGGGTACTTGACAGCAAAGGGCTCCAATGCACACACACACATATAAAGTATATGTGTGTGTGTGTGTGTGTGTATTTCTAGGTCTGCAAATACATATGTACACACACACATATCACACATATATATATATATATATATATATATATATATATAAATATATATATATATATATATATATACACACACATATACATTTTTAGACATACATCTGTATGTATCTCTATGTTTTCTAACACCTGAGACCTCATATGTTTGAGCCCTTATAACTTTTTATGCAATATTATTTTGAAATCATTTTTATTAGACAGTATAAGTTCTGAAGTTGTGCTATCCCGACACACAATAAATTAAATTGTGCTCAAGCGAACACGTTTACTTTAAACCTGTAATATGCGCAGTACTTCACATGCACGCAAAGGACGCAATAAACCCCTTTTTGCTCGCACCACTCGTAATCTAGCCTTAAATAAGCAATGGCAAGATAATTGGGGTTTAATTCATTACAACGCTGCTCCATAACTTGTGTTTCTGGCGAGTCTGAAGACTCGCCAGAAACACGGGCCGTCAAGCTCCTTTCGGAGCTTGATAGATAGGCCCCCAAGTGTCTAGAATGCCCTGGATCGCCCATGACGACCCCATCAAGACACCTTTTCTTCTACCCAGTAAGGCCACTTCTACATAACGAAACAGCCAAATACAAACATTTGCATGAATCCTTTTACAAACAAGTTTTATTTGAGTTGCAGCTCTTGTTTGAAGTGTGCGACATCATGTATCGGGTAACTATGGATGCTAATGGTAGGAATGCCCACTAATGAAAAGAGCCACCTCAGCAACCTCACCAGGGTCTATCAATCTAGGCAATTGTTTCCTGTTCCTACATGGCTAACACAGTACTTTTATGTATTTACAATACTAGAAAGTTGAAGAATATCATCAAAAAAGTTTAGAATTCCATTTAACAATTCTACCTTAAAGGAATTTGTAGATTTCTTTTTTTTTTTTTTTATTTGCCATGTTTTTAATATTATTATTATGGCTGCTATTACTCTATTGGATGGGCGGTAAGCTGATACCAAGGACAGCCATTTGTGTTTGTAAATGCACATCTACAGAGGTGCTAAAATCTTATTATTAATGCAATGTAGTCATATATATATATATATATATATATATACACATACACACAGTATATACGTATATACACACACTGTATATGCTATTTATACTTAAAAAATTTAAATACTTTGCAGATTTAAAATATATATATACTGTCCCTTTAACGGAAAACACATTTCTAGAACTGATGTCTGGTGCTTTTATGTACATATATTTTACTCACTAAAATAAAGGATCATGGTGAAAGTTCAAGAGGTCTCTGAAAAAGTTTGCCAACCACACCAGGTTAATCATTACAGTAGTTTTCATGCTTTATGGTAAAAGGCAACATGCAGGTTGGCATTGGCACAAAACACAAATGAAGAGAGTCAACACACATCAGAAAGCTAACCAGAAGATTCAGATATATTTTTCTATGAGCTCTTACCTGGCATGGTCCCATTGGTGTAGCCATTTATTGTATACATGAGTAAGTCTTGCTGTTTTGACATAGACTCTCTCTTCCAGCTTTTGCTTTCATCAAACATGGCAAACATCAGCACATATTCTCTGTCAAAGTGCTTTTGTTTACCATAATCATTTAAACTTCCTGAAGCAAATAGACAAATCATAAAACTGATTAGGAAGGCTGTAAATGCAATAAACATTTGTAGCAATATTTAGATATTAACCTCACACTTAAAGGGACATGCCATCCACATTTTTTCTTTTATGATTTAGAAAGAGAATGCAATTTTAAACATCTTTCTAATTTACTTATATTATCTAATTTATTTTATTATCTTGATATTCTTTGATGAAAAGCATATCTAGATATGCTCACTAGCTGTTGATTGGTTGCTGCACATAGAAGCATCATGTGATTGGCTCACCATGTGCATTGCTTTTTCTTCAAATAAGGATATTTAAAAAATGAAGCAAAATAAATTATGGAAGTAAATTGTAATGTTGTTTAAATTTCTATTCTCTATCTGAATCATGAAAGAAAGATTTTGGGTTTAGTGGCCCTTTAATTGTTATTGAATGCTATGTTAAGGAATGACATATATATATATATATATATATATATATATATACATACACAGTCACACAGTATATATAGTAAATAAATACTCAGATGACAGTGTATTTAGAAGTATAGAAGTTGCAGGAGTGCTAAATAGGGAATTTAATAATGCAGCACATGTTCATAAGAAGAGTTGTGGATTTGGTCTTGGTTCCCCCCTATTGATCAATAGGTTTATAGTACAAAATAAAGTTTCTTTTGAACCATATTAGACCTAAGTGATCCCAGGATTATAACAGGTTGGGAGCTTCACCCCCATGACTCTGTTGCTGCTTCGCCATCAGGCCAAACCAAACGTTTCTAGAGTAAAACAAGGGAATGTACTGGCTCTGCACATTCCCTACTGACTCCACCCAGAGCATGACTTAACTCCACCCACAACAACCCAAAGCCCTGTTCCTCTTGTGCCTCCTTTTTGAAAAAACTGACAAGTCCCCCTCACCACTATCCCTAGAAAGAAGAAAACAAAAAAATCTTGTGAAAATTTGCATGAAAAGTGTTTTCTGATGAACTGAAATACCACTGTTAAATTTTCCCATTGCAGATTTTGGTAAAGTTAACTCAGCAGGAAACAACTATCCAATAGATATTAATGGCTTTGAATTTGAAAATTCTGTAAATAGCCATACAAGGCCCTTCACAAATCTTTTTTACTGAATTATAAGGAACCACATAGACAATTTAGTGTAAATAAGGTTGAGGAAGGAAATCAGAACAGTGAAGTAATAGAAAATATACATAATTATGAATAATGAGCTCCAACACCACATATAGCATCATGGTTCTCTACAGGGCAAATGTTCCAGTTTCCAGAGCAAAATCAAGAAACAGCTCAGGCTTGTACACAGCCCCTAACTCCACTCACAACTAACTCTATCCATATCCACAGCCAGCAGTCTGCCCCACCTCACCTGTCATGGCCCTGTCCAAAAGACACCTGTGGCCACCACCTACAAGTCTCCCACATCTCCCAGTAACAGAAAGCTTTTAGCAAATGTTTTGACATAGGCAAATATGACTAATGATTAGCCAGTGTTTTGCAACATTTTTACCTTTTCGTTTTATCTTATTTTATTTTTATTTCACATTTTTATTATACATTTACCAATTACATTCCCACTTTGGACAAATTCCTGCATACTCTGGAGACA
Source organism: Bombina bombina (assembly GCF_027579735.1). Lineage (NCBI taxonomy): Eukaryota > Metazoa > Chordata > Amphibia > Anura > Bombinatoridae > Bombina > Bombina bombina. The sequence goes on along the minus strand of NC_069501.1, from coordinate 370,990,541 downwards.
GTCTGCTGGGCGGCTGTGAAGTCCTGGCCTGTTTTGGTTAGCACCCCTTTAGGTGCGCTCCAATTGTGAGTATTCTGATTTGTCACCCTTTCATTCTTTGGCTGTAGCTGTGCTGGGCTATGTTTGTTTGCGTCTCCCCCATATAGGACTGGAGAGCTTGCTTCAATCAAAAATCCCTGACGAGCCATTGTCAGTTTGCTGGACTACTGAGAAGTTCCAGCCTGTATAATCTGCACCTTGGAGGTGCTTTTCCTTTGTGAGTTGCCTAAATAGTTTTAATTTCCAATTGTTATTGCTGTACTAGGCTATTGGGCGCCTTTGTGTTTTTTTGTTATAGATCATCAACTTTCAAGAGGAGCTGACCACCCTTATGACAAAGAGCAGCCTACATTTGATTGATTTTCATAGGATTCATTATATGGACTTATCTTTGGACATTGAATTGTATTTGGATTTATATTAATATTCACTTTTATGAAGATAGCGCCTCCTAGGGGTGTTCTCAATTGATACTGTTGACACTTTTTAGAATTGCCCACATATATGACTGTTGTTCCCACTCTTCCTTTATACTATTTAGTACACAACATTCTAGCATTCTATACCTTTGTCCCCTTCCCCTTTTCTTGTCACCTTCACTACTGATTCAAGTTGGGCTTTTCTGTTAGGCGTTCCTTAGTTTTGATTGTATTTCTTTAATCTAATAATCATTAATTTTATCTAAGCTGCTGTTATTTGTAACAATATTCTTTTGATAACAAAGATTAAAAATAGTATGAATAAAGTGACCACATTACCTTTAATCAATACCCCATATAAACACAGCTCGGAAACATAATACATTAATAAATACAAATAAAATAAAAAAAAGGAAAATTCAGTACAAAACAGTTACCTTTTTTACATATAAGCAATGGGCCTATCAGACCAGAGTTAATGTCTTGAACCATGTTTTCATGAGAGTAATAAGTATATGTAAGACAGAATGGATCAGCTTCTTTGGGTCCAACGTCTTCAGTGATTTCCCATACATAGGTGTAGACCTGCCCTGGCGGAACAGAGTCATTCTTCTCAAAATCCATGGTATTGTCTTTATAATTTGAACCTAAGTAATAGAACACATTAGAATTTAAAGATTCATATAGAGTTTTAATATCCACTGCTTGGAAGTAGGTATATTTAATAGCAGGCATATTTCATTACAATACGTGACACTGAACTAAAAAAAGGAAATTTATGCTTACCTGATAAATTGATTTCTTTTACGATATGCTGAGTCTACGGGTTTCATCCTTACTTGTGGGATTTATCCTCCTGCTAACAGGAAGTGGCAAAGAGCACCACGGCAGAGCTGTTACATAGCTCCTCCCCTAACTCCTCCCCCCAGTCATTCGACCGAAGGTATAGGAAGAGAAAGGAAAAGCTAAAAGGTGCAGAGGTGACTGAAGTTTTGAAAAAAATAAAATAAATCCTGTCTTAAAATGACAGGGTGGGCCGTGGACTCGGCATATCGTAAAAGAAATCAATTTATCAGGTAAGCATAAATTTCCTTTTCTTTTACAAGATATGCGAGTCCACGGGTTTCATCCTTACTTGTGGGATACCAATACCAAAGCTTTAGGACACGGATGAAAGGGAGGGACAAGATAGGAACCTAAACGGAAGGCACCACTGCTTGAAGAACCTTTTTCCCAAAAATAGCCTCAGAAGAAGCAAAAGTATCAAATTTGGAAAATTTGGAAAAAGTATGAAGGGAGGATCAAGTCGCAGCCTTACAAATCTGTTCAACAGAAGCATCGTTTTTGAAAGCAAAAGTGGAAGCCACAGCTCTAGTAGAATGAGCCGTAATTTTTTCAGGAGGCTGCTGTCCAGCAGTCTCATGTGCCAGGCGGATGATGCTTTTCAGCCAAAAAGAGAGAGAGGTAGCCGTAGCTTTTTGACCCCTACGCTTTCCAGAATAAACAACAAAAAGAGAGGATGTTTGTCTGAAATCCTTGGTCGCTTGTAAGTAAAACTTCAAAGCCCGGACCACATCCAAGTTATGTAATAGACGTTCCTTCTTAGAAGAAGGATTAGGACACAAGGAAGGAACAACAATTTCCTGATTAATATTCTATTTGAAACAACCTTAGGAAGAAATCCAGGTTTAGTACGCAAAACCACCTTATCAGAATGGAATATAAGATAAGGCGAATCACATTGTAAAGCAGAAAGCTCAGAAACTCTTCGAGCAGAAGAGATAGCAACTAAAAATATAACCTTCCAAGATAACAGCTTAATATCTATGGAATGCATGGGTTCAAATGGAACCCCTTGAAGAACATTAAGAACTAAATTCAGACTCCATGGTGGAGCAACAGGTTTAAACACAGGCTTGATTTTGATTAGAGCCTGACAAAAAGACTGAACGTCTGGGACATCTGCCAGACGCTTGTGTAATAAATTTGTCCTTTTAAAGAACTAGCAGATAATCCTTTTTCCAATCCTTCTTGGATAAAGGACAAGATCCTAGGAATCCTAATCTTACTCCATGAGTAACCTTTGGATTCACACCAATTTACGCCATATCTTATGGTAAATCTTTCTAGTGACAGGCTTGCGAGCCTGAATCAGAGTATCAATGACCAACTCAGAGAATCCCCGCTTAGATAAGATCAAGGGTTCAATCTCCAGGCAGTCAGCTGCAGAGAATTTAGATTTGGATGTTGGAACAGACCTTGAATGAGAAGGTCCTGTCTCAATGGTAGTTTCCGCGGTGGCAGAGAAGACATGTCCACCAGATCCGCATACCAATTCCTGCGTGGCCACGCAGGCGCTATTAGAATTATTGAAGCTCTCTCCTGTTTGATTCTTGCAATCACACGAGGCAGGAGAGGAAAAGGTGGAAACACATAAGCCAGGTTGAACGACCAAGGTACTGCTAGCGCATCTATCAGTACAGCCTGGGGATTCCTTGACCTGGACCCGTAGCAAGGAAGTTTGGCATTCTGTCGAGATGCCATCAGATCCAATTCCGGTGTGCCCCATTGATGAATCAATGATGCAAATACCTCCGGATGGAGTTCCCACTCCCCCGGATGAAAAGTCTGACGACTTAGAAAATCCGCCTCCCAGTTCTCTACTCCTGGGATATAGATTGCTGATAGATGGCAAGAGGGAATCTCTTCCCATCGGATTATCTTTGATACCTCTATCATCGCAAGAGAACTTCTTGTTCCCCCCTGATGATTGATATATGCTACAGTCGTGACATTGTCCGATTGGAATCTTATGAACTTGGCCAGTGCCAGTTGAGGCCATGCCTGAAGCGCATTGAATATTGCTCTCAGTTCCAAAATATTGATTGGCAACTGAGACTCCGTCGGAGTCCAAGCTCCCTGAGCCTTCAGGGAATTCCAGACTGCACCCCAGCCCAAGAGGCTGGCGTCCGTTGTCACGATTACCCATGCTGGCTTGCGGAAGCACATTCCCTGGGACAGATGATCCTGTGACAACCACCAAAGAAGAGAGTCTCTGGTCTCTTGATCCAATGACCTCCATACACTGTGCCACTGATGGCCGAGGAATGAACTGAAGAGCTCGGCAAGTATTTAGAATCTTTGATTTTCTGACCTCCATCAGAAATATTTTCATGTCTACCGAGTCTATCAGAGTTCCCAAGAATGGAACTCTTGTTTGTGGAACAAGTGAACTCTTTTCTATATTTACTTTCCAACCATGAGTTCTTAGAAATGACAACACGATGTCCGTGTGAGATTTGGTCAGATGATAAGTTGACGCCTGAACCAAAATATCGTCCAGATAGGGCGCCACTGCTATGCCCTGCGGCCTGAGAACCGCTAGAAGGGACCCTAGCACCTTTGTGAAGATTCTGGGAGCTGTGGCCAACCCAAAGGGAAGGGCCACGAACTGATAATGCTTTTCCAGAAAAGCAAACCTTAGAAACTGATGATGATCCTTGTGGATAGGAATGTGAAGGTACACATCCTTTAGGTCCACGGTGGTCATGTATTGACCCTTCTGGATCATTGGTAAGATTGTTCGTATAGTCTCCATCTTGAACGATGGGACTCTGAGAAATTTGTTTAGACACTTTAAATCAAAAATAGGTCTGAAAGTTCCCTCTTTTTTGGGAACCACAAAAAGGTTTGAGTAAAACCCCTGTCCCTGTTCCAGTTTTGGAACTGGACAAATTACTCCCGTGGAATAGAGGTCTTTTACACAGTGTAAGAACGCCTCTCTTTTTATCTGGTCTACAGACAAACGTGAAAGATGAAATCTCCCTCTTGGGGGAAAATTTTTGAATTCCAGTTGATACCCCTGGGTCACAATATCTAATGCCCAGGGATCCTGCACATCCCTTGCCCAAGCCTGAGCAAAGAGAGAAAGTCTGCCCCCTACTAGATCAAACTAAATAGTCATTGTACATACAACTTTACACTCATTCAGAAAGTGACATAGCTGCAGACCAAGGGACTTGACTGTCCCTTTAAGCACCAAATCTGTATGGACACACAATTCTATTTAATCCCACATAAATTGTAGCACTTGTTAACAAGAACACAAAATGTAAAGAACATCATGCGATCTATGCTTATCTGTCAAGCCAAAGACGTGTACTGTTAAATCCACTTAGTGTATATGATATACAAAAGAGTGTAGAATCCTACTGCTCTAGCACAAACGCTTCCTCGATCCGTCCAACCGGAAGTGTGCTGTGAAGCCGCAAGGCCGCTTGGGCTGCCCTAGGAGTGCCGTAGTCGGGTTGTGCCGAATCCAACACCAAAGTAGTACAGGAAAAGAAATGACAGGCACTGCAAGCCAGGTAATGTTGCATATAAAAAGTCCCAATTTTATTCGAAGATAAATAAGGTAAATACCAATCCAAAATACAGGAGACCAACATGAAGGTAACTCACAACAGGTAAGGGTGACACACAGGAGACTGTCTGACGCGTTTCGCGCCCCCTACAGGCGCTTACTCATAGACAAAAAAAAAAGCCGAAAACCTTAGCACGTAGCCTTTCACCCAGTCAGGTCACCAGAACACGTCCTAGGGGTACATCATGGCTTAATAGACATGGAAGTTTCAAGTGTCTAAGTAGAAATTGTGGCATGTGTTCCTCAGTTACTATGGGCAACCAATTTGAGAGCAGCAACACATAAGAGGTACACTACTAGCTTTTATGCAAATTGTGGCACAACCTTTGTTGTGTACCTCTTAACATGCAATCTATGCCAACGCCAATATGTTGGTCAGACCTCTAGAAAGGTCAGACGTAGGTTTGGTGAGCACCTCAGGGACACTAAGAACTATGTCAAGGAATCTGCCATTGCAAATCATTTTAATGGAGAGCATTTTACAAATATAGCACATTTATCTATTAGTATCATTGACATAGCTCTTGTGCCACCTAGAGGTGGTAATAGGTACACCATTCTACAAAGAAAAGAGATCTATTGGATCTTGCAGCTCCAAACCAGAAGCCTGATGGGTATTAATAGAGAATGTGACATTGACTACTTCATCAATGACACATAGTGTGATTAATAGTCATTTTCTCACAATGTAAGCTCATATAACATTCCAATGTTATTTATTACTTTTGGTCTTTTTATTATTATTTTTTAAGGCATTAAATACATAATGTTGGTTTTTTTAATTGCAAGAGTTGATTACTCTTATATATGTTTCTTTGTTTTAAATATATTTGCAATTATATCTTTCCACTTAAGGATGTCTACTCTTTAACACAGTACATCCTTTTTCCAATACAATATGTACCAAGGCTTACAATAATGTTTTTTATCTTACTTCCTTTTTCACACTTTTTTCATGTTGTTTTTTACTTTGACTTCTCAGATCTAGTTGTCAGGTTATGTTTAATGTTTGTAACATCATGTTTTATAATTTAATTATAAGACCCACAAACCAGAGTGTCCATATATATATTTGAATTGTATAACTTTCCCCTTGATCTCTGTTTGTACATATATGTTTGTGCTTGCTATAGTATTAACATGCACTGTTTTAGATCTGGTCCAGTTTGGTCCAGATTACATTGAGTTAACTCCCACTCTTAATTCATTGCTTACATGTGTATTTATAGCATCCTAGTCTTACCTGTACTGTGTCTATGAGTAAGCGCCTGTAGGGGGCGCGAAACGCGTCAGACAGTCTCCTGTGTGTCACCCTTACCTGTTGTGAGTTACCTTCATGTTGGTCTCCTGTATTTTGGATTGGTATTTACCTTATTTATCTTTGAATAAAATTGGGACTTTTTATATGCAACATTACCTGGCTTGCAGTGCCTGTCATTTCTTTTCCTATATGATATACAACTCTGTGTGCATAACATTATAAGATGATGTTTTATTATATTAAGTATTTAAAAGGACATTAAAGGGCCACAACTACAAAATAATATTTACTATTCCTCCTGCAGCTCTTTTCAAAACAGTTATTCTGTTTTAAAACCTTTCATGGTTCCAGATGTTAAAGCTCCGCCTTTTCATACTGGCTTCCGCCATCTTGGATTTTAGGTTTACTCACACCCTGTAATAAAAGCAGGGGAGGGCTGGCAGCCTTAGTCCTGGGGGCAAATCCAGTAAAGTGGCCCATTGCACCACCGAATCAGCTCACAGCCACAGGACCCACAGCCAGCAGGACCCATTGCAGGACCCACAGCCAGCAGAACCCACCGCAGTACCCACAGCAGGACCCACAGCTAGCAGGTCACAGCCAGCAGGACCAACCACAAGTCACAGCCAGCAGGATCCACCGCAGGCCACACCCAGCAGGACCCACAGCTAGCAGGTAACAGCCAGCAGGACCAACCGCAAGTCACAGCCAGCAGGATCCACCGCAGGCCACAGCCAGCAGGACCCACCACATGACATAGCCAGCAGGAGTCAGACCCACCACAGGACCGTGCTGAGGAACATTTTGCAGTTACTAGCAGTAAAGGTGAAAAGTTGTTTATAACTGTATGTTCTATCTGAATCATGAAAGAAACATTTTGGTTTTCGTGTCCCTTTAAAGGGGCATAAAACACCTTGGAAATACAAGCCTTTTTTGTCCCCTTATTATAACATATCAGCACAGTGTACACTGTACAGTACATATTTTAGAATTGTCTTATTTGGAAAAGACAATCTGAACTTGTTACAGGAGTAGAAAAGGCTAAACACTGTCATTCAAGCCAACTTAAAGAACAGTGATGTTGCCAGCTTTTTGACAGCTGTATCATTTGCTTGGAGTTAGTGTGCACAATAGAGCACGTGAGATTTATGCATTTATTTATACAGTTTTATAATTGCACACAAAATTATAATATTACTGAATTATAACCTAATTACCCCTTAAGGACCGGGCACTTCAGACAAAAACTTCTCCAAAAGACCAGAGCATTTTTGCCATCACTACATTTAAACAGAAATAGGGGCATATTTATCAAGCTCTGTATGGAGCTTGATGCCCTGTGTTTCTGGCAAGCCTTCAGGCTCACTGGAAACACAAGTTATAAAGCAGCGGTCTAAAGACCGCTGCTCCATAACCTGTCCGCCTGCTCTGAGGCGGCAGACAGAAATCGACAGAAATCAACCCGATCGAATATGATCGGGTTGATTGACACCCCCTGCTAGCGGCCGATTTGCCGAAAATCTGCAGGGGGCGGTATTGCACCAGCAGTTCACAAGAACTGCTGGTGCAATGATAAATGCCGAGAGCGTATGCTGTCTGCATTTATCGATGTGCAGCAGACATGATCCGCAATATTGGATCATGTCCGTTCGCACAATGATAATTTGGCCCCAAAGAGCCTTTTTTTATATTTACCTATCAAAACTATATATTTTTTTTAGTAGACAACCCAAAGTATTGATCTAGGCCCATTTTGGCATATTTCATGCCACCATTTCACCGCCAAATGCGATCAAATAAAAAAAAATGTGTTAACTTTTTCACAATTTTAGGTTTCTCACTGAAATTATTTACAAACAGCTTGTGCAATCATGTCACAAATTGTTGCAAAATCTTTTCTGGGATCCCCTTAAACAGAAATAGCAAACATATATGGCTTTTTGGTAATTAGAAGGCCGCAAAATGCCGCTGCGCACCAAACTTGTATTATGCCCAGCAGTGAAGGGGTTAATTAGGTAGCTTGTAGGGTTAATTTTAGCTTTTTTGTAGAGATCGGCCTCCCACTTGATACATCCCACCCCCTGATCCCTCCCTGACTCCTCTCAAACAGCTCTCTTCTGTCCCCCACCCCACAATTGTAACCCCCATCTTAAGTACTGGCAGAATGTCAGCCAGTACTAAAATAAAAGGCTGCTTTTTTTTTTTTTTAATATATATATATTTTTTTAAATAATTTTTGCCGTGTAGGATCCCCTTTTACCCCCCAACCTCCCTGATCCCCCCCAAACAGCTTTCTAACCCTAACCCTCTACCTATTTGCCACCATTTCAGGTATTGGCAGCTGACTGCCAGTACCTAGTTTGCCTCAATTTATGCATATACAGGGAGTGCAGAATTATTAGGCAAATGAGTATTTTGACCACATCATCCTCTTTATGCATGTTGTCTTACTCCAAGCTTTTATGGACTGATGAAATGAGAGTGAGTCTTGATGGGCCAGATGGATGGGCCCGTGGCTGGATTGGTAAAGGGCAGAGAGCTCCAGTCCGACTCAGACGCCAGCAAGGTGGAGGTGGAGTACTGGTTTGGGCTGGTATCATCAAAGATGAGCTTGTGGGGCCTTTTCGGGTTGAGGATGGAGTCAAGCTCAACTCCCAGTCCTACTGCCAGTTTCTGGAAGACACCTTCTTCAAGCAGTGGTACAGGAAGAAGTCTGCATCCTTCAAGAAAAACATGATTTTCATGCAGGACAATGCTCCATCACACGCGTCCAAGTACTCCACAGCGTGGCTGGCAAGAAAGGGTATAAAAGAAGAAAATCTAATGACATGGCCTCCTTGTTCACCTGATCTGAACCCCATTGAGAACCTGTGGTCCATCATCAAATGTGAGATTTACAAGGAGGGAAAACAGTACACCTCTCTGAACAGTGTCTGGGAGGCTGTGGTTGCTGCTGCACGCAATGTTGATGGTGAACAGATCAAAACACTGACAGAATCCATGGATGGCAGGCTTTTGAGTGTCCTTGCAAAGAAAGGTGGCTATATTGGTCACTGATTTGTTTTTGTTTTGTTTTTGAATGTCAGAAATGTATATTTGTGAATGTTGAGATGTTATATTGGTTTCACTGGTAAAAATAAATAATTGAAATGGGTATATATTTGTTTTTTGTTAAGTTGCCTAATAATTATGCACAGTAATAGTCACCTGCACACACAGATATCCCCCTAAAATAGCTATAACTAAAAACAAACTAAAAACTACTTCCAAAACTATTCAGCTTTGATATTAATGAGTTTTTTGGGTTCATTGAGAACATGGTTGTTGTTCAATAATAAAATTAATCCTCATAAATACAACTTGCCTAATAATTCTGCACTCCCTGTATATATATATATATATTTTTTTTTTTTTAAAACCATTAACCATTTTTTCTGTAGTGTAGCTGTCCCCCATCATTACCTTACTCCCAGATCTCTTTCCCACAATGGTTCCCACCTAGGATCCACCTTATTGCCCTTCCTCCCTTCTCCCTCCTTCCCGGCTTTTTTTTTATTTATGTTCCCTTTCTGTGTAGCGTAGCTTTCCCACCCTTCTCCCGCCCCCTCCAGCTGTGGGCCGCCCACTTGCCTCCCTCCTTACGCTCCCACCCACCAACGATTGGCACCACCCCTGTCCGATGCAGAGAGGGCCACAGAGTGCATCGGTAACTCTACAAATCTATTTCTGCAGTGCCCCACTCATGGGGCATGCAGAAATTGCGCAATCTCGCTATTTTGAGCTAGATCGCGGCAGAGAGAAGCCCAGGACTGCAGTGACGTACAGGGTACGTCGCTGGTCCTTAAGGGCATAATGACTTGCATCGTACAGGGTACGACGCTGGTCGTTTAGGGGTTAACAATGATTTAATTTTACACTAAATATAATAAGGATAGTAAAAACAAGAAAGAAATGTATTAAACACTTGTTTTTACCTTCTGACATTTTTCCATATGTAATGCCTTGTGGATGAATGGTTAGCGGTTTATCCGCCATGTTTTTAAAATGTACTTTAATTGTGTCTCCCACTTCTGCACGCAATGTTGGGCCCATAATGCCTAAAACCATAAATAAAAAAGATTAAATCAGTTTTTTTTTTCTTTAAATTTTTTGTGTTCATTTAAAGTGAAAATCCGATTTACCATCACTATAAATAAATTGTATTTTAATTAATTATTTACGAAAAAAAGGGTGCTAAACTCTAAACCCTGGCTGTGCAGCGGCAGCTTGTTAAAGTCAGCGGCTCCGGCCGCCCACTGAACATCGCTCTTTACCAATGAGGTAACATTTCAACCTCTAAACCAATAGCCATGCTAGGATATCAGTTGACAAGCATTGGTTTAGAGAGCTTTAGCAAAGTGCCGCAGCAGAGCCAATGTGAGTTTAGCACCATTTTGTTTAGTAAATGATGAGTTAAATTACATTTAATTTTTAGTGATGGTAAATCATAATGTTTTTTTAAAAGCTCAAATTTACCATCACTTTAAAGTCATTCAAATGTAACATAAAGAGCACATATAAAAGAGAAACAAACCAAAAATAGAGAAATCTACAGTGATAAATCTCATGTAACTTGTCATGTTGGTCTTACTAATGTAGTGTTCTTGTCAGCATGACTCTCAGACTAATTAAAACAGAAACAGTCACTTTTACTATAGCCATTTCATTTACTGAGTTCACCAATTGTATGTTTTTGAGACAATACCTGAAGGGAACATTTCTCTCAGCTTTAGGCTATACCCTACATCTACTATAGAGTGGTCTTTGACATGGTTACCAGTACGGATGGGCAAATGTTTTACAACATTTGAAAAATGAAACTAATTTTAACACATTTGCTGTAACATTTGTTTAATGTAATAGTATTTCTAATGCTCTCTTCAAATGTAATATTCAAATTATGCAATATTCGAAATAAAAAAATTATAATCAATCTATTTATATCTATTATGTATCATTTTACTAAATTTAATACCACTTGAACTATTGAACTTCTAAATAGAATTTGTTAAATCAAATGTTACATTAGAAATTTTTAATGTGGTTATTCGATCTAATTATAAACAATCGAAAATTAAAGTAACATTCAAAAACCGGAAATAACATTTGATTAACGAATTTTAATAGATTTTCGTTCTTATCAATTTTGAATTGTCCAAAACAAAAGTTCACAGGACTATTCGCTCTAACAAGCAAAGTGCCCGTCCTTAGTTACTTAGGATACATAGCAGGTAGATAAGAGAGAGATCAAGCAACAAAAACATGCAAAAGAAAAAAACATTTTCAATAACACACTCATATTACATGACATATACCTACATTTTAAGAATGTACAGGTAGCCCTCAGTTTACGCCGGGGTTAGGTTCCAGAAGGAATGGTTGTAAATTGAAACCGTTGTAAATTGAAAGCCAGTGTCATGAGATGCAGGACATATGCAGGACACAGCAATGATGGTACAACTCTATTTTATTACAGAGCATAGCAATACACATCCAGACAGGTTGATTGTACTAAACTAACTGCGACACAGACACCGGACCTAAGCCCCGCCCACATGCTAGTGACATCACATCCTGCTATCATCACATCTTCCCCTTTTTCAAAGACAAAGCATACATTCGCATATATTAAATAACAAGGTACACCAACAGGGTATACAACAACATTTTGTTTTAGAACATTATAAAAACAGATAGATTAGAAAACATGAACAAATAAATTACATCCTGACTTGGACATCGGGGTAGACTACCCTAGTCCACAGTGACCATGGGATTATTCTGCCCATACTTCCGGTCACTGTTCTAGCTAAAGTCAGTCCCTGTATCGGGCCGGAAGCCTCACCACTCTTCCGCTTGATGTAACTTTGCATGAACTGTCCTCTGATACAGAAGATGGTGAACAAGAGTCTGCTGGAGGCAAAGATATATCCCCGCTATGATCTTGCTGAGGGGAAGGCACCTCTCTTAGAACAGGGGATCCCACCGGCGGTGGTACTGAGGTATCCGGTTCCAGACTCTCAGATACAGGCTGAAGATGTCTTCGGTTACGGCGTGTAACCGTCCCTCCCTCTGTAAGGACTGTGTAAGACCTTGGTTCTGGAGAGCGGCCCACTACCTATAGCAGGCGTCTTCCATTTCTTCTCATCATCCAGTTTAATTCTGACACTTTGGCCCGCTTTCAGTTCCTGTAAAGGCCTGACAGAATGTCTCCTGTCGTAGAAGAAACGATAACCCTTTTTGGCCTCTTCATCCCTCCTAAGGACTTCGTCCCGAGGAACAGGGCCAGGCGGCTTGAAGACACCCACTGAGGGTAAAGTGGTGCGAATCTGGCGTCCTAGCATCAGCTGTGCCGGGCTAAACCCGGTGGCTTGAATGGGCGTCGCCCTGTATGACAAGAGGGCTAGGTACGGTTCAGATTGCTTTAGAATGAATTTTGTTGTTTGAACTGCCCTTTCAGCCATTCCGTTGGCCTGCGGATAATGTGGACTTGACGTGGAATGTACAAAATCATATTCCCTGCTGAAAGCACTGAACTCTGTAGAAGCGAACTGCATGCCATTATCACTCACCAGCTCCATTGGAATGCCCCAGCGGGCGAACAAGCTCTTCAGGCGAATGATAACGGCCTGACTTGTGATATCATTCAGAGGTGCTATTTCCAAATACCTGGAATAGTAGTCGATAACAACAAGAAACTTTTTCCCGTGCAGTTCGCACAAATCAGCAGCTATTTTCTGCCACGGCCCCGCAGGCAGCGGAGTAGACATTAAGGGCTCCCTTCTCTGAGTAGGCCGGCGTTCCCGGCAAAAGGCACATTTAGACACGTGATTTGCAATGTCGGAGCTGATCCCAGGCCACCACACAGCTGTAGCTGCTCTTTCTCTGCACTTTGTAATGCCTAAGTGGCCATCGTGAATCCTGTTTAACATCTCCTTCCTCATGCTGACAGGAATTACAATACGGTCTTGGAACAGCACCAACCCCTCCAGCTCCGTGAGCTGCGACCTCTCTGGCTGGTAAGCATTTAAAGACATCCAGGCTGCCCGGCTCTCGGGCCAGCCATCTCTTATGTACCTTATAACTTCTTGCAGATCTGTGTCCAAATATGTCTCTTTCTTTATCTCTTCCAGTTTCCTTGAAGAAATGGACTTAGAGGCCAGAACTGAATCAACATACACTTTTACATCCGACTCTGTGGAGGATTCTTCAGCAGCAGCCAGCGGGAGCCTGGACAGTGTATCTGCCACAACCAGCTGCTTCCCCGGCACATGCACTGCCTGAACATTGAACCTGAGTAGTCTCATTAAAAGTCTCTGGCATCTCAAGGGTGTTTTGTCGATGTCATAAGAATTGATAAGAGGGACTAGCGGTTTGTGGTCAGTTTCCAGACTAAATTTCTCCAAACCCACTAGATAACGCTGAAAGCGCTCACAGGCTCAAACTGCAGCCAGGCACTCTTTCTCAATTTGAGCGTATTTTGACTCCGCAGCCGTCAGTGTGCGGGAACAGTAGGCGATGGGCTGTAGTTTGTTGTCATTCAGCTGCAGGAGTGCAGCCCCCAACCCATAACTGCTTGCATCAGCACTAACCACAGTCTTTTTTGAAGGGTCGTAGAACCCCAGCACTGGGGCAGACCCCAGCAGGGACTTAGCATGCAGGAACGCTTTTTCTTGTGAGGGTCCCCAGACCCAGGCAACATCTTTCTTAAGCAACTCTGTGATAGGGTGCAAAACTGTAGATAAATCTGGAAGAAACTTGCCCACGTAATTTACAAGGCCCAATATCTGTCTCAGCTCATGTACATCAGAAGGGCTTTTCATCTGTTCGATAGCCCGAATTTTCTCGGGGTCCGGCTTGATGCCATCCCCGTTGATGATATGCCCAAAGTAGCATAATTCAGTTTACCTAAAATGACATTTTTCTTTATTCAGCTTCAGCCCAGACTCTTTGATAGCCTGCAGCACACAACTCAAACGCTGATCATGCTCCTCCACTGTAGACCCATACACTAGAATGTCGTCCATGACGACTGCTGTGCCCACGTGGCCACTCAGGAGAGAACTCATTTCCCTCTGAAAGATCTCAGGAGCGGAGGATATCCCAAAGGGAAGTCTGCAGAAACAGAACCGACCTACCGGAGTGATAAAGGTAGTCAGTTTGCGGCACTTTGGATCCAGGGGGATCTGCCAAAAGCCGCTAGAAGCGTCTAATGTGGAAAAGAACTTCGCCCCAGCCAACTTCGGGGCTATATCTTCCAGTGTCGGCAGCACAAATCTCTCCCTCTTCACTGCCTCATTCAACCTTTTCAGGTCCACACAGATGCGCACCTTTCCGTTTTTCTTTGCAACTGGAACAATGGGGGCACACCAATCAGTTGCTTCAACAACCTCTTCAATAACCCCCATAGACTTCATGCGCATGAGCTCTTTCTCCACTTGAGGCATGAGCGGGAACGGAATTCTACGAGGAGTAGAAATACTGTACGGGACTGCGTCACTTTTAAGTGCTATACGGACAGGTTTGCAGCTCAGTAGGCCCAACTCGCCAAACATATCTTCAGAGATCTCATTCACTCTGGCCACGAGGCCCAAGTCACAGGCTGCTTTTCTGCTCAATAAACTGTTAACACACTGACCTCGGATCACATGCACCCACATGGTGAACTTCCTTTGTTTGTACTCACAGCTGGCAAGAAATTTCCCCACACAATCAATGCGGCCACCAGGACTATGAACATTTGTAGTAACCTTCGCCAGCTGGGGCTGTCGAGGCAGTTTCATAAATTCAGCAAAAGACATTACAGTGATATCAGCTCCTGTGTCAATCTTAAAATCAACATTGGCTCCCATTACAGCAAAGGTAACTTTCCAATCTTCCTCTGAGCTTGTCCGTTCCACAACAGACCCCACAAAAGACACTTCCTGACCCTCCTGGTCACTGTCCACCTGCATCTCCTTAATGTATTCAGTTTTACACACCACTTCAAAATGGCCTATTCTGTTACATTTTCTGCATCTTTTATCTCTGGCCGGGCATATAGCACTCTGATCATGAGCCCGGTAGCACCGTGTGCATCGGCCATGTTGCGCCCATCCACTTCTAGGCCTTTCCAGTACTTTAGATCTACCGCTCACACTGTGCCTTTCACTAGTAATTTTCCTAGACTGTTGCACTTCATCCACAATACTCTCAGACCTCAGATCAGCACTTTGCTTTTTCACCAGTTCACTCTGGCGGGCCATCCTAATAGCCCCGTCTAACGTTAAATCAGGCTCTAACTGCAGCTTCAGGGAGACTTCAGCATCTGCAATTCCAATAACTATTCTGTCTCTGATTTGCTCTTCTTTAGCAACACCAAACTCACAGAATTCAGCTAATTCAAACAGGCTGCGCACAAATGACTCCACAGATTCTCCCACACGCTGATTACGTTTGTGAAAACAAGCTCTCTCATGAATCACATTTCTTTTGGGCACAAAGTGGGCACTGAGTTTATCCATAACTATATCAAAGTTAACTTCGTCCCCTTCTTGGAAAGTAAAAGCATTGAACACTGGCTCTACATCTTTCCCCATAGAATATAAAAGAGAATTAACTTGTACTTCACCACTCTCCTTGTTCAGTTTGGATGCAATCCTGAAGCGCTGAAACCGCTGACGCCATGTGGGCCAAGCTGCAGGCTGAGAAAAGTCAAAAGGCTCAGGTGGGGTAAACTTTGACATCGTCATCATCAGAAACAGAAGCGTAGTCCAGAACTTCTGACACCATGTCATGAGATGCAGGACATATGCAGGACACAGCAATGATGGTACAACTCTATTTTATTACAGAGCATAGCAATACACATCCAGACAGGTTGATTGTACTAAACTAACTGCGACACAGACACCGGACCTAAGCCCCGCCCACATGCTAGTGACATCACATCCTGCTATCATCACAGCCAGTTTATAATGTAAGTCAATGGGAAGTGAGGGAGTTAGGTTCCAGGCCCCTCTAAAAATTGGCAAAAGTAACACCTAAAGTAAAGAGGGGTAGTGTACAAGCGCTAAGGCAATCCCCAAGCTGTATCCAAACAGAGGTCCTAACCAACCTCCAAAAAAAAATAGCACAAATAGTAAGAAGTGAATACAGCGCCAACAGGAGCCACGTCCTGGTTTTATCTATGTGTTTACACGATTGATACCTTTCTTTATATACGTATAACTGATTATACATATCAGATAGATGGACAACTAAGTCCAAATTGTTTCCATTGGGATTTTGTATTTTTATTTATCTATGCTCAACTATTGGAGCAAACGAGAAATATATATATATAAATACAATCTAGGACTTTTTAACAGCTAAGCAGTTTGCCCTCTGTAAATAATTCATCACAGGTTAATTTCTTTCTCCTCTAACTATGATTCTGATCTATTTAAAATAAAAAAACTTTATTTTTCATAAATATACGAGATCTTACTATCAGAGCATGGATCAATGACATTGAAGGATCCATAAAGCTATATACAACTCCTTTTTTCTTTATGGAGTGTCAAGCATATCTCAAAATATTTTAACAATATGTTAACACATATTATAATATTTAAGATCACTCAATCCACTACTAGTGTATCTTAAATATATTTTAACAATATGTTAACACATATTATAATATTTAAGATCACTCAATCCACTACTAGTGTATCTTAAATATATTTTAACAATATGTTAACACATATTATAATATTCAAGATCACTCAATCCATCTACTAGTGTAATGATGGATATATAAATTATGGTTATAGAGAGAAAATATTATTTGACCCCCTTTGGACTTAAGAGAAATAGATAGAAAAACCGATTTTTCAACTTTAAAATCTGTTTTCCAAAAGCACTTGTTTTTAATGTTTTTATTGTTTTCTTTGTCCCACTGACATAAGATATGTGTTATTTTTTCGCAAATCTCACTGTTTGTGATCACATAGCCTTCATTTATTGTTATCATGTTTGGGGGCCAATAATACCTTGACACTTATCCCCTTAAGAGACGCATTGGTAGGCATTATTCTGACAATTTCATCCCCAAAACTCTCTAAAGATCTAATATGCTAGATGGGAGGCGTAACTGACAGCCGCATATATTAGCATTGTACATCATACTAATGTTGCTAGCGGCTTGTTTATTTAGAATCGCCGGACTGGAAGTGACGTTAACGGTTACGTCACTTCCGGGTAGTTACGATATCGAGCTTGAAACCGGTAACCCAGAAACAAACATACCGGCAATCGAGAAACAAACAAATGGATAAACCTAAGGCCATATACACGCCTTTTGAATGATCTATATATGTCAGATATGTCTAGAATTAATCCGGTAAGATTTACATACTTCCGGTTTGCTATATGGGGGAATCTTTTAGGTGTCACACAGGAAGTGGAGGGATTTGGCGCCCAAACAATACAATTAATCAATTAAACTATCATATAGGTTATTACTTCTAAACTGTATATAAGGCTAGTTGCCATTACCAATATTTTAGTCTTGAGAAAGGCCCTATTTTGAGGGCAGAAACGCGTTGACATATTGGTAAGCATTATTCTAATATTTACTTCATTCTCATATTGGATACACTATGTTGTGAATTTCTTTTTTACAGGGACACTTTTTAGGATACCATAGGAGCAGCTGACAGGTGCTAGGATCCAATCAGCTACTTCAGCCACCTCACTCAGGAATTTGGATCTGTTAAAGCAGGGATGTCCAAACTTTGCTCTCCAGAGGTTTTGGAACTACATTTCCCATGATGCTCAGCTAGATAAAATGCTGGCTGAGCATCATCGGAAATGTAGTTCCAAAACCTCTGGAGAGCAAAGTTTGGACACCCCTGTGTTAAAGTAACTAATATTGGAAGGAACCAATTTCTTCACTTTTATCTTTTTTTCATCACCCATTTTTTCCACTTTTTTTGGTTTTGATTTACTTATTTTTGTTCTTCACTAACATTTGTTGATCAACATTTTTGGAATATGTTTATTTTTCATGTTGTTTTTATTGCATATTGTGTATTTAATTTAATTTTTATCTTTACCTCACTGGATTAGTAGTTAGCATTTGTTATCATCATCTGCACTCACTTACATTTTTGACCGTATCTACACAATTATTTTTAACATCCCCCTTTTCTTTGCACTGCAGTGCATTTTTCTATTTTTTGGATATTATTGTTTGTATTATTGTTTATAGATTTTTTGTTTGATGCATTGATTGAGTTTGACTTAGGATAACTCTGTTTCACTAGTTTACACTCTTCTTCTGGTGTACCACTCACACTGATCACCTGTTATTATCTCTGTTTTTATTGTAATTATCACCTTTGGCCCTTTGAGCCGCTCCTGCAAGATATTCCTGTACTTTTATCTTTATGTGTTTTTATATATATTTTTACATATAGTCTTTTATTGCTGATGCCTTTTTACTTGGCCCATTAAATAATTTTTTTTATCTCTCTGTGAGTATTTTTTGCACCTCTCTGTGAGTATATTAATCCCTTGGCCTCCTGTTGGCGCTGTATTCACTTCTTACTAAAAGTAACACCTAATACATTATTTTTAAAGCTTTGAAATGAAGACTTTAAATGCTAAACAGCATTATAAACCTAATACACAACACAGACTTTACTTGCATTTTTCTGCAAACAGTTCTTTCTATGCATTCCAATCTGGACTGATTTATAGACAGGAAGATCTTGTTCCTTTGCAAGCTGCTCAATAGCTCAGGTCTGGTTAAACTAATTAATTTCAGCTTGCTTGTCTTGCATTTCTTTGCTGCAACACAAGCGGACAGCTCTACCTACTGGCTATTTTAATCAATGCACTGCTTCTCAATGCTTTTCAATAGCAGTCACATGACTGAAAAAAAGTGTAAACCGAGGGCCACCTGTACACACAAAAATCATCAATACTGGAAAGAGGACAATCACAACTGACTACAGCTGCACACACTAATATGTATTTATATTTATAAAACTAGATTAATGATTCTCACCTGAAACCTCAGAAAATGGTTTTGGTACTTTAAAACCTGCTTCATATTCTCTGTACATCATCTTCTTGAAAAGCGCATCTGAACTAGAATAACATGAAATAAGGACATGAAAATTATTTGTCTTTCTACCCTCTACTTCTTCCCATTTGGAAAACAGTGTTTTTCTTCTTTACAACTCAATCATTCCATTTTGTCTCTTTATAAATACAATAAATATTTTTCCAAGTGTACATAATATAGATACAGTATCTATATTTTATGAAAGTATTTTGTGTCTAGTTTAATAAAATTAATGAAGTTACACTGCAATTAAAAAAAAAAAGCATTTCCCAAATAATGTTTTTTACAAGCTTAAAACAATATTATGACTCTGAAGTTCTACAGGTTTAAAGGGACATTGTAATGACAAAAATTAGGTTCTCTTTTGTTAGAGCATTTACATTTATCTCTATGGACCCTGAAATGCTATGTGTTTAACCCTCACATAGGTACTGCTTGTGGGCCATAGACCACTGATAATCCTGAGCGGAAACTGCTGCTGAGCCAATTAAACACAGCTAGATATGCAACTAGTGCTGCTGACTGGGTCAGCGGCAGTTTACGCTTGGAAACAGTAGTTCTCTACGGCTCCAAAGCAGTACTTTACCTAGGTTTTTAACCCATTGGCGGTGGTAAACACATGAATTTGGAGGGCTGAGAATGATAACATCAGGAACAACTTAAAGGGACAGTAAACAATCCTTTATAATGAAGCTTATTATATATACTTTTTATTTTTTAATATTATGGCAGGCTTTCAATATATCTATTCCGCTTTTGAAAGTTTAAATTGTGCCTGAAAACTTCGTTCTGATTCTTACCCCAGTCCGCCCCGACTCGCTGTAATTTTTTATTGCCTAGAGTGGGTGGTTTGGCTAGACTAAGAATACGCACACTCCTCTAATTGCAATGCGCTCACACAGATCCTTCCATATGCTACAGCGCTTGTGCTGCAGCATCACTCTGTCAGTTGACAGAGAAATTTAAACAGTGGATCGCTATAAGAATGTAATAGCGATCTGCTGTTTACACTACTAGAAGAAGGAAGCGTTTTATTTTCTACTCAAGCTACGTAATAAAAAATATTACCCCCTTCAATAAAAACAAGCACGTTGCAAAAGGGATGATTATTTCTACTATTTAGCTGTCATTTTTATTTTACTTCCAATTCATACACTGATCTTATTACCAGACATAGCATGAATAAGTATAAAGATATTTTATAAATCTTTATACATATATGCTATGTCTGGTAATTAGATCAGTGTATGTATTTAAAGTAAAAAAATATGACAGCTAAATAGTTGAAATAATCATCCCTTTTGCACTTGTAATTAAAAAGATTAAATTGATAGTGAGACTACAAGCAGCTATAAATTACAAATGCACATTGACATGTATATATACAGCTTGATGCTAAAAAAAACAACAACAAAAAATGCATGGGAGTGAAGCGCCATGATAGCTAGGCTTGTTTTGTTGCGTTCCACTATCTTCACTTCTTAATTGGTAGCACAGGACCTGAGCAGTTTTAATATATGTTAATTTAAAAGTAACGTTGACTGTCCCTTTAACCTCTTACAGTAGATTAAAACACAACTTTTATTGAATACAAAACAACAGTAAATGGAAACAGGCAGAATCAACTAACAAGCTCACGCATTTTGTCAGTGTGCCCTATAAAACTAACAAGCTCACGCATTTCGTCAGTGTGCCCTATAAAACTAACAAGCTCATGCATTTCGTCAGTGTGCCCTATAAAACTAACAAGCTCATGCATTTCGTCAGTGTGCCCTATAAAACTAACAAGCTCACGCATTTCGTCAGTGTGCCCTATAAAACTAACAAGCTCACGCATTTCATCAGTGTGCCCTATAAAACTAACAAGCTCACGTATTTCATCAGTGTGCCCTATAAAACTAACAAGCTCATGCATTTCATCAGTGTGCCCCATAAAACTAACAAGTTCACGCATTTTGTCAGTGTGCCCTATAAAACTAACAAGCTTATGCATTTCATCAGTGTGCCCCATAAAACTAACAAGATTACGCATTTCGTCAGTGTGCCCTATTCATAGCTTGACAATACTAAACTCTATATAAATGTAAATATTCCTAAACCCACTCCTATAGGTTAAAATCACTGATGAACTTTACACAGAGTTAAGATTAGGGTTTTAAGGAAAAAAAATATTATTAGATCTAGCTACACATTTATATAATATTACATATAATTTATATTATAAACATTTTATATAAAACCTCTTTAGGAAATAAAGGTACCATGTTAAAAGGATGTGAAAGCCAATATGAAACTCATGCTTAAAGGGATACTGAACCAAAATTTTTTCTTTCATGATTCAGATAGAGCATGCAATTTTAAGCAACTTTCTAATGTACTCCTATTATCAATTTTTCTTCATTCTCTTGCTATCTTTATTTGAAAAGCAAGAATGTAAGTTTAGAAGCCGGCCCATTTTTGGTTCACAACCTGGGTTGTGCTTGCTGATTGGTGGCTAAAGGCACCCACCAAAAAACAAGTGCTGTCCAGGTCTGAACCTTTTTTTTTAACTAAAGTTATTGGATTTACTTCAATTCTTCATTGAAAACATACCTAGGTACAGGGCCGTCTTTAATATTGATTGGACCCTTGGCAAACATTTTCTGGCCCCCCACCCGATGCAATTTCGCTCTCCACCCCAACTGTAGCCCTTTTGCTAGATGTGTGCCCACATAAGAGCAGTGACAAGGTGTACTGCCCCTGTACCCTTTTTCTGGGTATTTGTCCACTTTTATTGAGTATGCATTGCTCCTACATGACAGCAATGGCTACCTATGCGTCAAGTTAACAACAGAGATCAGATACACGGCCATGTATGTACCCTTTTGCTGCGTGTTTGCCGCTTTTATGTATGCACCTAAATGACAGCAATGACCAATGTATGGCTCCTGTACCCCTTTTGCTGAGTATGTGCCCACCCTGGAGAAGTGGGCCCTGCAGTTACCTGTTATGCACTGGGGTAATGTGTTCCCCATCAGCACCTTTCATCAACACAAGAGCAGACGGTCACCAAATAATGATGTGTCCTATCTGCTACTCACACGTATTAACACCGCGCAAACTTCCGCTACAGCGCACCCTGCTGCTGGTGAGTTAATGTGTGATTGCACTTATCCAATGGGCAAACAACATGCTACTTGTTTGTTTTTTTGCCTGAGAAGGAAAGCGTGGGAAAGTGATAGGTGTCATTAGTCAAAACAGTGCAGCTGAGGACTGTCCAGGACATTCAGAGGATGACCCGGGGAAAACTATTTGCGGGCAGTGCGGGCCCATGTTAAAGGCGGCCCTGTATAGGTAGGCTCAGAAGCAGCAATGCACAACTGGAACCTAGCTGGTGATTGGTGGCTACATATATCTCCCTCTTTCCATTGGTTTACCAGATGTGTTCAGCTAGCTCACAGTAGTGCAGTGCTGCTCTGGTGTCAAACACATAGTGGAAAATCACAATCCTTTACAAAAGCTTATCAAATAATTTGTCTACAAAAATCCCCATAGACTTTAAAGGTGACTTTTTGTAGAAAAACATTAGATAAGTATCTCTAAAGGATTGTGATCAACCCCATAGTTATGTGCAAGCTACAGTGACATAATAAAGTTCTCTAATATGTTAGAGCATTTTCTTTTGCACTTTGATGTCCCTTTAAGCTGATCACATCTTTACTATAAGAAAAGAGGATTTAACCTGTAAAATTGATGCTGCTTGGAATATGGAAAACACTTCCAGGAAACAAAATTTCCCTAACAGTTACATACATGACAAAATTATATCACATCCTGATGAAAGGCAATATTTAAATAGCCATTATACATTATCTAATTTGTTAGAGCACGTCATTTTAAGACTAGCAGCCCTTTAATGCTATGAGTTTAACTTCCACAAAGGGGTTAAAAACATAGCAGAAATAATGCTTTGCACTACAGGTCTCGAGTGAAAACTGCTGCTGATCCAACAAGCAGCGATAGTTACAGGTGCATAACTACAGAGGGTGCAGAGTCGGCGCTGTGATCGGGTCCATCGTTTCAGGGTAGTTACACAGCTGAGTTGTTTGCAGGGGTTAAATATGTATAATTAAAGGGACACTCTAGTCAAAATTAAACTTTCATGAATCAGATAGGGCATGCAATTTTAAACAACTTACCAATGTACTTTTATCATCAAATTTGCTTTGCTCTTTTGGTATTCTTTTTGGAAAGCTAAACCTAGGTAGGCTCATATACTAATATCTAAGCCGTTGAACTGCCTCTTATCTCAGTGCATTTTGACAGTTTTTGTACTCACGCCCGTGGAGTTATTTAAAAGCCAGCACAGATTGGATAAAATGCATGTCTGTCAAAAGAACTGAGATATGGGGGCAGTCTGCAGAGGCTTAGATACAAGGTAATCATAGAGGTAAAAATTCTATTAATATAAAAGTATTGGTTATTCAAAACTGGGGAATGTATAATAAAGAGATTATCTATCTTTTTAAACAATAAAAATTCTGGAGTAGATTGTCCCTTTAAAGGGTATCTAGACTTAAATTGATATGCGTTAATGGATTAGACCAGGGTACATCAAATATTGTTTCTGAAGACCCAGGGCGCTGATACCACATACCTTTGCGGCCCTATTGTTATGCTTGGTCTGAAAATTTCTGAAGTAATATACAAGATAGCTGCATTTTTAGGCAAAGTAACTAAAATGTGTGCATACGTTAGTCCTGATTGTAGTCAAACTTCAAAGTTTTGTAAAAAGGTAATAACAAACACACACACTCTCTCATACAACACACACCACACACACACACACACAACATGCACTCTCATACAACATACATACAACACACACACAAGCCGTGACGGATGACCCAGTAAACATGGTGTCCCGACCCATGTTTTGAAGAACCCTGGATTAGACCATATCATGTTTTGACTATAATGGCTCTTTAATGTAAGCTAGTCTTGTTATATAGATATAATATAATAGTATACAATTTATTTCTTTATAATTTTAGAGTTGTAGCTTCCTCCAGCTAGCAGTGTTTTTCCTAAAGTATACTGCCCATCTATAGTGAAAATAAACCAATGTACCCCCTCATGCAAAAAGGGGGCCGTTTCTAGGGTCGGTATTTTGCGATGTCCCAGCTTGTGCCAGAATTGTGGACATACTGGCTGATGCTGGTGCCAGTATTACTCAGGGACCTCTTCACTGACTGTCACTCAAGCTAAGACTGCTGTACAGAGGAGGTGGGTGGAGGAACACAGATTGTGTTATACAGTAGGAGAGGACTCCGTGTCTGATTACAGCAGGATGACTTGTATCACAGGTTGCCCCTCCTCCCCAGTCTAATAGTAGTACAGTCTTTTCCCACTGCTTTCAGTATGACTTACATTGCAGACAACTCCTGTTAAGAATTACTGGAAATGTTCTGGGGAGAAGGGATTATTAGAATTTAGTGCACATCAATATTACACCTTTATGATTCTAATAGATCATGCAATTTTTTTTTTTTATTATTATTTTTTTTAAATCTTTATTTATGAATGAAAAAATAGCAGTTTAGAAAAAGATTACAATTAATTGCATCATTTTACAGCATATACATCTTGTACAACAAATGTAAGTAGCCACAAGATTGATGGAGTCATTTAAAACAAAAAACAAAACATTATTAACTCAAAATGTATATGACATCCTTAATTTTTATTTTATTTTTAGAAATCTGCTATTTACATTTTATGTTTTTATGAATCATACATAACAAGCAAAAATTAAACACAAGAACTAAATCTTTAAGTCTAGGAGCAGCAAAAAAGAAAAAAGGAGAAAAGGAGATTGGAGGCAGAGCATCCCGAGAGATGGGGGGGGGGGAGAAGAGGGGGGGGAAGGGGGAGGAGGGGGGACTGGGATATGTATGGCCTTGTCGTTATTGGGCCACTCGGGGCATAGGGTTAATCAAAATCCCACAAAAATCCCAAATCTCTGGATAGCACTGCTTCTTGTATGTATATTGTGTCCTTGAATGGGTATACCAACTGTTTTTGTGTACTTATTGGTTCTGATTTGATAAAGGGGTACCATTTGGAAAAATACAGCCTTATATCTAACTGAGGATTAGATATGAGGTCAAATTGCTCTATTATCATCTGGAATATTAGTTTAGAGATGAATTTATTAAAACTAGACTCCTTCTTATCTTTCCATGTTGCAAAAATTATCGCTCTACCGCGTAGAATGGCATTATTAATCAGCTTGATATATTCCACTCTATCATTTGCTTCTTTGGTTAGTAGAATATCATTCAAATTAGGTCTTATTCTTTGGTTTGTTATTCTAGATAACCAAAACGAAATTTTGTGCCAGAGTTTGTTCACTTTGGGACAGTACCAAATGCAATGCAATATATCTGCTCTCACTCTCTGGAATCTTGTACAATGAAAATTATTATTCTGCGACCATCTGGAAATTTCCTGTGGAGTTAGATAAGCATCATTAGTTACCTTAATATGAGCTTCTCACCATGAAATAGTATTCTGACTCAGATAGTTGTAATAATGATCTATCCCTTGCTGAGACCTCTATGCCTGGCCTGTATAAGAAGATACAATCACTGCAGACAATCCTTGTCAGATAGCTGAACTCACCAATACCTTGTTCATCCACAAAGTTGCTTTATTCTGAATATCAGGTTACAGCAGATAATGAATACAGCAGATGAATGAATGGTTAAAGTATTTTGCGGTCAAAAGATGATACTGATCGTAGCTTGCAATGTATTAACATTAGTGCTTGTTACATGAGGCTGTTAGCTGCAGCCATGACACAGGAAAACATCATAAAACTACAAGGGCGGAGTAATACACAAAAAGGAAATGCATAATAAGGTCAGGGGTAAGATACTGGAAAACAGGAGCATTACCAAAAAGTGTCCGTAGATGGCAGTACAGAACAAACACAGGGAAGCCTAGAAAACAATGGCATAAAAATATATGACTTCTTAACTATAACAACATGAACATAACAGAGGCTATGTAATATTCTATGCCTCATTGAGGCAGCACACTCCTCGTCTGGCATAATAAATGTCACTATTTAAATCATAACGGAAGTTATGCATAACAATGTAATTTGCAGAGACATCTTGAAGACCAGAAAGATATAAGGAGAACATACATATAATGCAAGAACAACTATAATATAAACTTCAAGTTGTGTCAATTAAAGTTTGAGATACTTCCTTCTTGAAGTCACAGGAAGAATCCAACAGCATACATAAGTAAGTTCAGTCTCCAAGGGGCAAGAGCAAGATAAGTTCCGTGATCGGTCTGATGAAAGTTTTTATAGTCCCTTGTCTTGCAACTTTTACCTCCACCTTACGCACCTTTCCATCATCACTAGGAATGCTCTTTACAATCAGTCCCATGGGCCATTCGATTCTTTCAGCTTGCTGGTCCTTGAGGAGAACAAGATCTCCAACCTTGATGTTAGGGTTCAGACGTTGCCATTTCCTGCGTCCTTGCAGAGTAGAGAGATACTCCATCTTCCAACGATTCCAGAAGCAGTTGGCAAGGTGTTGTACTCGCTTCCACTGATTGTAGCACAGATTTCCTGTTTTAAAGTCTCCAGGGGGAACAGGAACAGACCCAAGCTTCTGGGTAAGAAGAGTAGCTGGAGAAAGGAGAGTTGGGGCCTCTGGATCTACAGAAACTGTAACAAGTGGTCTTGAATTGATTATGGCAGATGATTCTGCCAGGAAGGTGGTTAGAATCTCATGGGTGAGTCTTGTGGATTTCAAGTCCATAAGCATGAAGTCCAGTATTTTACGTGTGATGCCTATCATTCTCTCCCAGGAGCCACCCATATGAGAAGAATGAGGAGGATTGAAAATCCATGTACAGCCCTTTTCAGCTAAAAGGTCTTGAATTGGCCTAGAGTTGAGATGTAGCTCTCGACAGGCTCCAACGAAATTAGTTCCACAGTCAGATCTTAATGTTTTGACTGGTCCTCTGATGGCAAGGAATCGCCTTAGAGCATTTATGAAACTTGAGGCATCCATATATTCTATTACTTCAATGTGTACTGCACGCACACTCATGCAAGTGAACAGCACTGCCCATCGTTTGCTATTTGCTTGGCCACCGGAGTCGAACACTACCCTGATTTGTTTTGGCTTATGTGGATGATACACTCCGAAGAAAGGCAGGTACCAGCACTCTTGGAGTTTTTGAAGTGGTGGAGCTGGCTCGGAATGATCATTGTCAAAGAATGGGTTCAGGTTAGCTATAGGACTGTTTTTTGGAATGCCCCTCTTGTCACGGATACATTTACTTTCTGAGCCAAAGACATCCTGTTGTACACTGCATATTATGAACAGTTCACTTTCAGCAATATCCTTTGCAGAAAGAAACCTTTGGCACACGTGCCAACCTTGACAGTGAACATCTGTGGGCTTTGTGTGAAAGCAGTGTGCAATGTGGACTAACCTTGCAATGGTACGTACAAGCCTTGTCCACTTGGAGAAACGTTCAAAGCGTTGACAGCCCAAGACGAGTCTTTGTTCAGTTCTGGTGACAAGGGTTTTTACTTCAGGACGAATCTCTGGATCGTTGTCAGGTTCTAGAAGACTGAAGACATCAGCTGTGGTTTCTTCTGGATGATCCAGCAGGAATTCAGGGCCTGTTAACCAAGAAGAATTTGCAAAGACACTTGCAGACACTGGCCTGGTGGCATGATCTGCAGGATTAATTTCAGATGGAACATAATGCCATTGTTTGGGCTTAGATGATTTCCTGTCTTCAACTGACAAGGCTATTTTGTTGTCGTCACTTGTAGTACAAAACACTGTGGTACCCGGATTGTCATCACAAAGGATAGGAGTGACATCAGGTATTTGGATGATGTCAGGAGGCTTCTCCCTTACTTCATGATGGCGAGAGCACTGTTTGAAGTGGGATGCACGTCCATTTTCTAATATGTAAGTTTTGAAGGAGTGGATCTCAGATGACGTACACATACTATTCAAGCATACATCGCCCACTATCACCCAGCCTAGATCAAGTCTTTGTGCATAAGGGGCATTGTCAGGTCCATTGCACTGCTCGCGTACTTTATGTACTCTGAGAATGTCTCTTCCTAGCAGGACCAAGATTTCAGCATTCATGTCCATTGCCGGAATCTCATCAACAAGGTGCCTTAAGTGAGGATGGTGATAGGCAGCCTCTGGAGTAGGAATCTCTTCCCTTTCGCCTGGTATCTGGTCACACTCGACTAATGTTGGTAGGGGTATGCCTTCATTTACTTTGATATGAGAGACCATGAATCCATTGGCCCTTCTGCCAAAGACCTCTACATGACCAGAGCAGGTTCTGAGAGTATACGGTGTTGCATGACCCTCTATGCCGAAGATCTCAAAGAATTTAGGCTTAACCAGGGATCTGTTGCTCTGTTCATCTATTATAGCATACATCCTAGCAACTTTCTCAGGTTGATCCTGTGTGTAAATCTTGACTAGACATACCTTGGCACAGCATTTGTAGTCTAAGCCTTCTCCACAGACTTCTGTGCATGCAGAGGAAACACTCGCTGTGACTGGAGCACGACTTTGTTGCTCCCCGCCATGAATTGCGACAGGGGTGGAGCCAGTTAGCTGCTGTGGGTTGTCTGGAAGTGGAGTAGGATGCATAGCTGTAACGTGTCTGTCGCTACTGCATTCTGTGCACTTTATAACATCTTTACAGTCTTTAGCAAAGTGACCATAAGAAGCACAACACCTATAGCATACTCCAAGTTTCTGGAGAATCTCCCTGCGCTCTTGTAAAGTCTTTGCCCTAAGCCCACGACATTTCTTAAGAGGGTGAGGCTTCCTGTGAATAGGGCACTGACGATTAGGGTCTTTATCTCCCTCGCCTGAGTCACTCTGGTTTGCAGGAGAGGATGCGGGTGATGAGATGTCTGTCCTTTTAACAGATATTGCTCTATTAAAGTCTCTACGTTTAGCTGCCATGTTATCATACCTTGATGATGTTGGTAAGGATGATGAAGCAGGCAAGTTGGGTTCGCAGAAGCTGAAGCTGGGATAATTTCTCATCCAGGCTTGATCGCTGATGTACCTGCAAAAGTATGAGAATGGAGGAAAGGATACGTTATAGTCATATAGTTGTGTCTTGAGCCCTGTTGTGCCCATTTCTCTTGCAGGTTATATGGCAGTTTAGACACCACAGGATTGACACCATGAGCAGTGTCCAGAAAGCTTAGTCCAGGTAGACGTGGGTCTGTCTTTGCCAACTCTAGCTCCATGAGTAGGTCACTTAATTCTTGGAGCTTGCGATAGTCTTTGTTTCCTATTTTTGGGAAGTTTTGCAGTCTCTTGAACAGAGCGCTTTCTATGGCTTCAGAGCTACCATAAGCTTGCTCAAGTCTTGCCCATGCAGCAACAAGGCCTGCATCTGGGTGGTCAACATGTACTGTTCTCAGTCTTTTTTTAATATGATCTGCAGATTCCGGCCCCAGCCACTTTATGAGCAAATCAAGTTCCTCCTTGGTTGTAAGCTCGAGATCAGCGGTAGCAGCCTTGAAGGTTGATCTCCAGGCCCTGTAGCTCTCTGGACAGTCGTCAAACCTTGAGAGGCTTGTGTTAATGAGCTCACGGCGTATCATGTATCTGGCAAAGTCAGTCAAGTCTGATCTCTCACTCTTTGGTGCCAAAGTAACTTGAGGAACCCCTTGGGTGTGAAAGTTCTTTGGTGAAGAAGGGTGAAGTTTACCAGGATAAAATGATGTTGCAAGAGCATTCAACTGTGGTGTAGTCTCTAAGGCTTCTGCTAGCTGTGGCTTGAGCTGTGGCTTGTCACTGGAAGTCAGCTTATTGTCAGCGGGAGGTGATGCGGTTTGCTGCTTAGATGCACTTGTGTTGTGGATTTGAAGAGGCTCAGGCATTTGGTGCTGAGAGATCTCTGTGATGAGATTGAGAACGATGGTGTTAGTAGTAGGCACAGGAGATGACTCTGTATCGTTGCAAATATTATGCTTTAGCACGTATTTGCTAGTGCGTTCAACTGGGTCTTCCAGATCTGCTGGGATATGGCAATCTGAATTAGTGCTTTCTCCCATTGCTTGTTCAAGGACTTTCAGCCTTGCTAGGGCTGCTGCTTCTTTCTTTTCCATTTGCAAAACCTTTATTTGGGAATCCACCTTTGCTTGCTGGGCAGCTATTTGTGCTTTGCTTTGTGCTTCCTGGGCAGCTATTTGTGCTTTGCTTTGTGCTTCCTGGGCAGCTATTTGTGCTTTGCTTTGTGCTTCCATTTCTGCTTGCTGGGCAGCCATTTGTGCTTCCTGGGCAGCCCTTTGTGCTTTGCTTTGGGCTTCCATTTCTGCTTCCCTTCTGATAAAGGAGCTTTGCACTTTTTTTGATTCTGCATCAGCACGGGCCTCTATTAGCTTGTTACTTAATGTTGAACTTCTGGAGCAAGAGGATCTAGAAGAACGTGCAGTGAGCTTAGTTGATGTGGATCTATGAGATCTGGTCTCCTGCAGTTGAGCAATGCGGAACTCTGCCTTTTCTTTAGCCATTTGCACTAAGAGATCTCTATGTTGGTCCAGTGCATCAGTCCTAGTCAGTTCTGCTGAAGAGTCCTCTATATTAAAGTCCTGTAAGAAGGCTGAGTATTTTGCAGACAGCCGCTGGTAGCGTTCATATGCAGCAGATAGGTGATCTATAGAGTCTCTCAATTTGGCTGGTTGATCATTAAAGTGTGACAAAACTGACATGCATTGTGAAATTCTGTCCCATAGGTCTGACAGATTGCTGGAGTACTCATCTCTAGTGAATTCATAGTTTTCTCTGAGTTTATGTGTCAGTTTTATTGTACGTTTGGGTCTTACACTCTGTTCAGCAATATCTGCAGGATCTGCTCCCTGTATGTCTGTGGGTTCAGAGGCATGATGTATCTGCGTAGGTTCGGCTATAAAAGAGTGCTCAGAGCCTTGTCTAGACATTTTTTCAAGTTTTGCAAAAAATGGTATTGTCTCTTTAAGAAGACAAACAGCAGCTTAGACAGGTTGGGTAACAGTTCAATGCAGAGAAACAGTTTTTAACATTCAGATGAAGTGCAGTAAACTTGTGTGACATGTGCTTTCACAAGATGGCGGATGACCCTGAGCTTGATTGCAGATTAAACACACACATATACATAGCAGGCTGTAGGAATTCTATACATCTTTTGACTATTCTGACTCAGATAGTTGTAATAATGATCTATCCCTTGCTGAGACCTCTATGCCTGGCCTGTATAAGAAGATACAATCACTGCAGACAATCCTTGTCAGATAGCTGAACTCACCAATACCTTGTTCATCCACAAAGTTGCTTTATTCTGAATATCAGGTTACAGCAGATAATGAATACAGCAGATGAATGAATGGTTAAAGTATTTTGTGGTCAAAAGATGATACTGATCGTAGCTTGCAATGTATTAACATGAGTGCTTGTTACATGAGGCTGTTAGCTGCAGCCATGACACAGGAAAACATAATAAAACTACAAGGGCGGAGTAATACACAAAAAGGAAATGCATAATAAGGTCAGGGGTAAGATACTGGAAAACAGGAGCATTACCAAAAAGTGTCCGTAGATGGCAATACAGAACAAACACAAGGAAGCCTAGAAAACAATGGCATAAAAATATATGATTTCTTAACTATAAGAACATGAACATAACAGAGGCTATGTAATATTCTATGCCTCATTGAGGCAGCACAAATAGAGAGCGCAGAAGCTTTGGTGAAGCTTTTGCTAATTTGTTGTTTAGTGATATCTATTAACTGCCAAATACACTTAATATGGTCTAATTTTTTGTCACCTGACACCTGCAGTATCGTATTATACCAATATGATATGGATACGTTGCCATTCCTGTATAATTTGAGGCCTATATGTATTTCACTCCAATCCTGTTTCATGGTGTATTTGCTCTGGATTGTTAACAAAAGTCTTACTGGTAAATACGCATAGAAGTCTTTATTTTGTATTTTAAACTGACAGATAATCAAATAATTTAATCTGTGCGTTGGCTTTGTCCCAAATCTGCTCTAAAAATAACTAGAAAAATGTGGATCTATATTACATGCTTGCATAATTTATGCCAAGCTAAAAAGGAAATTTATGCTTACCTGATAAATTGATTTCTTCTACGATACGACGAGTCCACGGATTCATCCTTACTTGTGGGATATTATCCTCCTGCTAACAGGAAGTGGCAAAGAGCACCACAGCAGAGCTGTATATATAGCTTCTCCCTTCTCTCCACCCCCAGTCATTCGACCGAAGGTATAGAAAGAGAAAAGAAAAGCTAAAAGGTGCAGAGATGACTGAAGTTTTGAAAAAAATATAATCTGTTTTAAAATGATAGGGAGGGCCGTGGACTCGTCGTATCGTAGAAGAAATCAATTTATCAGGTAAGCATAAATTTCCTTTTCTTCTACAAGATACGACAAGTCCACGGATTTATCCTTACTTGTGGGATACAATACCAAAGCAACAGGACACGGATGAACGGGAGGGACAAGACAGATACCTAAACGGAAGGCACCACTGCTTGAAGAACTTTTCTCCCAAAAATAGCCTCAGAAGAAGCAAAAGTATCAAATTTTTAAAATTTGGAAAAAGTATGAAGGGAGGACCAAGTCGCAGCCTTACAAATTTGTTCAACAGAAGCATCGTTTTTAAAAGAACATGTGGAAGCCACAGCTCTAGTAGAATGACCCATAATTTTTTCGGGGGGGCTGCTGTCCAGCAGTCTCGTATGCCAGGCGGATGATGCTTTTCAGCCAAAAAGAAAGAGATGTAGCCGTAGCTTTTTGACCCCTACGTCTTCCAGAATAAACAACGAATAGAGAAGATGTTTGACGGAAATCCTTGGTCGCTTGTAAAACTTCAAAGCCCGAACCACGTCCAAGTTATGCAACAGACGTTCCTTCTTAGAAGAAGGATTAGGACACAAGGAAGGAACAACAATTTCCTGATTAATATTCTTATTAGAAACAACCTTAGGAAGAAATCCAGGTTTAGTACGCAAAACCACCTTATCAGAATGGAATATAAGATAAGGTGAATCACATTGCAACGCAGAAAGTTCAGAAACTCTTCGAGCCGAAGAGAAAGCAACTAAAATCAAAACTTTCCAAGATAACAGTTTAATATATATGGAATGCATGGGTTCAAACGGAACCCCTTGAAGAACATTGAGAACTAAATTCAAACTCCATGGCGGAGCAATAGGTTTAAACACAGGCTTGATTCTGATTAAAGCCTAACAAAAAGACTGAACGTCTGGGACATCTGCCAGACGCTTGTGTAGTAAAATAGACAAAGCAGAAATTTGTCCCTTTAAGGAACTAGCTGATAATTCCTTCTCCAATCCTTCTTGGAGAAAGGACAAAATCCTAGGAATCTTAACCCTACTCCCCGAGTAGCCCTTGGATTCGCACCAACAAAGATATTTACGCCATATCTTATGGTAAATCTTTCTTGTGACAGGCTTGCGAGCCTGAATCAAAGTATCAATGACCGAGTCAGAGAATCCCCGCTTAGCTAAGACTAAACGTTCAATCTCCAAGCAGTCAGCTGCAGAGAATTTAGATTGGGATGATGGAACAGACCCTGAATGAGAAGGTCCTGTCTCAATGGCAGTTTCCATTGTGGCAGAGATGACATGTCCACTAGATCTGCATACCAAGTCCTGCGTGGCCACGCAGGCGCTATCAGGATTACTGAAGCTCTCTCCTGTTTGATTCTTGCAATCAGACGAGGTAGGAGAGGAAATGGAGGAAACACATAAGCCACTTTGAACGACCAAGGTACTGATAGAGCATCTATCAGTACAGCTTACAAAAGTCTGAGAGGGGAACAGCACCTGGGAGTGTGGAGTGTGCACGGTAGACCAAGGGCGCTGCCAAGCCCCAGACACATAGAAAAGATAAGCAAGGTCTCCAGCACTTTGTCAAACCAACTTTATTCAGACACAAATAGCGACGTTTCGGTGTCACAGCACCTTATTCATGCTTGATATTAATACAATGGCCATATTGCATCTTTAAATACCCAAATTTTGGCGCCCTCTCAAATTGTTGTGTGGAGAGGGCTCCCACTAGTGGCCAGATAATATACATACACGTACAAAACTTATGTACAAATTGAATCATTTAAATTGAATATATTACTAAGTCCTAAAGAATACATAGAATTTCACTAAAAAAATTACCTAATACTATATATGAAAATTTCATTTAACTACAATATACATATTGCCTATTAACTTTCACTGACATTTAATTAGTCATTTCATAAACATTTTACAAAAAAAATTTTTCATAGGAAATTAAAAAGATTTTTTTATATATATGTGCAGACAATTGAGAACAATTAAAAACAAGGGAAGGGCCTAGAACTACAGCAAAGGTACTTAATATTTGATAAGGCTAAAGATACTTAGAGGAACAGTCAAGTCACAGGAATAATTCAGAAAAAATTCAGAAAAAATTCAGAAAAAACAGCTTAGATCAAATTCTCTGTTAAGCCCCTTAGGGTGCATACTATCTAATTTATGCACCCACCACATCTCTCTTTGTTTTAATAGACGCTCCCTATTCATGCCTCTTCTATTTGGGGGGATATGGTCTATTATTTGCCACCTAAGCTGGCTGATGTGGTGTCCTTTCTCCAAGAAATGGTTGGAGACAGGGGCATCCCTGTTGTTGCATCTAATATTGGACCTATGCTGACCAATGCGGTCTTTCACCTTGCGGGTGGTCTCACCTATATAGATGCAAGAACAGGGACACTTGATCAAGTATACCACGTGAGTGGTCTCACAGGTATAGTACCCCTTAATGGAAAACTTTTTTCCGCTTTGGGGATGATGGAAGAATGCTCCTTTTATTACCGAATGGCAGCTCATACAGCCAAGGCAGGGGAAAGTTCCCGTATTTTTCTTGCCAATTAGCTGTTGTCTGGTTTGTCTGGTAGGGCCTATGTCAGTCCTCACAAGGAGATCCCTCAGGCTTTTTACTCTCTTGTGAGCCATGATGGGAGGCTCCTGGAGCTGAACTATATTGGAATTGCATTCCTTTAGGATGTACCAATTCTTACGGATTAGCCTAGCAACTTTGTCACTAAGAGGATTGTACTGGCTGACAAACACAAGCCTGTTTTCTTTAGATGTTCTTTCTTTCTTTTTATCCAAAGAGGCTATAGTGTCATCAAGGAGTTTTTTGGGGTATCCTCTATCAATAAACTTTTTGGACATTTCTTTAAATCTTACCCTCCTTGTCTCTCCATCATCCACAATCCTATTAACCCTCAACAGTTGGCTCCTGGGGAGTGAATTTACCAATGGCCTAGGGTGAAAGCTGTTAAATTGCAGTATACTGTTTCTGTCTGTCTCTTTTCTATACAGGTCAAATTCAAGATGGTGGCCCTTCTTAAGAACTAACGTATCGAGGAAGGACACAGATTCCTCACTGATACTCACTGTAAAGAAAAGATCCCTTACTTCAGAATTTAAATCCTGTACAAAGTGCATGAGGGACTCAACGTCGCCCCACCATACGCCAAAAATATCGTCTATATATCTCCACCATACGGCTCCAAATTGTTTAAATAACTGTTTTTTATAGACGACATTCTCCTCAAACTCACACATGAAGAGATTGGCGTATGATGGGGCGACGCTAGAGCCCATGGCAGTCCCCCTCACCTGGACATACCAGCTGTCCTGAAAGATAAAATAATTCCAATATAGGACAATACGTAATAGATCTTCCAAAAATGATACTTCAATCTCATTGTACCTCCTGTTCACCATCAATGTTTTTCTTATAATGGATATACCTGTTTCATGTTTTATAGATGTATATAAACTACGTACATCCATGGTGAACAGGAGGTACTTGTCACTAGGAAAAACCAAATCCCTTGCCTTCTGCAAAAAACTGTTAGTGTCCTGTATGTAACTTGACATTCTAGTGACCTCAGGCTGCAAGATTTTATCCAAAAATTTGGAAATGTTTGTAAATACTGACTCCACTGAGGAAACAATAGGTCTCCCCGGGGGTCTCTGTTTGTCCTTATGGACTTTGGGGACAGTATAAAACACAGGTGTCCTAGGGTTCACAGCACACAGATACTCAGATAGCTTTTTATCAATAATGCCTTGACTAAGGGCTCTCTGTACAACTGTATTTATCTCCTTCTGTATGTTACCTAGAGGATTTCCCTGTAGTGGCTTATATGTATTTGTATCACTCAACTGAGAGAGGGCTTCATTCACATAGTATGTTTTATCTAGCAAAACCATTGCTCCACCCTTATCAGCCCCCTTAAAAAACATAATTTATGTAAGAACTTACCTGATAAATTCATTTCTTTCATATTAACAAGAGTCCATGAGCTAGTGACGTATGGGATATACATTCCTACCAGGAGGGGCAAAGTTTCCCAAACCTTAAAATGCCTATAAATACACCCCTCACCACACCCACAAATCAGTTTAACGAATAGCCAAGAAGTGGGGTGATAAGAAAAAAAGTGCGAAGCATATAAAATAAGGAATTGGAATAATTGTGCTTTATACAAAAAAATCATAACCACCACAAAAAAGGGTGGGCCTCATGGACTCTTGTTAATATGAAAGAAATGAATTTATCAGGTAAGTTCTTACATAAATTATGTTTTCTTTCATGTAATTAACAAGAGTCCATGAGCTAGTGACGTATGGGATAATGACTACCCAAGATGTGGATCTTTCCACACAAGAGTCACTAGAGAGGGAGGGATAAAATAAAGACAGCCAATTCCTGCTGAAAATAATCCACACCCAAAATAAAGTTTAACAAAAAACATAAGCAGAAGATTCAAACTGAAACCGCTGCCTGAAGAACTTTTCTACCAAAAACTGCTTCAGAAGAAGAAAATACATCAAAATGGTAGAATTTAGTAAAAGTATGCAAAGAGGACCAAGTTGCTGCTTTGCAGATCTGGTCAACCGAAGCTTCATTCCTAAACGCCCAGGAAGTAGATACTGACCTAGTAGAATGAGCTGTAATTCTCTGAGGCGGAATTTTACCCGACTCAACATAGGCAAGATGAATTAAAGATTTCAACCAAGATGCCAAAGAAATGGCAGAAGCTTTCTGGCCTTTCCTAGAACCGGAAAAGATAACAAATAGACTAGAAGTCTTACGGAAAGATTTCGTAGCTTCAACATAATATTTCAAAGCTCTAACAACATCCAAAGAATGCAACGATTTCTCCTTAGAATTCTTAGGATTAGGACATAATGAAGGAACCACAATTTCTCTACTAATGTTGTTGGAATTCACAACTTTAGGTAAAAATTCAAAAGAAGTTCGCAACACCGCCTTATCCTGATGAAAAATCAGAAAAGGAGACTCACAAGAAAGAGCAGATAATTCAGAAACTCTTCTAGCAGAAGAGATGGCCAAAAGGAACAAAACTTTCCAAGAAAGTAATTTAATGTCCAATGAATGCATAGGTTCAAACGGAGGAGCTTGAAGAGCTCCCAGAACCAAATTCAAACTCCAAGGAGGAGAAATTGACTTAATGACAGGTTTTATACGAACCAAAGCTTGTACAAAACAATGAATATCAGGAAGAATAGCAATCTTTCTGTGAAAAAGAACAGAAAGAGCGGAGATTTGTCCTTTCAAAGAACTTGCGGACAAACCCTTATCTAAACCATCCTGAAGAAACTGTAAAATTCTCGGTATTCTAAAAGAATGCCAAGAAAAATGATGAGAAAGACACCAAGAAATATAAGTCTTCCAGACTCTATAATATATCTCTCGAGATACAGATTTACGAGCCTGTAACATAGTATTAATCACGGAGTCAGAGAAACCTCTTTGACCAAGAATCAAGCGTTCAATCTCCATACCTTTAAATTTAAGGATTTCAGATCCGGATGGAAAAAAGGACCTTGTGACAGAAGGTCTGGTCTTAACGGAAGAGTCCATGGTTGGCAAGATGCCATCCGGACAAGATCCGCATACCAAAACCTGTGAGGCCATGCCGGAGCTATTAGCAGAACAAACGAGCATTCCCTCAGAATCTTGGAGATTACTCTTGGAAGAAGAACTAGAGGCGGAAAGATATAGGCAGGATGATACTTCCAAGGAAGTGATAATGCATCCACTGCCTCCGCCTGAGGATCCCGGGATCTGGACAGATACCTGGGAAGTTTCTTGTTTAGATGAGAGGCCATCAGATCTATCTCTGGGAGCCCCCACATTTGAACAATCTGAAGAAATACCTCTGGGTGAAGAGACCATTCGCCCGGATGCAACGTTTGGCGACTGAGATAATCCGCTTCCCAATTGTCTACACCTGGGATATGAACCGCAGAGATTAGACAGGAGCTGGATTCCGCCCAAACCAAAATTCGAGATACTTCTTTCATAGCCAGAGGACTGTGAGTCCCTCCTTGATGATTGATGTATGCCACAGTTGTGACATTGTCTGTCTGAAAACAAATGAACGATTCTCTCTTCAGAAGAGGCCAAAACTGAAGAGCTCTGAAAACTGCACGGAGTTCCAAGATATTGATCGGTAATCTCACCTCCTGAGATTCCCAAACTCCTTGTGCCGTCAGAGATCCCCACACAGCTCCCCAACCTGTGAGACTTGCATCTGTTGAAATTACAGTCCAGGTCGGAAGAACAAAAGAAGCCCCCTGAATTAAACGAAGGTGATCTGTCCACCACGTTAGAGAGTGTCGAACAATCGGTTTTAAAGATATTAATTGATATATCTTCGTGTAATCCCTGCACCATTGGTTCAGCATACAGAGCTGAAGAGGTCGCATGTGAAAACGAGCAAAGGGGATCGCGTCCGATGCAGCAGTCATAAGACCTAGAATTTCCATGCATAAGGCTACCGAAGGGAATGATTGAGACTGAAGGTTTCGACAAGCTGTAATCAATTTTAGACGTCTCTTGTCTGTTAAAGACAGAGTCATGGACACTGAATCTATCTGAAAACCCAGAAAGGTTACCCTTGTTTGAGGAATCAAAGAACTTTTTGGTAAATTGATCCTCCAACCATGATCTTGAAGAAACAACACAAGTCGATTCGTATGAGACTCTGCTAAATGTAAAGACTGAGCAAGTACCAAGATATCGTCCAAATAAGGAAATACCACAATACCCTGTTCTCTGATTACAGACAGAAGGGCACCGAGAATCTTTGTGAAAATTCTTGGAGCTGTAGCAAGGCCAAACGGTAGAGCCACAAATTGGTAATGCTTGTCTAGAAAAGAGAATCTCAGGAACTGATAATGATCTGGATGAATCGGAATATGCAGATATGCATCCTGTAAATCTATTGTGGACATATAATTCCCTTGCTGAACAAAAGGCAATATAGTCCTTACAGTTACCATCTTGAACGTTGGTATCCTTACATAACGATTCAATAATTTTAGATCCAGAACTGGTCTGAAGGAATTCTCCTTCTTTGGTACAATGAAGAGATTTGAATAAAACCCCATCCCCTGTTCCGGAACTGGAACTGGCATAATTACTCCAGCCAACTCTAGATCTGAAACACAATTCAGAAATGCTTGAGCTTTCACTGGATTTACTGGGACATGGGAAAGAAAAAATCTCTTTGCAGGAGGTCTCATCTTGAAACCAATTCTGTACCCTTCTGAAACAATGTTCTGAATCCAAAGATTGTGAACAGAATTGATCCAAATTTCTTTGAAAAAACGTAACCTGCCCCCTACCAGCTGAACTGGAATGAGGGCCGTACCTTCATGTGAACTTAGAAGCAGGCTTTGCCTTTCTAGCAGGCTTGGATTTATTCCAGACTGGAGATGGTTTCCAAACTGAAACTGCTCCTGAGGACGAAGGATCAGGCTTTTGTTCTTTGTTGAAACGAAAGGAACGAAAACGATTGTTAGCCCTGTTTTTACCTTTAGACTTTTTATCCTGTGGTAAAAAAGTTCCTTTCCCACCAGTAACAGTTGAAATAATAGAATCCAACTGAGAACCAAATAATTTGTTTCCCTGGAAAGAAATGGAAAGTAGAGTTGATTTAGAAGCCATATCAGCATTCCAGGTCTTAAGCCATAAAGCTCTTCTGGCTAAGATAGCCAGAGACATAAACCTAACATCAACTCTAATAATATCAAAAATGGCATCACAGATGAAATTATTAGCATGCTGGAGAAGAATAATAATATCATGAGAATCACGATTTGTTACTTGTTGCGCTAGAGTTTCCAACCAAAAAGTTGAAGCTGCAGCAACATCAGCCAATGATATAGCAGGTCTAAGAAGATTACCTGAACATAGATAAGCTTTTCTTAGAAAAGATTCAATTTTTCTATCTAAAGGATCCTTAAACGAGGTACCATCTGACGTAGGAATGGTAGTACGTTTAGCAAGGGTAGAAATAGCCCCATCAACTTTAGGGATTTTGTCCCAAAATTCTAACCTGTCAGGCGGAACAGGATATAATTGCTTAAAACGTTTAGAAGGAGTAAATGAATTACCCAATTTATCCCATTCCTTGGAAATTACAGCAGAAATAGCATTAGGAACAGGAAAGACTTCTGGAATAACCGCAGGAGCTTTAAAAACCTTATCCAAACGTATAGAATTAGTATCAAGAGGACTAGAATCCTCTATTTCTAAAGCAATTAGTACTTCTTTAAGTAAAGAGCGAATAAATTCCATCTTAAATAAATATGAAGATTTATCAGCATCAATCTCTGAGATAGAATCCTCTGAACCAGAAGAGTCCAAAGAATCAGAATGATGGTGTTCATTTAAAAATTCATCTGTAGAGAGAGAAGATTTAAAAGACTTTTTACGTTTACTAGAAGGAGAAATAACAGACAAAGCCTTCTTTATGGATTCAGAAACAAAATCTCTTATGTTATCAGGAACATTCTGCACCTTAGATGTTGAGGGAACTGCAACAGGCAATGGTACATCACTAAAGGAAATATTATCTGCTTTAACAAGTTTGTCATGACAATTATTACAAACAACAGCTGGAGGAATAGCTACCAAAAGTTTACAGCAGATACACTTAGCTTTGGTAGATCCAGCAGGCAGTGGTTTTCCTGTAGTATCTTCTGGCTCAGATGCAACGTGAGACATCTTGCAATATGTAAGAGAAAAAACAACATATAAAGCAAAATAGATCAAATTCCTTATAAGACAGTTTCAGGAATGGGAAAAAATGCCAAACATCAAGCTTCTAGCAACCAGAAGCAAATGAAAAATGAGACTGAAATAATGTGGAGACAAAAGCGACGCCCATATTTTTTAGCGCCAAATAAGACGCCCACATTATTTGGCGCCTAAATGCTTTTGGCGCCAAAAATGACGCCACATCCGGAACGCCGACATTTTTGGCGCAAAATAACGTCAAAAAATGACGCAACTTCCGGCGACACGTATGACGCCGGAAACGGAAAAGAATTTTTGCGCCAAAAAAGTCCGCGCCAAGAATGACGCAATAAAATGAAGCATTTTCAGCCCCCGCGAGCCTAACAGCCCACAGGGAAAAAAGTCAAATTTTTGAGGTAAGAAAAAATATGATAATTCAATGCATAATCCCAAATATGAAACTGACTGTCTGAAAATAAGGAAAGTTGAACATTCTGAGACAAGGCAAATAAATGTTTGAATACATATATTTAGAACTTTATAAATAAAGTGCCCAACCATAGCTTAGAGTGTCACAGAAAATAAGACTTACTTACCCCAGGACACTCATCTACATGTTTGTAGAAAGCCAAACCAGTACTGAAACGAGAATCAGTAGAGGAAATGGAAACCCTAGGACACCTGTGTTTTATACTGTCCCCAAAGTCCATAAGGACAAACAGAGACCCCCGGGGAGACCTATTGTTTCCTCAGTGGAGTCAGTATTTACAAACATTTCCAAATTTTTGGATAAAATCTTGCAGCCTGAGGTCACTAGAATGTCAAGTTACATACAGGACACTAACAGTTTTTTGCAGAAGGCAAGGGATTTGGTTTTTCCTAGTGACAAGTACCTCCTGTTCACCATGGATGTACGTAGTTTATATACATCTATAAAACATGAAACAGGTATATCCATTATAAGAAAAACATTGATGGTGAACAGGAGGTACAATGAGATTGAAGTATCATTTTTGGAAGATCTATTACGTATTGTCCTATATTGGAATTATTTTATCTTTCAGGACAGCTGGTATGTCCAGGTGAGGGGGACTGCCATGGGCTCTAGCGTCGCCCCATCATACGCCAATCTCTTCATGTGTGAGTTTGAGGAGAATGTCGTCTATAAAAAACAGTTATTTAAACAATTTGGAGCCGTATGGTGGAGATATATAGACGATATTTTTGGCGTATGGTGGGGCGACGTTGAGTCCCTCATGCACTTTGTACAGGATTTAAATTCTGAAGTAAGGGATCTTTTCTTTACAGTGAGTATCAGTGAGGAATCTGTGTCCTTCCTCGATACGTTAGTTCTTAAGAAGGGCCACCATCTTGAATTTGACCTGTATAGAAAAGAGACAGACAGAAACAGTATACTGCAATTTAACAGCTTTCACCCTAGGCCATTGGTAAATTCACTCCCCAGGAGCCAACTGTTGAGGGTTAATAGGATTGTGGATGATGGAGAGACAAGGAGGGTAAGATTTAAAGAAATGTCCAAAAAGTTTATTGATAGAGGATACCCCAAAAAACTCCTTGATGACACTATAGCCTCTTTGGATAAAAAGAAAGAAAGAACATCTAAAGAAAACAGGCTTGTGTTTGTCAGCCAGTACAATCCTCTTAGTGACAAAGTTGCTAGGCTAATCCGTAAGAATTGGTACATCCTAAAGGAATGCAATTCCAATATAGTTCAGCTCCAGGAGCCTCCCATCATGGCTCACAAGAGAGTAAAAAGCCTGAGGGATCTCCTTGTGAGGACTGACATAGGCCCTACCAGACAAACCAGACAACAGCTAATTGGCAAGAAAAATACGGGAACTTTCCCCTGCCTTGGCTGTATGAGCTGCCATTCGGTAATAAAAGGAGCATTCTTCCATCATCCCCAAAGCGGAAAAAAGTTTTCCATTAAGGGGTACTATACCTGTGAGACCACTCACGTGGTATACTTGATCAAGTGTCCCTGTTCTTGCATCTATATAGGTGAGACCACCCGCAAGGTGAAAGACCGCATTGGTCAGCATAGGTCCAATATTAGATGCAACAACAGGGATGCCCCTGTCTCCAACCATTTCTTGGAGAAAGGACACCACATCAGCCAGCTTAGGTGGCAAATAATAGACCATATCCCCCCAAATAGAAGAGGCATGAATAGGGAGCGTCTATTAAAACAAAGAGAGATGTGGTGGGTGCATAAATTAGATAGTATGCACCCTAAGGGGCTTAACAGAGAATTTGATCTAAGCTGTTTTTTCTGAATTTTTTCTGAATTTTTTCTGAATTATTCCTGTGACTTGACTGTTCCTCTAAGTATCTTTAGCCTTATCAAATATTAAGTACCTTTGCTGTAGTTCTAGGCCCTTCCCTTGTTTTTAATTGTTCTCAATTGTCTGCACATATATATAAAAAAATCTTTTTAATTTCCTATGAAAAATTTTTTTTGTAAAATGTTTATGAAATGACTAATTAAATGTCAGTGAAAGTTAATAGGCAATATGT
This sequence comes from Bombina bombina, assembly GCF_027579735.1. Lineage (NCBI taxonomy): Eukaryota > Metazoa > Chordata > Amphibia > Anura > Bombinatoridae > Bombina > Bombina bombina. The sequence continues at coordinate 370,946,516 of NC_069501.1, read as the reverse complement.
ATATTGTAGTTAAATGAAATTTTCATATATAGTATTAGGTAATTTTTTTAGTGAAATTCTATGTATTCTTTAGGACTTAGTAATATATTCAATTTAAATGATTCAATTTGTACATAAGTTTTGTACGTGTATGTATATTATCTGGCCACTAGTGGGAGCCCTCTCCACACAACAATTTGAGAGGGCGCCAAAATTTGGGTATTTAAAGATGCAATATGGCCATTGTATTAATATCAAGCATGAATAAGGTGCTGTGACACCGAAACGTCGCTATTTGTGTCTGAATAAAGTTGGTTTGACAAAGTGCTGGAGACCTTGCTTATCTTTTCTATCAGTACAGCTTGGGGATCCCTTGAGCTGGACCTGTAACAAGGAAGTTTGGTGTTCTGATGAGATGCCATCAGATCCAATTCCGGCGTGCTCCTTTGACGGATCAATGATGCGAACACCTCCAGATGGAGTTCCCACTCCCTCGGATGAAAAGTCTGACGACTTAGAAAATCCACTTCCCATTTCTCTACTCCTGGGATATAGATTGCCGACAGATGGCAAGAGTGAGCCTCCGCCCATCGGATTATTTTTGAAACCTCTATCATCGCTAGAGAACTCCTTGTTCCCCCTTGATGATTGATATATGCTACAGTCATGATATTGTCCGACTGGAATCTTATGAATTTGGCCAAAGCCAACTGAGGCCATGCCTGAAGCGTGTTGAATATTGCTCTCAGTTCCAGAATATTGATTGGTAGTAGAGACTCCTCCTGAGTCCAAACACCCTGAGCCTTCAGGGAATTCCAGACTGCACCCCAGCCCAAGAGGCTGGCATCCATCGTCACTATTACCCATGCTGGTCTGCGGAAGCACATTCCCTGGGACAGATGATCCTGTGAAAACCACCAAAGAAGAAAGTCTCTGGTCTCTTGATCCAGATTTATCTGAGGAGATAAATTTGCATAATCCCCATTCCACTGTCTGAGCATGCACAGCTGCAGTGGTCTGAGATGAAAGCGAGCAAACAGAACGATGTCCATTGCTGCTACCATTAATCCAATGACCTCCATACACTGAGCCACTGATGGCCGAGGAATGGACTGAAGTGCTCGGCAAGTATTTAGAATCTTTGACTTTCTGACCCCCGTCAGAAATATTTTCATGTCTACCGAGTCTATCAGAGTTCCCAAGAATGGAACTCTTGTTAGTGGAACTAGTGAACTCTTTTTTATATTCATTTCCCAACCGTGAGTTCTTAGAAATGCCAACACGATGTCCGTGTGAGATTTGGTCAGATGATAAGTTGATGCCTGGATCAAAATGTCATCCAGATATGGCGCCACTGCTATGCCCCGCGGCCTGAGAACCGCCAAAAGGCATCCTAGAACCTTCATGAAGATCCTGGGTGCTGTGGCCAACCCGAAGAGAAGAGCCACAAACTGAAAATGTTTGTCCAGGGGGGGAACTTCCGGGAGGCGGCCATGACTGGTCGCATATTCATCAGCTCTCCTCATCATTAGCACAAATCCACCAAAAACCCTTTTTATTTACCCTGCTACAAGGATTATTTTGAGCCAACCTAGCACAGATGAACAATACCCAGGGTATTGGACTTTTACCCTTTGATTTGAAGCTACTCGCACCACCCCGGCAAGGCACAAAGGCTGCGGCCTATTAACTTAATCCCCCGGCGGAGCGAACATCTGCTTCTGTCGTTAAGAAGCAGGGATATACTGTGAAACTCTGCAAGGTGTCAATGCAATAAGACACTACAAGCTATCCCATGAACATTGCTTATTGCGTGTGTACTCAACGCTTGGTCATAGGTGTTTTGATATGGAGATCCCCGCGAACTTCTTCGCAGAACTGCGCAGCTTACTAGAGAGCCATCATGCTGCCTTAGAGAGCAAACTCTATCACTCCTCTACGAATGGTGACATTCGCCTATTCCCACAACCTGCCTGCCCTGCAATTGACTCGCCTGGCTGCAGGGGTGGCGGCGTCTTGGGGCCCCGGCGCCTTCACCCTCCTTTCGCTGGGCCTGCAGCAATAACTGCCTGTCAGAGTGAGGTAGGGTCAGCGCGACAGGGCACTATGCTGAAAAATAGACCGGAGACTGCTGCCGATGACTCAGCACATATATCCCAGTCCTGTGCCCCTCTAACTGCTGACCCCCTAAGCACTAATCAGCAAGGCAGCCCCCAGAGGGACTCACACACTGCTCCTGCTAAACATGTGGTCCCGGGCACCGGATACAATCAAGTTATGTGTACCACAGAGAGCCGCACTCAAAGTCCGGGAGCAGAAGAAAAAGATGCTGACATCAGCGGACCTACAACTATTCTAACCCGACAGCGGCTGCTTGTGGGATTTGCCATAAAGGAGATCCTGACTGAAGCCTACACTAGGATTACCAAACGCACGCAACAGCGGACAGCATAGCACTTACGAGTACCTCTTTTCCTAGTTAGCCGCTCACATTCACCCTTAACTTACCTAAACTGGGACCCGGGTGGCGTGCTGAGGACTGCTCTTCAAGGACTGGTTGGACTTCACTGCTCACAGGCACCACTTGTTCTTGTCAGTTCACCGTGAGTTAAATAGACCATCAGTGGTCCCTTCTAAACTAACTACACCATACATTGTTAAGGAAGGTGACAACTAGGGAGACTCTCTTTGCCCACGTCGGCCAGTGTAGTGTTGGGCATAATGAGGGTTGTGTTTTTTTAACTTAGTCTAACTCATGAATAGATGCCCTTGCTTTTTGATGTTCCATGCTCTTCAGGGTCAGAACATTTATCTTATTGCCCCGAATTAAGATAACGATTCAACAACATTCCATGTATTACCACTTTAAGACTTTGAACTTACCTACTAATTGGGAGCTAATCTCTTTCTGACACACCATTTGTTGTATTATGCATAGTTTTTGTTTTTGTTTTATGGGACCTTATTAATGCTCAGCAAAAACGATTACCTTTTCAGCCTTTTATCTATGCATCTATCTAACTTACATATAGGCTGATGTAGGCATACAACTCAAAATATCTTGAAGCAATTGAGTCATACATCTTGTTCATCTCCCTAGCAATTTTGCTTACCAAGTGGGGATGGTGCCCTGCTGTCAGCGGCCGAGATGGCGGGGCATCTCCCTACAATTTAAATGTGTATATTTGTTAGACTTAAACTATGTACTAGAGTTTACAATTACCAAGATTGGAAACTACATCTAGCCACAACTATATATATAGGCACACATTAATATTTATCTGTCCCAATTAGCGATCTAGCCCTAACCTGGAATATCTGTTTATCTTATTGATATTAGTCTGTATTGCTACTCCTAAAGGACCCCATCTAGAGGCCGAATATACCTTTCTCCCCTCTTAGTGGTCAGATCACCCCTCATCCTATATAGATAAAAGCTGTAAATCTCCTCCTTGAAGTATACATATAGCGTAGTCCTGATTGTGCTTAACAATATCTCCCGTGTGCTAGGCGGCCTTGCTCACACATTTCATTCTGCAAAAGAGAGGATCCCATTTTGCGGGACCTTTCCCTATTGAGACAGCACAGTTTCCCAAAAGCCTGAGCGTCTATCTGTTATTTATGTCTTAGCCTTTCTCTCTGCCCACTTAGCAGTAGGGATCTCCAGTAATGAGAATACATTCTGCATCATGAACAAACACAGCTTTATCAAATGACCCTTTTTTTTATATATATATCCTAAGCGTCTGCACCTTATTTACTTGTGTTTGCTTGTTCTACAGTTATTAGCTAAAGTTTTCATAGCTTACTTAACCATGTTTCACACCTTCTACTACTAAACCTCAAAAAGGAAAAAAGAGAGGTTCTCATTTAAGGATCCAAAAGTGTTTTTTTACTTTTGAAATAGCCCCCATACTATGAATATATATCACTAGCTAAGGTCCAAGAGTGACCTTTTTCAACATCTAGGGAGCTTACAGAATGTTAGGCATTGCACTTCCATAACAGCATTTTGTATCTTCTTTTCAGGTATGCACTGTGCTTCTGTTCAAACCTGTATTATTATTATCTATCTGTTACTTTTCATTGTGATGTTTTGCTACTATACTTTATGTATGCCTTATTCAGAACCTCAATAAAAAAAAAAAAAAAAAAAAAAAAAATGTTTGTCCAGGAAGGCAACCTTAGGAACCGATGATGATCCTTGTGAATAGGAATATGAAGGTATGCATCCTTCAAGTCCACAGTAGTCATATATTGACCCTCCTGGATCATTGGCAAAATTGTTCGTATAGTCTCCATCTTGAATGATGGGATTCTGAGAAATTTGTTTAGGTATTTGAGATCTAAAATTGGTCTGAAAGTTCCCTCTTTTTTGGGAACCATGAACAGATTTAAGTAAAACCCTTGTCCCTGTTCTAGTTTTGGAACTCCCATGGTATAGAGGTCGTTTACACAGCGTAAGAACGCCTCTTTTTTTGTCTGGTCTACAGACAAGCGTGAAAGATGAAATCTCCCTCTTGGGAGAAATTCCTTGAATTCCAGCTGATACCACTGGGTCACAATTTCCAATGCCCAGGGATCCTGAACATCTCTTGCCCAAGCCTGAGCAAAGAGAGAAAGTCTGCCCCCTACTAAATCTGGTCCCGGATCGGGGGCTGCCCCTTCATGCTGTCTTGGTAGCAACAGTGGGCTTCTTGGCTTGTTTACCTTTGTTCCAGGCCTGGTTAGGTCTCCAGACTGACTTGGATTGAGCAAAATTCCCTTCCTGCTTTGTGGTGGAAGAGGAAGCAGAGGGTCCTCCTTTAGAGTTTCGAAAGGAATGAAAATTATTTTGTTTACCCCTCATCTTCACAGCCTTATCCTGAAGCAGGGAATGACCTTTACCTCCAGTAATGTCAGAAATGATTTCCTTCAATTCAGGCCCGAATAGGGTCTTACCTTTAAAAGGAATAGCTAAAAGCTTAGATTTTGATGACACATCAGCAGACCCAGATTTAAGCCATAACACTCTACGCACTAAGATGGCAAAACCTGCATTTTTCGCCGCTAATTTAGCCATTTGAAAAGCAGCATCAGTAATAAAAGAATTAGCTAGCTTGAGAGCCTTACTTCTATCCAAAATGTCATCTAATGGGGTCTCGACCTTAAGAGACTCTTCTAGAGCATCAAACCAAAAAACTGGAACAATGCAAGCTATAGGTTGTAAAAGAAACCCCTGATGAATAAATAATTTCTTTAGAAGACCCTCTAACTTTTTATCCATAAGATCTTTGAAAGCACAACTGTCCTCAATAGGTATAGTTTTATGCTTAGCCAGGGTAGAAATAGCTCCCTCCACCTTAGGGACCGTTTGCCAAGAGACCCCGAATGGTGTCAGATAAGGGAAACAATTTCTTAAAATTAGGAGGGGGAGAGAACGGAATACCTGGTCTATCCAATTCCTTTTGTAACAATGTCCGAAATTCTTTTAGGAACTGGAAAAACATCAGTGTAAGTAGGCACCTCTAGATATTTGTCCATCTTACACAATTTCTCTGGTGGTATCACAATAGGGTCACAATCATCCAGAGTCGCTAAAACCTCCAGGAGTAACAGACGGAGGTGTTCAAGCCTAAATTTAAAGGACATCATGTCCGAATCTGTCTGAGGCAACACATTTGCTGATTCTGAAAGTTCTCCCTCAGACAGCAATTCCCCGACCCCCAAATCAGAGCACTGTGAGGGTACATCGGAAATGGCTAATAAAGCATCAGAGGGTTCAGTATGCACTGTAATACCTGATCTACTGCATTTACCCTTTTAAACAGGCAGTTTAGATAATACCTCTGTAAGGGTAGTAGACATAACTGCAGCCATATCTTGTAGAGTAAAAGAATTAGACGCACTAGAAGTACTTGGCGTCGCTTGACTGGGCGTTAAAGGTTGTGACACTTGGGGAGAATTGGATGGCATAACCTGATTCTCTTCAGACTGAGAATCATCCTTAGACATACTTTTATTATTTAAAATATGTTCTTTGCAGTGTAAGGCCCTTTCAGTACAAGAAGGACACAATGTAAGAGGGGGTTCCACAATGGCTTCTAAACACATAGAGCATTGACTTTCCTCAATGTCAGACATGTTGAACAGGCTAGTAATAACCACCAAAGTCGTGAAAACACTTTATTTATTGAAGAAAACAATTTTTGAAAAAAAGTACTGCGCCTTTAAGAGATAAAAAAGCGCACAATTTTCCCAAATCTGCTTAAGAGGTTAACAAATGTTCAATTTTAACGTATATCTATCCTAGATTGCAGTCTTATATTGCACCACAAGTAAGGGACAAATTAACCCTCTAAAGGAATAATGGGACACAAAACCGTTATGAAAAAAATTGAGACAACCCCCTGCACCTCGCCACAGCTCTGCTGTGGTGCCTACCTGCCCTCAGGGATCTGGTAAACGTCTTACTATGACTCCGGTAGACAATTTCTTAGTTAGGGCCCAACCCGGAGCTGAAGTTTGCTGCCTCCTTGACAAAATCAACTGCGCATCTGAGGCACGAAAATTAGGCCCCGCCCATCATATGCAATGTACTCTCAGCCTAAACAACCGCAAGTAAAGCAGAACAGAACTAGCCATGTGGTAGAAGCATCTTAAATTGTATGATTATAACCATTTGAACCCCCAGCACAATGTACAACACCAGTTATATTGAACCGTTTTGCAATAAAAACCGTTATGCTGCCCCAGTGTCTAAACCATGCTGCCATAATTGCTTGCTGCATTTAGCCCTGATACAAATAAAATACATAGGATTTCAGTAATACCCCTTCTTATGTCTATAGGATTACTGCTTAACCCTTCCCTGTTTGGGAACTATGTCAGCCAGTTCTGATATATCACAGTCTCCTCAGAAAAAAATGACTGAACATACCTCAATGCTTGTAGCATGAAAACGTTCCCCACACTGAAGATTCTCTAGTACTCCTCAGCCATTCTGTGGGAACCCACATGGATCTTAGTGACATCTGCTAAGATCATCAACCTCCAGGCAGAAATCTTCTTCTAAATGCTGCCTGAGGAAAAATAGTACTCACCGGTACCATTTAAAATAAAAAATTCTTGATTGAAGAAAACTAAAAACTAACATTTTAACACCTCTTTCACTTTACCTCTTCCTATTACTAGTATAGGCAAAGAGAATGACTGGGGTGGAGAGAAGGGAGGAGCTATATATACAGCTCTGCTGTGGTGCTCTTTGCCACTTCCTGTTAGCAGGAGGATAATATCCCACAAGTAAGGATGAATCCGTGGACTCGTCGTATCTTGTAGAAGAAATTGGATTTTTCATAGATCTCATACTTTTCAGTTCTTTAGGTAAGTATTTTACATCTAGATGTAGCAGTGTGGATAATATATATGGCTTGACTAAATTAGGTCTCTTAACGAGTAATGTTCATATGTGGTCAACCAATCTATAGCTATTTTCGTGATACATACTGTACCTAGATCATGCAATTTTAAACAACTTTCTGATTTACTGTTATCAAATTTGCTTTGTTCTCTTGGTATCCTTTGCTGAAAGTATACCTATTGAAGCTCTGAAGCAGCAATACACTACTGGGAGCTAGCTGATGATTGGTGGTTGCACATATATGCTTCTTGTGATTGGCTCACCAGATGTTTTCCGCTAGCACCCAACAGTGCATTGTTGTTCCTTCAAAAAAGGAAACCAAGAGAATGAAGCAAATTTGATAACAAATCAAATGAAAAGTTGTTTTAAATGTTATGCTCTCAATCATGAAAGACAAGTTTTGGGTTTCATATCTCATTAGAGGTCAACATACTAGTAGACCATCCTCACCCACTTGACTCTTCTACCATTGAGTTGTCTAGTACCTTAACAACATTTTCAAGGTTGACAACAGAGAGTTAAAGGGACACTAAAGTCAATATTAAACTTCATGATTCAGATAGAACACGTCATTTTAAACAACTTTTCTATTTACTTTCATCATCAATTTTTATATAGACATTTTATGAGGCACCAGCTCTTACTGAGCATGAGCAGTGTATACGTATATGAGCCTGTAATTGGCTAATGGCTGTCACATGCTACAGTGGGCAGGAAAATGAAGAAACTTTCTCAAATTTCTCAGAAAAAAAAAATCTACTGATAATTTGGAATTGTCTGATAATTGTGTATCTATAGACTGTTATACTGTATTTAATGGTCCTTTAAGTTATATGCCCCTGTGATGGATATCATTTTAAGGTAATTTCATAGGAGATACAAACAAAACAAAATCACAAACTCTGCCCATATTTCTTTCTAAAGTGTAAGATTTTTTAGTGGGGGAGTGACTGATTTATTTGACATTTAAGTGCTATTGCTCAGGTGTGTACTCACTGTTGTATATTGTTTATACATTATATATATATATATATATATATATATATATATATATATATATATATATATATAAATAAAATATTTATTATTTGATAGCGTTTGTTTTATAATCATTGATTAGGACTAGAATTCTCTAGAAATGGCACTGCGTTGGACAATAATATTTAAAAAAATCTACTTTATTTAGAAATATAAATACTAATGAGACTTTGGAAAATAATATTGTTTGCTTTATCTCATTGCTGTCAAAGTGTGTTTGGCACAAAGCTGCTGAGTCAATAATTTGATGCACGTAGAACATGTTCTTATTGTAGAGTACATGGAAGTAGCAATACGCTGGACTAGCTCTGTTGTCATCCAAACAAAGATGTCACAAACGGGATTTTTTTTCAAGTCAGAGACTATGATTTCATCCCCTGATGATAATTATTAATTATATTATATAGTTACTTTATTCTGCTTAGATAAAAGTTTTAAACCAGTGGCGTGCACCGCTTTTCTGGCATGGGTATATAATCACAGAGGCAATCAATGGGCCCAAATTCAGATTAGTGAATTTAACCCCTTAGTGACCACAGCACGTTTCAATTTCTTACGGTTTGGGACCAGGGCTATTTTTAAATTTCTGCTGTGTTTGTGTTTAGCTGTAATTTTCCTCTTACTCATTTACTGTAACCACACATATTATATACCGGTTTTCTCACCATTAAATGAACTTTCTAATGATACCATTATTTTCATCATATCTTATAATTTACTATAATTTTTTTTATAAAATATGATGAAAAAATACACACTTTTTCTAACTTTGACCCCCAAAATCTGTTACACATCTACAACCACCAAAAAACACCCATGCTAAATAGTTTCTAAATTTTGTCCTGAGTTTAGAAATACCCAATGTTTACATGTTCTTTGCTTTTTTTGCAAATTATAGGGCAATAAATACAAATTGCACTTTGCTATTTCCAAACCATTGGGTTTTTTTTTTTCTCAAAATTAGCGGTAGTTACATTGCAACACTGATATCTGTCAGGAATGCCTGAATATCCCTTGACATGTATATACCCAAAGTATTGATCTTGGCCCATTTTGGTATATTTCATGCCGCCATTTCACTGCCAAATGCGATCAAATAAAAAAAAAAATTCACTTTTTCACAAACTTTAGGTTTCTCACTGAAATTATTTACAAACAGCTTGTGCAATTATGGCATAAATGGTTGTAAATACTTCTCTGGGATCCCCTTTGTTCAGAAATAGCAGACATATATGACTTTGGCATTGCTTTTTGGTAATTAGAAGGCTGCTAAATGCCGCGCACCACACTTGTATTATACCCAGCGGTGAAGGGGTTAATTAGGTAGCTTAATTTTAGCTTTAGTGTAGAGATCAGCCTCCCACCAATCAGCAGATAGAACCTAGGTTATTTGCTGCTTTTGAGCTTACCTAGATAAACATTTCAGTAAAGGATAAGAAGAGAAGAAAGCAAATTAAATAATAGAGATAAATTGGAAAGTTGTTTAAAATTGTATTCTCTGGGGCAGTGGTTGACAAATCTGTTTAAAAATTAGGAGCCAGTATGAAAATTTAGGAGCCAGGCATACTTTTAGGAGCCAAACAGTGGTATTTGTATATAGATATTAGGGGCGCAATCCGATATAGATCGTAGTTAGCGGCGCAAGCGAGGCAACCCCCGCCGCCCGTAGTTTCAGCTCGCAAACTCGAGCTATCCCATGTACGGCGCCGTCAGAGGCTAAAGTGCCGTAACTCTGACAAACCAGCGATGTCCAGAAATCTGCGTAAGTACAAATTTCTGGAGTCGCCAGTGACTTACGGCACTTTAGAAACTGCCGGCGCCTACAAAACCTGACTAAGTTATAAAATCACCGTACTGTCTAACACACCTCCCAAACATAGCCCGACACGTCTAACCCTCTATCCGCTATCCCCCCCTCACTATCCTAACAATAAAAAATTTATTAACCCCTAAACCGCCGCTCCCGGACACCGCCGCCAGCTATATTAAATCTATAACCCCCTAATGTGAGCCCCTACCCCACCGCCATCTACCTTACCTACCCCCTAAAGTGAGCCCCTTACACCACCACCATCTACCTTACCTACCCCCTAAAGTGAGCTCCTACCCCGCCGCCATCTATTTTAAAAATATTAACCCCTAATTTAATCCCCCTACACCGCCACCACCTATATTAAACATATTAACCCCTAATCTAATCCCCCTACATCGCCGCCACCTATATTAAGCACATTAACCCCTCATCTAATCCCCCTACACCGCCACCAGCTATATTAACTATATTAACCCTAATTATATTAGGGTTAATATAGTTAATATCGTTATTATATTCTATATATTAACTATATTAACCCTAATTATATTAGGGTTAATATAGTTAATATCGTTATTATATTATATATATTAACTATATCAACCCTAATTATATTAGGGTTAATATAATTAATATCGTTATTATATTATATATATATATTAAGTATAATAACCCTATCTAACTCTAACATCCTAACTAAATTCTTATTAAAATAAATCTAATTAATATTAATATTATTAATTAAAATATTCCTATTTAAATCTAAATACTTACCTATAAAATAAACCCTAAGATAGCTACAATGTTATTAATAATTACATTGTAGCTATTTTAGGGTTTATATTTATTTTACAGGTAACTTGGTATTTATTTTAACTAGGTACAATAGCTATTAAATAGTTAATAAATATTTAATAGCTACCTAGTTAAAATAATTACCAATTTACCTGTAAAATAAATCCTAACCTAAGTTACAAATACACCTACCCTATCAATAACGTAAATAAACTACAAATATCTAAACTAAAATACAATTAAATAAACTAAACTAAATTACAAAAAAAAACAAAACACTAAATTACAAAAAATAAAAAAAGATTACAAGATTTTTAATCTAATAAAATAATAAAGCCCCCCAAAATAAAAAAAATTCCCTACCCTATTCTAAATTAAAAAAGTTAACAGCTCTTTTACCTTACCAGCACTTAAAAGAGCCTTTTGCCGGGCATGCCCCAAAGAAAACAGCTCTTTTGCCTGTAAAAAAAACCACAATACCACCCCCCAACATTACAACCCACCACCCACATAGCCCTATTCTAAACCCACCCAAACCCCCCTTAAAAAAAAACCTAACACTACCCCCCTGAAGATCTCCCTACCTTGTCTTCACCCAGCCGGGCAGAACTCTTCATCCGATCCTGGCGATGTCTTCAATCAAGCGGCAGAGAAGTCTTCTTCCATCCGGACGATGTCTTTAATCAAGCGGCAGATAAGTCTTCTTCCATCCGGGCAATGTCTTCAAGCAAGCGGCAGAGAAGTCTTCTTCCATCTGGGCGATGTCTTCAAGCAAAGCGGCATCTTCAATCTTCTTTCTTCGCTCCTCCGCCGTGGAGCATCCATCCGGCACGACGACTGAACGAGGAATGAGGTACCTTTAAATGACGTCATCCAAGATGGTGTCCGTTGAATTTCGATTGGCTGATAGGATTCTATCAGCCAATCGGAATTAAGGTAGAAAAATCTGATTGGCTGATTGAATCAGTCAATCAGATTCAAGTTCAACCTAAATAAAGTTATTAACCCCTATCCTGCCGCTCCCCACAGCCGCGGCGACCTAAATAAAGCTATTAACCCCTATCCCGCCGCTCCCCGACACCGCCGCCACTAAATAAACTTATTAACCCCTAAACCTCTGGCCTCCCACATCATCACCACTAACTAAACCTATTAACCCCTAAACCATCAGCCCCCCACATCGCCAAAAACTAAATTAAGCTATTAACCCCTAAACCTAACAAACCCTTAACTTTAAATTAAAATTACAACATCCCTATCTTAATATAAATTAAAACGTACCTGTAGAATTAAAATAAACTAATTTCAAACTATTAATTAACCTACCCTAACTCTTACCATTATACTAAAATTAAATCAAACCACCAATTAAATAAACTAAATTACATATTAAAAAAACCTAACCCTACTAAAATTATTTAAATATACAATTAAACCTTATTAAAAGTACTAAATTACAACAACAAAACGCACTAAGTTACAAAAACAAACGCTAAACTATGAAAAATAAAAAAACAAATTATCAAAAATAAAAAATGTTTACACCTAATCTAATAGCCCTATCAAAATAAACTAGCCCCCCCAAAATAAAAAAAACCCTAGCCTACAATAACCTACCAATGACCTTAAAAGGGCCTTTTGTGGGGCATTGCCCCACAGATATCAGCTCTTTTACCTGTAAAAAAAATACAAACACCCCCCCAACAGTAAAACCCACCACCCAACCAACCCCCCCAAATAAAAATCCTAACTCTAAATGAAACCTAAGCTACCCATGAAAAGGGCATTTGTATGGGTATTGCCCTTAAAAGGGTATTTAGCTCTTTTACATTGCCCAAACCCTAATCTAAAAATAAAACCCATCCAAAAAAACCTTAAAAAAACCCAAGACTAACCCCGACGATCCACTTACAGTTCTTGAAGTCCTGCTTGAAGCATCCATCAAGCCGGCAAGAAGTCTTCATCCATGCGGCAAGAAGTCTTCATCCAGGCGGACTCTTCTATCTTCATCCAGCCGGCGAAGTCATCATCCATGCGGCAAGAAGTCTTCATCTAGGCGGCCTCTTCTATCTTCATCCAGCCGGCGCAGAGCGGGTCCATCCTGAAGCCATCCGACGCGGAGCTCCTCTTCTTGCGTTCGCCGCCGTAAATTGATGCTTAAATGCAAGGGACGTGATTCAAGATGGCGTCCTTGCATTCCTATTGGCTGATTTGAGTGTTAAATTCAAATCAGCCAATAGGAGGCGAGCTTCTGAAATCCTATTGGCTTTTCAAATCAGCCAATAGGATGAGAGCTACTGAAATTCTATTGGCTGATTTGAACAGCGGAATAGAGGTTAATACATTTTATTTAGGTTGCGGCGATGTCGGGGGTGGCAGATAAGGGGTGTTTAGACTCGGGTTTATGTTAAGTGTAAACGTAACTTGTTTTCTACCATAGAAACCAATGGGGTATATTTCATTCTCTTGCAGCATCGAACATAAGCTTTCGGTGCTTTCAGACTCCCATTGATTTCCATGGCATCCACGGCCTCAAGGGTGGCGGATTGAAAACCAGGTAAGATGCGTCGGAATAGCCGCAAGCGTACCTGTTAACTATTTGATAAATGGGGAAAAGTGTCAAATAGAGCTGAATGTGTATTCGGAACATCTGTAATGACGTAAGCATCGATCTGCGTCAGATTGAGATCATGGGATCGTATGTTAAGTCACAAATTTCAACATTTGCCGGTCTTGAGGCTTTAATAACTAGGTCTGATCCATCTCGCAACAATTACAATGCGGAATTCCAGCGAATTTTCGGTTGACACTTTGATAAATAGGACCCTCTATCTGAATCCTGAAATAATTTTTGGGGGTTTCATGTCCCTTTAAGGGTGTAACAAATTTCTCTTATAAAACACACACCACATACATTCTCATACAACACACACCACACATACAAACTCCCAAACAACACACACTCACATACAACACACACTAACATACAACACACACTCACATACAACACACACTCACATACAACACACACACTCATACAACATACACACACACTTTCATACAGCACACACTCTCATACAACACACATACTCTCATAAAACACACACCACAAACACACTCTCATACCACACACACTCCCAAACACACACATACCCTCATACAACACACACACACACCTCACACACTCATACAACACACACACTCTCATACAACACACGACACACACACACCACATACATTTATACAACATACACACACATTCTCTTACAACACACACACTCCCAAACAACACACACATACTACACATACTCTCATACAACACACACACCACACACTCTCATACAACACACACACACAACACACACTCTCATACAACACACACCACACACACTCTCAAACAACACACACATACTCTCATAAAACACACACCACACACACTCTAATACAACACACTCTAATACAACACACACCCTCTCCCAAACAACACACACTCACATACGGCACACACACACTCATACAACATACACACACATTCTCTTACAACACACAACACACACACACTCCCAAACAACACACATACCACACATACTCTCATACAACACACACACCACACACTCTCATACAACACACACACTCTCATAAAACACACACCACGCACACTCTCCCAAACACACACACTCACATACGACACACACACACTCATACAACACACAACACACACACTCCCAAACAACGCACACATACTATACATACTCTCATACAACACACACACACACCACACACTCTCATACAACACACACAGTCTCATACCACACACACTCCCAAACAACACACACACTCATACAACACACACACCACACTCTCATACATCACACACACAGACACACTCTCCTACAACACACACACAATTCCCAGTGACCCAGTAAACATGGTATTGTGGTTTTATGGCCCTTTTAATCTCTTGTCTCCTCTCTTTAGTGAAAGGCACATGATCCCTCCATTTACCCCTGCCCTAGGAACATATAGAAGTACTGCCCTCGACCTGCAAAATGCCCCACTATAAGGACCAGAGAAACATAAAGGGACCACACACTCTCTACTTGACCAACCATGATTTTTGGAGGGACTACTGGAGCATATTAATACATTTTGGGGTGGTAACACTATTCTATATACACCTGAAAAGAGGGTTTTATTACACGGGTTCAGAGAAAGGTATAATAACTACTCTATGTGTCTGGTAGGAAGGAGTTTATAACTGTCTCTTCAGTTATGCATGTTAGGAAAACAGAATATAAAATGTATGAGGCAAAGATGTTTTTGTACTCAGGACTGCTGATCATAGGCAATAGGCTGAGGAGTGTTTCTGAAATTATTTGCTGCACTGCATTTTTGCTTAATCATAAGACTATAAGACGATATGCTGATAATACAGGGCCATTAAACACCTTGCCATGAATTTGTTTTAAAATATTTTTAAAAATCAACAAACCAACTGTGTGTGAAATCTTTCTGAACAATTTAACAATTGTTTTTCAATGGTCAAACTAAACACACCATATACCTAATATGGAGAAGCCAATCTCTGTATGCTACTGGGGTAGACATGGCTACACACACACAGCCACCAAACAATATATTCCTCTCCCCATATAAAGAAAACCAACAGAAAAAGCATTATTCTATACCTAAAGCCCTCTCCAGGTTTTTGAAAACCTAAGCATATTTATGTGAAACTGCCTGTAGTACACACACACAGCGCGCATATCTACATATGCCTTTACAAACAACATCACACATGACAGTTATATGCTGCAATATTAATTACCTGTGTTTAGCACGCCTGTAATACACACAGCGCGCATATCTACATATGCCTTTACAAACTACATCACACATGACAGTTATATGCAGCAATTATAATTACCTGTGTTTAGCAGGCCTGTAATACACACAGCGCGCATATCTACATATGCCTTTTCTAACTACGTCACACATGACAGTTATATGCTGCAATAATAATTACCTGTGTTTAGCAGACCTGTAATACACACAGCGCTCATATCTACATATGCCTTTACTAACTACATCACACATGACAGTTATATGCAGCAATAATAATTACCTGTGTTTAGCAGGCCTGTAATACACACAGCGCGCATATCTACATATGCCTTTACTAACTACATCACACATGACAGTTATATGCAGCAATAATAATTACCTGTGTTTAGCAGACCTGTAATACACACAGCGCGCATATCTACATATGCCTTTACCAACTACATCACACATGACAGTTATATGCAGCAATAATAATTACCTGTGTTTAGCAGGCCTGTAATACACACAGCGCGCATATCTACATATGCCTTTACTAACTACATCACACATGACAGTTATATGCTGCAATAATAATTACCTGTGTTTAGCACGCCTGTAATACACACAGCGCGCATATCTACATATGCCTTTACTAACTACATCACACATGACAGTTATATGCTGCAATAATAATTACCTGTGTTTAGCACGCCTGTAATACACACAGCGCGCATATCTACATATGCCTTTACTAACTACATCACACATGACAGTTATATGCTGCAATAATAATTACCTGTGTTTAGCAGGCCTGTAATACACACAGCGCGCATATCTACATATGCCTTTACTAACTACATCACACATGACAGTTATATGCAGCAATAATAATTACCTGTGTTTAGCAGACCTGCAATACACACAGCGCTCATATCTACATATGCCTTTACTAACTACATCACACATGACAGTTATATGCTGCAATAATAATTACCTGTGTTTAGCAGACCTGTAATACACACAGCGCGCATATCTACATATGCCTTTACTAACTACATCACACATGACAGTTATATGCTGCAATAATAATTACCTGTGTTTAGCAGGCCTGTAATACACACAGCGCGCATATCTACATATGCCTTTACTAACTACATCACACATGACAGTTATATGCAGCAATAATAATTACCTGTGTTTAGCAGTATACAATACACTCATTTGCGGTCCTGAAACAAATCAGTTCCCTCACTGATCGCATTTTTAATTTGGCCAAAAATGAATAAAGTTGATATAAAGAGAAGGTAGCGACTAGTTCCCATCCTGGTTAAAGGGCCTGTGGTGTCAAAGCAGTCACGTGACACAGAGAGCAGCTGCTTGAATGGCTCTGTGTGTAATGCACAGCTGATATGAAGAGGTTAACCACGTTTCCGGGATATTGTATTTATTTGCTGTCGTCAGGGAGCCGCTATTACAATGGATTTCGATGGGGTATAGCGCCAAGGACGAGCACCTATAGCTCTGAACAGTGGGCTAACTAGCTAGTTTGGAAAATGTACTAAGAAAAGAGCGCCTCAAATCGGCTAGGTGTTATACAATATGTAGAGTGTGTATTTAGAAATATTTTAATTGTAAATCTAGTACTTTACACAAGAATAAAACATGCCACGGTGGGTACAGTGGTAATAAATGACAATAAAAACAATAAGATGTGGATCCACTCTTGTACAAATTGAATATTGAATATATCTATATAAAAACACCAAACAATAAAATGATGCAGAGGCAAAAATAATAGTAGCCCCAATAAAAATATGAGAAAGTTAAAATTACAAACAATGTCTGAAAGAAATCAATCCAATGTGTAGATTAAAAAATACAGTAAATCAAATGTATGGATTGCTGATATCGACTAGGAGGAGGATACCGTAAGAGATATTGTGTACCAGTGTTGGTGGTGATAATGTGAAAAAAAAAGGGAGTGAAAAATTATCCTTAGTGATTGCAAATATAAAGAAAACAGACAGTGTCAACTTGCTTATTCAAAAGTGAAAAAAATTATGTGAAAAATTGAAAAAATTACAAAGGAAAAAATGAAAAAATGCTGCTCAAAAAATGAAAAAAAAAGAACAAAGTCAGTGATCCAAAAAAAAAAAAAAGGAAAAAAGAGAACAAAGTCAGTGATTGTAATCCAACAAACAAGAACCCTAAAAAAGGCTAAATGTGAAGATCCAAATAAAGATCAAAGGTTAATAATGTGTGGAAAAGGAAACCTTATTTTCCTAGTGGTGAGAGTCCATCTGAGGTTCCTGATGGTGAGAATAAAGTCAACAGTCTTTTAGGTCAAACCCAATTAGTGGGATAGTGTTCCTGTTCCTGATGGTGAGAACCTTTGGTGGTTGGGAGAAACTCCAATCCAAAAAAAAATCTTTTCTTTCATGTAATTAGCAAGAGTCCATGAGCTAGTGACGTATGGGATATACATTCCTACCAGGAGGGGCAAAGTTTCCCAAACCTCAAAATGCCTATAAATACACCCCTCACCACACCCACAAATCAGTTTTACAAACTTTGCCTCCTATGGAGGTGGTGAAGTAAGTTTGTGCTAGATTCTACGTTGATATGCGCTCCGCAGCAGGTTGGAGCCCGGTTTTCCTCTCAGCGTGCAGTGAATGTCAGAGGGATGTGAGGAGAGTATTGCCTGTTTGAATTCAATGATCTCCTTCTACGGGGTCTATTTCATGGGTTCTCTGTTATCGGTCGTAGAGATTCATCTCTTACCTCCCTTTTCAGATCGACGATATACTCTTATATATACCATTACCTCTGCTGATTCTCGTTTCAGTACTGGTTTGGCTTTCTACAACATGTAGATGAGTGTCCTGGGGTAAGTAAGTCTTATTTTCTGTGACACTCTAAAGCTATGGTTGGGCACTTTTTTATAAAGTTCTAAATATATGTATTCAAACATTTATTTGCCTTGACTCAGGATGTTCAACATTTCCTTATTTCAGACAGTCAGTTTCATATTTGGGATAAAGTCCCTGTGGACTGTTAGGCTCGCGGGGGCTGAAAATGCTTCTTTTTATTGCGTCATTCTTGGCGCGGACTTTCTTGGCGCGAATTTTTTTTTCTATTTCCGCCATCATACGCGTCGCCGGAAGTTGCGTCATTTTTGACGTTTTTTGCGCCAAAAATGTCAGCGTTCCGGATGTGGTGTCATTTTTGACGCTAATAGCTTTTAGGCGCCAAATACTGTGGGCGTCAAATTTGTCTCCACTTTATTTAAGTCTCATTATTTGTTGCTTCTGGTTGCTAGAAGCTTGTTCACTGGCATTTTTTCCCATTCCTGAAACTGTCATTTAAGGAATTTGATCAATTTTGCTTTATATGTTGTTTTTTCTATTACATATTGCAAGATGTCCCCTGGTGCTGGAACTACCAAAGCTAAGTGTATCTGCTGTAAACTTTTGGTAGTTGTTCCTCCAGCTATTGTTTGTATTAAATGTCATGACAAACTTGTTAATGCAGAAAATATTTCCTTTAGTAAAGTACCATTACCTGTTGAGTTCCATCAACATCTAATGTTCAGAGTGTTCCTGATAACATAAGAGATTTTGTTTCTGAATCCATTAAGAAGGCTATGTCTGTTATTCCTCCTTCTGGTAAACATAAAAAGTCTTTTAAAACTTCTCTTTATACAGATGAATTTTTAAATCAACATCATCATTCTGATTCTAATGATTCTTCTGATACAGAGGATTCTGTCTCAGAGGTTGATGCTGATAAATCGTCATATTTATTTAAAAACATAATTTATGTAAGAACTTACCTGATAAATTCATTTCTTTCATATTAGCAAGAGTCCATGAGCTAGTGACGTATGGGATATACATTCCTACCAGGAGGGGCAAAGTTTCCCAAACCTTAAAATGCCTATAAATACACCCCTCACCACACCCACAAATCAGTTTAACGAATAGCCAAGAAGTGGGGTGATAAGAAAAAAGTGCGAAAGCATATAAAATAAGGAATTGGAATAATTGTGCTTTATACAAAAAAATCATAACCACCACAAAAAGGGTGGGCCTCATGGACTCTTGCTAATATGAAAGAAATGAATTTATCAGGTAAGTTCTTACATAAATTATGTTTTCTTTCATGTAATTAGCAAGAGTCCATGAGCTAGTGACGTATGGGATAATGACTACCCAAGATGTGGATCTTTCCACGCAAGAGTCACTAGAGAGGGAGGGATAAAATAAAGACAGCCAATTCCTGCTGAAAATAATCCACACCCAAAATAAAGTTTAATGAAAACATAAGCAGAAGATTCAAACTGAAAAAAATTTTGCGCCAAAAAAGTCAGCGCCAAGAATGACGCAATAAAATGAAGCATTTTCAGCCCCCGCGAGCCTAACAGCCCACAGGGAAAAAGTCAAATTTTTTAAGGTAAGAAAAAATGATTGATTCAAATGCATTATCCCAAATATGAAACTGACTGTCTGAAAATAAGGAATGTTGAACATCCTGAGTCAAGGCAAATAAATGTTTGAATACATATATTTAGAACTTTATAAAAAAGTGCTCAACCATAGCTTAGAGTGTCACAGAAAAAAAGACTTACTTACCCCAGGACACTCATCTACATGTTTGTAGAAAGCCAAACCAGTACTGAAACAAAAATCAGCAGAGGTAATGGTATATATATAAGAGTATATCGTCGATCTGAAAAGGGAGGTAAGAGATGAATCTCTACGACCGATAACAGAGAACCTATGAAATAGACCCCGTAGAAGGAGATCATTGCATTCAAATAGGCAATACTCTCCTCACATCCCTCTGACATTCACTGCAAGCTGAGAGGAAAACCGGGCTCCAACCTGCTGCGGAGCGCATATCAATGTAGAATCTAGCACAAACTTACTTCACCACCTCCATAGGAGGCAAAGTTTGTAAAACTGATTTGTGGGTGTGGTGAGGGGTGTATTTATAGGCATTTTAAGGTTTGGGAAACTTTGCCCCTCCTGGTAGGAATGTATATCCCATACGTCACTAGCTCATGGACTCTTGCTAATTACATGAAAGAAATGGAATTTATCCGTTCTTTACTTAAAGAAGTCCTAATTGCATTAGAAATTGAGGATTCTGGTCCTCTTGATACTAAATCTAAACGTTTAGACAAGGTCTTTAGATCTCCTGTGGTTATTCCAGAAGTTTTTCCTGTTCCTGGTGCTATTTCTGAAGTAATTTCCAGAGAATGGAATAATTTGGGTAATTCATTTACTCCTTCTAAACGTTTTAAGCAATTATATCCTGTACCGTCCGACAGATTAGAGTTTTTGGACAAAATCCCTAAAGTTGATGGGGCTATTTCTACCCTTGCTAAACGTACTACTATTCCTACGGCTGATGGTACTTCCTTTAAGGATCCTTTAGATAGGAAAATTGAATCCTTTCTAAGAAAAGCTTATCTGTGTTCAGGTAATCTTCTTAGACCTGCTATATCATTGGCTGATGTTGCTGCAGCTTCAACTTTTTGGTTGGAAACTTTAGCGCAACAAGTAACAGATCATGATTCTCATAATATTATTATTCTTCTTCAACATGCTAATAATTTTATCTGTGATGCCATTTTTGATATTATCAGAGTTGATGTCAGGTTTATGTCTCTAGCTATTTTAGCTAGAAGAGCTTTATGGCTTAAAACTTGGAATGCTGATATGTCTTCTAAATCAACTCTACTTTCCCTTTCTTTCCAGGGTAATAAATTATTTGGTTCTCAGTTGGATTCTATTATCTCAACTGTTACTGGTGGAAAAGGAACTTTTTTACCACAGGATAAAAAATCTAAAGGTAAAAACAGGGCTAATAATCGTTTTCGTTCCTTTCGTTTCAACAAAGAACAAAAGCCTGATCCTTCATCCTCAGGAGCAGTTTCATTTTGGAAACCATCTCCAGTCTGGAATAAATCCAAGCCTTCTAGAAAAGCAAAGCCAGCTTCTAAGTCCACATGAAGGTGCGGCCCTCATTCCAGCTCAGCTGGTAGGGGGCAGATTACGTTTTTTCAAAGAAATTTGGATCAATTCTGTTCACAATCTTTGGATTCAGAACATTGTTTCAGAAGGGTACAGAATTGGTTTCAAGATAAGACCTCCTGCAAAGAGATTTTTTCTTTCCCGTGTCCCAGTAAACCCAGTGAAAGCTCAAGCATTTCTGAAATGTGTTTCAGATCTAGAGTTGGCTGGAGTAATTATGCCAGTTCCAGTTTTGGAACAGGGGCTGGGGTTTTATTCGAATCTCTTCATTGTACCCAAGAAGGAGAATTCCTTCAGACCAGTTCTGGATCTAAAAATATTGAATCGTTATGTAAGGATACCAACATTCAAAATGCTAACTGTAAGGACTATATTGCCTTTTGTTCAGCAAGGGCATTATATGTCTACAATAGATTTACAGGATGCATATCTGCATATTCCGATTCATCCAGCTCACTATCAGTTCCTGAGATTCTCTTTCCTGGACAAGCATTACCAGTTTGTGGCTCTGCCGTTTGGCCTAGCTACAGCTCCAAGAATTTTTACAAAGGTTCTCGGTGCCCTTCTGTCTGTAATCAGAGAACAGGGTATTGTGGTATTTCCTTATTTGGACGATATCTTTGTACTTGCTCAGTCTTCACATTTAGCAGAATCTCATACGAATCGACTTGTGTTGTTTCTTCAAGATCATGGTTGGAGGATCAATTCACTAAAAAGTTAATTGATTCCTCAGACAAGGGTAACCTTTTTAGGGTTCCAGATAGATTCAGTGTCTATGACTCTATCTTTGACAGACAAGAGACGTCTAAAATTGATTTCAGCTTGTCGAAACCTTCAGTCACAATCATTCCCTTCGGTAGCCTTATGCATGGAAATTCTAGGTCTTATGACTGCTGCATCGGACGCGATCCCCTTTGCTCGTTTTCACATGCGACCTCTTCAGCTCTGTATGCTGAACCAATGGTGCAGGGATTACACAAAGATATCTCAATTAATATCTTTAAAACCGATTGTCCGACATTCTCTGACGTGGTGGACAGATCACCATCGTTTAATTCAGGGGGCTTCTTTTGTTCTTCCGACCTGGACTATAATCTCAACAGATGCAAGTCTTACAGGTTGGGGAGCTGTGTTGGGGGTCTCTGACGGCACAAGGGGTTTGGGAATCTCAGGAGGTGAGATTACCGATCAATATTTTGGAACTCCGTGCAATTTTCAGAGCTCTTCAGTCTTGGCCTCTTCTGAAGAGAGAGTCGTTCATTTGTTTTCAGACAGACAATGTCACAACTGTGGCATACATCAATCATCAAGGAGGGACTCACAGTCCTCTGGCTATGAAAGAAGTATCTCGAATTCTGGTTTGGGCGGAATCCAGCTCCTGTCTAATCTCTGCGGTTCATATCCCAGGTATAGACAATTGGGAAGCGGATTATCTCAGTCGCCAAACGTTGCATCCGGGCGAATGGTCTCTTCACCCAGAGGTATTTCTTCAGATTGTTCAAATGTGGGAACTCCCAGAAATAGATCTGATGGCTTCTCATCTAAACAAGAAACTTCCCAGGTATCTATCCAGATCCCGGGATCCTCAGGCGGAGGCAGTGAATGCATTATCACTTCCTTGGAAGTATCATCCTGCCTATATCTTTCCGCCTCTAGTTCTTCTTCCAAGAGTAATCTCCAAGATTCTGAAGGAATGCTCGTTTGTTCTGCTGGTAGCTCCAGCATGGCCTCACAGGTTTTGGTATGCGGATCTTGTCCGGATGGCCTCTTGCCAGCCGTGGACTCTTCCGTTAAGACCAGACCTTCTGTCACAAGGTCCTTTCTTCCATCAGGATCTCATATCCTTAAATTTAAAGGTATGGAGATTGAACGCTTGATTCTTGGTCAAAGAGGTTTCTCTGACTCTGTGATTAATACTATGTTACAGGCTCGTAAATCTGTATCTAGAGAGATATATTATAGAGTCTGGAAGACTTATATTTCTTGGTGTCTTTCTCATCATTTTTCCTGGCATTCTTTTAGAATTCTGAGAATTTTACAGTTTCTTCAGGATGGTTTAGATAAAGGTTTGTCCGCAAGTTCCTTGAAAGGACAAATCTCTGCTCTTTCTGTTCTTTTTCACAGAAAGATTGCTAATCTTCCTGATATTCATTGTTTTGTACAAGCTTTGGTTCGTATAAAACCTGTCATTAAGTCAATTTCTCCTCCTTGGAGTTTGAATTTGGTTCTGAGGGCTCTTCAAGCTCCTCCTTTTTAACCCATGCATTCATTGGACATTAAATTACTTTCTTGGAAAGTTTTGTTCCTTTTGGCCATCTCTTCTGCCAGAAGAGTCTCTGAATTATCTGCTCTTTCTTGTGAGTCTCCTTTTCTGATTTTTCATCAGGATAAGGCGGTGTTGCGAACTTCTTTTGAATTTTTACCTAAGGTTCTGAATTCCAACAACATTAGTAGAGAAATTGTGGTTCCTTCATTATGTCCTAATCCTAAGAATTCTAAGAAGAAATCGTTGCATTCTTTGGATGTTGTTAGAGCTTTGAAATATTATGTTGAGGCTACTAAGTCTTTCCGTAAGACTTCTAGTCTATTTGTCATCTTTTCCGGTTCTAGGAAAGGTCAGAAAGCTTCCGCCATTTCTTTGGCATCTTGGTTGAAATCCTTAATTCACCATGCTTATGTCAAGTCGGGTAAAACTCCGCCTCAAAGGATTAAAGCTCATTCTACTAGGTCAGTTTCTACTTCCTGGGCGTTTAGGAATGAGGCTTCGGTTGATCAGATTTGCAAAGCAGCAACTTGGTCCTCTTTGCATACTTTTACTAAATTCTACCATTTTGATGTGTTTTTTTCTTCTGAAGCAGTTTTTGGTAGAAAAGTACTTCAGGCAGCGGTTTCAGTTTGAATCTTCTGCTTATGTTTTCATTAAACTTTATTTTGGGTGTGAATTATTTTCAGCAGGAATTGGCTGTCTTTATTTTATCAATAGTGCAGATGGTACTAAAAACTTATATAAAATCAGAATAGTGCTGTCTTGAGAAAGGCCTAGAGGAGGCCGAAACGCGTTGACCACAGCTGGTAAGCACTATTCTGATTTTATATAAGTTTTTAGTACCATCTACACTATTGTTGTTTTTATTTGCCTTTAGGTTTAATTTATGATTTAATTAGAAAACATTTTTGGATTGGAGTTTCTCCCAACCACCAAAGGTTCTCATCATCAGGAACAGGAACACTAGCCCACTAATTGGGTTTGACCTAAAAGACCGTTGACTTTATTCTCACCATCAGGAACCTCAGACGGACTCTCACCACTAGGAAAATAAGGTTTCCTTTTCCACACATTATTAACCTTTGACCTTTATTTGGATTGTCACATTTAGCCTTTTTTAGGGTTCTTGTTTGTTGGATTACAATCACTGACTTTGTTCTCTTTTTTCCTTTTTTTTTTTTTTGGATCACTGACCTTGTTCTCTTTTTTTTCCTTTTTGAGCAGCATTTTTTTCATTTTTTTCCTTTGTAATTTTTTCAATTTTTCACATCATTTTTTCACTTTTGAATAAGCAAGTTGACACTGTCTGTTTTATTTATATTTACAATCACTAAGGATAATTTTTCACTCCCTTTTTTATACACATTATCACCACCAACACTGGTACACAATATCTCTTACGGTATCCTCCTCCTAGTCGATATCAGCAATCCATACATTTGACTTACTGTATTTTTTAATCTACACATTGGATTGATTTCTTTCAGACATTGTTTGGAATTTTAACTTTCTCATATTTTTATTGGGGCTACTATTATTATTGCCTCTGCATCATTTTATTATTTGGTGTTTTTATATAGATATATTCAATTTGTACAAGAGTGGATCCACATCTTATTGTTTTTATTGTCATTTATTATCACTGTACCCACCGTGACATGTTTTATTCTTGTGTAAAGTACTAGATTTACAATTAAAATATTTCTAAATACACACTCTACATATTGTATAACACCTAGCCGATTTGAGGCGCTCTGAACATAGCCGCTATTACAATGCGGGAGACTCTGTGAACTTTGGGATGTCTGTAATGCCTTGATATCATGGAGACGTTACTTTATATTATAATTTAAATGAAAATAAAACAAAAAGTAATAATGTATTTTACAAAACCCTCCAAAAAATAACATGTTTCAAGGAATTCCAAGATACATTTAACATCCTGTTACCATGTTATGCTTAAAGGAACATTAAAGGGACAGTAAAGTCATTATTAGACATTCATTTTAGTTTAGACAGAGTATACAATTTGAAACAATTTTCCAATTACTTCTATTATGTAATTTTCTTCCTTCTCTTGTTCTCCATTGCTGAAAGGTGTATCTAGGAAAGCTCAGGAGCAGCAAAGAACCTAGCATACATATACCGATTATCATTGGCTCACCCATGTGTTCAGTTATAAACCAATAGTGCATTGCTGCTCCTTCAACAAATGATACCAAGAGAATGAAGCAATTTTTTTTTTTAAACTCATGTCCCTTTAAATGTAAAATGACCCATAAAACAGTCAAGTTTAGTAGTAATAAGTAGTAAAATGTTTCCAATATACTTTCATTATGTACTTTGCCCACTTTTCCTGTAATTTACCTCCTAAAATAGTAATTTTACTACTTCATAGAGGGACTGGAGTGCTTCCTGATGATGTCATAACCCTGCACTGCAACATTCTACGCAGCAATTGATTGTGCAGGCACTTATATCTGCCCCTAATTAATCTTTCACATACAAAACTTTAGAGTTTAAATTCTTTTACATTATTTTCCATGTATATATTTTGTTATGCAGTGCTTATTCTAGTAAAGATATGTAAAAATTACATAAATAATGTAACTATATGCAGCTTATCTCTACCTATTGCCCTTGGCCCGTGATTTATATCTGCAACCCATGTGTGTGTAAATGCAACCAATGAATATGTTTTTCTGTTTGTGTGTTTGTGTTATCTTACTGAAGAAATTCTCATGTGAAGCTTATTTCCATGGAAGTGTATACTTTTTTGCATTTAATATAGTTTCAACAATTTGCTTAAAGGAACATGAAAACCAAAATGTTTATTTTATTATTCAGATAGAGAATACAATTTTAAAAAGCTTCTAATTTACTTCTATTATCAAATTGGCTTCATTATCTTCTTATTCTTTGTTAAAGATATATCTAGATAGTCTGAAGCACTACATTATAGAAAATAGTGCTGCCATCTAGTGCTCTTGCTAATGTATAACATTGTTGCAAAACTGCTGCGAAATAGTACTGCAGAACAAGGCGCTAGCGACACACTTACAACATTATCCGATTGGGTATGCTTCCTGTCTCTCACGGACACACGGACAAATTAGATAATGCAATAATAGCCAAGGGCAAATACGCTCCAGAATGCTCTCTTCTAATCAGAGCCTCGGGCACCGCAACCACCTCTGGGAACCTAACCATGGGTCCCATCCCCCACTACATGCTTTTGCAGGTTTTCGGACAGAATGCGTGTGCGACGGATAACAGTCTGGTCTGTCTGAGAACCTGTAAAAGCATGTTGTGGGGGGATGGGACCCATGGTTAGGTTCCTAGAGGCGGCTGCAGCCCCCGAGGCTC
Organism: Bombina bombina; assembly: GCF_027579735.1. Taxonomy (NCBI): domain Eukaryota; kingdom Metazoa; phylum Chordata; class Amphibia; order Anura; family Bombinatoridae; genus Bombina; species Bombina bombina. The sequence continues at coordinate 370,918,998 of NC_069501.1, read as the reverse complement.
TGATTAGAACAGAGTGCTCTGGAGCGCATCCGCCCTTGACAGTTATTGCATTATCTGATTGGTCTGTGTGTCTGTGAGAGACAGGAAGCACAACCAATCGGATAATGTTGCAAGTGTGTCGCTAGCGCCTAGTCTGCAGACACGTGCACACCCCTGAACTTACTTTTCTGCTTTTAAACAAAGCATAACAAGAAAATGAAGAAAATGTAATAATAGAAATAAATTGGAAAGTTATTTAAAATTGAAGGATCTATCTGAATCATAAAAGAAGAACAACAATACTTTTGGTGCAAGTGCTGGTTCTTGGAGGATTATATATGAAACACAAAAAATGGCTGTATTCTCAAACAAGGTTGGGAACAAACCTCCTGCCCAAGACGCTCATCAGCACTCACAGGCAACTGAAATTGCCCTCAGTGCCTTAGGCCGTTAGCCCAAACAAGCCTGGGTGTTAATTCCATACAAATATAAACAAAACACACCGAGAATCTGGCACACACTTGCACAGGACTAGATAAAAAGCAAAATGGAAGAGTCAGTATGTGGCCAAATGGTAATAGGCATGGGACTATATCAAAGTCTCTTCCTCCCTGCGTTCCTATCCTGTTTCCATACATGTTAACCAAACAGAGATCCAACCAAGGGTGATACGGGCCTTTGTAATTTTCCTAGACACAAACAAAACACAAAAATGGACTGCAGTCTGTAACTGGATTGGGTAAACATCACATTTCTGAGAAAACTCACAGCATTGGGTGCTCACCAGCACTCACAGACAGATACATTTGCCCCCAGTTAACCCCAGTTTTTCTTATGAGCTTTGCACCCAAGCTTGCTTGGGTTTAACTCATTGGATCTCCCATTCCTCAGAAACAGGAGAAAGGGGAGATTGTTTCCCAAAAATAATACCATGTATAGAGTTTTTGTGTGTGTAAATATATGTAAAGGCCAATGAGTGTGGATTCTCTGGGTTATTTTAAATGGAGATGAAACCCAAAAATTTCCTTTCATGATTCAGATAGAGAATACAATTTTAAACAACATTTAAAATTTCTCCTATTATCTTATTTTCTTCATTATTTATGTATCCTTTGTTGAATAAACAGCAATGCACATGAGTGAGCCAATCACACAAGGCATCTATGTACAACCACCTATCAGCAGCTCATGAGCCTTTTTTAGATATGCTTCTCAACAAAGGATATCATGTGAATGAGGCAAATTAGATAATAGAAGTACATTGGAAAATTGTTTAAAATTGCTTGCCCTTTCTAAATCATGAAAAAAGTGGGTCTCATGTCCCTTTAACATGTTCTTGTTATCCTGGTATAGTTGCAGTGTTAAAGGTGAAAGTGCTTTGTTGTGTGTGTTGAATCAACACTGGATTACAGTACACATTATATTTTACTTTACATAAATACAGCTTTAGCTTGCTCAATGCAAACTAAACTAAAACAATGGGAATTAAGGTAACATCACAGCATTTCCTTCGGTTTACAAGTAATCCGACCACTGTTAGCTACATCCTCAGGCTGCCCCTTTAGGCAGAGATTTGGATTAGAGTGATTAACTGAGAGAGAATAAGAAAGGAAAACACAAATAAAACAAAGAGAATGAAAGATTAGATTATGATACAAGTTTGAGGTAAGCAAACTATAAAACAGTTTTTTTTTTTTTTAAAGTTATTAAAAAGTAAAAGTTTAAGCACCAAATAAAAATTTCACACAGCCTGATCAGCATCCTGCTGTGTGCAGTAGCACTGCCAGGAACTGCTTCATTAATCCCTTCACTTTTGTCAAAGAAAGTCTTAAAAAAAACGCAACCATTATAATAGTAAATCAATGAGAAAATACAGAGTTTCTATATCTGAGAGATACCACATATATGGGTTACAGGCAGGGACCAGTGCATTAAGCAGTCTTATAAAACGCTCATTTTACCTGTAGTTATTGTGGCTTCTGTAATTCCAGTTAGCGATTACTGCAGCTACATAATGTTCCCTCACAGCTGCAGTGACCTGGTTTACAGCACCCAGCAGGAGAAGCAGCAGCCAAGGAACAGAACTTGCTTGGTCCATAGTGACAGTGCTGCAGTCACCCCTCAGAAACACAATCCTATCTGCCAGCAGAGACTGCACTCTCATCAGCAGGGGCGACCTCTTGGCCAAGGCATTGACTCCACGACTGGGAACCGCCCACGTCCCTTTAGGCAAGTGGGGAAACTGTCCCCATGTTTTATTACAGTAAACATCCTGACGTGTGCTATAGCTAGGCTGCTCCAAAATATCAACTTACAAAACTAACTTGCGTCATGTATATTTTATATAATAATACTTTTATATGGGATTCATTACTCATAGTGCAATTTCCAGTTAAAGATGGGTTTGCTTAAAGTTCATTGCTGAAAAAATAATAATCAGAAAATAAATAAAGGTTTTGCAATATTCTGTTCTTTATACGTTTCTTACATCCACAGATTCCTTTATTCTGTTTTTTTTTTAATAAATAGAAGTGCTAAGTTATAGTTGGATAGTATAAATTAGTATGTTATTTGAATGATTATATGTAGCCATCAGTGTTACACTCATTTTGTCAAAAGCAACAGAGAACTGTTTCTTATTGGGGTTTTTTTTTTTTTTTTTTTTTAAAAAAGAAAAAGAAAAACAATCTTCAATAAAACATATTGTCAATTTATTATAAAACACCTGCTGCTCAATTCAACATAACTTAACGATATGAATGGTTTCAAAAGTCTGCCATACTCTCTAAAGGGATGTACTAAAAGGAATGACAAGGGTGAATGACAAAATGGAATGCCCATAGACTTTAATGGGATTACATTTAAAAGTGCTATAGAAACTAAACTATGATACATATCAACTAGATATTTACCAGATATGTTCCCCAGGTACAGTAGCATATTCTGAAAGTGAGATTACTTCAGATTATAGCTGCTTTCTATGGAATGACAAGGGTGAATGACAAAATGGAATGCCCATAGACTTTAATGGGATGTAAAATTAAAAGTGTTGAAGCAACAAAACTATGATACATATCAACTAGAAATTTACTAGATACGTTCCCCATGTACAGTAGCATATTCTGAAAGTGAGATTACATCAGATTATAGCTGCTTTCTATGGAATGACAAGGGTGAATGACATAATGGAATGCCCATAGACTATAATGGTATTACATTTAAATGTGCTATAGAAACTAAACTATGATATATATCAACTAGATATTTACCAGATATGTTCCCCAGGTACAGTAGCATATTCTGAAAGTGAGATTACTTCAGATTATAGCTGCTTTCTATGGAATGACAAGGGTGAATGACATAATGGAATGCCCATAGACTATAATGGGATTAAATTCAAAAGTGCTATAGAAACTAAACTATGATACATATCAACTAGATATTTACCAGATATGTTCCCCAGGTACAGTAGCATACTCTGAAAGTGAGATTACTTCAGATTATAGCTGCTTTCTATGGAATGACAAGGGTGAATGACATAATGGAATGCCCATAGACTATAATGGTATTACATGTAAAAGTGCTATAGAAACTAAACTATGATACATATCAAATAGATATTTACCAGATATGTTCCCCAGGTACAGTAGCATACTCTGAAAGTGAGATTACTTCAGATTATAGTTGCTTTCTATGGAATGACAAGGGTGAATGACAAAATGGAATGCCCATAGACTATAATGGGATTAAATTTAAAAGTACTATAGAAATTAAACTATGATACATATCAACTAGATATTTACCAGATATGTTCCCCAGGTACAGTAGCATATTCTGAAAGTGAGATTACTTCAGATTATAGCTGCTTTCTATAGAATGACAAGGGTAAATGACAAAATGGAATGCCCATAGACTATAATGGGATTACATTTAAAAGTGCTATAGAAACTAAACTATGATACATATCAACTAGATACTTACCAGATATGTTCCCCATGTACAGTATTCTGAAAGTGAGATTACATCAGATTATATCTGATTTCTATGTAATGACAAGGGTGAATGACAAAATGGAATGCCCATAGACTATAATGGGATTACATTTAAAAGTGCTATAGAAACTAAACTATGATACATATCAACTAGATATTTACCAGATATGTTCCCCATGTACAGTAGCATATTCTGAAAGTGAGATTACGTCAGATTATAGTTGCTTTCTATGGAATTACAAGGGTGAATGACAAAATGGAATGCCCATAGACTATAATGGGATTAAATTTAAAAGTGCTATAGAAACTAAACTCTGATACATATCAACTAGATATTTACCAGATATGTTCCCCAGGTACAGTAGCATATCCTGAAAGTGAGATTACTTCAGATTATAGCTGCTTTCTATGGAATGACAAGGGTGAATGACAAAATGGAATGCCCATAGACTATAATGGGATTACATTTGAAAGTGCTATAGAAACTAAACTATTATACAAATCAAATAGATATTTACCAGATATGTTCCCCAGGTACAGTAGCATATTCTGAAAGTGAGATTACTTCAGATTATAGCTGCTTTCTATGGAATGACAAGCGTGAATGACAAAATGGAATGCCCATAGACTTTAATGGGATGTAAAATTAAAAGTGTTGAAGCAACAAAACTATGATACATATCAACTAGATATTTACCAGATATGTTCCCCATGTACAGTAGCATATTCTGAAAGTGAGTTTACATCAGATTATAGCTGCTTTCTATGGAATGACAAGGGTGAATGACATAATGGAATGCCCATAGACTATAAAGGGATTAAATTTAAAAGTGCTATAGAAACTAAACTATGATACATATCAACTAGATATTTACCAGATATGTTCCCCAGGTACAGTAGCATACTCTGAAAGTGAGATTACTTCAGATTATAGTTGCTTTCTATGGAATGACAAGGGTGAATGACAAAATGGAATGCCCATAGACTATAATGGGATTACATTTAAAAGTGCTATAGAAACTAAACTATTATACATATCAAATAGATATTTACCAGATATGTTCCCCAGGTACAGTAGCATATTCTGAAAGTGAGATTACTTCAGATTATAGCTGCTTTCTATGGAATGACAAGCGTGAATGACAAAATGGAATGTCCATAGACTTTAATAGGATGTAAAATTAAAAGTGTTGAAGCAACAAAACTATGATACATATCAACTAGATATTTACCAGATATGTTCCCCCGGTACTGTAGCATACTCTGAAAGTGAGATTACTTCAGATTATAGTTGCTTTCTATGGAATGACAAGGATGAATGACAAAATTGAATGCCCATAGACTATAATGGGATTACATTTAAAAGTGCTATAGAAACTAAACTATTATACATATCAAATAGATATTTACCAGATATGTTCCCCAGGTACAGTAGCATATTCTGAAAGGGAGATTACTTCAGATTATAGCTGCTTTCTATGGAATGACAAGGGTGAATGACATAATGGAATGCCCATAGACTATAATGGGATTAAATTCAAAAGTGCTATAGAAACTAAACTATGATACATATCAACTAGATATTTACCAGATATGTTCCCCAGGTACAGTAGCATACTCTGAAAGTGAGATTACTTCAGATTATAGTTGCTTTCTATGGAATGACAAGGGTGAATGACAAAATGGAATGCCCATAGACTATAATGGGATTACATTTAAAAGTGCTATAGAAACTAAACTATTATACATATCAAATAGATATTTACCAGATATGTTCCCCAGGTACAGTAGCATATTCTGAAAGTGATATTACTTCAGATTATAGCTGCTTTCTATGGAATGACAAGCGTGAATGACAAAATGGAATGCCCATAGACTTTAATGGGATGTAAAATTAAAAGTGTTGAAGCAACAAAACTATGATACATATCAACTAGATATTTACCAGATATGTTCCCCATGTACAGTAGCATATTCTGAAAGTGAGATTACATCAGATTATAGCTGCTTTCTATGGAATGACAAGGGTGAATGACATAATGGAATGCCCATAGACTATAATGAGATTAAATTTAAAAGTGCTATAGAAACTAAACTATGATACATATCAACTAGATATTTACCAGATATGTTCCCCATGTACAGTAGCATATTCTGAAAGTGAGATTACATCAGATTATAGCTGCCTTCTATGGAATGACAAGGGTGAATGACATAATGGAATGCCCATAGACTATAATGGGATTAAATTTAAAAGTGCTATAGAAACTAAACTATGATACATATCAACTAGATATTTACCAGATATGTTCCCCAGGTACAGTAGCATACTCTGAAAGTGAGATTACTTCAGATTATAGTTGCTTTCTATGGAATGACAAGGATGAATGACAAAATTGAATGCCCATAGACTATAATGGGATTACATTTAAAAGTGCTATAGAAACTAAACTATTATACATATCAAATAGATATTTACCAGATATGTTCCCCAGGTACAGTAGCATATTCTGAAAGGGAGATTACTTCAGATTATAGCTGCTTTCTATGGAATGACAAGGGTGAATGACATAATGGAATGCCCATAGACTATAATGGGATTAAATTCAAAAGTGCTATAGAAACTAAACTATGATACATATCAACTAGATATTTACCAGATATGTTCCCCAGGTACAGTAGCATACTCTGAAAGTGAGATTACTTCAGATTATAGTTGCTTTCTATGGAATGACAAGGGTGAATGACAAAATGGAATGCCCATAGACTATAATGGGATTACATTTAAAAGTGCTATAGAAACTAAACTATTATACATATCAAATAGATATTTACCAGATATGTTCCCCAGGTACAGTAGCATATTCTGAAAGTGATATTACTTCAGATTATAGCTGCTTTCTATGGAATGACAAGCGTGAATGACAAAATGGAATGCCCATAGACTTTAATGGGATGTAAAATTAAAAGTGTTGAAGCAACAAAACTATGATACATATCAACTAGATATTTACCAGATATGTTCCCCATGTACAGTAGCATATTCTGAAAGTGAGATTACATCAGATTATAGCTGCTTTCTATGGAATGACAAGGGTGAATGACATAATGGAATGCCCATAGACTATAATGGGATTAAATTTAAAAGTGCTATAGAAACTAAACTATGATACATATCAACTAGATATTTACCAGATATGTTCCCCATGTACAGTAGCATACTCTGAAAGTGAGATTACTTCAGATTATAGTTGCTTTCTATGGAATGACAAGGGTGAATGACAAAATGGAATGCCCATAGACTATAATGGGATTACATTTAAAAGTGCTATAGAAACTAAACTATTATACATATCAAATAGATATTTACCAGATATGTTCCCCAGGTACAGTAGCATATTCTGAAAGTGAGATTACTTCAGATTATAGCTGCTTTCTATGGAATGACAAGCGTGAATGACAAAATGGAATGTCCATAGACTTTAATAGGATGTAAAATTAAAAGTGTTGAAGCAACAAAACTATGATACATATCAACTAGATATTTACCAGATATGTTCCCCAGGTACTGTAGCATACTCTGAAAGTGAGATTACTTCAGATTATAGTTGCTTTCTATGGAATGACAAGGATGAATGACAAAATTGAATGCCCATAGACTATAATGGGATTACATTTAAAAGTGCTATAGAAACTAAACTATTATACATATCAAATAGATATTTACCAGATATGTTCCCCAGGTACAGTAGCATATTCTGAAAGGGAGATTACTTCAGATTATAGCTGCTTTCTATGGAATGACAAGGGTGAATGACATAATGGAATGCCCATAGACTATAATGGGATTAAATTCAAAAGTGCTATAGAAACTAAACTATGATACATATCAACTAGATATTTACCAGATATGTTCCCCATGTACAGTAGCATATTCTGAAAGTGAGATTACATCAGATTATAGCTGCTTTCTATGGAATGACAAGGGTGAATGACATAATGGAATGCCCATAGACTATAATGGGATTAAATTTAAAAGTGCTATAGAAACTAAACTATGATACATATCAACTAGATATTTACCAGATATGTTCCCCAGGTACAGTAGCATACTCTGAAAGTGAGATTACTTCAGATTATAGTTGCTTTCTATGGAATGACAAGGGTGAATGACAAAATGGAATGCCCATAGACTATAATGGGATTACATTTAAAAGTGCTATAGAAACTAAACTATTATACATATCAAATAGATATTTACCAGATATGTTCCCCAGGTACAGTAGCATATTCTGAAAGTGATATTACTTCAGATTATAGCTGCTTTCTATGGAATGACAAGCGTGAATGACAAAATGGAATGCCCATAGACTTTAATGGGATGTAAAATTAAAAGTGTTGAAGCAACAAAACTATGATACATATCAACTAGATATTTACCAGATATGTTCCCCATGTACAGTAGCATATTCTGAAAGTGAGATTACATCAGATTATAGCTGCTTTCTATGGAATGACAAGGGTGAATGACATAATGGAATGCCCATAGACTATAATGGGATTAAATTTAAAAGTGCTATAGAAACTAAACTATGATACATATCAACTAGATATTTACCAGATATGTTCCCCATGTACAGTAGCATATTCTGAAAGTGAGATTACATCAGATTATAGCTGCTTTCTATGGAATGACAAGGGTGAATGACATAATGGAATGCCCATAGACTATAATGGGATTACATTTAAAAGTGCTATAGAAACTAAACTATGATACAAATCAACTAGATATTTACCAGATATGTTCCCCATGTACAGTAGCATATTCTGAAAGTGAGATTACGTCAGATTATAGTTGCTTTCTATGGAATGACAAGGGTGAATGACAAAATGGAATGCCCATAGACTATAATGGGATTACATTTAAAAGTGCTATAGAAACTAAACTATGATACATATCAACTAGATATTTACCAGATATGTTCCCCATGTACAGTATCATATTCTGAAAGTGAGATTACTTCAGATTATAGCTGCTTTCTATGGAATGACAAGGGTGAATGACATAATGGAATGCCCATAGACTATAATGGTATTACAATTAAAAGTGCTATAGAAACTAAACTATGATACATATCAAATAGATATTTACCAGATATGTTCCCCAGGTACAGTAGCATACTCTGAAAGTGAGATTACTTCAGATTATAGTTGCTTTCTATGGAATGACAAGGGTGAATGACAAAATGGAATGCCCATAGACTATAATGGGATTAAATTTAAAAGTACTATATAAATTAAACTATGATACATATCAACTACATATTTACCAGATATGTTCCCCATGTACAGTAGCATATTCTGAAAGTGAGATTACGTCAGATTATAGTTGCTTTCTATGGAATGACAAGGGTGAATGACAAAATGGAATGCCCATAGACTATAATGGGATTACATTTAAAAGTGCTATAGAAACTAAACTATGATACATATCAACTAGATACTTACCAGATATGTTCCCCATGTACAGTATTCTGAAAGTGAGATTACATCAGATTATATCTGATTTCTATGTAATGACAAGGGTGAATGACAAAATGGAATGCCCATAGACTATAATGGGATTACATTTAAAAGTGCTATAGAAACTAAACTATGATACATATCAACTAGATATTTACCAGATATGTTCCCCATGTACAGTAGCATATTCTGAAAGTGAGATTACGTCAGATTATAGTTGCTTTCTATGGAATTACAAGGGTGAATGACAAAATGGAATGCCCATAGACTATAATGGGATTAAATTTAAAAGTGCTATAGAAACTAAACTCTGATACATATCAACTAGATATTTACCAGATATGTTCCCCAGGTACAGTAGCATATCCTGAAAGTGAGATTACTTCAGATTATAGCTGCTTTCTATGGAATGACAAGGGTGAATGACAAAATGGAATGCCCATAGACTATAATGGGATTACATTTGAAAGTGCTATAGAAACTAAACTATTATACAAATCAAATAGATATTTACCAGATATGTTCCCCAGGTACAGTAGCATACTCTGAAAGTGAGATTACTTCAGATTATAGTTGCTTTCTATGGAATGACAAGGGTGAATGACAAAATGGAATGCCCATAGACTATAATGGGATTACATTTAAAAGTGCTATAGAAACTAAACTATTATACATATCAAATAGATATTTACCAGATATGTTCCCCAGGTACAGTAGCATATTCTGAAAGTGATATTACTTCAGATTATAGCTGCTTTCTATGGAATGACAAGCGTGAATGACAAAATGGAATGCCCATAGACTTTAATGGGATGTAAAATTAAAAGTGTTGAAGCAACAAAACTATGATACATATCAACTAGATATTTACCAGATATGTTCCCCATGTACAGTAGCATATTCTGAAAGTGAGATTACATCAGATTATAGCTGCTTTCTATGGAATGACAAGGGTGAATGACATAATGGAATGCCCATAGACTATAATGGGATTAAATTTAAAAGTGCTATAGAAACTAAACTATGATACATATCAACTAGATATTTACCAGATATGTTCCCCATGTACAGTAGCATATTCTGAAAGTGAGATTACATCAGATTATAGCTGCCTTCTATGGAATGACAAGGGTGAATGACATAATGGAATGCCCATAGACTATAATGGGATTAAATTTAAAAGTGCTATAGAAACTAAACTATGATACATATCAACTAGATATTTACCAGATATGTTCCCCAGGTACCGTAGCATACTCTGAAAGTGAGATTACTTCAGATTATAGTTGCTTTCTATGGAATGACAAGGATGAATGACAAAATTGAATGCCCATAGACTATAATGGGATTACATTTAAAAGTGCTATAGAAACTAAACTATTATACATATCAAATAGATATTTACCAGATATGTTCCCCAGGTACAGTAGCATATTCTGAAAGGGAGATTACTTCAGATTATAGCTGCTTTCTATGGAATGACAAGGGTGAATGACATAATGGAATGCCCATAGACTATAATGGGATTAAATTCAAAAGTGCTATAGAAACTAAACTATGATACATATCAACTAGATATTTACCAGATATGTTCCCCATGTACAGTAGCATATTCTGAAAGTGAGATTACATCAGATTATAGCTGCTTTCTATGGAATGACAAGGGTGAATGACATAATGGAATGCCCATAGACTATAATGGGATTAAATTTAAAAGTGCTATAGAAACTAAACTATGATACATATCAACTAGATATTTACCAGATATGTTCCCCAGGTACAGTAGCATACTCTGAAAGTGAGATTACTTCAGATTATAGTTGCTTTCTATGGAATGACAAGGATGAATGACAAAATTGAATGCCCATAGACTATAATGGGATTACATTTAAAAGTGCTATAGAAACTAAACTATTATACATATCAAATAGATATTTACCAGATATGTTCCCCAGGTACAGTAGCATATTCTGAAAGGGAGATTACTTCAGATTATAGCTGCTTTCTATGGAATGACAAGGGTGAATGACATAATGGAATGCCCATAGACTATAATGGGATTAAATTCAAAAGTGCTATAGAAACTAAACTATGATACATATCCACTAGATATTTACCAGATATGTTCCCCATGTACAGTAGCATATTCTGAAAGTGAGATTACATCAGATTATAGCTGCTTTCTATGGAATGACAAGGGTGAATGACATAATGGAATGCCCATAGACTATAATGGGATTAAATTTAAAAGTGCTATAGAAACTAAACTATGATACATATCAACTAGATATTTACCAGATATGTTTCCCCAGGTACAGTAGCATACTCTGAAAGTGAGATTACTTCAGATTATAGTTGCTTTCTATGGAATGACAAGGGTGAATGACAAAATGGAATGCCCATAGACTATAATGGGATTACATTTAAAAGTGCTATAGAAACTAAACTATTATACATATCAAATAGATATTTACCAGATATGTTCCCCAGGTACAGTAGCATATTCTGAAAGTGATATTACTTCAGATTATAGCTGCTTTCTATGGAATGACAAGCGTGAATGACAAAATGGAATGCCCATAGACTTTAATGGGATGTAAAATTAAAAGTGTTGAAGCAACAAAACTATGATACATATCAACTAGATATTTACCAGATATGTTCCCCATGTACAGTAGCATATTCTGAAAGTGAGATTACATCAGATTATAGCTGCTTTCTATGGAATGACAAGGGTGAATGACATAATGGAATGCCCATAGACTATAATGGGATTAAATTTAAAAGTGCTATAGAAACTAAACTATGATACATATCAACTAGATATTTACCAGATATGTTCCCCATGTACAGTAGCATATTCTGAAAGTGAGATTACGTCAGATTATAGCTGCCTTCTATGGAATGACAAGGGTGAATGACATAATGGAATGCCCATAGACTATAATGGGATTACATTTAAAAGTGCTATAGAAACTAAACTATGATACAAATCAACTAGATATTTACCAGATATGTTCCCCATGTACAGTAGCATATTCTGAAAGTGAGATTACGTCAGATTATAGTTGCTTTCTATGGAATGACAAGGGTGAATGACAAAATGGAATGCCCATAGACTATAATGGGATTACATTTAAAAGTGCTATAGAAACTAAACTATGATACATATCAACTAGATATTTACCAGATATGTTCCCCATGTACAGTATCATATTCTGAAAGTGAGATTACTTCAGATTATAGCTGCTTTCTATGGAATGACAAGGGTGAATGACATAATGGAATGCCCATAGACTATAATGGTATTACAATTAAAAGTGCTATAGAAACTAAACTATGATACATATCAAATAGATATTTACCAGATATGTTCCCCAGGTACAGTAGCATACTCTGAAAGTGAGATTACTTCAGATTATAGTTGCTTTCTATGGAATGACAAGGGTGAATGACAAAATGGAATGCCCATAGACTATAATGGGATTAAATTTAAAAGTACTATATAAATTAAACTATGATACATATCAACTAGATATTTACCAGATATGTTCCCCATGTACAGTAGCATATTCTGAAAGTGAGATTACGTCAGATTATAGTTGCTTTCTATGGAATGACAAGGGTGAATTACAAAATGGAATGCCCATAGACTATAATGGGATTACATTTAAAAGTGCTATAGAAACTAAACTATGATACATATCAACTAGATACTTACCAGATATGTTCCCCATGTACAGTATTCTGAAAGTGAGATTACATCAGATTATATCTGATTTCTATGTAATGACAAGGGTGAATGACAAAATGGAATGCCCATAGACTATAATGGGATTACATTTAAAAGTGCTATAGAAACTAAACTATGATACATATCAACTAGATATTTACCAGATATGTTCCCCATGTACAGTAGCATATTCTGAAAGTGAGATTACGTCAGATTATAGTTGCTTTCTATGGAATTACAAGGGTGAATGACAAAATGGAATGCCCATAGACTATAATGGGATTAAATTTAAAAGTGCTATAGAAACTAAACTCTGATACATATCAACTAGATATTTACCAGATATGTTCCCCAGGTACAGTAGCATATCCTGAAAGTGAGATTACTTCAGATTATAGCTGCTTTCTATGGAATGACAAGGGTGAATGACAAAATGGAATGCCCATAGACTATAATGGGATTACATTTGAAAGTGCTATAGAAACTAAACTATTATACAAATCAAATAGATATTTACCAGATATGTTCCCCAGGTACAGTAGCATATTCTGAAAGTGAGATTACTTCAGATTATAGCTGCTTTCTATGGAATGACAAGCGTGAATGACAAAATGGAATGCCCATAGACTTTAATGGGATGTAAAATTAAAAGTGTTGAAGCAACAAAACTATGATACATATCAACTAGATATTTACCAGATATGTTCCCCATGTACAGTAGCATATTCTGAAAGTGAGTTTACATCAGATTATAGCTGCTTTCTATGGAATGACAAGGGTGAATGACATAATGGAATGCCCATAGACTATAAAGGGATTAAATTTAAAAGTGCTATAGAAACTAAACTATGATACATATCAACTAGATATTTACCAGATATGTTCCCCAGGTACAGTAGCATACTCTGAAAGTGAGATTACTTCAGATTATAGTTGCTTTCTATGGAATGACAAGGGTGAATGACAAAATGGAATGCCCATAGACTATAATGGGATTACATTTAAAAGTGCTATAGAAACTAAACTATTATACATATCAAATAGATATTTACCAGATATGTTCCCCAGGTACAGTAGCATATTCTGAAAGTGAGATTACTTCAGATTATAGCTGCTTTCTATGGAATGACAAGCGTGAATGACAAAATGGAATGTCCATAGACTTTAATAGGATGTAAAATTAAAAGTGTTGAAGCAACAAAACTATGATACATATCAACTAGATATTTACCAGATATGTTCCCCAGGTACTGTAGCATACTCTGAAAGTGAGATTACTTCAGATTATAGTTGCTTTCTATGGAATGACAAGGATGAATGACAAAATTGAATGCCCATAGACTATAATGGGATTACATTTAAAAGTGCTATAGAAACTAAACTATTATACATATCAAATAGATATTTACCAGATATGTTCCCCAGGTACAGTAGCATATTCTGAAAGGGAGATTACTTCAGATTATAGCTGCTTTCTATGGAATGACAAGGGTGAATGACATAATGGAATGCCCATAGACTATAATGGGATTAAATTCAAAAGTGCTATAGAAACTAAACTATGATACATATCAACTAGATATTTACCAGATATGTTCCCCATGTACAGTAGCATATTCTGAAAGTGAGATTACATCAGATTATAGCTGCTTTCTATGGAATGACAAGGGTGAATGACATAATGGAATGCCCATAGACTATAATGGGATTAAATTTAAAAGTGCTATAGAAACTAAACTATGATACATATCAACTAGATATTTACCAGATATGTTCCCCAGGTACAGTAGCATACTCTGAAAGTGAGATTACTTCAGATTATAGTTGCTTTCTATGGAATGACAAGGGTGAATGACAAAATGGAATGCCCATAGACTATAATGGGATTACATTTAAAAGTGCTATAGAAACTAAACTATTATACATATCAAATAGATATTTACCAGATATGTTCCCCAGGTACAGTAGCATATTCTGAAAGTGATATTACTTCAGATTATAGCTGCTTTCTATGGAATGACAAGCGTGAATGACAAAATGGAATGCCCATAGACTTTAATGGGATGTAAAATTAAAAGTGTTGAAGCAACAAAACTATGATACATATCAACTAGATATTTACCACATATGTTCCCCATGTACAGTAGCATATTCTGAAAGTGAGATTACATCAGATTATAGCTGCTTTCTATGGAATGACAAGGGTGAATGACATAATGGAATGCCCATAGACTATAATGGGATTAAATTTAAAAGTGCTATAGAAACTAAACTATGATACATATCAACTAGATATTTACCAGATATGTTCCCCATGTACAGTAGCATATTCTGAAAGTGAGATTACATCAGATTATAGCTGCCTTCTATGGAATGACAAGGGTGAATGACATAATGGAATGCCCATAGACTATAATGGGATTAAATTCAAAAGTGCTATAGAAACTAAACTATGATACATATCAACTAGATATTTACCAGATATGTTCCCCAGGTACAGTAGCATACTCTGAAAGTGAGATTACTTCAGATTATAGTTGCTTTCTATGGAATGACAAGGATGAATGACAAAATTGAATGCCCATAGACTATAATGGGATTACATTTAAAAGTGCTATAGAAACTAAACTATTATACATATCAAATAGATATTTACCAGATATGTTCCCCAGGTACAGTAGCATATTCTGAAAGTGAGATTACTTCAGATTATAGCTGCTTTCTATGGAATGACAAGGGTGAATGACATAATGGAATGCCCATAGACTATAATGGGATTAAATTCAAAAGTGCTATAGAAACTAAACTATGATACATATCAACTAGATATTTACCAGATATGTTCCCCATGTACAGTAGCATATTCTGAAAGTGAGATTACATCAGATTATAGCTGCTTTCTATGGAATGACAAGGGTGAATGACATAATGGAATGCCCATAGACTATAATGGGATTAAATTTAAAAGTGCTATAGAAACTAAACTATGATACATATCAACTAGATATTTACCAGATATGTTCCCCAGGTACAGTAGCATACTCTGAAAGTGAGATTACTTCAGATTATAGTTGCTTTCTATGGAATGACAAGGGATGAATGACAAAATTGAATGCCCATAGACTATAATGGGATTACATTTAAAAGTGCTATAGAAACTAAACTATTATACATATCAAATAGATATTTACCAGATATGTTCCCCAGGTACAGTAGCATATTCTGAAAGGGAGATTACTTCAGATTATAGCTGCTTTCTATGGAATGACAAGGGTGAATGACATAATGGAATGCCCATAGACTATAATGGGATTAAATTCAAAAGTGCTATAGAAACTAAACTATGATACATATCAACTAGATATTTACCAGATATGTTCCCCATGTACAGTAGCATATTCTGAAAGTGAGATTACATCAGATTATAGCTGCTTTCTATGGAATGACAAGGGTGAATGACATAATGGAATGCCCATAGACTATAATGGGATTAAATTTAAAAGTGCTATAGAAACTAAACTATGATACATATCAACTAGATATTTACCAGATATGTTCCCCAGGTACAGTAGCATACTCTGAAAGTGAGATTACTTCAGATTATAGTTGCTTTCTATGGAATGACAAGGGTGAATGACAAAATGGAATGCCCATAGACTATAATGGGATTACATTTAAAAGTGCTATAGAAACTAAACTATTATACATATCAAATAGATATTTACCAGATATGTTCCCCAGGTACAGTAGCATATTCTGAAAGTGATATTACTTCAGATTATAGCTGCTTTCTATGGAATGACAAGCGTGAATGACAAAATGGAATGCCCATAGACTTTAATGGGATGTAAAATTAAAAGTGTTGAAGCAACAAAACTATGATACATATCAACTAGATATTTACCAGATATGTTCCCCATGTACAGTAGCATATTCTGAAAGTGAGATTACATCAGATTATAGCTGCTTTCTATGGAATGACAAGGGTGAATGACATAATGGAATGCCCATAGACTATAATGGGATTAAATTTAAAAGTGCTATAGAAACTAAACTATGATACATATCAACTAGATATTTACCAGATATGTTCCCCATGTACAGTAGCATATTCTGAAAGTGAGATTACATCAGATTATAGCTGCTTTCTATGGAATGACAAGGGTGAATGACATAATGGAATGCCCATAGACTATAATGGGATTACATTTAAAAGTGCTATAGAAACTAAACTATGATACAAATCAACTAGATATTTACCAGATATGTTCCCCATGTACAGTAGCATATTCTGAAAGTGAGATTACGTCAGATTATAGTTGCTTTCTATGGAATGACAAGGGTGAATGACAAAATGGAATGCCCATAGACTATAATGGGATTACATTTAAAAGTGCTATAGAAACTAAACTATGATACATATCAACTAGATATTTACCAGATATGTTCCCCATGTACAGTATCATATTCTGAAAGTGAGATTACTTCAGATTATAGCTGCTTTCTATGGAATGACAAGGGTGAATGACATAATGGAATGCCCATAGACTATAATGGTATTACAATTAAAAGTGCTATAGAAACTAAACTATGATACATATCAAATAGATATTTACCAGATATGTTCCCCAGGTACAGTAGCATACTCTGAAAGGGAGATTACTTCAGATTATAGTTGCTTTCTATGGAATGACAAGGGTGAATGACAAAATGGAATGCCCATAGACTATAATGGGATTAAATTTAAAAGTACTATATAAATTAAACTATGATACATATCAACTAGATATTTACCAGATATGTTCCCCATGTACAGTAGCATATTCTGAAAGTGAGATTACGTCAGATTATAGTTGCTTTCTATGGAATGACAAGGGTGAATGACAAAATGGAATGCCCATAGACTATAATGGGATTACATTTAAAAGTACTATATAAATTAAACTATGATACATATCAACTAGATATTTACCAGATATGTTCCCCATGTACAGTATCATATTCTGAAAGTGAGATTACTTCAGATTATAGTTGCTTTCTGTGGAATGACAAGGGTGAATGACAAAATGGAATGCCCATAGACTATAATGGGATTACATTTAAAAGTGCTATAGAAACTAAACTATTATACATATCAAATAGATATTTACCAGATATGTTCCCCAGGTACAGTAGCATATTCTGAAAGTGATATTACTTCAGATTATAGCTGCTTTCTATGGAATGACAAGCGTGAATGACAAAATGGAATGCCCATAGACTTTAATGGGATGTAAAATTAAAAGTGTTGAAGCAACAAAACTATGATACATATCAACTAGATATTTACCAGATATGTTCCCCATGTACAGTAGCATATTCTGAAAGTGAGATTACATCAGATTATAGCTGCTTTCTATGGAATGACAAGGGTGAATGACATAATGGAATGCCCATAGACTATAATGGGATTAAATTTAAAAGTGCTATAGAAACTAAACTATGATACATATCAACTAGATATTTACCAGATATGTTCCCCATGTACAGTAGCATATTCTGAAAGTGAGATTACATCAGATTATAGCTGCTTTCTATGGAATGACAAGGGTGAATGACATAATGGAATGCCCATAGACTATAATGGGATTACATTTAAAAGTGCTATAGAAACTAAACTATGATACAAATCAACTAGATATTTACCAGATATGTTCCCCATGTACAGTAGCATATTCTGAAAGTGAGATTACATCAGATTATAGTTGCTTTCTATGGAATGACAAGGGTGAATGACAAAATGGAATGCCCATAGACTATAATGGGATTACATTTAAAAGTGCTATAGAAACTAAACTATGATACATATCAACTAGATATTTACCAGATATGTTCCCCATGTACAGTATCATATTCTGAAAGTGAGATTACTTCAGATTATAGCTGCTTTCTATGGAATGACAAGGGTGAATGACATAATGGAATGCCCATAGACTATAATGGTATTACATTTAAAAGTGCTATAGAAACTAAACTATGATACATATCAAATAGATATTTACCAGATATGTTCCCAGGTACAGTAGCATACTCTGAAAGTGAGATTACTTCAGATTATAGTTGCTTTCTATGGAATGACAAGGGTGAATGACAAAATGGAATGCCCATAGACTATAATGGGATTAAATTTAAAAGTACTATATAAATTAAACTATGATACATATCAACTAGATATTTACCAGATATGTTCCCCATGTACAGTAGCATATTCTGAAAGTGAGATTACATCAGATTATAGCTGCTTTCTATGGAATGACAAGGGTGAATGACATAATGGAATGCCCATAGACTATAATGGGATTAAATTTAAAAGTGCTATAGAAACTAAACTATGATACATATCAACTAGATATTTACCAGATATGTTCCCCAGGTACAGTAGCATACTCTGAAAGTGAGATTACTTCATATTATAGTTGCTTTCTATGGAATGACAAGGGTGAATGACAAAATGGAATGCCCATAGACTATAATGGGATTACATTTAAAAGTGCTATAGAAACTAAACTATTATACATATCAAATAGATATTTTCCAGATATGTTCCCCAGGTACAGTAGCATATTCTGAAAGTGATATTACTTCAGATTATAGCTGCTTTCTATGGAATGACAAGCGTGAATGACAAAATGGAATGCCCATAGACTTTAATGGGATGTAAAATTAAAAGTGTTGAAGCAACAAAACTATGATACATATCAACTAGATATTTACCAGATATGTTCCCCATGTACAGTAGCATATTCTGAAAGTGAGATTACATCAGATTATAGCTGCTTTCTATGGAATGACAAGGGTGAATGACATAATGGAATGCCCATAGACTATAATGGGATTAAATTTAAAAGTGCTATAGAAACTAAACTATGATACATATCAACTAGATATTTACCAGATATGTTCCCCATGTACAGTAGCATATTCTGAAAGTGAGATTACATCAGATTATAGCTGCTTTCTATGGAATGACAAGGGTGAATGACATAATGGAATGCCCGTAGACTATAATGGGATTACATTTAAAAGTGCTATAGAAACTAAACTATGATACAAATCAACTAGATATTTACCAGATATGTTCCCCATGTACAGTAGCATATTCTGAAAGTGAGATTACGTCAGATTATAGTTGCTTTCTATGGAATGACAAGGGTGAATGACAAAATGGAATGCCCATAGACTATAATGGGATTACATTTAAAAGTGCTATATAAACTAAACTATGATACATATCAACTAGATATTTACCAGATATGTTCCCCATGTACAGTATCATATTCTGAAAGTGAGATTACTTCAGATTATAGCTGCTTTCTATGGAATGACAAGGGTGAATGACATAATGGAATGCCCATAGACTATAATGGTATTACATTTAAAAGTGCTATAGAAACTAAACTATGATACATATCAAATAGATATTTACCAGATATGTTCCCCAGGTACAGTAGCATACTCTGAAAGTGAGATTACTTCAGATTATAGTTGCTTTCTATGGAATGACAAGGGTGAATGACAAAATGGAATGCCCATAGACTATAATGGGATTACATTTAAAAGTGCTATAGAAACTAAACTATTATACATATCAAATATATATTTACCAGATATGTTCCCCAGGTACAGTAGCATATTCTGAAAGTGATATTACTTCAGATTATAGCTGCTTTTTATGGAATGACAAGCGTGAATGACAAAATGGAATGCCCATAGACTTTAATGGGATGTAAAATTAAAAGTGTTGAAGCAACAAAACTATGATACATATCAACTAGATATTTACCAGATATGTTCCCCATGTACAGTAGCATATTCTGAAAGTGAGATTACATCAGATTATAGCTGCTTTCTATGGAATGACAAGGGTGAATGACATAATGTAATGCCCATAGACTATAATGGGATTAAATTTAAAAGTGCTATAGAAACTAAACTATGATACATATCAACTAGATATTTACCAGATATGTTCCCCATGTACAGTAGCATATTCTGAAAGTGAGATTACATCAGATTATAGCTGCTTTCTATGGAATGACAAGGGTGAATGACAAAATGGAATGCCCATAGACTATAATGGGATTAAATTTAAAAGTGCTATAGAAGCTAAACTATGATACATATCAAATAGATATTTAGCAGATATGTTCCCCAGGTACAGTATCATATTCTGAAAGTGAGATTACTTCAGATTATAGCTGCTTTCTATGGAATGACAAGGGTGAATGACAAAATGGAATGCCCATAGACTATAATGGGATTATATTTAAAAGTGCTATAGAAACTAAACTATGATACATATCAAATAGATATTTACCAGATATGTTCCCCAGGTACAGTAGCATATTCTGAAAGTGAGATTACTTCAGATTATAGCTGCTTTCTATGAAATGACAAGGGTGAATGACTAAATGGAATGCCCATAGACTATAATGGGATTAAATTTAAAAGTGCTATAGAAACTAAACTATGATACATATCAACTAGATATTTACCAGATATGTTCCCCAGGTACAGTAGCATATCCTGAAAGTGAGATTACTTCAGATTATAGCTGCTTTCTATGGAATGACAAGGGTGAATGACAAAATGGAATGCCCATAAACTATAATTGGATTCCATTTAAAAGTGCTATAGAAACTAAACTATGATACATATCAAATAGATATTTACCAGATATGTTCCCCAGGTACAGTAGCATATTCTGAAAGTGAGATTACTTCAGATTATAGCTGCTTTCTATGGAATGACAAGGGTGAATGACAAAATGGAATGCCCATAGACTATAATGGGATTACATTTAAATGTGCTATAGAAACTAAACTATGATACATATCAAATAGATATTTACCAGATATGTTCCCCAGGTACAGTAGCATATTCTGAAAGTGAGATTACTTCAGATTATAGCTGCTTTCTATGGAATGACAAGGGTGAATGACAAAATGGAATGCCCATAGACTATAATGGGATTACATTTAAAAGTGCTATAGAAACTAAACTATGATACATATCAAATATATATTTACCAGATATGTTCCCCAGGTACAGTAGCATATTCTGAAAGTGAGATTACTTCAGATTATAGCTGCTTTCTATGGAATGACAAGGGTGAATGACAAAATGGAATGCCCATAGACTATAATGGGATTACATTTAAAAGTGCTATAGAAACTAAACTATGATACATATCAAATAGATATTTACCAGATATGTTCCCCAGGTACAGTAGCATATTCTGAAAGTGAGATTACTTCAGATTATAGCTGCTTTCTATGGAATGACAAGGGTGAATGACAAAATGGAATGCCCATAGACTATAATGGGATTACATTTAAAAGTGCTATAGAAACTAAACTATGATACATATCAACTAGATATTTACCAGATATGTTCCCCGGGTACAGTAGCATATTCTGAAAGTGAGATTACTTCAGATTATATGGAATGACAAGGGTGAATGACAAGATAGAATGACCATAGACTATAATGGGAATACATTTAAAAGTGCTATAGCAACAACAATATGATACATATCAACTAGATATTTACCAGATATGTTCCCCAGGTACAGTAACTGCTTTCTATGGAATGACAAGGGTGAATGACAAAATGGAATGCCGATAGACTTTAATGAGATGTATATTTAAAAGTGTTGAAGCATCAAAACTATGAGACATATCAACTATATATTTACTAGATATGTTCCCCAGGTACAGTAGCATATTCTGAAAGTGAGATTACTTCAGATTATAGCTGCTTTCTATGGAATGACAAGGGTGAATGACAAAATGGAATGCCCATAGACTATAATGGGATTACATTTAAAAGTGCTATAGAAACTAAACTATGATACATATCAACTAGATATTTACCAGTTATGTTCCACATGTACACTAGCATATTCTGAAAGTGAGATTACATCAGATTATAGCTGCTTTGTATGGAATGACAAGGGTGAAAGACAAAATGGAATGCCCATAGACTTTAAAGGGTTTTAAATTTAAAAGTGTTATAGCAACAAAAATATGAAACACATCAAGTAGACTTTTACCAAATATCTTTACCAGGTAAAGTATAATAATCTAAAAGTAAGATTATGTGGTATTGTTGCTGCTTTGTATGGATTCATAAGAGTGAATGACAAAATAGGATGCCCAACATAAGTGACTGATGGTGGCTGTCATTGCCTGAGGCACGCAGAAATTGCATTGTGTTCCCGCTGAAATGAGAGACATATGCTTCTAAATTAGGTATTTTTGCTGTCATTAAGGGCTTAAAGGGACAGTCTACTCCTGAATTTGTATTGTTTAAAAAGATCGATACAGTACTCCATTTATTACCCATTCCCCAGTTTTGCATAACCGACACTTTTATATTATTAAACATCTTATCTCTTTGATTACCTTGTATCTAAGCTTCTGCAGGCTTCCCCCTTATTTAAATTATTTTGACAGACTTGAATTTTAGCTAATCAGTGCTGACTCATAAATAACTCCACTGGAGTTATCTATTTGGCACACATGAACTAGCAGTATGTAACTATGAAAAAATTGTCAATATGCACTAAAATAAGAGGGCCCTTCAAGGATTTAGAAATTAGCATATGTGCCTACCTACTTTTAGCTTTGAACAAAGAATAACAAGAGAACAAAGCAAATTTGATAAAAGTGAATTGGAAAGTTGTTTAAAGAGACAGTCAAATCCAAAATAAACCTTCATGATTTCAAAAATTGGAATATGTTCACTGCTGGGGATGTATCCCAATCAAAGTGCAGATTAATCCCCTTGAACGCTTTGCTAACTGCCACAGAAGGCCTATAGATACGTCATGTCTTCACTATACAACCCTTGAATGTCCAGCTAACTCCCTAATACCGTCTACACCTACGGCATGACTTCGCTATACTCCCCTAGATTGCCCGGCTAACTCCCGCAGACCGCCTACACCAACTGCATGTATTCCCAAAACTCAACTGGAATACCCAGTTAACTCCCACAGAACGCCTACATCTAAATCATGCAATCTACCTCACTAAGAAATTATACAAAATAACCTCACTATTATAACTTATACTATCTTATACTAGCTGCTGGTGACATCTCCCCTAATCCTGGTCCCCAGCAACTTCCTAGCCGTGCACATCCATGTGTACCCTTCCATAGACTCAGAAAACAAAACTCTGGTAACCTTACTCACATTTTTCTTGTATCTAAAGACACTAACCCCTTCACTTTTGCACTCTGGAACTCTTGCTCTGTTTGCAACAAGCTCACTTCTATCCATGACCTCTTTATCTCCCGCTCCCTCAACCTTCTGGCTTTAACAGAAACCTGGCTCTCTCCCTTAGACACAGCATCCACTGCTGCTCTTTAACATGGGTGTCTCCACTTCAGTCACACTCCTAGGTCTGGTAATAGACAAGGAGGTAGTGTAGGTATTTTACTTTCCCCTTGTTGCACCTTTCAACAAATTCAACCAATCTCTTCCCTCACATTTTCCTCATTCGAAAACCACATGATTTGCTTATTCTCTCTATACGTGTTGCAGTCATATACTGACCCTCTGGCTACTCAACTCAATTTCTAGATCACTTGGCTGCCTGGTTACCTTATTTCCTCAGACACCCCTGCCCTCATTCTTTTTTGTCACAATGGACTGACTCTCCCACTCATAAAGGTGGTCACTCCCTTGACTGACCACCATCTCCTCACTTGCAACATCACCTCCCTCCCTACAACTCTCCCTCCGTCTACTCCTCACACCAAACTTCACAAAAGCATTATGTTTTAGATCAGCAACAGCCTGTTAATTCCCTCAAACCTCTCCTCTCATCCATCTCCTCCTTTTCCTGCCCTGATCAATCTATATGCCACTATAATTCTACCCTTACATTGGTCCTTGACAATCTCTCTTACCATAGCTGGAAATCACACACTCATCCTCAGCCCTGACATACTCCTTTGACACGGTACCTATGCAGATGTTCCCATACTGCTAAGTGGCACTGGAGAAAATCTCAGAGTTCAGCTCACTACAAGTTCATCTTGAACTCCTACTATTCTGCCATTAATCACTATAAGCAACATTACTTCTCTACTCTTATCTTTACTTTCTTCAAACCCAAAATGTCTGTTCTCCACATTCAATACTCTTCTCCGCCCACCCCCACCTCCTAATACAACTTCTCTGTCAGCTCAAGAGTTTACCAGCTACTTCAATAGCAAATCAACTCCATTAGAAACTAAATCAGCTCTCAACATACTTCCATTCTCTCACCTCCTCAAATGCTTGCAATCAACCACAACCTACATAGCCATAAATGCAGCTCTTTCTCCCCTGTAACTGAGGAAGAAGTCTCTGCACTTAAACTGTGCTCTCACCTCACTACCTGTCCCCTTGACCCTATCCCCTCACAGCTACTCTGCTCCCTCTCTTCTACCCTTACCCCTATACTAACACACATTTTCAACCTCTCACTCGGTATATTTACCTCATCTCTGAAACATGCACTGGTCACACCTCTCCTCAGAAAACCTTCTCTCGATCCAACCTCTCCATCCAACTAATGCCCTATTTCCCTACTCCATCTTGTCTCAAAGCTTCTCGAAAAGCTAGTATATGCACACCTATCCCATTTCTTTACATTAAACTCCCTCCTTGACCCACTGCAATCTGGATTTCGTCCCCATCATTCCACAGAGCAATCAAACAATTGTTACAGCAATCGTTAAGGTTACCATCGACCTATTTACTGCAAAATCAAAAGGCCACTTCTCTTTGCTTATCCTCCTTGATCTGTCCGTAGCTTTTGTCCACCCTCTTTTGCTCCAAACCCTCCAATCCTTCAGCATTTGTGACACAGCCCTCTCGTAGTTCTCTTCCTACCTGTCTAACCGTAACTTTATTGTCGCCTTCTCTGGGGCTTCCTCTGCCCCATTACCACTTTCTGTTGGTGTAGTGCAAGGCTCCATCCTCGGTCCCCTTCTCTTCTCAATCTACACGTCATCATTAGGTTCCCTAAGTCCCACGGGTTCCAATATCATTTGTATGCCGACGACACCCAAATCTACTTCTCTGCACCAGACCTATCTCTTTCCTTGCTAACCCGAAGTCCTCTCACTACCTCAAACTAAATCCCTCCAAAACTGGGGTCCTTATTTTCACCCCTTCTTCCAAAATCTCCACCCCTAATCTCTCTAACTGTCGACAGCTCCATCATTACCCCTATTATTATTATTATTCTTTATTTATAAAGCGCTGACAGATTCCGCAGCGCTGCCCATGGGTACAAGGATAACAGTACAGTGGAGAAACAATACGATAAGACACCTACCCTGCATGCCTGCTGTCTTGTGGTCGCACTTGACTCCGATCTTTCTTTCACTACTCACATTCAGTCATTGGCTAAATCCTGCCACCCCAACTTTAAAAACGTCTCTAAAATTAGACATTTCCTTACACAAGACACAACTAAGATTTTAATCCACTCTCTCATCCTTTCCCGCCTCGACTACTGCAATTCTGTCCTCTCTGGTCTCCCTAGCTGCCGCCTAACTCTTTTTGAAATCCATAATGAATGCCTCAGCCAGGCTCATCTTCCTTACACATCGCTCTTCATCTACTTCACTTCTCTGCCAATCCCATCACTGACTTCCTCTTGCCTCCAGGATTAAACACAAAATTCTCACTATGACATACAAAGCTATCAACTGCACTGCTCCCCCCTATATCTCAGACCTTGTCTCCAAATACTCTCCCTCCATCCCCTTCAATCTGCTCACAACCTCCTACTCTCCTCCTCTATTGTCACCTCATCACACTCCCGTTTGCAGGACTTCTCCAGACTGGATCCCATCTTGTGGAACTCTCTGCCTCGCTCCACAAGACTCTCTTCTAGTTTTAAGAGCTTCAAGTGCTCCCTAAAGACTCTACTGTTTAGGGATGCATATGACCTACGCTAACCTTTCTTTATACCAGTTCCTCTCCTCCATTGCTATCCCCTTAACTCCCTTAGCATGTAAGCATAAGAGTCCAGCTGTTTGTTGATCACCTTCTCAAGAGATGACTACAACAGTGAAACTCTTGGCAGGGCCCTCTACCCATTTGATCCCTATAATTGTTTTGTTGTACTTTGTTAATAGCGCTGCGGAATCTGTTGGCGCTCTACAAATAACCGATAATAATAAATAATAATAATAATATCTGTGTAATATGTGTCATAGTTTTGCTGCTATAGCATTTGAAACATTACATCCTATTAAAGACTAGGGGCATTCCATTATGCCATTCACACTTGTCATTTCATAGAAAGCCGCAATAATCTCACGTTATCTCACTTTCAGAATATGCTACTGTATCTGGGGAACATATCTGGTAAATATCTATTTGATATGTCTCATAGATTTGTTGCTATATCACTTTGAACTTTACATCCCATTAAAGTATATAGGCATTCCATTTTCTCATTAACCCTTGTCATTCCATATAAAGCAGCTATAATCTCACATATTCTCACTTTCAGAAAATGCTACTGTACCTGGGGAACATATCTGGTAAATATCTATTTGATATATCCCATAGTTTTGTTGCTTTAACACTTTTAATTTTACATCCCATTAAAGTCTATGGGCATTCCATTTTGTCATTCACCCTTGTCATTCCATAGTAAGCAGCTATAATCTGAAGTAATCTAACTTTCAGAATATGATACTGTACCTGGGGAACATATCTGGTAAATATCTATTTGATATGTATCATAGTTTAGTTTCTATAGCACTTTTAAATTTAATCCCATTATAGTCTATGGGCATTCCATTTTGTCATTCACCCTTGTCATTCCATAGAAAGCAGCTATAATCTGAAGTAATATCACTTTCAGAATATGCTACTGTATATGGGGAACATATCTGGTAAATATATATTTGATATGTATCATAGTTTAGTTTCTATAGCACTTTTAAATTTAATCCCATTATAGTCTATGGGCATTCCATTATGTCAGTCACCCTTGTCATTCAATAGAAAGCAGCTATAATCTGATGTAATCGCACTTTCAGAATATGTTACTGGTCCTGGGGAACATATCTGGTAAATATATATTTGATATGTATCATAGTTTAGTTTCTATAGCACTTTTAAATGTAATCCCATTATAGTCTATGGGCATTCCATTTTGTCATTCACCCTTGTCATTCCATAGAAAGCAGCTATAATCTGAAGTAATCTCACTTTCAGAATATGCTACTGTACCTGGGGAACATATCTGGTAAATATCTATTTGATATGTATCATAGTTTAGTTTCTATAGCACTTTTAAACGTAATCCCATTATAGTCTATGGGCATTCCATTATGTCATTCACCCTTGTCATTCCATAGAAAGCAGCTATAATCTGAAGTAATCTCACTTTCAGAATATGCTACTGTACATGGAGAACATATCTGGTAAATATCTAGTTGATATGTATCATAGTTTAGTTTCTATAGCACTTTTAAATTTAATCCCATTATAGTCTATGGGCATTCCATTTTGTCATTCACCCTTGTCATTCCATAGAAAGCAGCTATAATTTGAAGTAATCTCACTTTCAGAATATGCTACTGTACCTGGCGAACATATCTGGTAAATATGTATTTGATATGGATTATAGTTTAGTTTCTATAGCACTTTTAAATGTAATCCCATTATAGTCTATGGGCATTCCATTTTGTCATTCACCCTTGTCATTCCATAGAAAACAGATATAATCTGAAGTAATCTCCCTTTCAAAATATGTTATTCTACCTGGGGAATATATCTGGTAAATATCTATTTGATATGTCTCATATTTTAGTTTCTATTGCACTTTTAAATGTAATCCCATTATAGTCTATGGGCATTCTATCTTGTCATTCACCCTTGTCATTCCATAGAAAGCGGCTATAATCTGAAGTAATCTCACTTTCAGAATATGTTACTATACCTGGGGAACATAGCTGGTAAATATATATTTGATATGTCTAATATTTTAACTTCTATATCACTTTTAAATGTAATCCAATTAAAGTCTATGGGCATTCCATTATGTCATTCACCCTTGTCATTAAATAGAAACCAGCTATAATCTAACATAATCTAATTTTCAGAATATGCTACTGTACCTGTGGAACATATCTGGTAAATATCTATTTGATATGTCTGATATTTTTGTTGCTATAGCACTTTTAAATGTAATCCCGTTATAGTCTATGGGCATTCCATTTTGTCATTCACTCATGTCAATCCATAGAAATCAGCTATAATCACAAGTAATCTCACTTTCAGAATATGCTACTGTACCTGGGAAACATATCTGGTAAATATCTATTTGATATGGATTATAGTTTAGTTTCTATAGAACTTTTAAATGTAATCCCATTATAGTCTATGGGCATTCCATTTTGTCCTTCACCCTTGTCATTCCATAGAAAGCAGCTATAATATGAAGTAATCTCACTTTCAGAATATGCTACTGTACCTGGGGAACATATCTGGTAAATATCTATTTGATATCTATCATAGTTTAGTTTCTATAGCACTTTTAAATTTAATCCCATTATAGTCTATGGGCATTCCATTATGTCATTCACCCTTGTCATTCAATAGAAAGCAGCTATAATCTGATGTAATCTCACTTTCAGAATATGTTACTGGTTCTGGGGAACATATCGGGTAAATATCTATTTCATATGTCTCATAGTTTTGTTGCTTCAACACTTTTAATTTTACATCCCATTAAAGTCTATGGGCATTCCATTTTGTCATTCACCCTTGTCATTCCATAGAAAGCAGCTATAATCTGAAGTAATCTCACTTCCAGAATATGCTACTGTACCTGGGGAACATATCTGGCAAATATCTATTTGATATGTATCATAGTTTAGTTTCTATAGCACTTTTAAATGTAATCCCATTATAGTCTATGGGCATTCCATTTTGTCATTAACCCTTGTCATTCCATAGAAAGCAGCTATAATCTGAAGTAATCTCACTTTCAGAACAGGGCCGGACTGGGAATAAAAAGCAGCCCTGGAAACCTATGAAGACCAGCCCTATTTTCCATTGAGTCGTTAGAATGCAAATGCCCCATTTTTCTCAAAGGGCATTACTGGGATACTCCTCCCCACATTTTTTTTCAGAATTAAATTATATTACTTTGTATTAAATAAAGATTGATGTTATATAGCAAACCTACAACCCAATTGTATCAATGAATCACCCCGTTAAATTCTATTTGTCCAGCCCTAGCTGCTGCAGCCCACTGGGAAATCTCCTGGTATCCTGGTAGGCCAATCCGGCCCTGTTTCAGAATATGCTACTGTACCTGGGGAAGATATCTGGTAAATATCTATTTGATACGTATCATAGTTTAGTTTCTATAGCACTTTTAAATGTAATCCCATTATAGTCTAGGGGCATTCCATTATGTCATTCACCCTTGTCATTCCATAGAAAGCAGCTATAATCTGAAGTAATCTCACTTTCAGAATATGCTACTGTATCTGGGGAACATATCTGGTCAATATCTAGTTGATATGTCTCATAATTTAGTTTCTATAGCACTTTTAAATGTAATCCCATTATAGTCTATGGGCATTCCTTTATGTCATTCAGCCTTGTCATTCCATAGAAAGCAGCTATAATCTGAAGTAATCTCACTTTCAGAATATGCTACTGTACCTGGGGAACATATCTGGTAAATATCTAGTTGATATGTATCATAGTTTTGTTGCTTCAACACTTTTAATTTTACATCCCATTAAAGTCTATGGGCATTCCATTTTGTCATTCACCCTTGTCATTCCATAGAAAGCAGCTATAATCTGAAGTAATTTCACTTTCAGAATATGCTACTGTACCTGGGGAACATATCTGGTAAATATATATTTGATATGTATCATAGTTTAGTTTCTATAGAACTTTTAAATGTAATCCCATTATAGTCTATGGGCATTCCATTTTGTCATTCACCCTTGTCATTCCATAGAAAGCAGCTATAATCTGAAGTAATCTCACTTTCAGAATATGCTACTGTATCTGGGGAACATATCTGGTAAATATCTAGTTGATATGTATCATAGTTTAATTTCTATAGTACTTTTAAATTTAATCCCATTATAGTCTATGGGCATTCCATTTTGTCATTCACCCTTGTCATTCCATAGAAAGCAACTATAATCTGAAGTAATCTCACTTTCAGAGTATGCTACTGTATCTGGGGAACATATCTGGTAAATATCTAGTTGATATGTATCATAGTTTATTTTCTATAGCACTTTTAAATGTAATCCCATTATAGTCTAGGGGCATTCCATTTTGTCATTCACCCTTGTCATTCCATAGAAAGCAGCTATAATCTGAAGTAATCTCACTTTCAGAATATGCTACTGTACATGGGGAACATATCTGGTAAATATCTAGTTGATATGTTTCATAGTTTTGTTGCTTCAACACTTTTAATTTTACATCCCATTAAAGTCTATGGGCATTCCATTTTGTCATTCACCCTTGTCATTCCATAGAAAGCAGCTATAATCTGAAGTAATCTCACTTTCAGAATATGCTACTGTACCTGGGGAACATATCTGGTAAATATCTATTTGATATGTATCATAGTTTAGTTTCTATAGCACTTTTAAATGTAATCCCATTATAGTCTATGGGCATTCCATTTTGTCATTCACCCTTGTCATTCCATAGAAAGCAGCTATAATCTGAAGTAATCTCACTTTCAGAATATGCTACTGTATCTGGGGAACATATCTGGTAAATATCTAGTTGATATGTATCATAGTTTATTTTCTATAGCACTTTTAAATGTAATCCCATTATAGTCTAGGGGCATTCCATTTTGTCATTCACCCTTGTCATTCCATAGAAAGCAGCTATAATCTGAAGTAATCTCACTTTCAGAATATGCTACTGTACATGGGGAACATATCTGGTAAATATCTAGTTGATATGTTTCATAGTTTTGTTGCTTCAACACTTTTAATTTTACATCCCATTAAAGTCTATGGGCATTCCATTTTGTCATTCACCCTTGTCATTCCATAGAAAGCAGCTATAATCTGAAGTAATCTCACTTTCAGAATATGCTACTGTACCTGGGGAACATATCTGGTAAATATCTATTTGATATGTATCATAGTTTAGTTTCTATAGCACTTTTAAATGTAATCCCATTATAGTCTATGGGCATTCCATTTTGTCATTCACCCTTGTCATTCCATAGAAAGCAGCTATAATCTGAAGTAATCTCACTTTCAGAATATGCTACTGTACCTGGGGAAGATATCTGGTAAATATCTATTTGATATGTATCATAGTTTAGTTTCTATAGCACTTTTAAATGTAATCCCATTATAGTCTATGGGCATTCCATTATGTCATTCACCCTTGTCATTCCATAGAAAGCAGCTATAATCTGAAGTAATCTCACTTTCAGAATATGCTACTGTATCTGGGGAACATATCTGGTCAATATCTAGTTGATATGTCTCATAATTTAGTTTCTATAGCACTTTTAAATGTAATCCCATTATAGTCTATGGGCATTCCTTTATGTCATTCAGCCTTGTCATTCCATAGAAAGCAGCTATAATATGAAGTAATCTCACTTTCAGAATATGCTACTGTACCTGGGGAACATATCTGGTAAATATCTAGTTGATATGTATCATAGTTTTGTTGCTTCAACACTTTTAATTTTACATCCCATTAAAGTCTATGGGCATTCCATTTTGTCATTCACCCTTGTCATTCCATAGAAAGCAGCTATAATCTGAAGTAATCTCACTTTCAGAATATGCTACTGTACCTGGGGAACATATCTGGTAAATATCTATTTGATATGTATCATAGTTTAGTTTCTATAGCACTTTTAAATGTAATCCCATTATAGTCTATGGGCATTCCATTTTGTCATTCACCCTTGTCATTCCATAGAAAGCAGCTATAATCTGAAGTAATCTCACTTTCAGAATATGATACTGTATCTGGGGAACATATCTGGTAAATATCTAGTTGATATGTATCATAGTTTATTTTCTATAGCACTTTTAAATGTAATCCCATTATAGTCTAGGGGCATTCTATTTTGTCATTCACCCTTGTCATTCCATAGAAAGCAGCTATAATCTGAAGTAATCTCACTTTCAGAATATGCTACTGTACCTGGGTAACATATCTGGTAAATATCTAGTTGATATGTATCATAGTTTAGTTTCTATAGCACTTTTAAATGTAATCCCATTATAGTCTATGGGCATTCCATTTTGTCATTCACCCTTGTCATTCCATAGAAAGCAGCTATAATCTGAAGTAATCTCACTTTCAGAATATGCTACTGTACATGGGGAACATATCTGGTAAATATCTAGTTGATATGTTTCATAGTTTTGTTGCTTCAACACTTTTAATTTTACATCCCATTAAAGTCTATGGGCATTCCATTTTGTCATTCACCCTTGTCATTCCATAGAAAGCAGCTATAATCTGAAGTAATCTCACTTTCAGAATATGCTACTGTACCTGGGGAACATATCTGGTAAATATCTATTTGATATGTATCATAGTTTAGTTTCTATAGCACTTTTAAATGTAATCCCATTATAGTCTATGGGCATTCCATTTTGTCATTCACCCTTGTCATTCCATAGAAAGCAGCTATAATCTGAAGTAATCTCACTTTCAGAATATGCTACTGTATCTGGGGAACATATCTGGTAAATATCTAGTTGATATGTATCATAGTTTATTTTCTATAGCACTTTTAAATGTAATCCCATTATAGTCTAGGGGCATTCCATTTTGTCATTCACCCTTGTCATTCCATAGAAAGCAGCTATAATCTGAAGTAATCTCACTTTCAGAATATGCTACTGTACCTGGGTAACATATCTGGTAAATATCTAGTTGATATGTATCATAGTTTAGTTTCTATAGCACTTTTAAATGTAATCCCATTATAGTCTATGGGCATTCCATTTTGTCATTCACCCTTGTCATTCCATAGAAAGCAGCTATAATCTGAAGTAATCTCACTTTCAGAATATGCTACTGTACATGGGGAACATATCTGGTAAATATCTAGTTGATATGTTTCATAGTTTTGTTGCTTCAACACTTTTAATTTTACATCCCATTAAAGTCTATGGGCATTCCATTTTGTCATTCACCCTTGTCATTCCATAGAAAGCAGCTATAATCTGAAGTAATCTCACTTTCAGAATATGCTACTGTACCTGGGTAACATATCTGGTAAATATCTAGTTGATATGTATCATAGTTTAGTTTCTATAGCACTTTTAAATGTAATCCCATTATAGTCTATGGGCATTCCATTTTGTCATTCACCCTTGTCATTCCATAGAAAGCAGCTATAATCTGAAGTAATCTCACTTTCAGAATATGCTACTGTACATGGGGAACATATCTGGTAAATATCTAGTTGATATGTTTCATAGTTTTGTTGCTTCAACACTTTTAATTTTACATCCCATTAAAGTATATGGGCATTCCATTTTGTCATTCACCCTTGTCATTCCATAGAAAGCAGCTATAATCTGAAGTAATCTCACTTTCAGAATATGCTACTGTACTTGGGGAACATATCTGGTAAATATCTATTTGATATGTATCATAGTTTAGTTTCTATAGCACTTTTAAATGTAATCCCATTATAGTCTATGGGCATTCCATTTTGTCATTCACCCTTGTCATTCCATAGAAAGCAGCTATAATCTGAAGTAATCTCACTTTCAGAATATGCTACTGTACATGGGGAACATATCTGGTAAATATCTAGTTGATATGTTTCATAGTTTTGTTGCTTCAACACTTTTAATTTTACATCCCATTAAAGTATATGGGCATTCCATTTTGTCATTCACCCTTGTCATTCCATAGAAAGCAGCTATAATCTGAAGTAATCTCACTTTCAGAATATGCTACTGTATCTGGGGAACATATCTGGTAAATATCTAGTTGATATGTATCATAGTTTATTTTCTATAGCACTTTTAAATGTAATCCCATTATAGTCTAGGGGCATTCCATTTTGTCATTCACCCTTGTCATTCCATAGAAAGCAGCTATAATCTGAAGTAATCTCACTTTCAGAATATGCTACTGTACCTGGGTAACATATCTGGTAAATATCTAGTTGATATGTATCATAGTTTAGTTTCTATAGCACTTTTAAATGTAATCCCATTATAGTCTATGGGCATTCCATTTTGTCATTCACCCTTGTCATTCCATAGAAAGCAGCTATAATCTGAAGTAATCTAACTTTCAGAATATGCTACTGTACCTGGGTAACATATCTGGTAAATATCTAGTTGATATGTATCATAGTTTAGTTTCTATAGCACTTTTAAATGTAATCCCATTATAGTCTATGGGCATTCCATTTTGTCATTCACCCTTGTCATTCCATAGAAAGCAGCTATAATCTGAAGTAATCTCACTTTCAGAATATGCTACTGTACATGGGGAACATATCTGGTAAATATCTAGTTGATATGTTTCATAGTTTTGTTGCTTCAACACTTTTAATTTTACATCCCATTAAAGTCTATGGGCATTCCATTTTGTCATTCACCCTTGTCATTCCTTTTAGTACATCCCTCTCTAAACGTTGTATGTTTAAGCTGTTACATTTTACAAATTGATGGGGGGGGGGGTAAAAGTATTTTTATTGAGAATTATATATGTGCAAATATCCTACATCACATCGATGATATATGGATAGATAGATTAGATAGATAGATAGATAGATAGATAGATAGATGGGTGGTATATAGATAGATTAGATAGATAGATTCGATTAGATAGATGTTTTAATAAATACCATAGCCTTTGCAGAGCAAACTTTATCGGTAGAGGATAGAGGGATAACTTTTCTTTTTACTTCTTTCTGGGGGTTTTATAAGTAATTGTTCAAATTTTGTTAATCGGTTTCATTTTTTTCCCTCTCAGAACATGTGCGCTGAGAGAGAGTGAGAGAGAGAGAGAGAGAGACTCACAAATAAATATTTAAGTTATCAATCAGATATTTACAAGGAAAACTAGGTGCACAGTTTGTTTACTTAACTGATACATGTTGTACTGAGTAAGCAAAGATGATATTTGTTCTTCTAAACTGAAAGTTAATTTTTAGTCAAAGAAAAAAAACTGCTTGTAGCAACTCAGAATAGGCAAATTAGTATTTTCAAGTGTGTGTGTGTGTGTGTGTGTGTGTGTGTGTGAGAATTTTGCACATGGGGTAAGAAATTTCAAAATGCATTTCTTATGACTAATTTGTAATCATTATCAATAAATATCACTATTTATAAAAAAATATATAATGTTTTTAGGATTAGAGTTTCTCATTTGTTAGTTATTAAACTGCCCCATTACATGTAGTGTGTAAAATACATAATTTACCAGTTGTAACACTTGTTCATGAGCTCGGTGGTTAGAACATATCTTTTTTTATTCAAATTTGAGATGAACATAATTTTAAAGGATTTAGGCTATAATTAGCTACAGGGCAACAGGACTTTCTTAAGTCACAATATCAGATAGAGGAAAGCAAACAGGTTTAAAATCAATTAGTATTTCACTACCAATTAATTGTCATGTTTGCTACAATTTATAAGTTACAGATACTAAATGTTGCTTTTGTTACATATTTTTATTGCTAGGATTTGGCTACCATACCTGGGGTAAGATGCCGCCTATAAATTGAATCTTGCGTTATATCTATTTATAAATACACAGAACATATTCTGCTTTGTGCAGAACATTGGCATGTGAAATATTTACGGTAAATACACAGATAAACAATTTCTTAAAAATTAATATTGCATAACTATGCTTTTATATGTTTTCATCTACTTGGCTATAAAAGGCACCGATGCACTTATGTGTGTATATATGTATACATATGTGTTTATGTGTGTGTATATGTCTGTAAATACAATTATACACATATACTGTACATCTGAACGCACATATAAACATATATATATATATATATATATATACACACACACATAGAAATCTTTAGACAAGTATTTGCATGTATCTCAATGTTAGTTGAGTCCTTTGCCTGCCTTTTTTTCTTCTAACACCTGAGACCTCATGTTTTTGCGCCCTTATAACTTTTTTTTCAATATTTTTTTGAATTATTAGATGGTTTTATTATCAGTGTAACTGTACTTTGTAATGTATTTTTTTGTGTGTTTTGTGACACTGTTTTGTTTCGCGAAACAGTGAACCAGAGTTCTGAGGACATGGTAAATATTGTATTGTAAATCTCGATTGTGCTCAAGCGATTGTATTTACTTTTAATTTGTAATATGAGTGGTAAACCCGACGTGAGCAAACACCCACGATAACCCCTTTTAGCTTGTGCATGACTGTAAATTTAGGGGTAAATTTAACAAATGCCGAGCGGAAATGATTTGCTGCCCGGCATCGCTAAATGCTAACAGCATATGCTGTCGGCATTTAACATTGCACAAGCATTTCTTGTGAAATGCTTGTGCATTGTCGTCACCTGCACATTCGCAGCCAATCATCCACTAGCAGGGGGTGTCAGTCATATCAATCGGATCGGACAGATTGCAGTCAGCCTCTTAAAAGGTGGCAGACAAGTTAAAGAGCAGCGGTCTTGTCACCGCTGCTTCTTAACTTATGTTTCAGGCGAGCCGGAAACTTTGCGGGTAGAAAGGAGCAGCCGCTGCTTATTAAATCTACCCCATAGAAGTGAATCATAGCTGGGGATTTTTAGCATGGAGTACAGGGTCACCTCTACAAATACAAAAAGTTTATTTAAAGAACTTCTCTGAGGATGTGAAATTATGTTACATGTGGCTGCCTAACCTACATAGGTGTAGTTCTCTTCCACAAACATGGATGTTACCTGTGTCATGGAAATGGGCAGCTTAAAGGGTTAGGAAAGTCAAAATTAAAGGGACATGAAACCCAAAATTTTTCTTTCATGATTCAGATAGAGAATACAATTTTAAACAACTTTCCAATGTACTTGTATTATTTAATTTGCTTCCTTCTCTTGTTATGCTTTGCTGAAATGTTTATCTAGGTAAGCTCAGGAGCAGCAGAGAACCTAGGTTCTAGCTGTTGATTGGTGGCTGCATATATATATTGATTATGATTGGCTCACCCATCTTTTCAGTTAGAAACCAGAAGTGCATTGCTGAAATGAGAATGAAACAAATTAGATAATAAAAGTTAATTATAAAGTGGTTTAAAATTGTATTTTCTATTTGAATCATAAGAGAAAAAAATTGGGTTTCATGTCCTTTAAACTTGTAAGAATCAGAGCAATTTCATGACACTTTTGAAATCGCTTCTATTATCAAATGTGATTTGTTCTCTTGTTATCAATGTTGAAAATGATAACATATATCTAAAATGTCTTAATGTAGTAAAAAAACCTTTGCAATTGTACTTTCTTTATTCTCCCAATGGGTTTTCCATTTCTAAGAATTGGAAGTACACAATGTAGACCCAAGCCTATTTTGTCACATATCTGTCCCTAATTGGCCTCAACAGAGGTGATAAGATAGCATACCATGAAACAGTGTACAATATGCTAACAAAATGACAGTGACAAGTGGTGTGGAAGGTTTGGTCATTGAAAAATAACCACAGCAAGCAGTGCTGATGTATTTGGAAAGTTTTCACACTCTGCTGCAAGACAGACCCCTTGTAGACTCCTGTGGTAACAAGGCAACCTCAAATATAAAAGAACAATAAGGGCTTAAGTTCCACTTTAAAAGGAAATTCTCTTTGCTGAGGATGTTAAAATACTAATTCTATATGTGTCTGTCAGGGTTTGAATGTAAGAGTATGGTACAAGTTTCCCTAGGAATTAACCAAAACTTGGGGCCTAAACAAAATCTCTTATTCTCCATCATCTGAAACCTAAAAAATGACATTAAATTATCACCTAATCAATTTGAGACCCCAATTTTTTATTTAAAGATTCCGATAGTGCATTCAATTTTAAACAACTTTCCAATTTACTTCTATTATCTAATGTGCTTTATTCTCTTGGTATCCTTTGTTGAAAAGCATACCTAGGTAGGCTAAGCAGCAGCAATGAACTACTGGGAACTAGCTGCTGACTGGTGGCTGCACATATCTGTCGCTTGTAATTGGCTCACACAATCTGTAAATCAAGCTCCTAGTAGTGTATTACTGCTCCTTCAACAAAGGAATCCAATAGAGTGAAGCAAATTTGATATTAGAAGTAAATTGTAAAGTTTTTTAAAATTGTATGCTCTATCCAAATCATGAACTCTATTGTGCAGTGCTGTTCTCGGGCAACCAATTACATGAAAGCAGGGCATGTTACTTGCTTGTTCAAAGTGATTTATCTCACCACTTATGAGGTGTTGTGATTGCAGACTTACTCATGCACACCTGTACTGCGAAGCCTCAAAAGCTGCAAATATGGTTTAAAGGGATATTAAACCTATTTTTTTCTTTCATGATCCAGATAGAGCATGCAATTTTCAGCATCTTTCTAATTTACTCCTATTATCAATTTTTCTTCGTTCTCTTGCTATCTTTATTTGAGAATGCAGAAATGTAAAGCTTAGGAGCCGGCCCATTTCAGGTTCAGCGCCGTGGATAGTGCTTGCTTCTTGGTGGCTACATTTAGTCACCAATCAGCAAGTGCTACCCAGGTCCTGAACCAAAAATGGGTCGTCTCCTAAGCTTTGCATTTCTGCTTTTCAAGATAATAGGAGTAAATTAGAAAGTTGCTTAAAATTGCATACTCTATCAGAATCATTAGTGTCCCTTTAATCAATTTTACCTTCACTATTGCCAGCCACACACATATCGACATAGGAAGAGCCTTTACATGTCCTAGAATAGTTTCTGAATAGCTTTACTTTGCAGTAATTAAAAACAGAACATATAATGTAAAATGAAAGGTAGTGAATTGAAAAATTCCATTGCTTTAAAAGCAAGGAAGTACCCTTACCCTTGCAAGAGCAACCCTGATCAACTTCAAAGGGTAAAAGGCCGTACCTGCTGAGGTCCATCCACGGGTAATCGGCAACCCAATAGCTCAAGACACTGCTGCTTACCTTCCAGTATTAACCCCCCGGGCCCAAACAAAGCACCCAGCATTGGTTTTCTTCGAAACACTCCTTTGCTGGGTGGTCACATGACACTGACCATGCCAAAGCATAACAAGAAAATCCCCAGTCCACTCAAGCAGTGTCAAGGGTGCTAAGGTGTAGATGGACAAGCAAATGTTAACTTAAAAATAAATTAGCACCGACTCTTCCTTCTTGTTTAAAAGCCACAAACTTTATTGCAACATATTAAAAGACGAATTTCACGTCCATATCTGACGCATTTCGGTGTTAAACACTAGTCGTAGATATAAGACAACATTAAAACAAACACTTTTTAAAAGCAAAGCTTAACCGTCATTACATCACAGTGCAAAACTTGGAACATTAAAGGTGGACTAACAATTTAAATTTGTATCTGACACCATCATTTAAAGGGAAACTGTACCCAAAAATTTTCTTTCGTGATTCAGATAGAGCATGAAATTTTAAGCAACTTTCTAATTTACTCCTATTATCAAATTTTCTTCATTCTCTTGGTATCTTTATTTGTAATGCAAAAATGTAAGTTTAGATGCCGGCCCATTTTTGGTGAACAACCTGGGATGTCCTTGCTGATTGGTGGATAAATTCATCCACCAATAAAAAAAGTGCTGTCCAGAGTACTGAAACCAAAAAAAAGCTTAGATGCCTTCTTTTTCAAATAATGATAGCAAGAGAACAAAGAAAAATTGATAATAGGAGTAAATTAGAAAGTTGCTTAAAATTGCATGCTCTTTCTGAATTACAAAAGAAAAAATTTGGGTTCAGTGTCCCTTTAAACTATTGCTTATATATTGCATTATACATAAATCAAAAAACGGTTTTGTGGATAACACAATTCCATATAACATTGCTTTCAATATTATTTCTTCTCATTTACATTACAATTATGAATGCACTCATTGTATAGTACTAAAAGATAACCTGAAATACTCAAAACATTTAATTCTGTTTGACTCCAATTTAGGGGGCATTTTTTTTTATAAATGAATAATAAAATATTCACATTATTAAACTTAACCATCACTTCTATTAGATCATATCTCAAATAAACTTGAAACTTAGTTACTACACATTACCACAAAGAGCACCATTGGAATATAAATACAATGTTTAATGGATTAAGAGGACTGTATTCCAGAATTGAGGTTAATTAAATCATCATATAAACAATCTTGATGTGATGTAAATTACTCACATCATAGTAGAAAGAACACAATGTATTTAAACAGCGTATTGCTATTAAAAATTCTTATCATGATGTAAACAGTTGCAGTGTAGTGCAAACTATACTCACACCATTATTTAAACAGCACAGTATATTATATCTGCAAAACACTACTTAAAATCCCTTTGAAATGCCAGAAAAAAAAAATCAACAAATTTCAATATTATGTAATATGGTATAAATTCCACTTATGCCACAACAAGAAGGTTCTGGCATAGCTGACTTTGCTAAAATCTTACCACAGTTTTTTGTTTTTAACCTTCATTATCCACTAGAGGTCACTGTCTATAAAAATTAAATTATATCCTTTGCACTAAGAGTAAACATTTTGTAAAACGGACCACATACTTTTGAAAATCAGTAATAAATAATGTTCTATTTTCTAGAAAATATTGGATAGCCCGAAGGTCTAAGATGTGTGGAATGGAGGAGTATAAAGACACAACATCAACTTAACCAGTTAAACGCTCCCTTCCACA
Source organism: Bombina bombina (assembly GCF_027579735.1). Taxonomy (NCBI): domain Eukaryota; kingdom Metazoa; phylum Chordata; class Amphibia; order Anura; family Bombinatoridae; genus Bombina; species Bombina bombina. The sequence continues at coordinate 370,876,857 of NC_069501.1, read as the reverse complement.
CGCCTCTGTCCATAATGTTTAAAAGATGTTTTGTATCTCGTCAGTAACTTGACAATCCAAAAACCAAAGGCTTTAGGATATTGTCAAGCCACTCAGATAGCAGCTCCCAAAGTGAGCCAATACTAGATACAATTGGTCTTCCCTTAACTTGGTGAAGTGACTTGTGGATCTTATGTAACATGTGGAAGATCAAGATTACAGGATTTGTCTAGTAAATCCTTGAGTTCTCTTTGGAAACACATCATATGATTACCCTGCAACACAACATATTATTCAGTATTGGTTAACTGTCTCAAAGCTTATTGTATATAAGAAGTTCTCCCCCAAACAACAACTCTTTCCCCCTTATTCACATTTTTTATATTAAAGTAATGGTTATTTTTTTAAACTGCCAATAGCCTCATACTCTTGTCTAGATAGATTTATAATGTCTACATAAGGCTGTTGGGATAACAAGACTAGATCTGTTTCTGAAAATTCTCAATCACATTTCCTCTTGTATGTATAAGATAAAAAATCAAATGTGGCTTAAAACCAATTTGTGAATTGAAACCGCCATCCATAAGCATGGTCCCGGACGATAATTCTTCCAACTATTGTGCCATGCACATATCTTGAAAATCCAAAATGGTAGTGTCAACCACAACGTCAAAGCAACTCTTTACTCCATGTGACACTACTTCCATTCCTTTTTCATTGTCATTCAACCCAAAAAAATATGTTTTTAAAGTTAGCTGACGTATCGGCTTATTCAAATCTACAAGAGTTTGAAACACATTAAACAGTGATGTGGGCACAAACCCCATACAATAAACAAGTACCCTCTCCTCAAATGGTGTCAGGGGATAACCTGATAAATTCACCACATTTTAATGTCGTGTTTGCTCCAGGGTCTCCCTCTTCTCAACTGATATTGGTTTTGTGGTAGATCCCCTTCTTCCTCTTTCTCCCCTTGCGCCTCCTGATTTCCTAGCTCATTTATAGATTTTACTACACTACGTGTGTGAGATACTTACTTGTCTGTTCATTGCATCTGACAAGGAATGGGTAGAATCTTCCCCAGAATCTGAGTCTGTAAAGATACACTTTTCTTTCTCTTTCTTAATTTTTATTCCTACTACCTGATCTACGTCTACCCCTATTATCTCTGGATCAACTTCTAGATCTCCTCTGCCAATTACATACATAAGTTGGCGAGCCGGGATGGAACTATCAATATTGTGTAAATATGTTGTGTCGTGTGTATTGTCCTAAATATATATATATATATATATATATATATATATATATTATGCTATTACGAATATATAATGGCAATAATATGTAAATTACAGGGAGTTTAAATATCAAATAATTTATGTAAACGTGGTCTCTAATATCTGCTAAGAACAACAGTATAACAATATAAAACATTTGCATACAAAGAGAGAAGCGCTCTACCAGGAACGAACAACAGCTCATTAGCTAATTCTATGGCGATTTACCACCCGGAAGCAGCCTCTTTTAGACCAGTGTGCTTTTCACAAAGGAAAACTTTCCTGAAGTATATCAGTCTGATCCCGCCAAGTAAGGTCAGTCCAGCCCCGAAATACCAGGCAATTCTCCTATGAACAAGGAACATGAGAACGTCAGACGATCGTTTCGGCCTCCTATGGGCCTCCTCAGTGAGGTGCAGCCACATTCCTCTAAGCACACTGGGCAAGGAGTCCACGTCTGGTTTCCCCCATCACCCAAAGGGAGACTTCCCCAGGGTCATATTAATTGCATACAAAGAGAGAAGCGCTCTACCAGGAATGAACAACAGCTCATTAGCTAGTTCTATGGCGATTTACCACCCGAAAGCAGCCTCTTTTAGACCAGTGTGCTTTTCACAAAAGAAAACTTTCCTGATGTATATCAGTCTGATCCCTCATGGTCAGTCCAGCCCCGAAATACCAGGCAACTCTCCTCTGAACAAGGAACATGACAACCCCAGACGATTGTTTTGGCCTCCTATGGGCCTCGTCAATGAGGTGCAGCCACATTCCTCTAAGCACACTGGGCAAGGAGTCCACGTCTGGTTTCCCCCATCACCCATAGGGAGACTTGCCCAGGGTCATATTAATTTGCATACAAAGAGAGAAGCGCTCTACCAGGAACGAACAACAGCTCATTAGCTAGTTCTATGGCGATTTACCACCCGGAAGCAGCCTCTTTTAGACCAGTGTGCTTTTCACAAAGGAAAACTTTCCTGAAGTATATCTGTCAGCCGAAAAGAAATCAGTCCAGGGTTTAACCCAACTGCTAGTGTGAAAAGAAAACACACGCTAGCACAATGTGAAATAACCAGGACGTGACCCACTCAGGAAACAAATAAACAGGATACGAAATAATGAATGTTCTTTAAGGAAGGTTTGAAGCAAACAAAAGATAATGTTCCTTAAAGCAGGTTTGCAGCAGACAGAAATAAATGTCCCTTTAAGCAGGATTGCAACAAACAAAATAAATGTCCCTTTAATCAGGTTTTGCAGCAAACAGAAATAAAATGTCCCTTTAAGCAGGCTTGCAGTACCAATGATAATGTCCCTTTAAACAGGTTTTGCAGCAAACAAAATATAAATGTCCCTTTAAGCAGGTCTGCAGTACCAATGATAATGTCCCTTTAAACAGGTTTTTGCAGCAAACAAAATATAAATGTCCCTTTAAGCAGGTCTGTAGTTAAATGATAAAGTCCCTTTAAACAGGTATTGAAGCAAACAAAATATTGAAGCAGATTTGCTAGATTAAGGCTCAAGCAAGGTCAGGCAGGCAAGGGTCTGAATATCCAGACGACAGTTTGAGGGACTAGGCAAAAGCAAAGTCAGGCAGGCAAGGGTCAGTATATCCAGGCGACAGTTTGAAGGACTAGGCAAAAGCAAGGTCAGGCAGGCAAAGGTCAGTATATCCAGGCGACAGAGCAGGGAACTAGGAAAGCACTAGACAGGTTCAGAAGAGGTACTCACAATTCCGGAGTGATCAAACAAACGGGCCCCGAGAAAGATCTCCCGCCGAGGTTTAAAGGCAGAAGCGGTGACGTCATCAGAAGGAGTGTCAGAAGATGCGTCACGTTGCTAGGCAACGTGACGTAATCCACACAGAGGAGATCCGGGAGGAGGTTTACAAGACAAAGGAAGATCCTTCTGTACAGACTGTAAATCTTGTAACCAAGAAGTTGATAACTGAGCTATCACTTTATGAGGTTGAAGGATGGTACCAGACTCAGGGATTAAAGTATCTTGAAATTGTCTGGAAAGGGCGTCAGCTTTAATATTCTTAGAACCGGGTATATAAGACAGATTGTAGTGAAAACGTGAAAAGAATAAAGACCAATGTGCTTGCCTGGAATTCAATCGTTTGGCCGTTTGTAGATATAGTAGGTTTTTATGATCTGTGAGTATAGAAAACGGCAAAGAAGTACGCTCCAGCCAATATCTCCATTCGTCCAGGGCCATTTTAATGGCAAGCAACTCTTTATTGCCTACGTCATAGTTTAATTCAGAAGGAGTGAATTTCTTAGAGAAAAATCCAACAGGATGGATTTTTCCAGAATCATTTATTTGTTTGGAAAGAACAGCCCCAGCAGCAACAGAGGAAGCATCCACTTCTAAAATGAATTGAAAATCTGGATTTGGATGACGTAGAATAGATGCTGAAGAAAAAGCTTCTTTGAGAGACTCAAAAGCCTCAACCGCCTCAGGAGGCCATTCTTTACAAATTTGCCCCTTTCTAGTGAGAGTAGTAAGGGGTGAAGTAATAGTTGCAAAACCTTTGATGAATTTCCTGTAATAACTGGCGAATCCCAGAAAACGTTGCAGAGCTTTAAGAGAATCAGGTCTAGGCCAATCCAAAATGGCAGAAAGTTTAGTTGGATCCATTTCAAATCCAGATTCAGATATTACATAACCCAGAAAGGGTATGGATTTTTGATGGAATGAACATTTCTCCAGTTTAGCAAACAGATGGTTGTCTCTTAAACGTTGAAGTACCCTCCTGACGTGGTGCACATGGTCTTGGTGGTTTTGAGAAAAAATCAGGATATCGTCAAGGTATATGATGACAAAGATATTAAAAAAATCCCGAAAAATCTCATTCACAAAATGTTGAAAAACAGCAGGAGCATTACACAGCCCAAAAGGCATGACCAGATACTCGTAATGCCCAAATCGAGTGTTAAAATCTGTCTTCCATTCATCACCCTTGCGCTTGCGGATAAGATTGTATGCACCATGTAGATCAAGTTTGGTAAATATGCTGGATCCTTGAAGATAAGTAAACAATTCAGGAAAAGGGGTAGATGATAACTGTTCTTGATGGTAATTTGATTTAGTCCTCTGTAATCAATACAAGGTCGCAGTCCGCCATCCTTCTTTCCTACAAAAAAGAAACCAGCCCTACAGGAGAAGAGGAGGGTTGAATACATCCTCTAGCCAAATTGTCTTTGATATATTCCTCCAAAGCCACATTTTCGGGTCGTGAAAGTTGGTAAGTCTTGCCTCGTGGGTAAGTGGCCCCAGGAAGAAGATCAATGGGGCAATCAAAAGGACGATGTGGAGGAAGACGTTCAGCCTCTTTCTTAGAGAAAACATCCACAAAATCATGATAAGGCATAGGTAGAGAGTCAGGAGTTTCGGTAGTGAGAGCGATACTAAGTGGTGACTTAGTTATTTCTTGAAGACAATTAGTCTGACATGATGATCCCCAGGAGGTGAGTTCACCAGATGTCCAAAAAAAAGTAGGATTATGTAATTGGAGCCAGGGAAGACCCAAGATTATGGGAAATTGAGGAGTAGAAATAACGTCAAAACATATTGTCTCCGAATGAAGTATTCCAACAGAAAGAAGTATGGGTTTAGTAGCAAACTGGATGAATCCGGAACCCAAAGGATCTCCACTAACCGTAGAGACAAAAATAGAATACCTTTTTCTTAATAAGGGTATAGTGTGAGTAGACGCGAATGTGGAGTCAATGAACACTCCTCCAGCACCAGAATCAATAAGAGCTTGGGTATGTATCTTACTATGTCCGAATTGAAGGGTTACTGGAACAAATAGTTTTTTATATAGGGAATGACAAGTCTTTTGGCTTAACTTAGTTCCCTGGACAAAAGTTAAGCCCTGGCTTTTACTGGCCTGGTAGAACAATCTCTTAATTAATGTCCTTTAAGGCCACAGTATAAACAGAGGCCAAGAGTACGTCTTCTCAAGCGTTCAGTTTCTGTAAATTTTATGCTTCCCACTTCCATAGGTTCAGCCTGATCAGGAGAAGGAGAGGCAGGAGTTACTGGATTAGAAAAACGAGGAGCCAGGCGAAAAGAAGTTCGAGTTGATGACCTTTGAGTTCTATCTCTTTCTTGTTGGCATTCACAATATCTGGCATCGAGACTGATACAAAGATTTATCAAAGCTTCTAGGGATTCTGGAAGTTCCCGATACACCAATTCATCCTTGAGACTCTCAGAAAGTCCTTTACGGAATGCGGCTCTAAGTGCTCCCTGATTCCAAGTAGTTTCAGATGCAAGAGTGCGGAACTCAATGGCATATTGAGAAACTGGTGGACTACCCTGTCTTAGGTCTAAGAGAGTAGCTTCAGCAGCAGAAGATCTTCCAGGTTTATCAAATACATTTGAAAATACAGAGAGAAAAGCATCTACATCAGTAGTATAGGATCATTCTTTTCTAACAAAGGTGATACCCAAGCCAAAGCTTTTCCTTTCATTAATGAAATGAGGAATGTAATTCTAGAAGAGGGAGTAGCAAAAAGAGTAGGGCTATTTCGAAAATGGAGTCGGCATTGATTCAGAAAGCCCCTACAGTCTTCAGGATTCCCATCATATTTGTCGGGAAGAGGTATCCTGGGACTCAGCTGTCCTTGAGACTGATTGTTTGGGATCTGTTGCCTCAATAGGATTAGGATTGGGAGGTGTAGGAGCAACCAAGCTCTGTAATATTGAGGTTATTTGATCAAGTTTAGAGTCCAAGGATTGCAAGTGGGTAGAATGAGATCCCAGTAATTGTCCCTGGTGAGCCACGGCCATGGATAATTCAGTGGGGTCCATTTATGGCCCGTTTGTAATGTCAGCCGTAAAGAAATCAGTCCAGGGTTTAATCCAACTGCTAGCGTGAAAAGAAAACACACGCTAGCACACTGTGAAATAACCAGGACGTGACCCACTCAGGAAACAAATAAACAGGATACGAAATAATGAATGTTCTTAAAGGAAGGTTTGAAGCAAACAAAAGATAATGTTCCTTAAAGCAGGTTTGCAGCAGACAGAAATAAATGTCCCTTTAAGCAGGATTGCAACAAACAAAATAAATGTCCCTTTAATCAGGTTTTGCAGCAAACAGAAATAAAATGTCCCTTTAAGCAGGTTTGCAGTTACCAAAGATAATGTCCCTTTAAATAAGTCTTGCAGCAAACTAAATATAAATGTCCCTTTAAGCAGGTTTGCAGTACCAATGATAACGTCCCTTTAAACAGGTTTTGCATCAAACAAAATATAAATGTCCCTTTAAGCAGGTCTGCAGTACCAATGATATTGTCCCTTTAAACAGGTTTTTGCAGCAAACAAAATATAAATGTCCCTTTAAGCAGGTCTGTAGTTAAATGATAAAGTCCCTTTAAACAGGTATTGAAGCAAACAAAATATAAAAGTCTCTTTAAGCAGATTTGCTAGATTAAGGCTCAAGCAAGGTCAGGCAGGCAAGGGTCAGTATATCCAGGCGACAGTTTGAAGGACTAGGCAAAAGCAAGGTCAGGCAGGCAAGGGTCAATATATCCAGGCGACAGTTTGAAGGACTAGGCAAAAGCAAGGTCAGGCAGGCAAGGGTCAGTATATCCAGGCGACAGTTTGAAGGACTAGGCAAAAGCAAGGTCAGGCAGGCAAGGGTCAGTATATCCAGGCGACAGTTTGAAGGACTAGGCAAAAGCAAGGTCAGGCAGGCAAGGGTCAGTATATCCAGGCGACAGTTTGAAGGACTAGGCAAAAGCAAGGTCAGGCAGGCAAGGGTCAGTATATCCAGGCGACAGTTTGAAGGACTAGGCAAAAGCAAGGTCAGGCAGGCAAGGGTCTGAATATCCAGAAGACAGAGCAGGGAACTAGGAAAGCACTAGACAGGTTCAGAAGAGGTACTCACAATTCCGGAGTGATCAAACAAACGGGCCCCGAGAAAGATCTCCCGCCGAGGTTTAAAGGCAGAAGCGGTGACGTCATCAGAAGGAGTGTCAGAAGATGCGTCACGTTGCTAGGCAACGTGACGTAATCCACACAGAGGAGATCCGGGAGCCGCAGCGACACGGCAATGAACGGAAGGTTCATGACAATATCAGTCTGATCCCGCCATTTAAGGTCAGTCCAGCCCCAAAATATAAAACATTATTATCTCATATACAATAAAACAATAAAACAAATGAGGTGCTTCAATATATGTATAAAAGGGACGTCTCCCTAGAATAAACACCTCAAAAATAAGTGTACATTTAGGTAATTACCACCTTGTAACGAAATAGCAAATACACATAGGAGCTGTGCAAAGAGGCTGTGCAAAGTTCAACGTGTGAATGTTGATACAAAGTATACTTCTGTGAATACAAGGATATCACGTGATCGGATCACTACAAAGTCTGATAGGACTCTTTAATCGCGTGACATGGATTTGAATACAATTGCCATTACAGTGTTTCCAATGTTACCAGTGCACCGGTGCAATCGCGATCTAGGTTGCCATAGTGACCGCAATGTTTAGCCGTAGCTAAAATGGATATTGCTGGTTATAGAACTATTTCACAGATCGCAGGTTGCAAACTTGACTCCTCTTTATCCTTCGATAGTCTTTGGAGTTTTTTTCGGTTCGCAAATGCTGTGTTGGTCCCGTTTTTAGGAACTCCTGGAATACTTGAGCCGCCAATCTGGCAATCCCTTTATAGTGATGGATCGGTCCTTCAAAACCTGTCTCCACCCTGTGCTCAGACACTCCCAGGATATAGACAGGTGTACGGATAGACACAGTTCTTTGTGTATGTCAATCTGTGCTTGCTCGGTTTCCAGATATGGCAGTATGCTTGACAAAGCTTTTCTTAAAAACAGTCAGTTGATTCTACGTGTTTCACCCTTACACAGGCTTTATCAAGATGCTAAACGACTGTTTGATATGCTTCTTATATAGTCAGACTTGTTGTTTCATTTGTCAGCTGCTATGTGCTTTTTGATTGGATAATAGATTCGCCTCCATATATTTAAGGTGGTATATACCAATGTCAGTTTTAGTTTCCTTTTACATATATAACTAAAACATCACATTAAACAAATGAAAGGGTTTTTAATATAGATACTATACATATATAATTCAAGTTATCGTGTTCATCATTGGGGGTGTCAATCAACCCGATCGTTTTCGATCGGGTTGAATTGCGGCAATATCTGTACGCCTCCTAAGAACAGGCAGACAGGTTATGGAGCAGCGGTCTTTAGACCGCTGCTTCATAACTGGTGTTTCTGGCGAGCCCATAACAGGGCTTCAGGCTCCATACGGAGCTTGATCGATATGCCCCCACATTTACAGGTCTTGCAAATAAATATATTATTTGATATTTAAACACCCTGTTTACTTACACATTATTGCCATACTCGTAATAGCATCATATATATATTTAGGACAATACACACGACACAACATATTTACATAATATTTATATTTCCATCCCGGCTCCATCGATTGGAGCGCCAACCATACATTTTATACAAATATTCACATATCGTCTGTTTTGAGGGACAGACTCTTTTAGTTTGGCAAAGGGCAATTGTTTCTAGAGCTGCTTATACTTTGATATCTTTACAATTACATACATAGCCTTAACTGTAATCCGACTGGTCCCTGGTGTATTTTGAGTGCTTAATTTTAATCAAATCCTTCTTAAAGTCAGCAATTGTTTGTTTAAGTATTTTATCATACTGCTTACATTTTAGCTCAGCCTGACAGGTATCCAATTCATATTGCAAAGCTGCTATTCTTTCCCTCACTGCTAACAACTGCTTATCCTTATATTCAACAATCAAAGCCATCAATTTAAAGGAACAGTCAGATACAGCATTATAACATTTTTCTATAAACTCCACATCACTTGTTTTAAATGTGGGAAGATTTTTTAAATGGAGACCTCTGGGAACTATGAGCAGCCGGAAATATCTCTCCAATGTGCACTTATCACATTTGAGTTTGGCTTCTTAAATCATGAGTGTTGAGAATTTATCTTCAAGAGGGTTATCCACACTCACATCAGCAAATATCTATTCAAAGTCCTGAGTTAGTTTATCTAGATCTGCAATTGATGTAAAGGAATAAATGATATAGGAATATTCAATCGACTATATCAATGTGCATCCAGGATGCGGCAATCCACAACTCCCATAAATCAGCTTTAAACAACAATGTCCCCAAGCACTAATTATAAGGGTAAGTGAAATATACCAACAACGGTAACTGTGTCACTATTTGTTTTGCTGCCCAATCGAATACAGACATCAATAATAAGAGAACAAAACACTATGATCAAATTCAAAGGGTAAAAGGTTGCACCTGCCGAGGTCCATCCATGGGTAATTGGTAACACAATAGCTCAAGACACTGCGACTTATCTTTTACTACTATTTACAACTGATTTTTAGAAGTATGTGGTCTGTGTCACAGAAATTTTTACTAACACACAATTGATTTCATTTTGAGGAAACTTTCTATCTCCAGAGATAAGAGGGGACAAGTTTGCACCCACCTATGCCAACCTGTATATGGATTGGTGGGAGGCGGAGAAATCCTTATAGGAATGCTATTTGTTCATCTTATCATTTTACTGATGACTTGTTGATTTAGACAGCTGAAAGTGCATTGTCTTCAGAATGTGCTGCTTACTTGACAGGCAATCACTGTGGTCTAAATTTCACATATGAATTTAATGTGAAACATATAAATTATTTAGATATAACTTTGACAAGGAGTTTTCCCGAGAATGGAAGGGTAGTCTCTTCCATTTATCAAAAGCCCATTTCATTCAACTTTATTGCACGTTACGAGCAATCACCATAAAATGTGCCATATGTAATTGCAAAAGGTCAATTGACCAGAATAAAAGAAATTTTATTTAGAATATGAAAGACAAAGTCAGGATTTGATGAATAGATCGATTGACCGTGGGTATAGGTCGATTTATGTAAAGAGAGCCAAATCAGTGGTGGATTCACTAGATAGGCAGGAATTATTGAAGGACAAAGAACAGTGTAACACAGGGATTTGTGACCCGGTATTATGCTCAATATCATCAAATATGCAGTATTATTAAGAATCATTTTCCAATTCTGGCAGTTGATGAGGGTTGCAACATGTAGTTGAACAAGGTTGTCGCTTCTCTTATAGCAGGGCTTCTTAAACTTTTTCCACTCGCGACCCTTTTTCGTGCGAGAAATTTTTATGTGACCCTGGGTATATAAAATAGGTATACAAATCAAACATTTACTGATAATAAATCAAACTCATACTCCCCCTTCCATGTTCACTCCCCTGCCCCTTCCATACTCCCCCTTCAAACTCATACTCCCCCTTCAATGCTCATACTCCCCCTACCATGCTCATACCCCCCTTCCCTGCTCACATCCCTGCACCTTCCATACTCCCCCTTCATATTCATACCCCCTTCCATACTCATACTCCCCCTTCATACTCATACTCCCCCTTCCATGCTCTCTGTCCCTTCCATGCTCACTCCCCTGCTTCTTCCATACTCCCCCTTCATATTTATACCCTCTTCCATGCTCATACTTCCCCTTCATACTCCCCCCTTCCATGCTTAATGCCCCTTCTATACTCCCTGTTCATATTCATACCCCCTTCAATGCTCATACCCTCCCTTCCATACTCTTACTCCCCCATTCCATGCTCACTGCCCCTTCTATACTCCCCCTTCATATTCATACCCCCTTCCATTCTCATGCCTTCCAGCCCATCCATTTTTCAGTGCTCAGACTAACGCCCCCTATCCTTTCAGCTCCTTCTCTCACCCCCCTCTTGTATGCCCATACCTGCTGGGTAAGGACCTTCTCTGCAGGGCTCCCTCTTCTCTCCTGAGCAGCACAGTGCGCTGGGAGGAAGTAACATATGATCACTTCCTCCCAGCGCTGAGGAGGGAAGAGGGAGTGCTGGGAGGAGGCGGCAGCCGGTCAGTGATTGGAGTGTGTGCCCTGTACGATGGCACAGGTCGCAAACCCCTAAGACCGGCCTTAAGATTGTGGGCATTTTAATAGAGCATGTGCGAGTTCGGACATTTTGTGCAAATATGGAATCAGGAGGCCCCTTCTTATATGGCCATGTCGCAACCCACAGTTTAAGAAGCTGTATCATATAGGAAGGGAGAAACCTTGGGTAATTTGATGTCACTTAGTGAGATTAGATGCCCTACAATAGGAGGGAGTTCCTAGTTGGCATATTCAGATGTGGTACCTGTAACCGTCTAGTTTTATACAAAGAGGTGATCATTTTGAATCAATGGTCACAGGTCAGGGTTACTAGATACAATCTTGCTTTAACTGTAGAACATCTTATGTGGTATATTTTATTTGGTGTCCAGCATGTAGGCTGCTCAACCAGGGAGGCAAAGGAACGAATCAGAGAACACTTTTCTGATATCAAAAGCATTGATGAGTGTTCTGAGTTAGCTTAGTGTTTTATTAATGACCATAAGGGCCAGGTGGACACTTTCAAGTGGTGTATAATTGAGAGGATTTGTATGCCAAATAGGCGTGGAGACAAATTACAGTAGCTTCTGACAAACGAGAAAACCAAAAGGCTTTATCTCAGCTCTTAATTTAATACATTTTTGGGAGTAAAACTTTGGTAAGATTTTAGCAAAGTCAGCTATGCCAGAACCACCTTCTTCTTGTGGCATAAGTACAAAAACTTTTCTTTCACTCATGGTTAGTGTTTGGCTGAAGCCATTTATTATCAATCAACTGTGTTTACTCTTTTTAAATCATAATGACAACAGAAACTACCCAAATGACCCTGATCAAAAGTAATACAGTGTATTGTCCCCTTTAACATCAATGACAGCTTGAAGTCTTTTGTGGTATTTGTAAATGAGGCTCTTTATCTTCTCAGATGGTAAAGCTGTCCATTCTTCCTGGCAAAAAGCCTCCAGTTCCTGTAAATGCTTAGGCTGTACTTCACTTTATTCTGCCAATGACAGGTTGACTTGGCCTTGTGTTTAGGATAATTGTCATGTTGGAACGTCCAAGTACGTCCTATGCGCAGCTTCCGGGCTGATGAATGCAAATTTTCCTCCAGTATTTTTTGACAACATACTGCATTCATCTTGCCATCAATTCTGACCAAATTTGCCTTTGTAGCTCAAAAAATCCCCAAAATATCAGCGATCCACCACCATGTTTCACATTAGGAATGGTGTACCTTTCATCATAGGCCTTGTTAACTCCTCTCCAAATGTAGCGTTTATGGTTGTGGCCAAAAAGCTCAATTTTGGTCTCATCACTCCAAATGACTTTGTGCCAGAAGGTTTGAGGCTTGTCTCTGTGCTGTTTGGCGTATTGTAAGCGCAATACTTTGTGGAATTTGCGTAGTAATGGCTTTCTTCTGACTACTCAACCATGCAGCCCATCTTTCTTCAAGTGCCTCCTTATTGTGCATCTTGAAACAGCCACACCACATGTTTTCAGAGAGTCCTGTATTTCCCCTGAAGTTATTTGTAGGTTTTTCTTTGCATCCTGAACAATTTTCCTATCAGTTGTGGCTGAAATTTTAGTTGGTCTACCTGACCGTGGTTTGGTTTCAACAGAACCCCTTATTTTCCACTTCTTGATTAGAGTTTGAACACTGCTGATTGGCATTCTCAATTCCTTGGATATCTTTTTTTTTTTTTTTTTTTAAATAATTTTTTTTATTGAGGTAAGGAACAATAACATAGAAACAATACATATGTCCAGATACAAAGATACAAATCCTGCATAGGAGGAGCATCATTACAATTTTAGTATGGAGAATAAGCTAGATCTAAAACGCTGAAGTACCAGTGTTACAGATATAATCTCTATTTTCAAACCAAAGGTATACATAGTACATGTAAATGAAAACATAATCAGTACCAAATAACAAACTAATAGGGTCAGCCATAAGATAATACGTTCTGGTAAAGCTTAAAAGAGTATTTGTGAGGTGTGGATTGTAAGGGGTACGCTATATAGGATTAAAGGAACATGGGAGGTACATGCGTATGGAAAAGGTAGCTATCTGGGACATATAAGAAAGAGACCTCATTTTATAACCTTAGACTTCACAGAGGTAAGAATGGCCCCCAAGTTACTGTGGAGGTTTTAGAATTATTTTGTTATTCAGAGTGAATTGGGGTAAAATGGGGGCTAGTATCGTGGTTTTGTTTTGGGGGGAGGAGGATTCAGTGGGCAAGAGCCACTCTGGTTAAAAAAGGGGAAAGGAAGGGGACGTGTCCGGGTGTTTGAAAGACACATTGTTGTTGGACGAATATGGCGTGGTAGGATCTCCATTGGACTCAACATAACTCAGTTGGTAAGGTGAAAAAGGTATCTGAAGCATAAGAAACAAAAAAAACCCAGCTCTCTGGTGTTCTAAGTGTAAGCATCTGTTGTGTGTAAGGCTCTAAGTTATTGCCTGAGGTATATATACTAAGATGGAGAAGAATGTAAAAGCCAATGGGTATTTAGGCTTAAAGGTAAAAATTTCCCATAATGAAATTTGAGTGTCATAGTTGCGGAAGGGCCTGCTCGTTAGATCTATATTAATGTAGCTGTGTGACAAATGGTCTATAAGTATGAAAGGTACTATGATACAGAGATGTTTAGATTAGGGACATGTAGAGTCCAAATGAATTGAGTGGGGAAAGAGGCTGGAGTATTGTTAGCAAATTTCAATATAGGATATATGCTATCTGGGAGGGAGTAAAGAGATATATGGAGGGAAGGAAAACAAACAGACTATAATTACAGGGATAGAGAGACTTTAGGTATGTGCGGGCATATATAGAGAGCCTAGTGTGTAAATGAGGTCAAAAGAATGCAATATATAAGGAGAAGGATGTGGTAATGATAGGTTATTTTTAAAACTAGAAATTAGTTCAACACCTCTGATTGTAACAAAAATAGAACCCAATAATCGAAAAAACAGAAAGGCTGATGAAATAAGTGTTAAAACTTCACCTTTAATTGAAATTCCGTGAGTAAAAAACAAAGGCACAGCACACAGACCTGACTACCGCTGACGCGTTTCCTGCCCTATTGGGCACTTCATCAGAGCTACCTAACAGGTGTGTAAGGACTCCTTAAAAACAGGATGTAAGCCCTGCACACCTGCTGCATAATTAATTATAACAAAAAATGGAAATTTTGTGTGTATTGTGAAATAAACATCCAATCCAACGTGTAAAACAATAATAAACATTATGCATAATAAATAAACTTGAAAATATCGATCATAAACAAAAAAATATATATACATTATTATACACTAAGACTATGCTTTCATATAAAATTGTATCATTCAATAGGCACATTAAAAACGATAGTACAATTCAATGTGTGGGGGATAACAATTCTTGCTGTAACTAAATACATGAATATTCGTCAATTAATAACATCCCAGTGTACTGAAGTTAATTTAAACATGTTGAAAACATATAATATGGAAATACAAAGAGGGAACTGATATTCTAATAAACCTTAGTAAATAAACGATGTAAAATGTACATTGTATATACATGTATTAGGTAACACACAGAAAGCATAAGCAGTTAAGTTTACCAATGTGTATTACATCATATAAAAGTCAAATGCTATAAAGTATAAACACATTAAAAAGACATATACTGCCTGCTCTCCGGGTGACCAAATTGAATAGTTTATCACTAAGATTTTATATATAATCTGGGCGATATCAGAATTTATAACTATTATAAGATCCAGATCCTAGGTCTATGTATTGTCAATGAACAATTTGATGTCACTTATTTTATTAATGCCAAAAGGAGCACCGGTTTTTAAAGTGTGAATCCAGTAAACTTCTCGTTTACTCAGTGCTGCATATCTATTGCCTCCTCTGGGTCCTAGTTTAACTACCTCAATCCCTTGGAATGTAAAACCAGCTGAACTATTTCCATGTAAAGCAAAGTGCTTGGCCACAGGGGTTTTGGGAATTTCTGCTTCCAGGGAAAGTAAATGCTCTCTTATGCAATCTTTGAGCATTCTAGATGTTAACCCTGTATATTGATAATTACAAGACTTGCAGGTCAAAAGATATATAACAAAAGTAGAAGTGCAAGTAATATGCTCTTTAATCTTAAATGTTTGACCTGTACAAGTCGAAGTAAATGTATCGCCACATGTGACATAGCTACAACTCTTACAAGGTCTGACATTGCATTTATAAAAGCCTGGTTTAGATGTTAACCAATTAGTTGACTGTGTGGTGTGTAAGCTCTTCTTGCTAAAATCCTTTCTAGCCATATCACCAATGGTTTTAGCTTTACGAGAGATAAAATTACATTTACTAGAGATGTGTTTTAGATCTGAATCCCTATCTAGGATTGGTAATCTATTCCTAATAATTCTACTGATGTCATCAAATTGTCTGCTGTAAGATGTAATAAAATTCACACCATCTTTTAATCCAATATCTTTAACCTTATCTTTCAGTAGACTATTTCTATCAAAATTACTCACTTGTTCCGATATCTTCAACAAACTTTGTTCATCATAGCCTCTCTCTTTCAGTCTAATAGTTAGATCTTTTGCATGTTTCTTATAACTCTCTATGTTGCTACAATTCCTCCGTAATCTGATATATTGACCTTTTGGTATCCCCTTTTTTAAGTGAAATGGGTGGCAAGAATCTGCTCTAAGAATAGTATTACCAGAGATCTCTTTCCTAAAGACCTCAGTAACAATGCCCTCTGCACTGTGACTAAGTTTAACATCTAAATATGGTATGGCATCCTTAGAGTGACTAAATGTAAAACTTAAGTTAGCATCATTCTGATTTAGATATTGCACAAATTCATCTAAGATTCTATCGTCTCCACTCCATAATAAAAGCATATCATCTATAAAGCGTGTATAATAGGCGATATGCTTCTTAAATGGATTTGCAACATTGAACAATTTTTTGTCCTCAAATTCAGCTAGATAGAGATTAGCATACGAGGGGGCAAATTTAGCCCCCATCGCAGTGCCTCTCTGCTGTAGAAAATACATGCCATCAAAAATAAAATAATTATGATGTAGCAAAAAGCTGGTTACTTGCAACATATATTCTATTAGGCCTGAATCATAGTTCGAGTATTTAGACAGCATAGCTTTCATAGCCAATAAACCTTTATCGTGTGGTATACAAGAATATAAGGACACAGCATCTATTGTTACAAAGTTACAATCTGTATCACATTTACATTCTTGCAAAGACCTGATCAGGTGTTTGGTGTCACGTAAGAAACCTGGTAAAGATTGGACAACTGGCTGTAATTGTGCATCCAACCATTCCCCCAACCTCTCCCCCAGAGAGCCAATAGCAGATATAATAGGTCTCCCTGGGGGATTGGTTAAGCTTTTATGTACTTTAGGCAGGAACTTAAAAATTGGGATTCTAGGGTGTTCTACATATAATGTATCACATATACTGTTAGTGAAAATGTTTTTTTCTATACCATCATCTAACAAAGAAGAAAATTCCCTTTGAAATTTGACTGTGGGATTAAAGGTTAATTTCTTATAAGTATCGGTGTCACTCAGCTGTCTCATAGCTTCCTTAAGATATTGTTCTTTATTTAAAACAACAATTGAACCTCCCTTATCAGAATCCACTATCACCAGATCTTTATTGTTAGTTATTTTTTTTAGAGCATTCCATTCCCTCTTATTTAAGTTTCTATGTTTATTTGAACTACTTTTTAAATTCTTCTCAGCT
This sequence comes from Bombina bombina, assembly GCF_027579735.1. Lineage (NCBI taxonomy): Eukaryota > Metazoa > Chordata > Amphibia > Anura > Bombinatoridae > Bombina > Bombina bombina. Next base: position 370,859,850 of record NC_069501.1, on the reverse strand, counting down.
AGTTCTGTTAAATCTTGTTCCACTATGGCATGAAAAACCTCTATGAGGTCTGTACGAGAATTTACTGGATAAAAGGTACTTTTTTTTAAATTTTTAACTACCTGTTGTTTAGTTTTATTTGTCTCATTCTCATTATCCATATTAAGATCACATAATGAAGCAATGTCACATAACTCTGAGAAATTGCATTTTTCATTCAAAGACATAGTTAAAGGAGGATCTAGTGGACTCTCATCATTACCCAATGTTGGGTCCTTGCTGAAGTGTTTCTTTAGTGTTATCTTACGGACAAATTTGTTCAAATCCATAATGGTGTCAAAAAGATTAAAGTCTTGTGTAGGTGAAAAGCCCAGACCTTTAGATAACACTACTTTCTCAAACTCATTTAATGGATGGTCCGAAAGGTTAATGATCTTTAGTTCTTGTAATTTTTGTTCTTCTTGAATTTCTGTCGGCTTGGATACCTTGGTGCCTGCGAAGGAATAGGCACTTTGCTCTTGTCTTCTGTTGATAGTGATATCACCTCCCCGTTTTTTGGCCGTGCTCCCATCTCTTCTTCAGATCTCGATTTTGTTTTAATAGGTGTAGATGTCAACTTAGGTGTACTAGAAGCCACACTATTTGTGCTTTCACTATGTGAGTCCATGGTATCCAGACTTGTAAAAGTGACCTTTTTGTTCTTTCCTTTATCCTTTTTGCCATTCTTTTTTTTGCCATTATTACTGGATTTATTGTTAGAATTTCTGTTTGTGGTGTTCCAATTATAAACAACTTCCAAATCATAATCTTTGCAATCTCTGCCATACTTCTTATATTTATTAGTAGATAATTCTTCTGCAGTCTTGTCCACAGTTTCCTTCAGTTGTTCTTCAAATGGAGTATATTTCGAATCCTCCTTAAATACATCTAGCTGTAATTGCAGCTGATCCAGTTCTCCCAGTATTGTGTCCCTTTGTTCTCTTTTAAAGGTAACTAGTTTTTCCATTAAGATGATAGAACAATCTGAAAGAGCTTTGTTCCATTCCATCATGAATAGAGGAAACTCTTTATGAAATGCCGGAAATTTTTTTAACCTCAGTCCTCTGGGAATTTTTTTCTCTTTGATATACAAACTTAAAAATTCAATGTCCCACCACAATTTTAGTTCTTTAATGTGCAATTTTTCTTTTTTTGAAAATTTTTTTGAAAATTTCCGGCATTTCATAAAGAGTTTCCTCTATTCATGATGGAATGGAACAAAGCTCTTTCAGATTGTTCTATCATCTTAATGGAAAAACTAGTTACCTTTAAAAGAGAACAAAGGGACACAATACTGGGAGAACTGGATCAGCTGCAATTACAGCTAGATGTATTTAAGGAGGATTCGAAATATACTCCATTTGAAGAACAACTGAAGGAAACTGTGGACAAGACTGCAGAAGAATTATCTACTAATAAATATAAGAAGTATGGCAGAGATTGCAAAGATTATGATTTGGAAGTTGTTTATAATTGGAACACCACAAACAGAAATTCTAACAATAAATCCAGTAATAATGGCAAAAAAAAGAATGGCAAAAAGGATAAAGGAAAGAACAAAAAGGTCACTTTTACAAGTCTGGATACCATGGACTCACATAGTGAAAGCACAAATAGTGTGGCTTCTAGTACACCTAAGTTGACATCTACACCTATTAAAACAAAATCGAGATCTGAAGAAGAGATGGGAGCACGGCCAAAAAACGGGGAGGTGATATCACTATCAACAGAAGACAAGAGCAAAGTGCCTATTCCTTCGCAGGCACCAAGGTATCCAAGCCGACAGAAATTCAAGAAGAACAAAAATTACAAGAACTAAAGATCATTAACCTTTCGGACCATCCATTAAATGAGTTTGAGAAAGTAGTGTTATCTAAAGGTCTGGGCTTTTCACCTACACAAGACTTTAATCTTTTTGACACCATTATGGATTTGAACAAATTTGTCCGTAAGATAACACTAAAGAAACACTTCAGCAAGGACCCAACATTGGGTAATGATGAGAGTCCACTAGATCCTCCTTTAACTATGTCTTTGAATGAAAAATGCAATTTCTCAGAGTTATGTGACATTGCTTCATTATGTGATCTTAATATGGATAATGAGAATGAGACAAATAAAACTAAACAACAGGTAGTTAAAAATTTAAAAAAAAGTACCTTTTATCCAGTAAATTCTCGTACAGACCTCATAGAGGTTTTTCATGCCATAGTGGAACAAGATTTAACAGAACTAGCTGAGAAGAATTTAAAAAGTAGTTCAAATAAACATAGAAACTTAAATAAGAGGGAATGGAATGCTCTAAAAAAAATAACTAACAATAAAGATCTGGTGATAGTGGATTCTGATAAGGGAGGTTCAATTGTTGTTTTAAATAAAGAACAATATCTTAAGGAAGCTATGAGACAGCTGAGTGACACCGATACTTATAAGAAATTAACCTTTAATCCCACAGTCAAATTTCAAAGGGAATTTTCTTCTTTGTTAGATGATGGTATAGAAAAAAAACATTTTCACTAACAGTATATGTGATACATTATATGTAGAACACCCTAGAATCCCAATTTTTAAGTTCCTGCCTAAAGTACATAAAAGCTTAACCAATCCCCCAGGGAGACCTATTATATCTGCTATTGGCTCTCTGGGGGAGAGGTTGGGGGAATGGTTGGATGCACAATTACAGCCAGTTGTCCAATCTTTACCAGGTTTCTTACGTGACACCAAACACCTGATCAGGTCTTTGCAAGAATGTAAATGTGATACAGATTGTAACTTTGTAACAATAGATGCTGTGTCCTTATATTCTTGTATACCACACGATAAAGGTTTATTGGCTATGAAAGCTATGCTGTCTAAATACTCGAACTATGATTCAGGCCTAATAGAATATATGTTGCAAGTAACCAGCTTTTTGCTACATCATAATTATTTTATTTTTGATGGCATGTATTTTCTACAGCAGAGAGGCACTGCGATGGGGGCTAAATTTGCCCCCTCGTATGCTAATCTCTATCTAGCTGAATTTGAGGACAAAAAATTGTTCAATGTTGCAAATCCATTTAAGAAGCATATCGCCTATTATACACGCTTTATAGATGATATGCTTTTATTATGGAGTGGAGACGATAGAATCTTAGATGAATTTGTGCAATATCTAAATCAGAATGATGCTAACTTAAGTTTTACATTTAGTCACTCTAAGGATGCCATACCATATTTAGATGTTAAACTTAGTCACAGTGCAGAGGGCATTGTTACTGAGGTCTTTAGGAAAGAGATCTCTGGTAATACTATTCTTAGAGCAGATTCTTGCCACCCATTTCACTTAAAAAAGGGGATACCAAAAGGTCAATATATCAGATTACGGAGGAATTGTAGCAACATAGAGAGTTATAAGAAACATGCAAAAGATCTAACTATTAGACTGAAAGAGAGAGGCTATGATGAACAAAGTTTGTTGAAGATATCGGAACAAGTGAGTAATTTTGATAGAAATAGTCTACTGAAAGATAAGGTTAAAGATATTGGATTAAAAGATGGTGTGAATTTTATTACATCTTACAGCAGACAATTTGATGACATCAGTAGAATTATTAGGAATAGATTACCAATCCTAGATAGGGATTCAGATCTAAAACACATCTCTAGTAAATGTAATTTTATCTCTCGTAAAGCTAAAACCATTGGTGATATGGCTAGAAAGGATTTTAGCAAGAAGAGCTTACACACCACACAGTCAACTAATTGGTTAACATCTAAACCAGGCTTTTATAAATGCAATGTCAGACCTTGTAAGAGTTGTAGCTATGTCACATGTGGCGATACATTTACTTCGACTTGTACAGGTCAAACATTTAAGATTAAAGAGCATATTACTTGCACTTCTACTTTTGTTATATATCTTTTGACCTGCAAGTCTTGTAATTATCAATATACAGGGTTAACATCTAGAATGCTCAAAGATCGCATAAGAGAGCATTTACTTTCCCTGGAAGCAGAAATTCCCAAAACCCCTGTGGCCAAGCACTTTGCTTTACATGGAAATAGTTCAGCTGGTTTTACATTCCAAGGGATTGAGGTAGTTAAACTAGGACCCAGAGGAGGCAATAGATATGCAGCACTGAGTAAACGAGAAGTTTACTGGATTCACACTTTAAAAACCGGTGCTCCTTTTGGCATTAATAAAATAAGTGACATCAAATTGTTCATTGACAATACATAGACCTAGGATCTGGATCTTATAATAGTTATAAATTCTGATATCGCCCAGATTATATATAAAATCTTAGTGATAAACTATTCAATTTGGTCACCCGGAGAGCAGGCAGTATATGTCTTTTTAATGTGTTTATACTTTATAGCATTTGACTTTTATATGATGTAATACACATTGGTAAACTTAACTGCTTATGCTTTCTGTGTGTTACCTAATACATGTATATACAATGTACATTTTACATCGTTTATTTACTAAGGTTTATTAGAATATCAGTTCCCTCTTTGTATTTCCATATTATATGTTTTCAACATGTTTAAATTAACTTCAGTACACTGGGATGTTATTAATTGACGAATATTCATGTATTTAGTTACAGCAAGAATTGTTATCCCCCACACATTGAATTGTACTATCGTTTTTAATGTGCCTATTGAATGATACAATTTTATATGAAAGCATAGTCTTAGTGTATAATAATGTATATATATTTTTTTGTTTATGATCGATATTTTCAAGTTTATTTATTATGCATAATGTTTATTATTGTTTTACACGTTGGATTGGATGTTTATTTCACAATACACACAAAATTTCCATTTTTTGTTATAATTAATTATGCAGCAGGTGTGCAGGGCTTACATCCTGTTTTTAAGGAGTCCTTACACACCTGTTAGGTAGCTCTGATGAAGTGCCCAATAGGGCAGGAAACGCGTCAGCGGTAGTCAGGTCTGTGTGCTGTGCCTTTGTTTTTTACTCACGGAATTTCAATTAAAGGTGAAGTTTTAACACTTATTTCATCAGCCTTTCTGTTTTTTCGATTATTGGGTTCTATTTTTGTTACAATCAGAGGTGTTGAACTAATTTCTGTTTACCTATCATTACAAACGAGGGCTTAGCAGGGGAGCCCTTCTCAACACCTGAGTAACAAGCCGTGATGCTGCTATGAACACAGGCAGTATCTGTGACTGTTGCTACAAATTGCGCTACTAACAGTGAATATAACAGTTCCGTTTTCCTGGATCTCATCTGACATTGGATTTCATTCTCAGAATCAAGTGAGTTTGTTATTGCTAGAACTGTCTAGCTTATGTTTTATTTGTAACGATGAGTCTTGCGAATGTAAGGGGTTAACGGTCTTGGTACATCAATTGCAACAATCACACAGGTTTACTACAATTGTTTCATAATTGGACAAAGCGATACATTGTCTTAGCTAGCACACACGAATATAATGTGCTGCTCATTTAACATTATTTTTTGCTTTTGATCCTTGTATTGAATTGCACAGCCCGAGCTGTCTGTTTGCATTTCTATTTTTAAAACTACTAGGATTAGCTTAAACTAGATATAGGGAGCTGGAGTCTAAAGATGTGAATACAGCTCAAAAGTATGGGAAAATAGAGGTTAGGGACATGTAGACATTTTGCTTCAAATATATAATAAACGAAGGTGAATTATAATATTAAATATACGAACCAATAATCAGTTAAAATCTGAGAGTAGATCTGTGCACTGGTTACAAACATTAGTACCCTTCCTTTTGTTATGTATCTACCGTATGACAAAGAGGATCTATGTCCCAAAGTAAATTTATGCACCATTAGGAAGCAGTGGTAGGGCATATCAATGATATAAATAAAAAATTGGGGGGTAATATGATTACAATTCGCTTGCCCTATTTGGGCGTCTGATATACTAGAAGGGAGAGTAAGGGGAATAAGGTACGACCAACTAGCTGCCATTCAATAATTACTTAGACAAATATACACATAAGCCTTGCCCTGTTCTTTAATAGTCCCAGCCCTCTATGTCAGTGTATTACAAAATTACCCTAAGAGACTGAGGTGGTATTAAAAGACAAGGAGTCACAATAATGTTCCTAACAGTTATGAGAGCTTGCATATCAATATCAGGGGAAACAGTCCAACGCCAAGTAGTCACAGTGCAATGCTGTTCCATAAAGTCAGGAAGACCAGCTAATGGCCTTTTAACGCTCCAGTTGTAGTGGAAATTCTCAGTGGGGGAATAACAAACCTATAAACTGCCCAAAATCTAAATAAACCCGCCAGAAAACTACTTGAACATACTGGGGTTTACTAGACTCCGATAACAATATAGTCAGCCAATTCCGGATCTAAGTCCACATGGAACTTCATGCTGAATGTCCTGCAAGTGGAATAGAGCTGAGCGGAGCTTTCGATTTGAGGAGCAAACTGCAACTCCTGCTAGGATTGTGGAGAAAACTACTCGCTTCATGCCAAAGAGCAAGGAGAGATGAAGGGGAACTAGGACCCAGTTGCGGTGAGCAGCCACAGCTCTCCGGGGAAAAACCAAAGATAGAAGGGTCTCTCTAACCGGGTGGAGAGATGAGCTGAATTGCGGTAATGCTGTGCTCCGTCCAGCTATGCGCTTTTCCTCTTCACAGCCCAGGGGGAGTACCGCGGTTGTCTTCTCAGCTTTGCCTGGAAGGCATGACCTTAAAGATGGCTTCTTATCCATAGTCTTAGTCCCTGCAGGGACATCCGGGCACGCTCCCGACTTGTCTTTGTGAAGTGATGCATATTGTGATGGCTCTAATTGCTCAATATGTGGCAGATCAGTAACCAATCTCGAGTTAACGGGTTGTCTAGCTTCTGTCATCTGGGAGCTACCCTTCAATGCCTCAGAGAGGTCGCTAAATTGAATGTCCATCTTTTGAGCAATATTAAAAAGCAATAAGTGCCAGATCTCCAGATTCTCCTCCATTTTAGAAGAGTGGTTGATAGAGTCAGCTCGAACCAGGAGGGAATATTCAAGCCGATATTACTAGGCCGGTCCTTCACTTTTCTAGCTTGCTGGGTTAGCTTCAGCTCAAGTGATTTCTACGATGGTGGTATCAGTAGATGCAGCAGCGCTTCTAGAATCAATATAGCATTGTTCAAATGGTGAGTTTGCCGCTATAGTGCAGATAGTCAGTGCATTATCCCTCCAGGCATTAGGAGCTTCTGTTTTTTCCTCCCGCCATGATTGCCATCCGGACACGCCCCCCCTTGGATATCTTTTTATATCCCTTTCCTGTTTTATACAGTTCAACTACCTTTTCCCGCAGATCCTTTGCCAATTCTTTTGCTTTCCCCATAACTCAGAATCGTCAGTGCAGCACTGGATGAAAGATTCAAGGGTCTGTCAGGAGTCCAGAAACTTATTGACCTTTTTTACACACACTAATTACAAGCAAACAAATCACAGGTGAGGATGGTTACCTTTAATAGCCATTCAAACCCCTTTGTGTCAACTTGTGTGCATGTTATCAGGCCAAAATCACCAGGGTATGTAAACTTTTGATCAGGGTCATTTGGGTAGTTTCTGTTGTCATTATGATTTAAAAAGAGTAAACACAGTTGATTGATAATAAATGGATTCAGCCAAACACTAACCATGAGTGAAAGAAAAGTTTTTGTGTTATCATTAGAATTCTCTGAAAAATGGCCAAGAAATCATAAATTCTGCCAGGGAATGTAAACTTATGAGCACAACTGTACATAAATATACTTATTTAGAGATGTATATGTATGTGTCCTTTGGCTGCCTTTTTTTTTTCTAACACCTTTTTTGTGCAGTTTTTTTTTTTTAAATAATTTTTTATTAGATGGTGTTATGAGTGTAACTATACTTTGTAATGTATTTTTAATGTGCTTTGTGACACTTTATGTTTTGCAAAACAGTTAACCAGAATTCTGAAGTAATTATTCTAGCATAAATCGCAATTGCGCTCATGCAATCATGTTTACTTTCAACTCATAATACAAGTGGTACGCCCAATGAGAAGCACAAAACCTCGTGGTAACCCCTTATCGCTCGGGCGCAAACATTTGCACTCCACTCATAAGCTAGCCCAAAATGTCTAATTATGCATGATATCCCTTTTATTGTTTATGTTTACCCAGTTTCTTGTAATATAATTCAGAAATTTGTGTCTTTCCTATTCCCATGAGAACTGGACAGTTAAAATAATTTTAAAACATTTATTTTGAATGCAGACTTTTTGCAATAAAATTAATTGTATGTCCCTTTAAACACATAAAAAGTTATTTGTGTGCATTAGAATGCCCCTTTAATGGGACTTTTTAAAAAGGAAATGAAAATGAAAATAAAATGTTCATATTCAGACAGAGCATGTAATCTTAAGAGAATGTTCAATGTACCTTTATTATTATTATATTGACTTTGTTCTGTTGGAATCCTTTGTTAAAAACATACATAGGTATGCTTAGGAGCAGCAATACACTACTGGGAGCTTTTGATTGGTGGCTACAGTCATATGCCTCTTGCTGAATGGATGCGTTCGGCTATGTACCAGTAGTACATGTTTCTCTGTAGCTGAGCTGAACTAGTTTAACACAGTTATTTGCAAGTGCAATAATAAACGTTTTTCCCTTGTATGACCCTTTAAGATATTACACAATTTACAGTGATATCACAACAAAAAAACATAATTTATGTAAGAACTTACCTGATAAATTCATTTCTTTCATATTAGCAAGAGTCCATGAGCTAGTGACGTATGGGATATACATTCCTACCAGGAGGGGCAAAGTTTCCCAAACCTTAAAATGCCTATAAATACACCCCTCACCACACCCACAATTCAGTTTAACGAATAGCCAAGAAGTGGGGTGATAAGAAAAAAGTGCGAAAGCATATAAAATAAGGAATTGGAATAATTGTGCTTTATACAAAAAAATCATAACCACCACAAAAAAGGGCGGGCCTCATGGACTCTTGCTAATATGAAAGAAATGAATTTATCAGGCAAGTTCTTACATAAATTATGTTTTCTTTCATGTAATTAGCAAGAGTCCATGAGCTAGTGACGTATGGGATAATGACTACCCAAGATGTGGATCTTTCCACGCAAGAGTCACTAGAGAGGGAGGGATAAAATAAAGACAGCCAATTCCTGCTGAAAATAATCCACACCCAGAATAAAGTTTAATGAAAAACATAAGCAGAAGATTCAAACGGAAACCACTGCCTGAAGTACTTTTCTACCAAAAACTGCTTCAGAAGAAGAAAACACATCAAAATGGTAGAATTTAGTAAAAGTATGCAAAGAGGACCAAGTTGCTGCTTTGAAAATCTGATCAACCGAAGCTTCATTCCTAAACAACCAGGAAGTAGAAACTGACCTAGCAGAATGAGCTGTAATCCTTCGAGGCGGAATTTTACCCGACTCGACATAGGCATGATGAAATAAAGATTTCAACCAAGATGCCAAAGAAATGACAGAAGCTTTCTGGCCTTTTCTAGAACCAGAAAAGATGACAAATAGACTAGAAGTCTTTCGGAAAGACTTAGTAGCTTCAACATAATATAACAAAGCTCTAACAGCATCCAAAGAATGCAATGATTTCTCCTTAGAATTCATAGGATTAGGACATAATGAAGGAACCACAATTTCTCTACTAATGTTGTTAGAATTCACAACCTTAGGTAAAAAATTCAAAAGAAGTTCGCAGCACCGCCTTATCCTGATGCAAAATCAGAAAAGGAGACTCACAAGAAAGAGCAGATAATTCAGAGACTCTTCTGGCAGAAGAGATGGCCAAAAGAAACAAAACTTTCCAAGAAAGTAATATAACAACCAAAGAATGCATGGGTTCAAAAGGAGGAGCTTGAAGAGCCCCCAGAACCAAATTCAAACTCCAAGGAGGAGAAATTGACTTAATGACAGGTTTTATACGAACGAAAGCTTGTACAAAACAATGAATATCAGGAAGATTAGCAATCCTTCTGTGAAAAAGAACAGAAAGAGCAGAGATTTGTCTTTTCAAGGAACTTGCGGACAAACCTTTATCTAAACCATCCTGAAGAAACTGTAAAATTCTCGGTATTCAAAAAGAATGCCAAGAAAAAAGATGAGAAAGACACTAAGAAATATAAGTCTTCCAGACTCTATAATATATCTCTCTAGATACAGATTTATGAGCCTGTCACATAGTATCAATCACAGAGTCAGAGAAACCTCTTTGACCAAGAATCAAGCGTTCAAACTCCATACCTTAAAATTTAAGGATTTGAGATCCTGATGGAAAAAAGAACCTTGCGACAGAAAGTCTGGTCTTAACGGAAGAGTCCACAGCTGGCAAGAGGCCATCCGGACAAGATCCGCATACCAAAACCTGTGAGGCCATGCTGGAGCTACCAGCAGGACAAACGAGCATTCCTTTAGAATCTTGGAGAATACTCTTGGAAGAAGAACTAGAGGCGGAAAGATATAGGCAGGATGACACTTGTAAGGAAGTGATAATGCATCCACTGCCTCCGCCCGAGGATCCCGGGATCTGGACAGATACCAGGGAAGTTTCTTGTTTAGATGAGAAGCCATCAGATCTATTTCTGGGAGTTCCCACATTTGAACAATCTGAAGAAATACCTCTGGGTGAAGAGACCATTCGCCCGGATGCAACGTTTGGCGACTGAGATAATCCGCTTCCCAATTGTCTATACCTGGGATATGAACCGCAGAGATTAGACAGGAGCTGGATTCCGCCCAAACCAAAATTTGAGATACTTCTTTCATAGCCAGAGGACTGTGAGTCTCTCCTTGATGATTGATGTATGCCACAGTTGTGACATTGTCTATCTGAAAACAAATGAACAACTCTCTCTTCAGAAGAGGCCAAGACTGAAGAGCTCTGAAAATTGCACAGAGTTCCAAAATATTGATCGGTAATCTCACCTCCTGAGATTCCCAAACCCCTTGTGCCGTCAGAGACCCCCACACAGCTCCCCAACCTGTAAGACTTGCATCTGTTGAGATTATAGTCCAGGTCGGAAGAACAAAGAAGCCCCCTGAACTAAACGATGGTGATCTGTCCACCATGTCAGAGAGTGTCGTATAATCGGTTTAAAGATATTAATTGAGATATCTTTGTGTAATCCCTACACCATTGGTTCAGCATACAGAGCTGAAGAGGTCGCATGTGAAAACGAGCAAAGGAGATCGCATCCGATGCGGCAGTCCTAAGACCTAAAATTTCCATGCATAAGGCTACCAAAGGGAATGATTGTGACTGAAGGTTTTGACAAGCTGATATCAAAGTTAAACTTCTCTTGTCTGACAATTACAGAGTCATAGACACTGAATCTATCTGGAAACCTAAAAAGGTTACCCTTGTCTGAGGAATAAATGAACTGATTGGTAAATTGATCCTCCAACCATGATCTTGAAGAAACAACACAAGTCGATTCGTATGAGATTCTGCGAAAATGTGAAGACTGAGCAAGTACCAAGATATCGTCCAAATAAGGAAATACCAAAACCCTGTTCTCTGATTACAGACAGAAGGGCACCGAGAACCTTTGAAAAAATTCTTGGAGCTGATGCTAGGCCAAACGGTAGAGCCACAAAACTGGTAATGCTTGTCTAAAAAGAGAATCTCAGAAACTAAAAGTGATCTGGATGAATTGGAATATGCAGATATGCATCCTGTAAATCTATTGTAGACATATAATGCCCTTGCTAAACAAAAGGCAGGATAGTCCTACAGTTACCATCTTGAATGTTGGTATCCTTACATAACGATTCAATATTGATAGATCCGGAACTGGTCTGAAGGAATTGACCTTCTTTGGTACAATGAAGAGATAGAATAAAACCCCAGCCCCTGTTCCAGAACTGGAACTGGCATAATTACTCCAGCCAACTCTAGATCTGAAACACATTTCAGAAATGCTGAGCCTTTGCTGTGTTTACTGGGACACGGGAAAGAAAAAAATCTCTTTGCAGGAGGCCTTAACTTGAAGCCAATTCTGTACCTTTCTGAAACAATGTTCTGAAACCAGAGATTGTGAACGGAATTGATCCAAATTTCTTTGAAGAAAACGTAATCTGCCCCATACCAGCTGAGCTGGAATGAGGGCCGCACCTTCATGGGTACTTAGGAGCTGGCTTTAGGTTTCTATAAGGCTTGGATATATTCCAAACTGGAAATGGTTTCCAAACTGATACCGCTCCTGAGGATGAAGGATCAGGCTTTTGTTCCTTGTTGTGAGGAAAGGAACGAAAACGATTATTAGACCTAAATTTACTTTAGATTTTTTATCCTTTGGTAAAAAAGTTCCCTTCCCTCCAGTAACAGTTGAGATAATAGAATCCAACTGAGAACCGAATAATTTATTACCCTGGAAAGAAAGGGAAAGCAAAGTTGACTTAGAAGACATATCAGCATTCCAAGTTTTAAGCCATAAAGCTTTTCTAGCTAAAATAGCTAGAGACATATACCTGACATCAACTCTAATGATATCAAAAGATGGTATCACAAATAAAATTATTAGCATGTTATAGAATAATAATAATGCTATAAAATTATGATCTGTTACTTGTTGCGCTAAAACTTCTAACCAAAAAGTTGAAGCTGCAGCAACATCCGCTAAAAATATAGCAGGTCTAAGAAGATTACCTGAACATAAGTAAGCTTTTCTTAGAAAGGATTCAATTTTCCTATCTAAAGGATCCTTAAATGAAGTACTATCTGCCGTAGGAATAGTAGTACGTTTAGCAGGAGTAGAGACAGCCCCATTAACCTTAGGGATTTTGTCCCAAAAAACTCTAATCTGTCAGATGGCACAGGATATAATTGCTTAAACGTTTAGAAGGAGTAAATGAATTACCCAAATTATTCCATTCCCTGGAAATTACTTCAGAAATAGCATCAGGGAGATTAAACACTTCTGGAATAACTACAGGAGATTTAAAAACCTTATTTAAACGTTTAGATTTAGTATCAAGAGGACCAGAATCCTCTATTTCTAATGCAATTAATACTGCTTTAAATAAAGAACGAATAAATTCCATCTTGAACAAATACAAAGATTTATCAGCATCAACCTCTGAGACAGAAAGCTCTGAACCAGAAGAACCATTATCAGTATTAGAATGATGATGTTCATTTAAAAATTCATCTGAAAAAAGAGAAGTTTTAAAAGACTTTTATGTATACTAGAAGGAGAAATAACAGACATAGCCTTCTTAATGGATTTAAAAAATAAAATCTCTTATGTTATCAGGAACACTCTGAAAATTAGATGTTGACGGAACAGCAACAGGTAATGTAACAGTACTAAAGGAAATTTTATCTGCATTAATAAGTTTGTCATGACATGCAATACAAACAACAGCTGGAGAAACAGATACCAAAAATTTATAGCAGATACACTTAGCTTGGTAGCTCCAGCACCAGGCAGCGATTTTCCTGAAGTATCTTCTGACTCAGTTGCAACGTGGAACATCTTGCAATATGTAATAGAAAAAACAACATATAAAGCAAAATTGATCAAATTCCTTAAATGACAGTTTCAGGAATGGGAAAAAAATGCCAGTGAACAAGCTTCTAGCAACCAGAAGCAATAAATAATGAGACTTAAATAATGTGGAGACAAAAATGACGCCCATATTTTTTAGCGCCAAATAAGACGCCCACATAATTTGGTGCCTAAATGCTTTTGGCGCCAAAAATGACGCTACATCCGGAACGCCAACACTTTTTGGCGCAAAAAAACGTCAAAAAATGACGCAACTTCCGGCGACACGTATGACGCCGGAAACAGAAAAAAAAATTTTGCGCCAAAAAAGTCAGCGCCAAGAATGACACAATAAAATGAAACATTTTCAGCCCCCGCGAGCCTAACAGCCCACAGGGAAAAAGTCAAATTTTTTAAGGTAAGAAAAAATGATTGAAACAAATGCATTATCCCAAGTATGAAACTGACTGTCTGAAAATAAGGAATGTTGAACATCCTGAGTCAAGGCAAATAAATGTTTGAATACATATATTTAGAACTTTATAAAAAAGTGCCTAACCATAGCTTAGAGTGTCACAGAAAATAAGCTTACTTACTTACCCCAGGACACTCATCTACATGTTGTAGAAAGCCAAACCAGTACTGAAACGAAAATCAGCAGAGGTAATGGTATATATATAAGAGTATATTGTCGATCTGAAAAGGGAGGTAAGAGATGAATCTCTACGACCGATAACAGAGAACCTATGAAATAGACCCTGTAGAAGGAGATCATTGCATTCAAATAGGCAATACTCTCCTCACATCCCTCTGACATTCACTGCACGCTGAGAGGAAAACCGGGCTCCAACCTGCTGCGGAGCGCATATCAACGTAGAATCTAGCACAAACTTACTTCACCACCTCCATAGGAGGCAAAGTTTGTAAAACTGAATTGTGGGTGTGGTGAGGGGTGTATTTATAGGCATTTTAAGGTTTGGGAAACTTTGCCCCTCCTGGTAGGAATGTATATCCCATACGTCACTAGCTCATGGACTCTTGCTAATTACATGAAAGAAAGGAATGTTTGAAAGTCCACCAACCTGACACATTGCACTCTAAGCATACAATCAGGTAGAGCAATTACATTTAAGAATTAACTTAATCCCATGGGCAGGGCCAGCTGTATACTTGGACCAGGTGGAACCCAGAGAGCACTTGACAGGGGCAGCACATAGAGCATATTCTGGATAATAGTGTTTTTAAAAAGAAATGCATCTTATATTATGCCCATCTGTATGTTCTCATGGGAATTTTTAATCTGCAGAACTTTAATCTCTGAGACATCTGCTTCTGGTTGGGTTTAGACTGTAGTGCGCAGAGGGTTGAGTAGCCTCATTTTATTCTTGGATACAGGCAGCACAGTGTCTTTAGTTGGCTTTGCTCATGGGCGCATATTTACAATACACTAAACATTGCATCAGAGAAAGTTTCCTTCTCCATATGAGAAATAATCATCAATAAGTAGCAATATTTTATACCACAGATGTCAGGTGAAGTGCATCCACAAAGCATAATTACTGCAGATAAGCATTAGGCTATTTCTCAAGCTGGTAAAATTCACATAAGTTGAGGCCAAATTTATTATCTGGAAAAATACATGACAAATATTATGGGATGATAAAGGTAATTACACAATCACACAAATAGACTTATTGTAAATCAAAATGTTATTGGAGGTTAGTGAATACAGTGTATGTTATAGTAAGCTTTCCTTAAACAAAATTAAATGGACATTTTTCTTTCCTGATTCAGATAGGGAATGTAATTGATAATAACTTTACAATCTACTTCTATTATCAAACTTTCTTTGTTCTCTTGGTATGCTTTTTGTTGAAAGGCAGTAATGTAAGCTCAGGAGCTTGCACTCTATAAGGCAGTGGTTTTGCAAGAACACTAGATGGCAAGCACTTTTTTCTGCAATGCAGAGCTCCAGGCATTTGCAATCTACCTCTTCAACAAAGAATACCATGATAATGAAACAAATTTTATTTTACAAGTATATTTGAAACCTTTTTTTAAATTGTATGCTCTGTCTGAATCATGAAAGAAAAATGTTGGCCTTGGAACATCATCTATAATTGAGAATTTAGGTTAGTTAGTATCTGACTGGCAAAACCAATGAAAATGTTTTGTTATAGGGATTTCCAGATTTGTATTTTTTAATTATGGCCTTAAAGGGAAAGAAAGGTAAAAAATAAAATGAGTATGGGTGGATTTAATTATTAAATAGAAGCATTTTTGCAATATACTCTGTAATATAAACTAGTAATAGTTCATACTGTTTTCCAGGAGCATTTGCCGTGCGGTGAGGTCAGAGGCTAGTGAGGCACTGGCTATGATACGCACAATAAAAACACATATTTATATATCTCGTATACTTAAAGGGATAGGAAAGTAAAAATTAAACTTGCATGATTCAGATAGAGGATGTCCTTTTAAGACACTTTTAATTCACTTCTATTTTCAAATGTGCTTTGTTCTCTTAGTTTCCTTTGTTGAAAAAGAATATGCACATATCCTATACTAGTGGGAGCTAGCTGCTGATTGGTGCCTGCACACATTTGTCGCTTGTGATTGGTTAACTAATTGTGCTCAGCTAGCTCTCAGTAGTGCAATGCTGATCCTTCAAAAGATAACAAGAGAATGGAGCAAATTTGATAATAGAAGTAAATTTGAAAGTTGATTGAAATTATATGTCCTTTAGGAATCACACAAAATTTAAAAACATACATGTATTACATGAAAAGACTGAAATATGAGGATCTAACCCCCAGGGAAAACATTTTCATTCTACTAACTTATAACTGAAGAAAGTGCTTAAGGCACCAACCAAACAGTAATATGGGAATAACACCAGAGCAGAACCTAGCTCTAAAAAGTGTACTGAACTCCCAAGCCAGTCTGCTCCATTACAGAACTAATACTGTAGGAAAGTAAACTTCTTACACAGACTAAAGGATGTGTTGTAAAATGTACTGAAACCACAAGCCAGCCTGCTCCATTACAGAACTAATTCTGTAGCAAAGTAAACTTCTTACACAGACTAAAGGATGTCTTGTAAATCGCTGGACAAGGGAGAAGCAAACACATGAAAAGTACATCTATGTACAAATGTAAATAGGCTATAGTAAGAAACAAGTGAATATATAACATTTCAAAGTTATAATTCACAGCTGAACTACCACATAAATAAGACAGTAGTGTTTAATTGAACAATAATGCCCCTGCACAAACATTCCATGCAGGGGTTGACAATTTGATATCGGATTTAGGAGCCAACAAGAATATTTGGTTGCCAGAGATCTTTAAGAGCCAGCACAGGGTATGTTTGCAGACATACTGCTGTTTCTTAAAATTTTAGTTTGTTGCACACAACAGTATATTTCCCCAGATGCAAAGCCCTACCTAAACTACATATAATGAATGTCGGTGTTTTCGTGTCAAATTTTCATATATTGCACTGGTGCTTTGAATTTTTCTCACTTTTTAAAGACCTATTTAACCTTTACCATTATTCTGTAAGTATAGAAGAATAATATATTTCAGAAATCCTGGTTTAACTGACCGTTCAGAGAAAGAGATGGCGATTATATTCTCTGAAGGGTTTAACCAGGATTTCTGAAATATATTATTCTTCTTTACTTACAGAATAATGGTGAAGTTAAATAGGTCTTAAAAATGTGAGACAAACGCAAAGCCCCAGTGCAATATATCAAAACTCGACACAAAGACACCAAAAGAGCAGCACACAGCTTTATGCTGGTCCACCTCTGCATTCTCTCGATCTATCTTGGCCTCAGCTGCGCTATCAACACTAGTATCCTCGCTATAGAGATATCTCACCCCCTCCTGTCAAAACGCTGTGAAGAGATCAGCGTGTCTGTAACGCAAAATGGCCAACGCTGGAGTAAGGAAGAAGACTGCTGAAGAGCACATGCAAAAAACTGAAATGGGCAGAAAAAGTTTAAACAACCGCTGTTATGACTTAACCCCTGCACTCTGTATAGCCTGTGTGAGGTGCATAGCATACTAACAGACCCCTGGCACCTGCTTTAAATTAGAGGATCAGAGAGCTGTTCACACCGACTGACCGCTTTTAAAATAACAAAAGAAAAAAAAAAAAAGGCTTTACCCCTGCTGTGGTCTGCTTGCCCGATTTATAATCTGGCTACATAGATTAGCATTCTTGAAAATTTACACAATGCTAATTTATATAGCCGGATTATAAAGAATGTTATTACTACACGTCCCTGGTCCCGGATTAAAGATTACTGCCAGGGGACACCTGAAACATCTGTTGAATCACAGTGTATCTATGCAGCAGAGATTCTCTTAGTGATGACATCAAGGTTATTAATATATGGAGAATAAAGGTAGCACACGTTTTCAAAAGGCTGAACCTTTTATTAGAGCAACGTTTCGGGGCTCCTGCCCCTTTCTCAAGCTAATTTACAACTGACACACAAACCCTTTTTAAAGGGTCAAACATAAAACAGGAAACCAATTACAGAGCAGGGGTGTGTCTAGCAGGTACTTCACATCATCACATATCCTGTGGAAAAAAAAAAAGCCAACACATAATTTTTAACCCTTTTCACCCCTTAACAAGAATTGGACAACCTATTAAAAACAATTGCAGCAAGTCACCAACCATATAAACATTATTGCATCAAAAGCAAATACCAAAAAATACATTGAATCAGCTACACTTAACACTAGTAATAGTGACTAATTTATATGTTACATGGTTATTATAACAAAGGTAAAAGGTCAAACTCCCTGTTTAACCCCTTAGGGTGTAGAGTATTAAGGAGCCAAATCCATTTAGCTTCTCGATTTAGTAAGTCCCTATGCCTGTCGCCCCCTCTGAGTCTCTTGGGTGCACTGTCTATTACTAAATACCTAAGCTGATTGGCCTGGTGTCCCATTTCTGCGAAATGGGCAGGAACTGGCAAGTGCAACATTTTAGTGTTACGTATGGTCGACTTATGTTGGCATATGCGGTCCCTTATCTTTTGGGTGGTCTCACCAACATATAGTAGCCCACAGGGACACTTAAGCGCATAGACAACATAAGCTGAGTCACATGTGTAATATCCTTTAATCTGATATTTCCTCCCTGTGTATGGGTGGGATATAACTCCCCCCTTGATAACATTATTGCACTGTGCACACCCCAAACAAGGAAATGTACCTTCCTTGGGGGTTCCAAAAAATTGTTTATGAGTATCACTCCTAGATTTATCAGACATGGCATGTACCAACTTTCTGCCTATCGTATGGCCCTTTCTATATGAGGCCCTAGGGACTTCCCTAAATTCCTCAATCTCTGGACAGGTATCTTGTAGGAGGTACCAATGTTTTTTTTATAGTATTGTATACTCTCTTGCTCAAGGTACTATATGAGCTAACAAAATTCATTCTTCCTCCCTTTTCTGTGTTCTTTCTTTTACTGTTGTTTATTCTGACTGGGCAATTTTTCAGAGATTCCTCTATAGTTATTAACTCTGGAGCATCATAGCTTCTGCTGACAAATTTGCTCTTCAAGGTTATTAATAGTTATATTATTTATAATATACCTTGATGTCATCACTAAGAGAATCCCTGCTGCATAGATACACTGCGATTCAACAGAAGTTTCAGATGTCCCATGGTAGTGATCTTTAATCCAGGCCTGACTGTCATGGTCTCAGTTACTTACCGGTACAGTAGGCAGGAGCCAGGCAGCAGCTGATCTCGATGATGATAACGAATCAATAATCGCAAGCCAAGTCAACTTAGATGGGTGAAAGCGGTGATGGATGACAGCGTTCACAGGAGGCAGCAGTCTCTCCTTCCCACCAGTACCGCGCTGTCAATGCTGCTCCCTTGTGTATGCACAGGGAGCCAAACAATGCTGGTTAATCACCAGGAGAACATGGCCGTCTCTGATTGGCTCCCTCACTAAGAGGCATGAAGAGGGCTGCCTACTATTTGTTCTGATTTCCTGTGCTGATATATAGACAGCACGGGTTTTCCTATTACCCATGTAGCGCAATGGAGAGAAGCGGTCCTGTACAGTGCCTCTCCATAGCTTTACATGGGGGGGCAAAATGGTGAAAATATTTTTTTGTGACAATTTGTTTACATTTATTTATATTTAATTAAACTTTGGCCGCATATAGCAGGGGAGGCACTGCTTCCCCGCCTCCTATGAGTGCACGTCCCTGATTTGCACATATGTGTTTGTCCTGTGCATTTGAACACCACAGCTTCTGAGGCAGTCAGTAAGGGCTTGAATGAGACAAATGATGTCTTCACTGATGCAGTTATTACAACAGTCAGCTTCTGCTTGAAACCTGATCCTGGTCTAGTCATACTAGGGGTCAAGTCCAGCCGGAATACATGGGAACGGAGTTCCTGCACTATTTTTGCAGGGGAAACTGCAACAGAAAGTAACACTCTGGTTGGAGAGATAGTGAGATCCTCTAGTAATGGGCAGTAACACTTCCTACAATACACTAAGTGCAAGCCTGTCAATGGTCCTGCTGTGTAATCACCCGGCACTGTATGGAACACATGGTGTTTACATTTCTGTGTGGCTTGCTCTGGGGTTATTTAGCTACCATCAGCAGACATAGGACTATTACACCTTAAGTGGGTAAGACTCTATGACAGAGGAGGAGGCTGTAGTTGCTGTCAGACATAGAGGTCTCAGCCTGCCCTGGAAAGGAAGGAGAGGAAGGAGGGTGTAAGAAACTGAAGCTAAGCTGGCTATGCACCATGTGAGTTAAAAACTCACATGGGCACCCTAGATCTTGACATTAAACAACAGGAATTCATGCGTGTCTAGTTTATTTAATTATTTTAAAGTTGTTTTAAAAAAAGTTCAGTATTTCACCAAAGAAAAAATGTGCTAATCAAGCAGAGAAGAGCCATGTACTTCCAGCTTCCTGCCTTCTCTTTTTTTGGAATTCCTGTTAGTTCTTCCAGAGACAGCTGGAATGAGGTTTGCAAGGGAAATACATGTGTGCACACAAAGAAAAATAGTCCTTGCAATTAAAGGTGTTTTTGAAATATCGTGTAGTGTGATAAGCCCAATTCATTTATTGTATACATGTTGGTGTCTGTATGCCTATCTATTAACTTTCAGCAGGCCAGATTCTCTGCAGAATGCTGACCTGTGCAAGATAATGTATTTGCTGCAGATTCAACCTTACCAGTTTCATCCCAAAGTACAAGGTGACCTGTTTTTCTTTCAATGTTACTGTGCCCTCATGTTTCCTGCTTCCTCGGCCAGTGTTACTTGCTTCACATTTACTTGGTATACATGTTAATGGTTAAAAACAAATGACACTCAGATGCTTTGTGACCATAATTTTACTTTAAAGGCACAGTTTACTCAAAATTTTTATCCCTTTTAATTTATTCCCAATGATACACTTTACCTGCTGGAGTGTATTAAATTGGTTACAAGTATTTTCATAAACCTTATATTGGCATTTGAATTAGTTTATTTAGCCTGTGGTATCCCCACCCATCCTGAAAGTTTTTGGCCACGAGACCAAGCTGTATTAACACAGCCAGTAGAAGAAATTACACTCCCAGTGGGTTATAGAAGAGATAAGGTAATACAATGTTAATTTTCCATTGTTTTCTCCAAGTATTGGTGATTGGTGTATGGACAGATATAAGATAAAGAAGCAGGTATATTTACACAATGTGATAAAGTAATGAGATCTAATTATATCTACAAGCTCAACCCATTTTATTAGGTTGTGGCTTCAAAACACAAAATTAGCTAATTCTTATACACAAATAAGCCTTAAAAAAGCAAATTTCATACATTTTATACTCTGCAGCTGGTAAAAAAAAAATTGGAAACACATTAAGGGAAAAACAATTTTATAGTTTACTGTCCCTTTAAATCATGTTATCATTGTTTCTTACAGCAGTGTGAGTGCACACACAAACCTTATCAAGATCCTGATATCAGATGTTTACATTACAGAGCCTTACACATCCTGAGAGCCAGGGAGTAACATCTCCTAACATTTTATTAAGGTTCTTAGCTTTTTGGATTATTCAACATCATCTATATACAAATACCCCTATATGTGTTCTAAAAAGGGTGTCTGGTTTCTCAGTATTCAGTATCAGCTGAATCCTAAATTACGAATAAAAATGTCACCCCTGCCATGTAAAAATGTGACCATGGGTGTCCATCCTCAGGCCCAGAGACAACCATTCAGCCCTTCATTGGTTTTAAATTTGCTTTCATTAAGTGTATAAATTATATACATATAAATACAGTGTGTGTGTATAAAACAATATTAATTGTGAGTTGGTGGAAGTCTTGGTGAGGTTCCAAACTATTTATTATTGGAACTGACCCAAGTCATACGTAGCATATGTGTGTAAGTCTATGAAATAGTAATACATTAACCCTTTGGCTGCTAAGCCATTTCTCACCTGGGTGCTAATATATTTTTTTTTTTTTTAATTTTTGAAAACATTTTTTTTAACTTTTTTATTGTTTTTTTTACAGACCCCCAAGACTTACACTGTTGGACAGGGGCGGACTGAGACCAACCAGGGCCCCCGGGCAAAAGTGTGACAGGGCCCCCCACCCCCTCTTTGCTCCACCTACCTACCTTATCTGCCTTCCTCCACCCTATTGCCCCTCCCATCTCCTGTGCCCCTCCCACCTCCATTGCCCCTCCCACTTCATATGCCCCTCCCCCACCATGTTTTTAATTGCCATATAAAGAGACAATTTGTTTCCTTCAATATTTTTATATGAACTAAATATTGCAAACTGGCAAGTGCTTATGGCAAAAAAATCCTTTAAATAAGAGATGCATGATTCTATAAGTATGCATCTATACTAAATAAAGATAAAACTATCTCAATTTTAACTGAAACCAGGGCAGGTTTAGAGAAATTAATTTTAAAGGAAGCGTAAAGTCAAAATTAAACTTTAGAGGGACATGAAACCCCAAAAAAATATTTCATGATTGAGGTAGAACATACAATTTTAAACAACTTTTCAGTTTACTTTTTTTATTTTCAAATTTGCTTCATATTCTTGGTATCATTTGTTGAAGGAGCAGCAATGCACTACTGGTTTTTAACTGAACACATGGGTGAGCCAATGACAATCGGTATATATATGCAGCCACCAATCAGCAGCTAGAACCTAGGTTCTTTGCGGCTCCTGAGCTTACCTAAACCTTTCAGCAAAGGAAAACAAGAGAAGGAAGCAAATTAAATAATAGAAGTAAATTGGAAAGTTGTTTAAAATGTTATGCTCTGTCTAAATCATGCATGTCTAATTATGACTTTACTGACCCTTTAATGATTCATATTTAACATACAATTTTAAACACATTCATTACAATTTACTTCTATTATCTAAGTTGTTTAATTTACTTCTTATCATTTGTTGAAAAGCATACCTGGGTAGGTTCAGGAGCAGCAATGGACTACTTGGATTTAGCTGAAGATTGGTGGATGCACATATATGCCTCTTGTTATTGGCTCACCCAACATGCTCAGCTAGCTCCCAGTAGAACATTGCTGCTC
The DNA here is from genome assembly GCF_027579735.1 of Bombina bombina. Classification (NCBI taxonomy): domain Eukaryota; kingdom Metazoa; phylum Chordata; class Amphibia; order Anura; family Bombinatoridae; genus Bombina; species Bombina bombina. The sequence goes on along the minus strand of NC_069501.1, from coordinate 370,836,722 downwards.
CCCTCCTACAGCATCTCATGTAGAGATATACAGTACTATAGAGAGGTCTAATGCCCGCCAAAACCTAATGTATACAAATGTAACACAATGTAGAGGTTCCCTATGCCTCACACACAGCACCATCCCCAATACCTTATATACAGATATATAATATTATAGAGGTTCCCTTTGTCTCACACACAGAGCACCCTCCCCAGTACCTTATATACAGATATATAATATTATAGAGGTTCCCTTTGCCTCACACACAGAGCACCCTCCCCAGTACCTTATACAGGTATACCTCACTTTACAGCGCTTCACTTTACAGCGCTTCACTAATACAGCGCTTTGTGGAGCTGAAGTTCAACCTCCAAATATTTAAAACAGTGCTGTAATCTTCGTGAGATTGTGAGAAAAGTGACTGGCACCATTTTGTTATGCACAGTTCACTCTGTTTACAGCAATACATTGCAATCTGTGTCTCAGTGTTATAGTCTGGCAAATTTTACTACAGTACTTGTCAGTATTTTACAGGTACAGTATTTATTGAATACTGTGCTGTGCTAGTGTTAAACTAAACATAGCAATATTGCACCTCTAATATATGTTAGTTTAAACATGTTTTTAAGTTTTTAAACACACTGGCAAGTGAAAAGAAAGCTTAAACTGCCTTGTTTCACTTTAAGGCGGTTTTCACTTTACAGCAGGGCTCCGGTCCCTAACCCGCTGTATTAGCGGGGTATACCTGTATACAGATATATAATATTATAGAGGTCCCCTTTGTCTCACACACAGAGCACCCTCCCCAGTACTTTAAATACAGATATATAATATGAGAATACATATCCGTGTGTGTGTATATATATATATATATATATATATATATATATATATATATGTCAGTCTATCTAATGTATCCATCTATCTATCTATCTATCTATCTATCTATCTGATCAGACTAAATAAAGCAAATAGAACCCTAAACTAAATAAAATGCACACCAACTACATTCACTTAAAGTACTGTCTGTCATGTAATGCATTTACACTTAATTACTAGGAAACAGTCTTACAATTACTACACTTGTATTCACCAGAAATTTCATGGTTTTACTCTTAATATTTTAATTATGTATTGCAATAGTGCCTACACTTTTGAGATACTTAATTAAATCAGTTTATATACCAATGGGATTGTAGTATGCTGTTGGTGTAATCTTTGCTACGTATTCCATATTTTAGCTGTAATTGTGGTTGTATGATAAATGTTAAAATGCACATAAATAATGCATTAAAATGTACACAATTTTGTATTTAATATTTGACATATTGCATCTAGATCCATGTTAATAATAGCCTGGTATCAGTGACTTTATAGAATGCAATTCACAATTTATATACTGTGTTTTCTGATGTACATGAAGCTAAAGCTATTTAATTAAACAAATACTTTAAAGTGATGTGTTTGCAGCCAGTTAGGCAAAGTTCCCAGGCTAGGCTATGATATACTTAGTATTATCTGATAGCCTGTGGGTTGTGCAAGTGCACTTACTGAGAGAAGCACCTTCCACTGAGCATACCAGGCAGTTGTCTGTAGGTAGCTGTATCCAAAAAAAACTCTGACTGCTGCCCAAATAAGTGTATGTATATTATTAGTATATATTGTACAGTAGTATAACTTTGTAGTACAATTACAGCCCCCCCCCGGCAGCAACCAGCTCCTTCGCTTACCTTACCTGGCTGGCTTAGTAGACTGAGTACTGACTCGTCGTTGTTGTTGCTTGCCGCCTCAACCGTCCTCACTCTGTGTCCTGGACCTGTCCTCCTTCTTGGCTCTATCACGTGTGGGCACACTGTCTGCTGCAGCTCCTGCCGCCTGAGCCTAAATGCGCGCATTTAAAATTGTGTGCGCACGGCGTGTGGAGGCGGAGCTGAGCAGCCAGACAGAGCAGGAGGTGGGAGTGTAATATGTGGACCGGATATACACATAACACCGGCCGGTCCACATATTAATTTGCAGGGCAGGCTGCCGCCTTACTTACAGGCTCCACTGCTCCAGGACAAGAGTCCAGTCCAGACGTCGTTTTTTCCATTCACAACATCAGACAGTGGAGTGAGATGTGAGAGACACACAGGACTTGGACTAAGTTGTCATCACGCCATTTCCGATAGGCTAACCGGCTCCTGCCTCCTGCTTAAGTTTTAAAACATACAAGTCAAGTCACGCTGCCGAGGGTCCCCCCCCCCCCCCCCCCACGCAAAAATAAATAAATAAATAAATTAAGGCAAAAAAAAAAGTCACAATACATTTTTTTAATAGAGAAAAAAAAGCCAGCTGCTATGATGCATGGGGCGGGCCCCTTTTAGAAGTCGGGCCCTCGGGCCAGGGCCGATTTGCCCGACTTGTCAGTCCGCCCCTGCTGTTGGAAAGTTTAAGCGATTACCTTTCCAACAATGGTTCTTGGGGGTCTGTAAAAAACAGGATATACAGATACAGGCTTCTAAGCAGCATGCCCCCTCCTCCTATATTTAACATTGTTAAGTATAAAGTTGTGCGGTGACGTCATCACGTGAAGCCCCGGCGATGCCTGTCACTCTACAGGCACGATCGCCGGGGTAGGAGCAGTAAGGAGCCCCCAGATCTCCCTCAAGGTGGGAGAGTGCTCATGATGGCTCTGAGACGTCATTAGCACCAGAGTGAGAAACCCTGTGACGGCTCAGAGCCGTCATTAGCACTCAAAGGGTTAAAGGACAAGTCAACACAGTAGATTTGCATAATCAACAAATGCAAGATAACAAGACAATAGCACTTAGTCTGAACTTCAAATAAGTAGTAGATTTTTTTCTGACAATTTTAAAAGTTATGTGTATTTCCACTCCCCCTGTACCATGTGACAGCCATCAGCCAATCACAAATGCACACACGTACCATGTGACAGCCATCAGCCAATCACAAACGCATACATGTTTATTCTTGAACATGCTCAGTAGGAGCTGGTGACTCAAAAGGTTTGAAAATAAAAAGACTGTGCACATTTTGATAATGAAAGTAAATTGGAAAGTTGTTTAAAATTGCATGCTCTATCTGAATAATGAAAGTTTAATTTTGACGTGAGTGTCCCTTTAACTAGAAGTTATATGCTAATGAAAGTAGTTTGCAAAAATACTTATATTTAAAGGGACATGAAACCCCCCAAAAAATTTTGTGATTAAGAGCATACCATTTCAAACTTTCCATTTTATCTAGGTAGGCTCAGGAGCTAGATGCAAATTGATGGCTGCACTCATATGCCTTTTTGTCATTGGCTTACTGATGTTTTCAGCTAACTCCCAGTAGTGCACAGCTGCTCCTTCAATAAAGGAAACCAAGAGATTGAAGCAATATTGATAATAAAAGCAAATTGGAAAGTTTTTTTTAAATTGTATGCTTTATCTGACACATGAAAGAAAAAAATTGGGTTTCATGTCCCTTTAAAACTGAAATGCATTCATGTGAATTCCATTTTGACCTTTCTATTCCTATTATTGTGAAAAAAAAAGTTATTGTGCAATTTCTCAACCATAAATAAATCAAACTACCAAGAGTAAGTCTGGTGTCATAGGATTTTCCTTAACATAGGTACATTTTTTTTTTTTTTAAACAACCAGCAACTATGTTTTACTGTGCAAAGTTTTACCTTTCTTTTGCTAAAATAGTGTCCCTAAGTAAGAAATGGATGTGTTCATGTTTGATATATACAGTAATTACTTTAGATTTTGTTTACATTTTTTATGATATTTGATTTGGTGCATGTACTTGTGAGTCAATATTAATCCCATAATATAAGAGAGGTTTAATTCTTAAAATATATTGATTGGTTTTTTTTTTACTTGTGGATATTTAATGTGACCCAAATTTATGAACATTTGATCAACTTTAGAAACTTTCCTGTGGAAACATTTTGATTTATGCCCCTTCATTAAAGGAATAAGAAACCCATTTTTTTTTTCTTTTGCGGTTCAGATAGAGCATGCAATTTTAAACAACTTTCTAATTTACTTCTTTTATCAATTTGTCTTTGTTCTCTTGCTTTCTTTTGTCGAAAAGCAGGGATGTATGCTTAGGAGCCGGCCCATTTCTGGAGCACTAGATGGCAGTAGTTTTGCAAGAATGTTATCCATTTGCAAGAGCACTAGATGGCAGTACTATTTCCTGCAGCGTAGTGCTCCAGATGCCTACCTAGGTATCTCTTCAACACAGGAAATCATGAGAATAAAGCAAATTTAATAATAAAATTGGAAACTTTTTTAAAATGGTGTGCTCTGTCTGAATCACAAAAGAAAATGTTTGGGTTTGCAATATGTTTAGTGCAATATTAATAATTTAGTCCCCGGAAGAAAGTGTTGCATTCAAGACTTTCTGTATGTTTCTGGACATATTGTAATAAAGCAGCTTTCTAGTGTATTTACGAGTGATGCTTGACGACTTTTTTGTTTTTGATTTACATTTGGAGTACTCTGCACTATCCCTATAGAGCGGCTCCTATTGTATTATACGGAGTCTGCAGACCTCATCATTGGTGCTAAGCGGAAGGCGTGTAGAGTGGCGTAGCTCCCTACACCAACTACAGTTCGTCTACTCCAGGGATACGTTAATGACGCGAGACGTGGAGAGTATGCCACGATACTGAACCGGTGAACGATCCGCCCCACAGTGTGTGTAGCCAGCACCTTTAGGAATCAGTGTAAGATCCACTACAGTGAACGGAGGTTGGCTTTACATTTACTTTGTTTATTCATGAATCTGGATTCTTTATCTTTTTGACTCACCTTTATCTTAAACTGCATTTATTTATCAGTCTATTGTAATATATACTGATTTTTAAATAAATTAACAAATCTGTATGCATTTCAAAGTTGTTTGTCATCTAAATCAATACAATTTAAAAGAAAAAGTAAATTTGTTTTCATTTTTTTTGTATTCATTTTCTAGAGAGGCCACGTTGATTGGAAGCAGTGCCATGAAGGAAGGGGCTTTTGGATTAAATCCACGATTTTAGCACCTAAAACAATATACAGTTGTTACTGGTATTTATGTTGTTAAACCTTCACTGGTCTGCATGTTATTGGCATTGAAGTGGTTAAACAGACACTTTGTGCTATCACCATCTAAGGGGAATAAACAGTCACTACTCTTTTTAGAATATTCCCACCCAGAAGGGATAAAAAAAAAAAAAAAAAAGCACCCCTATTGTGTTGGGACTGGCACTTTAGGGGATTAAAAAACACTTCTCTGTTTGTAATTAGCACATTTAAAGGTAGATGAAACTTAAACCTGTCTTTCATTATTCAGATTGAGAATACAATTTTAAAAAAGTTTTTAATTGACGTCTATTTTCAAATTTGCTTTGTTCATTTGTTATTCTTTGTTGAAGAGACATCTAGATAGGTAAGCATGCACATGTCTGTAGCACAACATGACAGGAAATAGTGCTGCCCTCTAGTGCTTTTGCTAATGTATAAAACTATTGCAAAACTTCTGTCATATAGTACTGCAGAAATGTGCACACTTACCTTCCTGCTTTTCAACAAAGGATAACAAGAAAACAAAGAAAATTTGATGATAGAAGTAAATTGAAAAGTTTTTTGGGGGGGTTTTATGCCCCCCCCCCCTAAAAGAAGTTTAAAAAATAACCTCTGTATATGACTGGCATCAAAGGTGAATATAAAAATCACTGCTTTGTGTTTATCATTGATATCTAAATGAGACAAATAAAATCACTGTTCTTGCAAAGCACAGGTGGTGTTGACAGAGGAGTGGAAGTTACTAGCCCACCTAGCGTAATGGCATTCCCCATATTCCCCAACTGTGATCATCCCTCCCAGTATAGTTTAACCACCACCACTGCTTAGGACATGTCTTAACCCCAGCTGTTCCTGCCCGCCCATTTCATGACAAGTCCCACCCCTCCTGTTACGCCCCAGCCCACAAAATTACTGGTGGGTTTCCTGGAACTGTTAGGAGGTATTATTATGTGCCCTTACATGTGGCTCCTAGACATACCACTGCAATGTGTGGGGAAAAATGCACCTGTGTCTATCATAGACTGTGTGATGTAAACAATAACATGTTAACAATATAGTCTGCATTAATGAAATATTTACTTAAAGCTGATTACATTTATGTTGAAAGCAAAATAAAGTGTGTGTCTGTTTACTGTATATATTTATATATTTGTTAATACAACAGCCTAAAAAAAAAAGAATTAGCCTGTACCAAACAGCACACATTTTTGGTGCAGAGAGAGGGAGAAAATAAAACTTTTAACCTGTGGAACTTGAATATAGTTATAAGTATTTATATTATGATTGTATAAAGCATTTGTACATTTAGGGAAAACTGTATTTAAACACAAGAGACAATCATGAATAAATCTAAATTTTATCTTTCATGATTCAGATAGAGCATACAATTTTTTTTTTTTTAAATTGTTTTTAGTAATAATCCATTTTGGGGTACAGAAGGCAAGACATCAGATTAATGCATTATTTACATAGTTGGGGGTGGAGTACAATTCAAGCTTATAAAAAGAAAAAAGAAAAGAATATAAGAAAACCCCTACAAGATTCATGATATTATGTCTTAATATTCAGCTTAACATCTCAATTATCTTTCAATGGATACTTTTTTTTTTTTTTTTTCTTGAATAGACTAAACACCCCAAAATCAAAAACCAAACAAAAAAAAAACAAAACAAACCTAGACAACAACAAGGGAGAAAAAATAAATAAATAAAAAAAAAAAATTCCCGTCTCCTTCTCCCAGTCTGCACCCCCCCCCCCGCCCCCCTCCTACCAAATACCTAATAGAACCAGTTCTGAATTTCTGAAGGGGAATATCAGATTTTCGATTTCTGTCTCTGAGTGACTTTTAATGAATTTTGACCAATTCTTAAAGAAGAATTTTATATCTTGTTCATTGTTTAAATCTGTGTCTCTTTGCTCCAACATGCACTGTTTTTTGAGACAGTTTTTTATTTCTATGATCGTGGGAGCCTTATATCTTTTCCATCCTTTAAAGATAAGATATCTGGCTGCTAGTATAGATAAGATTATTAATTTCTCGTGAGGGAATTGTTCTTTACTTTGTTTTATACAGAATACTATTTGTGTTAATGTGAATTCCACTGGGGAGATTCCTATTAAGTTATTAAGCCAATATTCTACCTTATGCCAAAATTGCCTGATTTTAGGGCAATTCCATATCATGTGTTTTAAATCTGCAGCAGGAAAAGAACATTTCGGACATTTGTTGAAGTTTGAGTTATGTATTTTATGTCCCTTTTCCGCGGTAAAGTATGCTTTGTGCAATAACTTGACGTGTGCCTCCCTCCAGGTAGCGGAGAGCGTAGCATATGCCACTTTATTGATTGATTTTTCAATGAATTTTGAGTCTATGCTATTGGTAGCTATTTCCTTGTTCCAGTCAGATGCTAATTGTGTTAAGATAATGCTTCCCTTACTATTGTTTAATAAAATATGACAGGGGGTTATAGACATAAGTCCATTTTTGATTAATGTGAGCCAATTTTCTATTTTTCCTAGCGTCCAGCACCATCCTGTATCTCTGACTAATTCTGAGATGTAATGTCTTATTTGTAAATATGCAAAGAAATCGTTATTTGGTAACTTATGTTCGCTTCTGAGTTCTTCAAATGTTTTTACACATTTTAGTTCTTTATTAATACACTGATGAAGTTTATCCAGTCCTAACATAGACCATTTGTTGAAAATCACTGAATTTAGGCCAGGCTGAAAGCAGGGGTTCCCTGTTATTGATAAATATTGTGAAGCCTTGCAGTTAATTTTTAACAGGGTTCCTATTTTCCACCATGCCTTAACCAGGTTTAAAATTGATTTTAGCGTCTTAATCACACGGGGTAAAACTTTTGGAGCACAGTGTACTAGAGCTGCTGGGAGATATGGATGACATATGTTTTCATCTAACATTATGTTAGTCACATAATTTTTCGAAAGAAGCCAGTCCGCCGCTGTTCTTGCTAGGAAGACTAGATTGTATATTCTAATATCGGGTAGCGCTAAACCTCCGAATCCTTTCCCTGCTGATAATTTAGATAGGGATATTTTAGGTCTGTTCCCTTGCCAGATAAAGTTTCTAACTGCCGTATTGTGAAAACGAATGTCTTTCTCAAAAATAAAGATTGGAATATTTTGTAATATGTATAATAGCTTCGGAAGAAGAACCATTTTGTACAGTGCTATTCTGCCAGATAGTGAAATTGGTAGATTTTGCCAATTTCTCATTTTTTCCCGGATATTTACCAAAATTGGTGTGATATTAAGTTTATATAAATCTGACTGCTCAACTGGAACAGAGATTCCTAAATATGTAAATGAGTCAGTGACTTCTTTAAATACACAATTCTTGATTGACTCTGAATTCTTTCTGAGCCAATAAATCTCAGATTTGGATTTATTTATTTTATAGCCGGAGAAAGAGCCAAATTGTTCTATTATGCGGATGAGTTTGGGTATATTTATTTTAGTGTTTGCAATATAGAGAAGTACATCATCCGCATATAGTGCGATTTTCATTTCATGATTGTTTATCTTGACTCCCTCAAGATCTTTTCTTATCCTGAGTGCCAGGGATTCAATCGCTATATTGAAGAGAAGGGGGGACAAGGGACAGCCCTGACGTGTGCCCCTCTTTATTTCAATTTCTGAGGATAGGAGATTATTAATTATCAGTTTCGTGGACGGTTGCTTGTATAGATTTTGTATGAAATTAGGAAATTTATCTTTAAACCCAAACTTGTCTAAAGAGGTGAATATGTGACTAGAAAAGACTGAGTCAAAGGCCTTTTCAGCGTCAGTTGTTACAATTGCGAGGTCAGGGCTGTCCCCTGCACCCCCCCCCCCCGCTCCTAGAGAAATACTCTGTTATCGTCAAAACTTCCCGTATCTTGGCTGCAGAGTTTCGAGATTTAAGAAAACCTGCCGGGTCCGTGTGAATAATCTGATTAAGAATTCCTTGAAGTCTCTGGGCTAAAATTGAAGTCATAATCTTATATTCCGAGTTTAAGAGGGCTATAGGCCGATAGGACTCCCTGAGGGAGGAATCTTTCCCTCCCTTGAGAAGTAATGTTGTGTGAGACGCGGAGAAGCTAGGTGGTACTGTTTTGTCATTTATATAGAACTCATTATAGAGGTTACATAGCAATGGGGTTATATCTGAGGTTAAGATCTTAAAAACCTCATTAGGTAGCCCGTCTGGGCCGGCTGCTTTATATAGTGGCATTTGAGATATTGTCTCACTGACTTCTTTTTCAGTAATTGGATTGTTCAAGTTTTTTAGTAATTCTTCTGGGACTGTAGGATAGTGTAATTTACCCCAGTATTCTTTGGCCTGATCTTCGTCTGTGGTTTTTATTGAATAAAGATCTTTGTAATATTTTTGAAAAGCCTCTAAAATATCTTCTGATTTTGTTAGAATCTTACCTTCCTGCTGGATTTTATCAATCAAATTGGATTTCTTTTCTCCCTTGACTAATTTAGCTAATAATCTACCCGACTTATTGCCAAATCGGTACATTTTAGCTTGGAATCTGAGGTCATTTTGAGTTTCCAAGAGCAATGTTAGCGCATCTCTTTCATTTTTGGCTTTGATATATCTGGCCCAATTGAAGCTTGATTTTTGCAAGGTATATCGGTTGTATGAATTTACAACAAACCTAGTAGCTTCTATCTCTCTTTTCTTTAGTTTTTTTGAGATCATGGCAGCGTATGCTGTAATTTCACCTCTAATGACCGCTTTTGCGGCTCCCCAGAAAATTTCTGGTCTATTGATATATTCAGAATTAAACTCGATGTATTCTTTGAATTTGTCTTTCAAATGATTCTTAAATTTTAAATCATTTGCCAAGTAATGGGGGAAAATGAATCTTATCGGTGCATTCGTTATGTGGTATGACTGTATCTCCAAAAAAATTTGGATTTATCGGATAAAGTTATTGGTGTAATCCCTGAGTTGATAGTTTTTGTGCGTAGTTGTTCATCTATTAAAAATAGATCTATTCTCGACAGCGTCTTGTGTGCTTTGGATAGGCATGTATAATCCCGCACATCGGGATTCTGCATCAGCCAAATATCTTTTACTGCTAAGTTTTGAGTGATTTTTTTAAATATATTTGTTTCTAAGTTATCTTTTTTGTGTTTTGTTCGTCTACTGTCATACCTCAGTCTATCCAGCGGGGAACAAGGGGCCATGTTGAAGTCGCCTCCTATTATCAGGAGACCCTGTGAATATGACAATACATTAGATTGTATTGAGTTCCAAAAATCATAGTCTAATTCGTTTGGTGCATAGATGTTACATAATGTATATGTTTGTTTGGCAATTTTAAGTTTCAACATAAGGAATCTCCCCTGTGGGTCACTCTTAGAGTGTATTAATTCGGGTTCTACTCTTTTTCCTATCAGAATGGCCACTCCTCTCTTCCTCTTGATACTAGGTGCGGCGAATACGTGTTTAATCCATGAGCCCTTCAATTTCATCATCTCTTCCATGCTTAAGTGTGTTTCTTGCAGGAACATTATATCTGCATGCATCTTTCACATGTGAGAGATGATGGCTTTCCTCTTTATGGGAGTTGAAATACCCCCCACATTCCAGGAGATGATTTTGAATTTGTCAGTCAGCTTTGTCATTAAATCTCAAGGACAAAAGAGTGAAGGGGACGAGGGGGGCGAGGGAGGAAAAAAGGAACGGGAAGAAGAAAAAAAAAAAAAAAAAAAAAAAAAGGGGGAAGTGAGGGGGAAATTGACTCATAACACTCAATCCAGTGAAAAGGGGGGAAGAATATCCCCTCTTTTTTTCCCCAGCTCTGGGGTATTCATTTACCAAGGTTTTTGTAACTTTCTTACAGTTCATAGTAGACTCTTACGGGATTTACACAGTGAATATCTGCTTTCATAGCTTCCCTTATCTTATTGGCCTCGCATAGAGAGATTATCCTATAGAATCTATCTCAGACATAAACTTTTCGGCCTCTTGTATGTCTTCAAAGAAATACGTTTCATTTTTAATGACTATTTTAAGTTTGGCTGGGTAGATTAGAGTTGCTCGGATCCCTTTCTGTATTAATTTTGTGCAGAGTGGTGCGAGTTCTCGCCTTTTTAAGGAGGTTTCGGCCGAGAAATCCTGGAATAAAAGGATATTGACTCCATCTATATTAATGGGTTGTTTTTTCCTGTATTGTTGAAGAATACTAACTTTGTCTAGGAAATTTAGAAAGCGCACTATTACTGGTCTGGGTTTATTGTTAAGTTTGTTATCATGTGGGGGTGGGCCTATCCTGTGTGCTCTTTCCACTATTAATTGCGTGGTGGGTAACTCAAGTAGTTGAGCTAAATTTTCTGTTATGAAGAGTGTCAAATTTTCATATTTCTTCCCCTCAGGAATGCCAATAATTCTAACATTATTCCTACGGGATCGATTCTCTAAGTCTTCCAGTCTGGTTTGCAACTTTTGAATCTTTGTTTCTGTGTCTTCTAATTTGGAGGTCTGTGTATTAGTAAGGTCTTCAAGGTCTGAAACCCTTTGTTCCATCTCCTGAAGCCAATTGTCTAACTTCTAAGGTTAACAAAGTAATTTCCTGTTTTATTTCTGTTTTCAAGGAGTCAAATTTTGGGGTTAAAGCTTCAGAGATTTTTGCAGCTAGGTTTTCCATGTTAATTGCCTCATTTGCTGAGGTTGTCTTAGGGGTTGAAAGATATATATCTGTTGTTGTGTCTAGAGTTCCTTTAGATTTCTTATCCTTATGTCTACTCGCCATGTTTGGGGAAGGAGTTTTGTTAAGATATTTGTCCATATACTAGGTGCGTGACTAGGGGAACTTCACTCTAGTTAAGAGTGGTCCCGTAAAAGAGAGTGGATGTGAAAAATAATTAGTGCCTATTTGTGCTTTAAGAATCTTTAGTTTTTTTGAGATCATGGCAGCGTATGCTGTAATTTCACCTCTAATGACCGCTTTTGCGGCTCCCCAGAAAATTTCTGGTCTATTGATATATTCAGAATTAAACTCGATGTATTCTTTGAATTTGTCTTTCAAATGATTCTTAAATTTTAAATCATTTGCCAAGTAATGGGGGAAAATGAATCTTATCGGTGCATTCGTTATGTGGTATGACTGTATCTCCAAAAAAATTTGGATTTATCGGATAAAGTTATTGGTGTAATCCCTGAGTTGATAGTTTTTGTGCGTAGTTGTTCATCTATTAAAAATAGATCTATTCTCGACAGCGTCTTGTGTGCTTTGGATAGGCATGTATAATCCCGCACATCGGGATTCTGCATCAGCCAAATATCTTTTACTGCTAAGTTTTGAGTGATTTTTTTAAATATATTTGTTTCTAAGTTATCTTTTTTGTGTTTTGTTCGTCTACTGTCATACCTCAGTCTATCCAGCGGGGAACAAGGGGCCATGTTGAAGTCGCCTCCTATTATCAGGAGACCCTGTGAATATGACAATACATTAGATTGTATTGAGTTCCAAAAATCATAGTCTAATTCGTTTGGTGCATAGATGTTACATAATGTATATGTTTGTTTGGCAATTTTAAGTTTAAACATAAGGAATCTCCCCTGTGGGTCACTCTTAGAGTGTATTCATTCGGGTTTGTGACGAACCAAGGTTATCCAACCCTGCACCAGTCACTTATTTGGCACAGAAAGGGTTTTCAGCCCCCTTTTCTGTCACCTATAGCTCAAATGCTGCCACCACTTAAAATTTATTAAAGGGAAAATCTTAAGGAAAACCCCAGACTTTACACATTAACTCTAGAAATGCAATTTAGTAGAAAATAAACTAAAATTATACAGTTCTAATATTCCAGTCTCTTTCAGTAAAGTGGTTCAATTATTAGACAAAGGCCAAACTTAATAAAGGAATTATTTATTATGCCAAAAATATTATGCACAATGCATTAATAATAAAAAGTTGTTACAAATAAAATTACACACGCAAACAGTGTTTTAAAATAAAAAGGAGAAAAACAGAATTGAATACTTTACTAGCTTCAAGATCTGCGCCAGGGGAATGGCAAGAAAATGATGGCTCCTTACTTCTGTACAGCAGCTCCCCTTGTAAGAATGACAATCTTATTGTTAAAAAATAAGATTCTTAAACCTACTTCTCAGAGATCATGTTGCTTAACCACACCCTCCTGGGCGGGCTAAGAAACCCCACTGTCTTTACAACCTTCAATAGACTAAATTTCTTGCCTGAATTTATACAATCCATTATCATTCCTGCTAGGTAAGAAATTTCTATATTTACATATTTAGAACCTCTTAGTTTTATTGGGAGAACCAGTTTGATATAAAAAATACGCCATAGGTTGTCATATTTACCTGCCGTTAAGGTTATAACACTTTTAACCCACATATGTACATAATATACCAATGTCCTGTCAGTGACCTGGTCAGTTTTTGTAATGAAGGGCCTGTTTTGCATCATGCATTCTATTGACAGCTTAAGCCATAAACTTTATCCTGTGTATCTCTGTGACTAAGAGCTTCAGTGATTTTATGACTCAATGCATACACACTAACATTTGGTGGCTAGTTAGAGGGTTCTGGCACTTCAATGAAAATACAAACACAATTCTTCTTGAAAACAAATAACTGTTTTGAGTGCAAGCTACACAAAGTTAACTCCTTAGCAGCTGAATCCTGAGATATTTGTGACACCTCCCCCAATAAGAGACGCAAAAGGGGGTGGCTACAAGCCACTCCCGATGCGTGTCAAAGGGGACACTCTTCCTGGCGTGACAGACCATCAGCATTACCATGCGTACTGCCCTTTTTATGTTGTATGGTAAACTCATGTTGTTGTAGAGCTAGGCTCCACCTGAGGAGTTTACCATTTGAGTCAGCTACCCTATGTAACCAGTGTAAGGGATTGTGGTCAGTTATCACTGTAAACTGGCGTCCATACAGATAAGGCTGTAGCTTTTGCAAGGCCCAAACTATAGCAAGGCACTCTTTTTCCACAGTGGCATATGCCACTTCTCGCGGGAGTAATTTCCTGCTGAGGTACACAATGGGGTGCTCCTCACCTTTCTTATCCACCTGACTCAGCACAGCCCCTAGCCCATAGTTAGAAGCATCCGTTTGCACTATGAATCTCCTGTGGAAATCAGGGGCCTGTAGTACAGGGGAGGCCGTAAGGGCAATTTTCAGTAAATTAAAAGTCCTGTCACACTCAGGGGTCCATTTGACTGTGAGAGGTAGGCTTTTCTTTGTAAGGTCTGTTAGGGGTTTGGCTATGGTACTATAGTGTGGCACAAACTTTCTATAGTACCCTGCGGTACCCAGGAAGGACATAACCTGTTTCTTTGTCTTAGGGGTGGGCCAGGCCATTATGGCTTCAGTTTTACTGTGCTCGGGGCGCAGTACCCCTCCTCCCACCAGGTGACCCAAGTACTGGACCTCCCCCATGCCCAGCTGACACTTATCTGGTTTTATAGTTAGCCCAGCAGTGGCTATTCGGTCCAATACACTGGCTAAAGGGTGTGAGGTGTTCCTCCCAGGTATCACTGAACACTGCAATATCATCCAGGTATGCAACAGCTTGCCCCTCTAGCCCCTCCAATAAGTGGTTAACTAGCCGCTGGAATGTGGCAGGGGCATTTTTCATCCCAAAGGGCATCACTTGGAACTCATATAACCCAAAAGGAGTGATAAAGGCAGATCTCTCTTGTGCTTCTGGGGTCATAGGGATCTGCCAGTATCCCCTGCTGAGATCCATGATACTCGGATACTTGGCCCCTGCTAGCCTGTCCAGTAGCTCATCTATGCGAGGCATAGGATAAGCATCAAATTCAGTCACCAAGTTTAGCTTTCTGTAATCTACACAGAACCTAGTGGTTTTGTCCTTTTTGGGGACTAGTACCACTGGGGAGGCCCAGGGGCTGTGGGACTTACAAATCACTCCAAGCTCTAGCATCTCCTCTATCTCCCTTTTTATGTCAGCACTGACCTGCAAGGATACCCTGTAAGCTGTTTGTCTGAGGGGATGGTGATTCCCAGTATCTACATGATGTGTGACTAGGTGTGTCCTGCCAGGCTTCCCTGTGAACATGCTGTAGTAAGGCCTAAGCACCTCAGACAGCTGATGCCGCTGATCCCCAGTTAAGTGGGCACTAATCTGGGCAGCTTCTAGGGTGTTGTTTTTCCTGGTGGGGGCCAGTAAATCAACAAGAGGGTCTGTCTCATGCTCTTCCCCAGGCAAACTACACACAGTTAACACGGTGGGTTCTCTGTCAGAATAAGCTTTTATCATATTTATATGATAGATTTTTTGCCTTTAACCCTCCTCATCCAGAGACACCACATAGTTCACATCATTCATCCTCTTTAGGATAGTAAATGGACCCTCCCAGGCAGCCTGTAGTTTGTACTGTCTCATGGGTATTAAGACAAGCACTTTCTGTCCCACATCATACACTCTCTCTCTGGCATTCCGGTCATACCACTGCTTCTGCTTAGACTGGGCAGCCTTTAGGTTTTCCTGTACCTCCCCCACTAGGCTATGCATTCTGTCCCTGAACCTTATCACATAGTCTACTACTGAGGTCTCTTGAGCACTCAATTTCCCTTCCCATCCCTCCCTGATCAGATCAAGGGGGCCACGCACTCTGCGTCCATATAGGAGTTCAAAGGGGGAGAAACCAGTGGATTCCTGGGGCACCTCTCTATAAGCAAATAGGAGGTGTGGCAGGTAATGCTCCCAGTCCTTTCCCTGTGACTCCACAAAGGTTTTAAGCATCTGCTTCAGGGTTCCATTAAACCTTTCACACAAGCCATTGGTCTGGGGGTGGTATGGGCTAGTCACTAGGTGTTCTACCTGCACCTTTTTACATAGACTCTGCATCAGGCCAGACATAAATTGCGTGCCCTGATCAGTTAGCATTTCCTTAGGGAAATCTACCCTTGCAAAGATACCCAATAAAGCATCAGTCACTTTATCAGCTCTGATAGATGACAGGGCCACTGCCTCTGGGTAGCGGGTCGCATAATCCACTACAGTCAGAATGAATCTTTTCCCTGAACTGCTGGGGATAGCTAGGGGCCCTACTATATCCACAGCCACCCTCTCAAAGGGCTCAGTCACTATGGGGAGGGGAATTAAAGGGGCACGTCCCACCTCTCCAGGTTTCCCCACTTTCTGACATGCAGGACAGGAGCGACAATAATTAGCAACATCAGTACCCATCCCCGGCCAATAAAAGTGATGGGACAACCGGGCTTTGGTTCTCTGTACCCCTAGATGTCCTGCCATAGGAATTTCATGGGCCACTCCCAAAAGTTGCGCTCTAAACCGTTTAGGTACCACTAACTGTCTCTCAGCTAGCCAGGGATCCTGTCCCTTCACTGGAATGGACTCCCGGTACAACCTCCCTTTATCCCAGTACGCTCTCTCATTATCAGAGTCAGCAGGCAGCTGCCTAGCTAGGTCCCTGATCTTCTCTAGTGTGGGATCCGTCCCCTGGGCCTGCTGAAAATCCTGACTCTGACCAATTATTAGTGACTGTGCTGTTTGAGGCCCCCCACCTTCCTTATCAGTGTTCTCCCCTGGGTCCTCAGGCTGAAGCACCCCCTGCTCCCTAATCTGGGCAGACTGCTGTCGGGTCACCACTGATACAGAGGTGCCCTCCCCCTCTGGCACTACTTCTACACACTTTTGGTACTTAGGGATGATTGGTTCACACACCAACAGACTGTCATTCTCATTCAGCTCTCTCTCTCTGTCAGTGCATCCTCCCATATTTTCACAGGGCACTACAGACATGTCTGGTTCAGGTAAAGGCTGCGTCACACACACACCCTGCCCCCCCTCCCCTTCAGCACATATCTGAGCATAGTTACACATGGTCTCTTGTACATTAGGACCCTTATCTTGTTTACCTAGGTCACAGGTATCATGATCAGGTATATACTGTGACAATAATCTACCCAAATCAGTACCAAGCAATACATTTGTAGGAATATTATCTGACACTCCCACATCTCTTAACCCTCTTCCTGCTCCCCAATCTAGATATACTCGTGCCATAGGCACTGCAGGTTGTACTCCCCCAATCCCTTTTACTGCTAGAGTCTTTCCAGGGATAATGTCCTCCGAGCTAACTAGCTCTGGACGTACAATAGTCACTTCTGCACCCGTGTCTCTTAGCCCTAATGTTACCTTATCTCCAACAGTCACAGGTTGTAGGTTCTCATTGGTACTTTCCTCTGGCCGGGTTACAAACAAAACAGAAGATGATAATCCTGAGGAGCGGCCTCCTCCTGCTGAAGGTTTCTTCCTCTCTGGGCAGTTAGTGCTGATGTGACCCATTTTTTGACAAGCAAAACACTTGCGAGTATCTCCCTGCCCAGATGCAGCACCTGCCCCTCCTTTCCCAGATGGAGCAGACACACTGGATAAAGGCACAGCAGGTTTTGTGAAGGGGGGTCGTGCAGCAGCTCCTTTACAGGTGGATCCCCCTTTAGAAAAGGATTTCCTCCCATTCTCTGGAGACCTGTTAGCTGTGTAAAAATCAGTCAGCTCGCCAGCTTCCAATGCTGTTATGGGCTTCCGATCTAAAACCCATTCTTGAACTCCGGCTGGGCACAGCTGCATAAATTGCTCCTTCACCATCAAATCTTCCAGCTCCTCCATTGTGGCAACTTTTAATCCTCTGACCCACTGTTTAAAGGCTGTCATCAAGTTCCCAACAGCTGTAATATAGCTCTCTGACAAACCTTTCTGCAGGGAACGGAATTTCTTTCGGTAAACTTCAGGAGTAAGATTGTATCTCCTCTGCAGTGCAGCTTTAATGGAATCATAGTCCTGATCAAACTCTGGGGGTAGTTCAGCAAACGCCTCCAGTGCAGGACCTTTCAGGCCAGGGGTAAGGTACTTGGCCCACTGCTCCCTTGGCAACTGGAACTGTCTGCAAACTTTCTCAAAGCTACGCAGGAATACATCCACATCTCCATCTTCCTCCAGGGTGGGAAAGTTCTCTGCACGCACTCTGGGAGCAGGTAGGTCTCTAGGTTCACCAACAACAGGTGAGGCCATCCCTCTCTCCAACCGTGCAAGCTGTAGCTGATACTCTCTCTCTGCCTGTTGTTCAGCAGCCTGTCTTTCAGCTGCCAGAGCCTCTCTCTCAGCTGCCAGAGCCTCTCTCTCAGCTGCCAGAGACGCCTGTCTCTCAGCCACAGCAGCTTGTCGTTCAGCAACCTGTCTTTCATAAAACTTTGTAATCAGTTCCATGCGCAAACTTGCATCCACTGAGCCCATATGTTTAAGAGCAGTTTGCAAATAACAGTCCAAGGGATCCCCAGATTCTGATGAATCGCTGCCCCCAGCTGCAGACATCTCTCCTGAGACCTCAACTGGTGTGATTTGGCTGTTATCATATTCAACAAGAGCTTGTATTAGTAAATCTTTGTTCTTTGAACGTGTTGGAATATCCCGCTCCTGGCATAGGAGTATAAGTGCCTCTTTAGATCGCTGCTCGTATGCCTCCATAGCAAAAATAAAATAGAAAAGAACAACAGAGAATAGGGAAGGGGACTGATTGCAATGTGTCACTATATAATGCACTGAGTTTTAGCCTTTGGAAATTGTAAGAAACAATCTCTTTTAGTACCGGGATTTCCACACTAGCAAATCCACAAGCACTAAAATCTAATAATAAAAAAAATTATCTACACCGCTGCCCACCAATTTGTGACGAACCAAGGTTATCCAACCCTGCACCAGTCACTTATTTGGCACAGAAAGGGTTTTCAGCCCCCTTTTCTGTCACCTATAGCTCAAATGCTGCCACCACTTAAAATTTATTAAAGGGAAAATCTTAAGGAAAACCCCAGACTTTTCACATTAACTCTAGAAATACAATTTAGCAGAAAATAACCTAAAATTATACAGTTCTAATATTCCAGTCTCTTTCAGTAAAGTGGTTCAATTATTAGACAAAGGCCAAACTTAATAAAGGAATTATTTATTATGCCAAAAATATTATGCACAATGCATTAATAATAAAAAGTTGTTACAAATAAAATTACACACGCAAACAGTGTTTTAAAATAAAAAGGAGAAAAACAGAATTGAATACTTTACTAGCTTCAAGATCTGCGCCAGGGGAATGGCAAGAAAATGATGGCTCCTTACTTCTGTACAGCAGCTCCCCTTGTAAGAATGACAATCTTATTGTTAAAAAATAAGATTCTTAAACCTACTTCTCAGAGATCATGTTGCTTAACCACACCCTCCTGGGCGGGCTAAGAAACCCCACTGTCTTTACAACCTTCAATAGACTAAATTTCTTGCCTGAATTTATACAATCCATTATCATTCCTGCTAGGTAAGAAATTTCTATATTTACATATTTAGAACCTCTTAGTTTTATTGGGAGAACCAGTTTGATATCAAATATGCCATAGGTTGTCATATTTACCTGCCGTTAAGGTTATAACACTTTTAACCCACATATGTACATAATATACCAATGTCCTGTCAGTGACCTGGTCAGTTTTTGTAATGAAGGGCCTGTTTTGCATCATGCATTCTATTGACAGCTTAAGCCATAAACTTTATCCTGTGTATCTCTGTGACTAAGAGCTTCAGTGATTTTATGACTCAATGCATACACACTAACATTTGGTGGCTAGTTAGAGGGTTCTGGCACTTCAAAGAAAATACAAACACAATTCTTCTTGAAAACAAATAACTGTTTTGAGTGCAAGCTACACAAATTTAACTCCTTAGCAGCTGAATCCTGAGATATTTGTGACAGGGTTCTACTCTTTTTCCTATCAGAATGGCCACTCCTCTCTTCCTCTTGATACTAGGTGCGGCGAATACGTGTTTAATCCATGAGCCCTTCAATTTCATCATCTCTTCCATGCTTAAGTGTGTTTCTTGCAGGAACATTATATCTGCATGCATCTTTCGCATGTGAGAGATGATGGCTTTCCTCTTTATGGGAGTTGAAATACCCCCCACATTCCAGGAGATGATTTTGAATTTGTCAGTCAGCTTTGTCATTAAATCTCAAGGACAAAAGAGTGAAGGGGATGAGGGGGGCGAGAGAGGGAAAAAGGAACGGGAAGAAGAAAGAAGAAAAAAAAAAAAAAAAGGGGGAAGTGAGGGGGAAATTGACTCATAACACTCAATCTAGTGAAAAGGGGGGAAGAATATCCCCTCTTTTTTTCCCCAGCTCTGGGGTATTCATTTACCAAGGTTTTTGTAACTTTCTTACAGTTCATAGTAGACTCTTACGGGATTTACACAGTGAATATCTGCTTTCATAGCTTCCCTTATCTTATTGGCCTCGCATAGAGAGATTATCCTATAGAATCTATCTCAGACATAAACTTTTCGGCCTCTCGTATGTCTTCAAAGAAATATGTTTCATTTTTAATGACTATTTTAAGTTTGGCTGGGTAGATTAGAGTTGCTCGGATCCCTTTCTGTATTAATTTTGTGCAGAGTGGTGCGAGTTCTCGCCTTTTTAAGGAGGTTTCGGCCGAGAAATCCTGGAATAAAAGGATATTGGCTCCATCTATATTAATGGGTTGTTTTTTCCTGTATTGTTGAAGAATACTAACTTTGTCTAGGAAATTTAGAAAGCGCACTATTACTGGTCTGGGTTTATTGTTAAGTTTGTTATCATGTGGGGGTGGGCCTATCCTGTGTGCTCTTTCCACTATTAATTGCGTGGTGGGTAACTCAAGTAGTTGAGCTAAATTTTCTGTTATGAAGAGTGTCAAATTTTCATATTTCTTCCCCTCAGGAATGCCAATAATTCTAACATTATTCCTACGGGATCGATTCTCTAAGTCTTCCAGTCTGGTTTGCAACTTTTGAATCTTTGTTTCTGTGTCTTCTAATTTGGAGGTCTGTGTATTAGTAAGGTCCTTCAAGGTCTGAAACCCTTTGTTCCACCTCCTGAAGCCAATTGTCTAACTTCTAAGGTTAACAAAGTAATTTCCTGTTTTATTTCTGTTTTCAAGGAGTCAAATTTTGGGGTTAAAGCTTCAGAGATTTTTGCAGCTAGGTTTTCCATGTTAATTGCCTCATTTGCTGAGGTTGTCTTAGGGGTTGAAAGATGTATATCTGTTGTTGTGTCTAGAGTTCCTTTAGATTTCTTATCCTTATGTCTACTCGCCATGTTTGGGGAAGGAGTTTTGTTAAGATATTTGTCCATATACTAGGTGCATGACTAGGGGAACTTCACTCTAGTTAAGAGTGGTCCCATAAAAGAGAGTGGATGTGAAAAATAATTAGTGCCTATTTGTGCTTTAAGAATCTTTAGTTTTTTTGAGATCATGGCAGCGTATGCTGTAATTTCACCTCTAATGACCGCTTTTGCGGCTCCCCAGAAAATTTCTGGTCTATTGATATATTCAGAATTAAACTCGATGTATTCTTTGAATTTGTCTTTCAAATGATTCTTAAATTTTAAATCATTTGCCAAGTAATGGGGGAAAATGAATCTTATCGGTGCATTCGTTATGTGGTATGACTGTATCTCCAAAAAAATTTGGATTTATCGGATAAAGTTATTGGTGTAATCCCTGAGTTGATAGTTTTTGTGCGTAGTTGTTCATCTATTAAAAATAGATCTATTCTCAACAGCGTCTTGTGTGCTTTGGATAGGCATGTATAATCCCGCACATCGGGATTCTGCATCAGCCAAATATCTTTTACTGCTAAGTTTTGAGTGATTTTTTTAAATATATTTGTTTCTAAGTTATCTTTTTTGTGTTTTGTTCGTCTACTGTCATACCTCAGTCTATCCAGCGGGGAACAAGGGGCCATGTTGAAGTCGCCTCCTATTATCAGGAGACCCTGTGAATATGACAATACATTAGATTGTATTGAGTTCCAAAAATCATAGTCTAATTCGTTTGGTGCATAGATGTTACATAATGTATATGTTTGTTTGGCAATTTTAAGTTTCAACATAAGGAATCTCCCCTGTGGGTCACTCTTAGAGTGTATTAATTCGGGTTCTACTCTTTTTCCTATCAGAATGGCCACTCCTCTCTTCCTCTTGATACTAGGTGCGGCAAATACGTGTTTAATCCATGAGCCCTTCAATTTCATCATCTCTTCCATGCTTAAGTGTGTTTCTTGCAGGAACATTATATCTGCATGCATCTTTCGCATGTGAGAGATGATGGCTTTCCTCTTTATGGGAGTTGAAATACCCCCCACATTCCAGGAGATGATTTTGAATTTGTCAGTCAGCTTTGTCATTAAATCTCAAGGACAAAAGAGTGAAGGGGACGAGGGGGGCGAGAGAGGAAAAAAGGAACGGGAAGAAGAAAGAAGAAAAAAAAAAAAAAAAAAAAGGGGGAAGTGAGGGGGAAATTGACTCATAACACTCAATCTAGTGAAAAGGGGGGAAGAATATCCCCTCTTTTTTTCCCCAGCTCTGGGGTATTCATTTACCAAGGTTTTTGTAACTTTCTTACAGTTCATAGTAGACTCTTACGGGATTTACACAGTGAATATCTGCTTTCATAGCTTCCCTTATCTTATTGGCCTCGCATAGAGAGATTATCCTATAGAATCTATCTCAGACATAAACTTTTTAGCCTCTCGTATGTCTTCAAAGAAATACGTTTCATTTTTAATGACTATTTTAAGTTTGGCTGGGTAGATTAGAGTTGCTCGGATCCCTTTCTGTATTAATTTTGTGCAGAGTGGTGAGAGTTCTCGCCTTTTTAAGGAGGTTTCTGCCGAGAAATCCTGGAATAAAAGGATATTGGCTCCATCTATATTAATGGGTTGTTTTTTCCTGTATTGTTGAAGAATACTAACTTTGTCTAGGAAATTTAGAAAGCGCACTATTACTGGTCTGGGTTTATTGTTAAGTTTGTTATCATGTGGGGGTGGGCCTATCCTGTGTGCTCTTTCCACTATTAATTGCGTGGTGGGTAACTCAAGTAGTTGAGCTAAATTTTCTGTTATGAAGAGTGTCAAATTTTCATATTTCTTCCCCTCAGGAATGCCAATAATTCTAACATTATTCCTACGGGATCGATTCTCTAAGTCTTCCAGTCTGGTTTGCAACTTTTGAATCTTTGTTTCTGTGTCTTCTAATTTGGAGGTCTGTGTATTAGTAAGGTCTTCAAGGTCTGAAACCCTTTGTTCCACCTCCTGAAGCCAATTGTCTAACTTCTAAGGTTAACAAAGTAATTTCCTGTTTTATTTCTGTTTTCAAGGAGTCAAATTTTGGGGTTAAAGCTTCAGAGATTTTTGCAGCTAGGTTTTCCATGTTAATTGCCTCATTTGCTGAGGTTGTCTTAGGGGTTGAAAGATGTATATCTGTTGTTGTGTCTAGAGTTCCTTTAGATTTCTTATCCTTATGTCTACTCGCCATGTTTGGGGAAGGAGTTTTGTTAAGATATTTGTCCATATACTAGGTGCGTGACTAGGGGAACTTCACTCTAGTTAAGAGTGGTCCCATAAAAGAGAGTGGATGTGAAAAATAATGAGTGCCTATTTGTGCTTTAAGAATCTGCTGATTGTGAAAATTTAAAGTGATTTAAAGGGCAGCCCCACAATTGGGGGAGAAGGGAAAAGGAAAAAAGTGAGAAATTGTGCTTGGGTGTGTCCTGTGAGGGGAAAAAAAAAAAAAGGGGTGAGTGAATTTTATTTAAGATTATAGGTCAAACAATGGCGGTAGTTGGCCATGTTCTTGAGCTAAAGGAAAAAGAAGAAGTCAGCCAGGTTATTAAGTTATAAAAAGATGACTATTCCTGAATTTTCTGTGTCCTTTATTAAAAATTCTTTCAACTTGTGTTGGTTTTTCTAATCTGTATGTTATTTGGTGACTTGGAACTATTTTTCAGCAAGTTAGGTGCTAGCTTAGATTGAAAGGGGGCGTCCTATCATGGGATGTGTCAAATGTCCTGTGGGGGAAATGCTAGTTAACCGGTTGCTGTAATTATGCGAGTCTCAAAAGAGAAAAGTAATGTAACTATACTAGTCTAAAACTGTATAGTCTATATGTTAGCAAAAAATATGTGTATCTCCTAAGAAAAAGACATGGTATAATAATATACAGTACAATAGTAATGAATAATACGCTGCCTTTGTGTCTCTTGAGAAAAAGAAAAAATAACTGACAGTAAGCAATCAAATTACAATTATAGACAGGTAGCTCAATCTCTAAAAAGCTAGATTTCTAATGGTGTATAAATTGTTAAATCTGGTGCTCTGTGTAGGAAGCTTATAGAAAAAAGACAAGTATATGTCCTGTTTCTGGTGATATTGAAATCAAACAACAGTTTGTAAATGCCGTTCTATTAACAAGTGAAAAAAATCAGTCCAGTGCTTTATGATATGTTTGTCAACAGAGAGACAGGAGGTCTTGCTGTTTGTTGTGGAAAGACAGGGAAATGAGGGATAATCCTTTTGGGGATTTCCCCGGATTTATTTTGTAATGCTGTTCTTTTTGTAGTTATTCTATGTTATGTGTTATTTCTTAACTTAGGGCTGTTTTTCAGCAAGTTAGATACTGACTTAAATTGAGAAAGGGCGTCCTGTCATAAAGTGTGACAGAAAGTCCTGTGAAGGAAACGCTAAATGACCAGTTACTAAGATTATACAGGCCTCAAAAAAAATGTAACTGCATTAGTCTAGGACTGTATAGTCTATATATTAGCAAAAAAATAAAAAAATAAAAAAAAAATGATGTACACCTCCTAGAAGAAAGACAAGGTAAAATAATATACTATACAATGATGGTAAATAACACACTGCCTATATGTCTCCTGATAGAAGGAAAAGTAATTGGGAATAAACAATCAAAATACAATAGTATGTATATAGTTCAATCTCTGAAAGGCTGAATTCCTAGTAATATGTAGATTATTGGATCCAGTACCCTATGTAGGAAACTTATAATAAAAAAAAAAGGGCTAGTATATGCCCTACATCAGGTTATATTGAGATTAGACAACAAATTGTAAGTGCAGATCTGTAGACAAGTAAGAAAAATCAGTCCAGTATCTTATAATATGTTTGTAGGCAGTAACACAAAAGATCCTGCTGTTTGTTGCGGGGAGACAGAGAAATGAGAGGTATTCCTTTTAGGTATATCTCCGGATTTACTTTGTGGTACAGTTCTTTTTAATCAAGCTCATAGTGTATTGTGAGTTCATCATCCATGTGTAGGTTTGTCACAGATTTGTGGCTAAGTAGCAATTCCGTTTGTTTAGCTTTGTAGTCTTATTTTTTGTTCTTCAGCTCCCTCTTATGCTAAAGTGTATCAAGGCATGCAACTTTGTATTTCCTTTATAGTATGAGCTATGCCTCTTGTTGTATCTATTTTAATGATCTTATAAGAGGGCTAAGGAAATAATTAAACAATTATATGTTCTCAAGCAGAAAGATTGTAAGTTCAAATAGTTTTGTTTGTACTCACCTGCCTCACCCGTGGTGCCTTTAAGAGAGCGCGGTCTTGCTGGTTGTTAAATGATGCAGGGCCCTTCAGATATAGGAGGATTAACTTTTTCTTACTTTGCCTCCTCCCGCATAGCTCCCGCGGGATAGGAGGAAATCATCCAACCGGTTCTGTATTAAGATCACGGTCGGGCTTAATGATATGCAGTAGTTGGCTTATCAAGCTTTGCAGGTTCTGGTGACAGCGTGTGGCTCCAGTCACTCCCAACACAGCGAAACCTTCTGTCCTCCTCCTCCCGCGCAGCACTGGTTGGGGAGGGGGGATCTAGTGATCGCTTTGGTGCTGGTCTTCTCGTGCCGTTCGGGACTTTCAGAATTGTCGTGGCCGATCACTCCTACAAGCTCCCGGTTCCTGGTGTGGGAGTCTTAGCACTTTGGGCACTCGTTAACAGATCAGCCCTAGTCCACCTCCTCCCGCGCAGCACCGGTGGGGGAGGAGGGAGTGCTCTCACGTCTGAATCGATCTCAGGCGGGCCATGGATGGTTCCCTGACAGTTTCGACAGGAAGGTCAGCTGTTCACACCAGGTGGGGAGGCAGGATAAGTCGAGCTGGGCGTCTAAGGTGTATATGTTGGTGAGCTAAATATATAGGACCACAGCTCGGGTTTAGTAGCTATTTCTTCTTGCACAAATCAGATCCCAGGAGGGAAGATAATTCGGTAGCGAAATGGGTTAATAGTCAGTTTTCATCTGTTTCCTATTGTTATTAAGTTTGAGTCTGATTTTTTAATATTCCAAGCTTTCCAAGCTGGGGAATAGGGAACAGTGGTATGTAGTTCCACTGTGTGTTCCGGTGGCGTGTGTGCCTTGCCGTCCAGGTAGCTACCCCAGGTATCAGGGGTTGGCGCGTGGAAGCTCCGCCAGGTGCTCTTGGGACTGGAGGACAACTCTCAGCAACCTGTGCTAAGCTCCTCCTCCGGAACTTCCTCTAGAGCATGCAATTTTAATCAACTTTCTAATTTACTCTTATTATCCATGTTCTTCTTTCTCTTCTTATCTTTATTTAAAAAGCAGGAATCTAAGCTTAGGAGCCAACCCATTTTAAGTTCAGAGCCCTGGATAGTGCTGGCTTATTGGTGGCTACATGTAGTCACCAATAAGCAAGCATAAACCAGGTTCTGAACAAAAAATGGTTCAAGTAATTAGAACCCACATGTTACCTATACATGTTTGAGGTATATGGTCTGTAGTACATGTTAGCTAGTATACATAGCCTTAGCATTCACAAAGATTAAAACAATGAGTAATACACTTTGCTAATTCTTTTCTCTAGCCTCATCAGTTCCTGTGTCATTCTATGTAGCCAATTCACTAAAGCTCCCTCCTTTATCATAACTGTCAGTCGCAAAAAATACATTTTGGAGGGTAAACACCCTGCAGAGCTCCATGAAGGGAGCAGAAAGCTGGGTACAGAGAGACCCATTAGCTATTTAGTGGGGGTGCCAGGCAGGTGAAATCACGGGTGTTCAGTGGGAAGGGCTTGTTGGTAAGAGGGTGTGGCCAGATGGTCTAGGACATGCCGTAGGTGTGAAGGGACAAAAGCAGGGAGGGGCAATTTTCACCCTCTTCCTCTGCCTAAACAGCCCAAGGTAGAGCTCTTGCACCTTGTAGAACTATCACTGTTCCTGGTTGTTTAGTGAATCTGCTACATAGAATACTATAGAAACTAGGGAAACTGGAGAGGCTTTTAAACCTGGAGAAACTAAAGATAACTCAACAAAAGATACAAAAAAAACAAAGCAAATTTTATAATAGAACTAAATTAGAAAGTTGTTGAAAAATGGCGTGCTTTATCTGAATCATGAACATTTCATTTTGACTTACTGTCCTTTTTGTGTTTTTTTTCTAAACTATGTATTAAATTTTTGCACAATAATGAACTTCTAGGCTTTTTATCTCTTTTAATGGTCTATAAATCTGTAATGTAGCAGCAAATTTAACACATGGATTTTTAGGACATGGTGATCAAAAACGTGCCTAAAGTGAAATCTCACCAGAGCAGAGATCTTTAGATCAGCTCTACTTCTTTTTCTACCCTAAACTCAGCACAAATTAGTTCAGCAAATCACTTGAAAAATACCATCATTTATTTTCACTGAGACCTAAACAGAATCTATTAGACATATTTTTCATTAAGAAAAGACATCATGAGGGGAAGACCAGCACTAGACCAAATAAATCCTCAGTCTCTCCTGTGTCATTTTCTATGCCTGTATGCAGCAGCTATGCAGCCTTCTGAACTTTAAAAGGATAGTAAACACCAAAAATGTTATTGTTTAAAAAGATAGATAATCCCTTTATTTACCATTCCCCAGTTTTGCATAACTAACACTGTTATACAAAATATACTTTTTACCTCAGTAATTACTAGGGATGGGCAAATGTGTTTATATTCAAATTTGAATGTTAGAACAAATTATTGTAGAAATTCGATTTACAAAAACATAAGTAATGCTTACCTGATAATTTAATTTCCATCTGTGGGAGGAGAGTCCACTGCTTCATTCATTACTTGTGGGAATTAAGAACCTGGCCACCAGAAGGAGGCAAAGACACCCCAGCCAAAGACTTAAATAAATCCCCCCTCCCCTCATCTCCCAGTCATTCTGCCAAGGGAACAAGGAACAGTAGGAGAAATATCAGGGTATAAATGGTGCTAGAAGATTAACAATAAATTTAGGTCCGCCCACCGGAGAACGGGTGGGTGCAGTGGACTCTCCTCCCACAGATAGAAATGAAATCAAGTAAGCATAATTTATATTTTCCATCTTAATGGAAGGATAGTCCACTGCTTCATTCATTACTTGTGGGAACCCTAGAGGACACTGAATGAAAAAAACGGGAGGGTAAAAGGAGGCGGACCCTATACTGAGGGCACCACAGCCTGCAGAACCTGTCTCCCAAAAACGTCAAATTTATGAAATTTTGCAAAAGTATGTAAGGAAGACCAAGTGGTCGCCTTACAAATCTGCTCCATAGAAGCCTCATTCTTAAAGGCCTAAGAAGAGGCCACAGCTCTAGTCGAGTGAGCCGTAATCCTCTGAGGAGGCTTGTGTCCCGCTGTCTCATATGCCAGACAGATCATACTCCTCAACCAAAAAGATAAAGTGGCAGAGGCCCTTTGCCCCCTGCACCTTCTTGAATACGAAGTCTAGAGCTAAAAAGAGGGTTTCAATGTCACTGCCTATTCGGTGGTTATGACTAAACCCTTAGTTGATTACTTGTTATAATACATATAATCGCAGGGTAGTTGGTGCTGTGTATTCATTTTAATTACAAAGAGAGACATGGACAGAAATGACCATTGAAGAATACACTATTAGCACTCATGTAGACTTATGACACAAATTGTGAATATATATTCTCAGAAGATAGACTACCAAATGGTAAAGAGAGTTCACTTGGAACATTAAAACATAACTTTTATTAAATACGCAAAAAACAGGAGATAAAATAAAGGGATGTGCAATTAAAAATAATAGCTTGCTGGGGTGTGATGAAAGACAATCTTTTGTATCACATGGATGCCAAGGTATAATGGCTACAACTTGTATTGCATACTTGGGTATGCGTAATTTAACTTGCAATTGCTTATTTATGCTCAGCCAAAAGAGATAATAAAATTAACCAGTGTTATTGCAATAAACACAAGGTAAATAATTATTGTGCAGAGCTTGTATTAAATATTTAAGTCTTGCAGGTTCAGAAGTTGTCTAAAAACCTCTGAGTATTACCAGGGTCTGTGTTAGCACAACTTCTTATTGCTTTTATTTAGCAACACGGTGCATGGAGCATACCTATTCTTTGATTTAAGAGGTCAATATTATAATGCATACTTAGGTATCCATACAGATAATTCCAGGTAACGCTGGGTTTTGGTAAAATAACTTGGTCAACTACAATTGACCAAATAGTATCCAGAGTGTCAGGTTGCCCCGGAGTATCATATGTTCAATTTAATATAATATTGCATAGATCGTAATTTGGATTTAGTTTATAAGGTCAGTGTGATTGGTGCATACTTAGGTATCCATATATATCGATTCACAATAACCCAAACTTGAGTATTTTACCTTGCTTTGTGATAGTATAGAGATATATGACCATCAATAGGTTATAAATACTATGACTTTTTAAGCAAGAGTAGTTTCTTTATAAAATGTTCTTTAGTGATCAATTGTAAATTCCCTTGCAATGAATTGCAAAAGATTTATAAAGAACATTAATATGTTTTGTATACAAGGTATATTGTGATGCATAATTTAATTACAGATATCCTGAATTTACAATTGATCACTAATGAACATTTTATAAAGAAACTACTCTTGCTTAAAAAGACATAGTATTTATAACCTATTGATGGTCATATATCTCTATACTATCACAAAGCAAGGTAAAATACTCAAGTTTGGGTTATTGTGAATCGATATATATGGATACCTAAGTATGCACCAATCACACTGACCTTGTAAACTAAATCCAAATTACGATCTATGCAATATTATATTAAATTGAACATATGATACTCCGGGGCAACCTGACACTCTGGATACTATTTGGTCAATTGTAGTTGACCAAGTTATTACCAAAACCCAGCGTTACCTGGAATTATCTATATGGATACCTAAGTATGCATTATAATATTGACCTCTCAAATCAAAGAATAGGTATGCTCCATGCACCGTGTTACTAAATAAAAGCAATAAGAAGTTGTGCTAACACAGACCCTGGTAATACTCAGAGGTTTTTATACAACTTCTGAACCTGCAAGACTTAAATATTAAATACAAGCTCCTCAAAATAATTATTTACCTTGTGCTTATTGCAATAACACGGGTTAATTTTATTATCTCTATTGGCTGAGCATAAATATGCAATTGCAAGTTAAATTACGCATACCCAAGTATGCAATACAAGTTGTAGCCATTATACCTTGGCATCCATGTGATACAAAAGATTGTCTTTCATCACACCCCAGCAAGCTATTATTTTTAATTGCACATCCCTTTATTTTATCTCCTGTTTTTTGCGTATTTAATAAAAGTTATGTTTTAATGTTCCAAGTGAACTCTCTTTACCATTTGGTAGTCCATCTTCTGAGAATATATACAGTATTCACAATTTGTGTCATAAGTCTACATGAGTGCTAATAGTGTATTCTTCAATGGTCATTTCTGTCCATGTCTCTTTTTGAATACGAAGTCTGTCTGAACTCCTTTGTGGCCTGAAGATAAAACTTTAAGGCCCGAACCACATCCAGATTATGAAGTAACCTCTCCTTTGAAGAAGGTGGTTAGGACACAAGGAAGGAACGACAATTTCCTGATTGATGTTACGACTCAACACTACCTTGGGAAGGAATCCCAATCCAGTGCGAAGAACAGCCTTGTCAGCATGAAAAACTAAGTAGGGAGGCTCACAATGCAAGGCCGCCAACTCAGAGACTCTGCGTGCCGATGCAATAGCCAATAATAGGACCTTCCATGAGAGAATCTTAATGTCAAGGGCATGCATAGGCTCAAACGAAGCCCTCTGCAAAACCTTAAGAACTAAGTTTAAGTTCCAAGAAGGAGCCGTATTCTTGAAGACAGGCCTGATCCTAACCAGAGCCTGAACAAAGGACTGAATGTCCGGAAGCTCCGCAAGCAACAGTACAGATAAAGCCGAAATCTGTCCCCTTAGGGAACTGGCGGCAAGACCCTTATCCAGACTGTCCTGGAGAAAAGCCAAAATCCTCAATACCCTGACTTTGTGCCAGGGATATCCTCATTCCTCACACAGAGACAAGTAGGTCCTCCACACCTTGTGTTAGATGCGTCTAGTGACCGGCTTCCTGGCCTGAACGAGAGTGTCAATCACTCTTTCTGAAAATCCTCTCTTGGCTAAAACTAGTCTCCACGCAGTCAGCTTCAGAGAATCGAGATTTTGATGTTGAAAGGGACCTTGAACTAGCAGATCCTTGCGACAAGGTAACCTCCACGGCAGGGATGACAACATTGCCACTAGATCCACAAACCACATCCTCCGCGGCCACAATGGAGCAATCAGAATAGCTGAAGCTTGCTCCTGCTTGATGCAGGCCATTACCAGAGGTAGAAGAGGCAACAGTGGAAATATGTAAATTAGATTGAAGTCCCAGGGTACCGCCAAGGCATCTATCAGTTCCGCCTGGGGATCCCTGGATCGCGACCCGTATTTGGGAAGCTTGCAATTGAGTCTGGACGCCATGAGATCTATCTCCAGCATCCCCCATGTGCTGCAGATCTCCGTGAACACTTCGGGATGGAGAGACCATTCCCCTGGATGAAACGTCTGTCTGCTCAGGAAAATACGAACAATTGTCTCTGCCTATTCCAGAATCCAAGACACTTCCCTCATTGCTAGGGAGCTTCTCGACCCCCTGGTGGTTTATGTAAGCCACCGAGGTAATGTTGTCCGATTGAAATCTGATGAATCAGGATGACCCCAGAGTGGGCCAAGTCCTCAGAGCGTTGAATATCGCTGGAAGTTCCAAAATATTTATAGGTAGACTCGACTCCTCTCGAGTCCATCTGCCTTGTGCCTTTCTGGGACCCCAAACAGCACCCCATCCTGATAGACTTGCATCCGTGGTTACAATCTCCCAGGATGGTCTCAGAAAGGATGTCCCCTGAGACAACTGCCCCTGTCGAGTCCACCAAGATAGGTACTCCCTCATTGGTCTGTCCAGAGATATCTGTAGGGACAAATCTGAATGATCGCCGTTCCATTGTCTCAAGATGCACAGCTGAAGAGGTCTGAGATGGAACCTGGTGAATGGAATGACATCTATGCTGGATACCATGAGCCCGATTACCTCCATACACCTGGCCACAGATGTCCTGGAGGATGTCTGAAGAGCTAGACAGTTGGACGCAATCTTGCAACGTCTTTGATCTGTCAAGAATATCTTCATTGCTGAATAATCTTTTATCATACATAGGAATTCCACCCTGCTGCTGGGGACCAATGAACTCTTTCCTTCGTTTATCTTCCACCCGTGGGACCGAAGGAGAAGAGCTCTCGAGTGATCCTTTGCAAGACTGTAGGATGGAGCCTGGACCAGGATATTGTCCAGATACAGTGCCACTGCAATCCCTCTGGCTCTCGATACTGTGAGAAGAGCTCCCAGAACCTTTGTAAAGACTATTGGGGCAATCGCCAGACCAAACGGAAGGGCCACAAACTGGAAGTGCTGATCCAGGAAGGCGAATCTTAGATTTGAAGTGATCCTTGTGGATTGGAACAGGACGGTAAGCGTCCTTTAGGTCTATAGTTGTCATGAATTGCCCTTCTTGAAGCAGGGGCAAAATTGACCTGATCGTCTCCATCTAGAATGATGGAACTGACAAAAACTTATTTAGGGCCTTTAGGTCCAGAATTGTATGAAATGTGTCCTCCTTCTTTTGGACCACCAAAAGGTTTGAATAATACCCCAGATCTCTTTCTGCCGGAGGGACTGGGACGATTACCCCGAGAGATGAGAGATCCCTCACACCCCCCAGGAAGGCGTCTCTCTTTTATGGTCTTGAAGAGATGTTTGACAGGAGGAACCTGCCTTTGGGCGGATAAGATTTGAAACCTATCCTGTAACCCTGGGAGATGACCTCCAGAACCCAAGGGTCTGTAAAGTCTGCCTTCCAGGCCTATGCAAAAAGAGATAGTCTGCTCCCTACCTGATCCAAGGACGGGTCGGGGGCTGCCCCCCTTCATGCTGATTTTGACTTAGCGGGCTTCTTGTTCTGCTTGGACTTGTTCCAAGAGTTAGCTGGCTTCCAAGATCTCTTGGATTGCTCAGACTTTGCGGCAGGCTGCTGGCGCTGAGACTTGTCCGCACGAAAGGGACGAAAAGTTGATCCATTAGGTTTGGCCTTCTTATCCTGAGGCAAGAAGGCACCCTTGCCACCCGTGACTGTAGATATGATAGAATCCAGGCCTGGGCCAAACAAAACTTCCCCTTGAATTGTTGGGAAAGCAAGCAAGACTTAGAAGTCATGTCAGCAGAGCACGATTTTAGCCACAGAGCCCTGCGAGCTAAAACAAAAGAACCTGACGTCTTGACATTCAGGTGAATAATCCGCATGTTAGCATCACAAATGAGCGAATGCGCTACCCTTAGGGCTTTGATTTGTTCTAGAATCTCATCGAGGGGAGTCTCCACCTTGACTATTGCTGCTAGAGCGTCACACCAGTAGGTAGCCGCACTAGCTACCGCAGCGATCGCTGCTGCCGGTTGGAAAACGAGCCCTGTGAGTTGGAACATCTTCTGCAACATGGACTCCATCTTTTTATCCATGGGTTCCTTGAAAGAGGAGCTATCCTCTAGCAGAATAGTTGTTCTCCTAGCGAGAGTGGAGATAGCACCATCCACCTTAGGGACGGTTCCCCACACTTCGAGCTGTGTGTCTGGAACGGGGAAAAGTTTTTTAAAAGAAGAAGAGGGGGAAAAGGACGAACCAAGTTTCTCCCATTCATTCTTAATAATGTTCGCCATTTTGATTGGAACCGGGAAGGCCTGGGGCACTACCCTGTCCTTGTAAACCCTAACCAGTTTAGGGATTGAAGGTTCCTCCGGTAGCTTTGGTTCCGGAACCTCCAACGTGGCAAGCACTTCCTTCAGAAGAAAGTGTAAATGCTCCATCTTAAATTTAAAATCTGGTTCCTCCGCGGACGGAGGCCTAGAAGTAGACGATTCCGACCCAGAAGCGGCATCCTCCGATAAGTCGTAGTTGTCCTCCTCAGCAGATAATTTGAGACATCCAGCAGAGTCGAAGACCCCTGAGACGAATAGCAACCTTCTGCTTGCACTTAGTAGGATGAGACATCGCATTTATGGCTGCAGAAACCGCCGTCTGTAACTGATCCGAGAAGTCTGGAGGCCAAAGGACCGCTCCCACGGGAGAATTAGTAGTGTCCTGGGGAACTACTTGTGTAATTGGAGATGATTGTAGGGAACGCACCTCGCGGGGCGGAGAACCCTCAGAGGTGGACGGCTCAGTCATACTAAATACTTTATTCTTTTTCGATATAGCAATATTCTCAAAGCATGTGAACAGAGTTGCGTTGGCGGTTCGACTGGAACCTCCTCACAGTATACACAGTTAATAGGTTTAGATAAATAGGGAGTATCCTCTAACATGTCAGAGTCCTCCATAGCTTGCGGAAACAGCTTTCGTCTCCTCCGAACGCAGGTTGAGAAAGAGGAAGTTACAGAGGCCACACCCGGTAACATGGAGTGCCATACAGGACCTCCCTTGCACTTGAGAGAGACACGTCAAAAAAGCCTGCCTCAACCTCTCGATAATGAACTAACTGTTCCACACTGACAGAACCTGCACACAAGTGCAGCAGAAAACACAATAAACAATATTATGAATAATAAAATCCCGCCTATTTCATAACCCCCTTCTAAGGGTATTACCCTAGAGTGTATAAAGATAAAGGAGCCACACTGTGACCCTGTCTTCTTGCGTTATCACATATATATAAATTAAACGATCTTACCAGAATCAACGCCGTGGAACAGGAACACGGCCCTTCAAGTGTGACATGTTAGTAGCGTCGCTCCTGACATGGACTTGAGAGAAGAAAAGCAGGCAGGGAAACCCGTCAACGCCGATTGCTTATGGAGCTGTTAAACTGAGTTAGAATGGTTTCACAGAAAGACTCTCCCTGCATCTCCGGACTCTTTCACCCATGCTCTCACTGAGAAGCTGACATGACTACTTAAAACTCCAGTTCCATTCCGAAGAATACTACCCTCCATAAGGCTCCCAGAACCTTTGTAAAGACTATTGGGGCAATCGCCAGACCAAACGGAAGGGCCACAAACTGGAAGTGCTGATCCAGGAAGGCGAATCTTAGATTTGAAGTGATCCTTGTGGATTGGAACATGACGGTAAGCGTCCTTTAGGTCTATAGTTGTCATGAATTGCCCTTCTTGAAGCAGGGGCAAAATTGACCTGATCGTCTCCATCTAGAATGATGGAACTGACAAAAACTTATTTAGGGCCTTTAGGTCCAGAATTGTATGAAATGTGTCCTCCTTCTTTTGGACCACCAAAAGGTTTGAATAATACCCCAGATCTCTTTCTGCCGGAGGGACTGGGACGATTACCCCGAGAGATGAGAGATCCCTCACACCCCCCAGGAAGGCGTCTCTCTTTTATGGTCTTGAAGAGATGTTTGACAGGAGGAACCTGCCTTTGGGCGGATAAGATTTGAAACCTATCCTGTAACCCTGGGAGATGACCTCCAGAACCCAAGGGTCTGTAAAGTCTGCCTTCCAGGCCTATGCAAAAAGAGATAGTCTGCTCCCTACCTGATCCAAGGACGGGTCGGGGGCTGCCCCCCTTCATGCTGATTTTGACTTAGCGGGCTTCTTGTTCTGCTTGGACTTGTTCCAAGAGTTAGCTGGCTTCCAAGATCTCTTGGATTGCTCAGACTTTGCGGCAGGCTGCTGGCGCTGAGACTTGTCCGCACGAAAGGGACGAAAAGTTGATCCATTAGGTTTGGCCTTCTTATCCTGAGGCAAGAAGGCACCCTTGCCACCCGTGACTGTAGATATGATAGAATCCAGGCCTGGGCCAAACAAAACTTCCCCTTGAATTGTTGGGAAAGCAAGCAAGACTTAGAAGTCATGTCAGCAGAGCACGATTTTAGCCACAGAGCCCTGCGAGCTAAAACAAAAGAACCTGACGTCTTGACATTCAGGTGAATAATCCGCATGTTAGCATCACAAATGAGCGAATGCGCTACCCTTAGGGCTTTGATTTGTTCTAGAATCTCATCGAGGGGAGTCTCCACCTTGACTATTGCTGCTAGAGCGTCACACCAGTAGGTAGCCGCACTAGCTACCGCAGCGATCGCTGCTGCCGGTTGGAAAACGAGCCCTGTGAGTTGGAACATCTTCTGCAACATGGACTCCATCTTTTTATCCATGGGTTCCTTGAAAGAGGAGCTATCCTCTAGCAGAATAGTTGTTCTCCTAGCGAGAGTGGAGATAGCACCATCCACCTTAGGGACGGTTCCCCACACTTCGAGCTGTGTGTCTGGAACGGGGAAAAGTTTTTTAAAAGAAGAAGAGGGGGAAAAGGACGAACCAAGTTTCTCCCATTCATTCTTAATAATGTTCGCCATTTTGATTGGAACCGGGAAGGCCTGGGGCACTACCCTGTCCTTGTAAACCCTAACCAGTTTAGGAATTGAAGGTTCCTCCGGTAGCTTTGGTTCCGGAACCTCCAACGTGGCAAGCACTTCCTTCAGAAGAAAGTGTAAATGCTCCATCTTAAATTTAAAATCTGGTTCCTCCGCGGACGGAGGCCTAGAAGTAGACGATTCCGACCCAGAAGCGGCATCCTCCGATAAGTCGTAGTTGTCCTCCTCAGCAGATAATTTGAGACATCCAGCAGAGTCGAAGACCCCTGAGACGAATAGCAACCTTCTGCTTGCACTTAGTAGGATGAGACATCGCATTTATGGCTGCAGAAACCGCCGTCTGTAACTGATCCGAGAAGTCTGGAGGCCAAAGGACCGCTCCCACGGGAGAATTAGTAGTGTCCTGGGGAACTACTTGTGTAATTGGAGATGATTGTAGGGAACGCACCTCACGGGGCGGAGAACCCTCAGAGGTGGACGGCTCAGTCATACTAAATACTTTATTCTTTTTCGATATAGCAATATTCTCAAAGCATGTGAACAGAGTTGCGTTGGCGGTTCGACTGGAACCTCCTCACAGTATACACAGTTAATAGGTTTAGATAAATAGGGAGTATCCTCTAACATGTCAGAGTCCTCCATAGCTTGCGGAAACAGCTTTCGTCTCCTCCGAACGCAGGTTGAGAAAGAGGAAGTTACAGAGGCCACACCCGGTAACATGGAGTGCCATACAGGACCTCCCTTGCACTTGAGAGAGACACGTCAAAAAAGCCTGCCTCAACCTCTCGATAATGAACTAACTGTTCCACACTGACAGAACCTGCACACAAGTGCAGCAGAAAACACAATAAACAATATTATGAATAATAAAATCCCGCCTATTTCATAACCCCCTTCTAAGGGTATTACCCTAGAGTGTATAAAGATAAAGGAGCCACACTGTGACCCTGTCTTCTTGCGTTATCACATATATATAAATTAAACGATCTTACCAGAATCAACGCCGTGGAACAGGAACACGGCCCTTCAAGTGTGACATGTTAGTAGCGTCGCTCCTGACATGGACTTGAGAGAAGAAAAGCAGGCAGGGAAACCCGTCAACGCCGATTGCTTATGGAGCTGTTAAACTGAGTTAGAATGGTTTCACAGAAAGACTCTCCCTGCATCTCCGGACTCTTTCACCCATGCTCTCACTGAGAAGCTGACATGACTACTTAAAACTCCAGTTCCATTCCGAAGAATACTACCCTCCATAAGAGACTACTCTGAATCTTCCGACACTTCTCTGCCAACCTCCTGTGATGAAAGGCAAAGAATGACTGGGAGATGAGGGGAGTGGGGGAGGTATTTAAGCCTTTGGCTGGGGTGTCTTTGCCTCCTCCTGGTGGCCAGGTTCTTAATTCCCACAAGTAATGAATGAAGTAGTGGACTCTCCTCCCATTAAGATGGAAATAGAATGTTGCTAAGAACAAATATTCTTAAAAATTCTATTATTGAATGTTATTTACAGTTTTCGAACGTCCCTTTCGAATTCGAATATTACATTTATACAACACAGTTGTAGACTAGAAATACTATTTTGAATTTGAATGTCACATTTATAAAACACAGTATTACACATTCGAATATTACATTTATTAATCACAGTTGTAGACTAGAAATACTATTTCGAATTTGAATGTTACATTCTAATTTGAATGTCACATTCCAAAATTCAATGTGATATAAAATACATAGATAAACATTCTATTATTCAAACGAATATTTTCCTAAATTTTATTGAAAAATTTGAAAATAGAATGTTATATAAACGTTTGAAATTCAATTCGAATGAACGTATAAAAATTCGTTTTAAATTTCAAATTTTTAGAAACATTCACCCATCCCTAGTAATTACCTTGTATCTAAGCTTCTGCAGACTGCCTCCTTATATCAGATCTTTTGACAGACTTGCATTTCAGGCAATTAGAGCTGGCAAAAAAATAACTCCACATGCATGAGCACAATGTTATTTATATGAAACACATGAACTAACATCCTCTAGCTGTGTAAAACTGTAAAATGCATTCAGATAAGAGGCGGCCTTCAAGGACTTAGAAATCAGCATATGAGCCTACCTAGGTTTAGCTTTCAACTAAGAATACCAAAAGAACAAAGCAAATTTGATGATAAAGTAAATTAGAAAGTTGTTTAAAATTACATGCCGTATCTTAATCATGAAAGTTTAATTTGGACTTTACTATCCCTTTAACCCCTTAATGACCGAGGACGTACGCCATACGTCCTCAGAAAAAATACAGTTAACGCCTGAGGACGTATGGCGTACGTCCTCGGTTTGGAAAGCAGCTGGAAGCGATCCTCATCGCTTCCAGCTGCTTTCCGGTTATTGCAGGATGCCTCAATATCGAGGCATCCTGCAATAACAATTTGTACCCCTCCGGTGCAGAGAGAGCCACTCTGTGGCCCTCTCTACACCGGACATCGATGGCCGCAATCGTTGGTGGGTGGGAGCTGCAGTGGGAGGCTGGTGGGCGGCCATCGATGGTTTCTGAGACACAGAGGGGGGCGGGATTGGGGGCGGGACAGTCAGGGGCGCGCACAGACACGGGCGCGTGCACGGGGAGGGAGCGGGTAGGAACCGCTTACACTACAGAAATGATCCTGTATAAGTGGGAGGAAGAGGGGGAATAAATGCCCCAAAAAAGTAATCTAAGGGATCTGGGAGGGGGTGGGGGTTGGTTGTGGGGAAGCTACACTACAGAAAAACATAAAAAATAAAATAAAAAAAGAGGAAAAAATATTGTAAACTGGGTACTGGCAGACAGCTGCCAGTACCCAAGATGGCTGCCAAGAAGGTAGAGGGGGAGGTCAGAGAGCTGTTGGAGGGGGCAGGGAGGTTGGGGGCTAAGGGGGGGATCCTACACAGCAGCATATGTAAATATGCACAGGAAAAAAAAAAGAAAGAAAAAAGGATGCCTTTTATTTTAGTACTGGCAGAATTTCTGCCAGTACTTAAGATGGCGGGGACAATTGTGGGGTGGGGGAGGTAAGAGAGCTGTTTGTGAGGGATCAGGGGGGGTGATGTGTCAGGTGGGAGCCTGATCTCTACACTAAAGCTAAAATTAACCCTACAAGCTACCTAATTAACCCCTTCACTGCTAGCCGTAATACACGTGTGATGAGCAGCAGCATTTAGCGGCCTTCTAAATACCAAAAAGCAATGCCAAAGCCATATATGTCTGCTATTTCTGAACAAAGGGGATCCCAGAGAAGCATTTACAACCATTTGTGCCATAATTACACAAGCCGTTTGTAAATGATTTCAGTGAGAAGCCTAAAATGTGGAAAAATGTAACTTTTTTTTTTTTATTTGATCGCATTTGGCGGTGAAATGGTGGTATGAAATATACCAAAATGGGCCTAGATCAATACTTTGGGTTGTCTACTACACTATACTAAAGCTAAAATTACCCCAAAAGGCTCCCTACATGCTCCCTAATTAACCCCTTCACTGCTGGGCATAATACATGTGTGGTGCGCAATGGCATTTAGCGGCCTTCTAATTACTAAAAAGCAACTCCAAAGCCATATATATCTGCTATTTCTGAACAAAGGAGATCCCAGAGAAAAATTTACAACCATTTATGCCATAATTGCACAAGCTGTTTGTAAATAATTTCAGTGAGAAACCTAAAGTTTGTAAAAAAAAATGTGAAAAAGTGAACAATTTTTTTATTTGATCGCATTTGGCGGTGAAATGGTGGCATGAAATATACCAAAATTGGGATGTCTTCTAAAAAATATATATATACATGTCATGGGATATTTAGGGATTCCTGAAAGATATCAGTGTTCTAACGTAACTAGCGCTAATTTAAAAAAAAAAAAAGTGGTTTGGAAATAGCAAAGTGCTACTTGTATTTATGGCCCTATAACTTGCAAAAAAAAGCAAAGAACATGTTAACATTGGGTATTTCTAAACTCAGGACAAAATTTAGAAACTATTTAGAATAGGTGTTTTTTGGTGGTTGTAGATGTGTAACAGATTTTGGGGGTCAAAGTTAGAAAAACATAATTTATGCTTACCTGATAAATTCCTTTCTTCTGTAGTGTGATCAGTCCACGGGTCATCATTACTTCTGGGATATTACTCCTCCCCAACAGGAAGTGCAAGAGGATTCACC
Source organism: Bombina bombina (assembly GCF_027579735.1). Taxonomy (NCBI): domain Eukaryota; kingdom Metazoa; phylum Chordata; class Amphibia; order Anura; family Bombinatoridae; genus Bombina; species Bombina bombina. The sequence goes on along the minus strand of NC_069501.1, from coordinate 370,795,847 downwards.
CAGCAGAGCTGCACATAGCTCCTCCCCTCTACGTCACTCCCAGTCATTCGACCAAGGACCAACGAGAAAGGAAAAGCCAAGGGTGAAGTGGTGACTGGAGTATAAATTAAAAAATATTTACCTGCCTTAAAAACAGGGCGGGCCGTGGACTGATCACACTACAGAAGAAAGGAATTTATCAGGTAAGCATAAATTATGTTTTCTTCTGTTAAGTGTGATCAGTCCACGGGTCATCATTACTTCTGAGATACCAATACCAAAGCAAAAGTACACGGATGACGGGAGGGATAGGCAGGCTCTTTATACAGAAGGAACCACTGCCTGAAGAACCTTTCTCCCAAAAATAGCCTCTGATGAAGCAAAAGTGTCAAATTTGTAAAATTTGGAAAAAGTATGAAGCGAAGACCAAGTTGCAGCCTTGCAAATCTATTCAACAGAGGCCTCATTCTTGAAGGCCCAAGTGGAAGCCACAGCTCTAGTAGAATGAGCTGTAATTCTTTCAGGAGGCTGCTGTCCAGCAGTCTCATAAGCTAAACGAATTATGCTACGAAGCCAAAAAGAAAGAGAGGTAGCGGAAGCTTTTTGACCTCTCCTCTGCCCAGAGTAAATGACAAACAGAGAAGACATTTGTCGAAATTCCTTAGTTGCCTGTAAGTAAAATTTTAGAGCACGGACTACATCCAGGTTGTGCAGTAGACGTTCCTTCTTTGAAGAAGGATTTGGGCATAAAGAAGGAACAACAATCTCTTGATTGATATTCCTGTTAGTAACTACCTTAGGTAAGAACCCAGGTTTAGTACGCAGGACTACCTTATCCGAATGAAAAATCAAATAAGGAGAATCACAATGTAAGGCTGATAATTCAGAGACTCTTCGAGCCGAGGAAATAGCCATTAAAAATAGAACTTTCCAAGATAACAACTTTATATCAATGGAATGAAGGGGTTCAAACGGAACGCCCTGTAAAACATTAAGAACAAGGTTTAAACTCCATGGTGGAGCAACAGTTTTAAACACAGGCTTAATTCTGGCCAAAGCCTGACAAAAAGCCTGGACGTCAGGAACTTCTGACAGACGTTTGTGTAACAGAATGGACAGAGCTGAGATCTGTCCCTTTAATGAACTAGCAGATAAACCCTTTTCTAAACCTTCTTGTAGAAAAGACAATATCCTAGGAATCCTAACCTTACTCCAAGAGTAACCTTTGGATTCACACCAATATAGGTATTTACGCCATATCTTATGGTAAATCTTTCTGGTAACAGGTTTCCTAGCCTGTATTAAGGTATCAATAACTGACTCAGAAAATCCACGTCTTGATAAAATCAAGCGTTCAATTTCCAAGCAGTCAGCTTCAGAAAAGTTAGATTTTGATGTTTGAAGGGACCCTGTATCAGAAGGTCCTGTTTCAGAGGTAGAGACCAAGGTGGACAGGATGACATGTCCACCAGGTCTGCATACCAAGTCCTGCGTGGCCACGCAGGTGCTATTAGAATCACTGATGCTCTCTCTTGTTTGATTCTGGCAATCAATCGAGGAAGCAACGGGAAGGGTGGAAACACGTAAGCCATCCTGAAGTCCCAAGGTGCTGTCAGAGCATCTATCAGGACTGCTCCTGGATCCCTGGATCTGGACCCGTAACGAGGAAGCTTGGCGTTCTGTCGAGACGCCATGAGATCTATCTCTGGTTTGCCCCAACGTCGAAGTATTTGGGCAAAGACCTCCGGATGAAGTTCCCACTCCCCCGGATGAAAAGTCTGACGACTTAAGAAATCCGCCTCCCAGTTCTCCACTCCCGGGATGTGGATTGCTGACAGGTGGCAAGAGTGAGACTCTGCCCAGCGAATTATCTTTGATACTTCCATCATAGCTAGGGAGCTTCTTGTCCCTCCCTGATGGTTGATGTAAGCTACAGTCGTGATGTTGTCCGACTGAAACCTGATGAACCCCCGAGTTGTCAACTGGGGCCAAGCCAGGAGGGCATTGAGAACTGCTCTCAATTCCAGAATGTTTATTGGCAGGAGACTCTCCTCCTGACTCCATTGTCCCTGAGCCTTCAGAGAATTCCAGACGGCACCCCAACCTAGAAGGCTGGCGTCTGTTGTTACAATTGTCCAGTCTGGTCTGCTGAATGGCATCCCCCTGGACAGATGTGGCCGAGAAAGCCACCATAGAAGAGAATTTCTGGTCTCTTGATCCAGATTCAGAGAAGGGGATAAGTCTGAGTAATCCCCATTCCACTGACTTAGCATGCACAGTTGCAGTGGTCTGAGGTGTAAGCGTGCAAAGGGTACTATGTCCATTGCCGCTACCATTAAGCCGATTACCTCCATGCATTGAGCCACTGACGGGTGTTGAATGGAATGAAGGGTGCGGCAAGCACTTTGAAGTCTTGTTAGCCTGTCCTCTGTCAGGTAAATCTTCATTTCTACAGAATCTATAAGAGTCCCCAGGAAGGGAACTCTTGTGAGTGGAACGAGTGAACTTTTCTTTTCGTTCACCTTCCATCCATGTGACCTTAGAAATGCCAGCACTAACTCTGTATGAGACTTGGCAGTTTGAAAGCTTGAAGCTTGTATCAGAATGTCGTCTAGGTATGGAGCTACCGAGATTCCCCGCGGTCTTAGTACCGCCAGAAGAGCACCCAGAACCTTTGTGAAGATTCTTGGAGCTGTAGCCAATCCGAATGGAAGAGCCACAAACTGGTAATGCCTGTCTAGGAAGGCAAACCTTAGGTACCGATAATGATCTTTGTGAATCGGTATGTGAAGGTAAGCATCGTTTAAATCTACAGTGGTCATGTACTGACCCTCTTGGATCATAGGTAAAATTGTCCGAATAGTCTCCATCTTGAACGATGGAACTCTTAGGAATTTGTTTAGGATCTTTAAGTCCAGGATTGATCTGAAAGTTCCCTCTTTTTTGGGAACCACAAACAGATTTGAGTAAAACCCCTGTCCCTGTTCCGATCGTGGAACTGGATGGATTACTCCCATTAACAAGAGCTCTTGTACGCAGCGTAGAAACGCCTCTTTCTTTGTCTGGATTGTTGACAATCTTGACAGATGAAATCTCTCTCTTGGAGGAGAGTATTTGAAGTCCAGAAGGTATCCATGAGATATTATCTCTAGCGCCCAGGGATCCTGAACATCTCTTGCCCAAGCCTGGGCGAAGAGAGAAAGTCTGCCCCCCACTAGATCCGATCCCGGATCGGGGGCCCTCAATTCATGCTGTTTTAGGGGCAGCAGCAGGTTTCCTAGTCTGCTTGCCCTTGTTCCAGGACTGGTTAGGTTTCCAGCCTTGTCTGTAGCGAGCAACAGCTCCTTCCTGTTTTGGTGCAGAGGAAGTTGATGCTGCTCCTGCTTTGAAATTACGAAAGGAACGAAAATTAGACTGTCTAGTCTTGGCTTTGGCTTTGTCCTGAGGCAGGGCATGGCCTTTACCTCCTGTAATGTCAGCGATAATCTCTTTCAACCCGGGCCCGAATAAGGTCTGCCCTTTGAAAGGTATATTAAGCAATTTAGACTTAGAAGTAACATCAGCTGACCAGGATTTTAGCCACAGCGCCCTGCGTGCCTGAATGGCGAATCCTGAATTCTTCGCCGTAAGTTTAGTAAGATGTACTACGGCCTCCGAAATGAATGAATTAGCTAGTTTAAGGACTCTAAGCCTGTCCGTAATGTCGTCCAGAGTAGCTGAACCAATGTTCTCTTCCAGAGACTCAATCCAGAATGCCGCTGCAGCCGTGATCGGTGCAATGCATGCAAGGGGTTGCAATATAAAACCTTGTTGAACAAACATTTTCTTAAGGTAACCCTCTAACTTTTTATCCATTGGATCTGAAAAAGCACAGCTATCCTCCACCGGGATAGTGGTACGCTTAGCTAAGGTAGAAACTGCTCCCTCCACCTTAGGGACCGTTTGCCATAAGTCCCTTGTGGTGGCGTCTATTGGAAACATTTTTCTAAATATCGGAGGGGGTGAGAACGGCACACCGGGTCTATCCCACTCCTTAGTAACAATTTCAGTAAGTCTCTTAGGTATAGGAAAAACCTCAGTACTCGTCGGTACCGCAAAATATTTATCCAACCTACACATTTTCTCTGGTATTGCAACTGTGTTACAATCATTCAGAGCCGCTAACACCTCCCCTAGTAATACACGGAGGTTTTCCAGTTTAAATTTAAAATTTGAAATATCTGAATCCGGTCTGTTTGGATCAGAACCGTCACCCACAGAATGAAGTTCTCCGTCCTCATGTTCTGCCACCTGTGACGCAGTGTCTGACATGGCCCTAATATTATCAGCGCACTCTGTTCTCATCCCAGAGTGATCACGCTTACCTCTTAGTTCTGGTAATTTAGCCAAAACCTCAGTCATAACAGTAGCCATATCCTGTAATGTGATTTGTAATGGCCGCCCAGATGTACTCGGCGCTACAATATCACGCACCTCCCTCTGAGCGGGAGATGTAGGTACTGACACGTGAGGCGAGTTAGTCGGCATAACTCTCCCCTCGTTGTTTGGTGAAATTTGTTCAATTTGTACAGATTGACTTTTATTTAAAGTAGCATCAATATAGTTAGTACATAAATTTCTATTGGGCTCCACTTTGGCATTGCAACAAATGACACAGGTATCATCCTCTGAATCAGACATGTTTAACACACTAGCAAATAAACTTGCAACTTGGAAATACAATTCAATTAGAATAATATTAAAACGTACTGTGCCTTTAAGAAGCACAGAAGATCTATGACAGTTGAAAATTAATAAATTGAAACAGTTATAGCCTCAATCCTTGTAAACAACACAACTTTAGCAAAGGTTTAATCCCATTAGCAAAGATAACAAATTCTGAAAGCAGGAAACAAATTACAGAATAAACGTTTTTTATCTCAGTCAAACTATAATTCTCACAGCTCTGCTGAGAGAAATTACCTCCCTCAAAATAAGTTTTGAAGACCCCTGAGCTCTGTAGAGATGAACCGGATCATGCAGGGAATACAATGAGTTGCTGACTGAAATATTTGATGCGTAGTAAAAGCGCCAAAAAACGGCCCCTCCCCCTCACACACAGCAGTGAGGGAGAACAGAAACTGTCAGAAAACAGATTAAGCAACTGCCAAGTGGAAAAATAGTGCCCAAACATTTATTCACACAGTACCTCAGCAAATGAAAACGATTTTACATTCGAGCAAAAACGTTAAACATAATCTCTAGTTATTAAACAGCTTTATGTCTTTCTTACAGTGTAATTCTAGTGAAGTACCATTCCCCAGAATACTGAAGTGTAAAGTATACATACATGACATTATATCGGTATGGCAGGATTTTCTCATCAATTCCATTGTCAGAAAATAAAAACTGCTACATACCTCTATGCAGATTCATCTGCCCGCTGTCCCCTGATCTGAAGTTTACCTCACTCCTCAGATGGCCGAGAACAGCAATATGATCTTAACTACTCCGGCTAAAATCATAGCAAAACTCTGGTAGATTCTTCTTCAAACTCTGCCAGAGAGGTAATAACACACTCCGGTGCTATTTTAAAATAACAAACTTTTGATTGAAGATATAAAACTAAGTATAATCACCATAGTCCTCTCACACATCCTATCTAGTCGTTGGGTGCAAGAGAATGACTGGGAGTGACGTAGAGGGGAGGAGCTATGTGCAGCTCTGCTGGGTGAATCCTCTTGCACTTCCTGTTGGGGAGGAGTAATATCCCAGAAGTAATGATGACCCGTGGACTGATCACACTTAACAGAAGAAAAGTGTGTTTTTTTCCATTTTTTCCTCATATTTTATAATTTTTTTTATAGTAAATTATAAGATATGATAAAAATAATGGTATCTTTAGAAAGTCCATTTAATGGCGAGAAAAACGATATATAATATGTGTGGGTACAGTAAACGAGTAAGAGGAAAATTACAGCTAAACACAAACACCTCCAAAATGTAAAAATAGCCTTGGTCCCAAACGGACAGAAAATGGAAAAGTGCTGTGGTCATTAAGGGGTTAAGCAACATGCTGTTAGGGTGTTCCAGTAGCCTGCATATTCTTACAAACATAAACAGCAGCCAGGATGGTGATCTGATCAGGGCTGTCCTTTTCCAATTTAAGGACTAACCTCTTATATTGACCTTATAAAAGTATTTGCTCAAATTATGCATATTTCATATCAATAATACTTACAGGCAACACATTTATTTTGTTTTTAATTTTATATTAATAAAATCTGAACCTTTTAATTTCTTATTTAATTAGAAAAAGTTAATTCCTCTTTTTGATTGTTAAGCACGTCTTCTGAGGTTCTGCAGGAATATTATGCAAGGCATAAAACGGAGCTTCCTATTAACAAGAAGAATTTCCTATGTCCTCCATTTTGTCTCTTTGCACAGGAGCCAAAAGATTGCTAGAATGTTAGTTCCTGTGCTAAGCGATAGAATGAGGGACAGAGGATATCCTGCCTGTTAATTTGAAGCTACATATTCAAAAGTTCAGATTATATGAATATAAAACTGATCACAGAACAAAATTACACTCATTTGTAAAAAAAGGGTAATTGTTGGGCTGAATATCCTACAACATACAAGAGTTTTACATTTTACACCTCTATTGTATTATGTACATTACACTTTTGTTAGTTTAAAAGACTGATTGTGTCCTGTTGCATTTTTACTCTTGAGATCCAAGCTGTCTCCAGTTATACAAATTAAAGGCAAAATATCCAAGGTTTATTTTGATAAATGCTTCCAGTGCATGAAGAGAACATTTAAAGGGACAGTCTAGTCTTATTAAACATTCATGATTCAGATAGGGTATACAACTTTCCAATTTACTTTTATCATCAAATTTGCTTTGTTTTCTTGGCATTGTTTTTTGAAAGCTAAACCTCGGTAGGCTCATATGCTAATTTCTAAGTTCTTGAAGTCTGCCACTTATCTCAGTCAGACAGCCCTAGTTCACGTGTGTGTCATATAGAGAACATTGTGCTCACTCCTGTGAAGTTATCTAGGAGTCAACATTGATTGGCTAAAATGCAAGTCTGTCAAAATAACTGAAATAAAGAGATTTATTGTCCAAAAACATGCTACAGCTCCCACCAACCCATGTATAGGTTGGCAAACCTGTTGCACACTTTTGTGGAGATTCTGGGTCTCACTAGAAACCTTTATAAGAGAAATATTGAACTGCAGTATAACAGGAACATAGTCACAGCTAAAGACACTTGAACCTCTCCTGTACTCTAAGCCCTCAGTGGGGGAATTGCCATTCTATAAGCTACAACTAATAATCAGCCTATTCAGTGGCCCAGACTGTAGGAAATTCTAGGATCTATAAGTATGAAATTATGACCTTTGAGTTAGTCCAAGCAAAGAAAGAAGTGAGCCAGATGGAAAATATCTCTGCAACAAAGAATCACAAAAGAACAAAGAACATTTGATAATAGAAGTAAATTAGAAACTTTTAAAAAATTGTATTCTCTATCTGAATCATGAAAGAAAAATGTTGTGTTTCATGTCCGTTTAACACTATATTAAAGGGACAGTCTAGTCAAAATTATATTTCGAGGATTCAGATAGGTTATGCAATTTTAAACAACTTCCCAATTTACGTTTATCATCAAATTTGATTTGTTTTCTTGGTATTCTTTGTTGAAAGCTGAACTTAGGTAGGTTCATATGCTAATTTCTAAGCCCTTGAAGGCTGCCTCTGCATTTTGACAGTTATTCACAGCTAGACAGTGCTAGTTCATTTGTGCATATAGATTTCATTGTGCTCATGCCCTTAGAGCTACTTTTGAGTCAGCACTGATTGGCTAAAATACAAGTCTGTCAAAATAACTGAAATAAGAGGGCAGTCTGCAGAGGCTTAGATACAAGGTAATCACAGAGGTAAAATATATATTAATATAACCATATTGGTTATGCAAAACTGGGGAATTGGCAATAAAGGGATTATCTATCTTTTTAAACAATATAAATTCTGAAGTAGTAGGATTCAAAATATTATCTCTATCGCCACCTCTTTTGAAAACTGGTTTAAAATCAATAGCTTGTATCTCTAACAAGCTATATTTAGCGTTATGATAATTTTTAAAATATCTGGCAACAGGAGTAACTACATCCAGGTTTTCAATATTCCTAACATGTTCGGATAGTCTGTCAGCTACTCCAGAATTCTTATTGTTTAAAAAGATAGATAATCCCTTTATTTATATATACACATAGTTCAACAATAAAGTGCACTCGCACTAAATCTGCAACGGCCAGGGTGCCAACGATTAAGTGTAAATAATTGAGGGAAGTACTCAATGGTCATTCAAAATGTGATTTAATCCTTGTGATGTTTGGGCGAAACACTCAGGTCTGAGTAAGCGGAGTCTACCTCCGAAACGTCACAAGGGTTAAATCACATTTTGAATGACCAGTGAGTGCCTCCCTCAATCCGGGCTACTAGTCCGGGGTGAGTTAGCTGGATGACTCAGAGTGTCCAGTATGCACATAGGCAACATTTGTTTGGTGTATTGGTATACGTGAGTACCCATCATTAAGTGAGCCTGGTGTGTACACATTTCTCCAAAGAATATGATATGTGGCGTCCCCATCTGTGTTTTCTAGATTCTCTGGTAATTCTGTTTTACCATGGACATGTAATACCAGATTGTGCACTAATCTTAGTACAGTCCAATAATATTGATAGCTAACCCAGCACTATCATTAGTGCTCAACTTGTAATCTAGGCAATTAGATTACAATCTCAAATTAAATAGTTTATTATAAAAGGTCATAGCTAGAATGTTGATACATTTTACGCAATTATCATTTACAATATGTTTTCTCTCAAAAATGTATTAGCCAAGATCCCTTCTGCTAAAATATAATTGCAGCTGCCATTGTCAAATCAATTCAACATGCTTCCAAAATAAATGAATTTCCTTTTTTTTGTTATATCATCTGCTGTCTCAAGAAGTAGATATGTTGAAATTGTATTTCTTTTTGAGTTTCAAACCACACGGTTGGGTTGTAATATAGTGAAATTAATTTTCCATCTTTTTTTTTTTTTTTTTTTTAAAAAGTATTACACAGTAAAAATAAATATATTAATAAAAATAAATAAATCTTTCTGCACTAAAGGTCAAATAAGCTGACACTAGAGCTAAATCAAGTGGGCGATTCTATTTATTACAATAAATGATGTTCTATTAAAAGGTAACTGAAGTACTTTCAATAACATATAACAATAAAAAATTCTTAAAAAGCATTAATGCATGAGAATTTTTTTTAAATAAAAGTGGATTTGTGTATAGTGAGTTAGTTTATAGTGAATTAATATAAAGTGTACAAAACATACAATGTTACAATCATACAAATACTACTAATAATAAATAAAAACACTGATGATAAAAACACTGATGATAGAAAGCAGTTGATATGATTGAATAGCAAATGATAAGGTTCTATGCATAAGCACAAAAAAGCCAGAAAGCAAAGTCTGTTTTTTTTTTTGATTGCATATATTACTTTGCATAGGTTGATAGAGCTTTGGATAAGCTGACAGTAATGTTGTGCAAGCTGACAGTAATTTTGTGCAAAATAGCTGATTTTGTGCAAATAGCTGGCGATGATGTTAGTTATATGATAGTAAAAGCAAACGCTAAGATAGAAACAAATATAAGAAGCAAATAGCCAAGAAAGCGGGCTAAAAAAGTAATGTTTTCTTAGGAAAAAAAAAAGCCTTTTTCTTGTAAGCGGATGTTAAATCCGGTATAATGGAGAACACTCTCTTCACACACTGTGTAGTCGCATCAGTATCGAAGCTGCAGTAGGGATTTCTGTGAATGCAGATAAAAACCACTCTCCGAAGTATGCTGAAAGTTACACACTAAAAGTGTCAATCCGAACAATTGATCAGGGCCCCCCCCCCTCCTTTGACATGTGCAATTTTTGACCAAGTGACTAAAACGTATATGCACTTTATTCTTAAGTGTCCATTTAAACTTGGAAATGTTGTAAAGGTAGTAACATACACTGAAACACACACACACACACACACACACACACACAAACATAATTATTCACATATAGACACTCTTGCAAACACGCAAAGAAACTCAGACACAGACACCCAAACAGACACTTAGCACTTGTTTACATTGACCTGACAAGTAATGAGGTAAACTACAGTTTTGTAAAAAAAAAAAAAAAAGGAGATTTAGAAAACAAAATATGGAGTTCTGATTATCTTTTTGTAAAGGAAGATGCCAACTAAATGATGGCAACAGCATGCAGTGGCTGAAAGGAAGGGCCCTGAACTGCCTAAACAATAATTTAAAGGTTAAATGGTAGATTGGTGACTTCCGGAAAGGTTTCATTAGTCTCAAAGTCTGTAGAAAGATGTGAATAATCAGTAGTAAGGTCAAAATGTCCTAAAAAAGGAACAGACAATGGACACACACACACACACACAAACTAAAAAACGTGCACATACACCCAAGGAAACACCAACAGATACAGCCTCAGAAAACACACAAAGACATACACAGACACACAGAGACACCCACAGAAAACACAGAAAGACATACATACACACCCTCACTGAGACATCCACAGAAAACACACAAAGACATACACACACCCTCACAGAGACACCCACAGAAAATACACACCCTCACAGAGACATCCACAGAAAACACAGACATACACACACACACACACCCTCACAGAGACATCCACAGAAAACACAGACATACACACCCACCCTCACAGAGGCATCCAGAGAAAATACACAAAGACAAACACACGCCCACACTCACAGAGACCCATAGAAAAAGCTCAAATACATATGCACACACCCTCACAGACATCCACAGAAAATGCACAAAGACATACACACCCACCCTTACAGAGATGCCAACAGAAAATACACACCCTCACAGACATCCACAGAAAACACAGACATACACACACACACACACCCTCACAGAGACATCCACAGAAAACACAGACATACACACCCACCCTCACAGAGGCATCCAGAGAAAATACACAAAGACAAACACACGCCCACACTCACAGAGACCCATAGAAAAAGCTCAAATACATATGCACACACCCTTTGCACCCTCATAGAGACACAAACCAAAGCACAAAGACATAAACACAGACACCCACAGAAACACTCACAGGAGGAAACATTTATGCACCACCTTGCATCCCCTAAATCAACAGTGTGTGACATGCATGATAAAAAAAATGCAGAAATTAAGAGATCACTTTTAAAGAATCATATTTGTAAATGTGCAAACAAAAATAATTCTGTGAATTCAAAATTGTACATTAATGATCTGGGTAGATGGCTAGATGAAGAAAAGTACTTTTAAAAGGTTGACATATGTTTGTTTGATATTTTCTCCATTTTCCCCAACCAAGAGCACCACTTCAAATATAGTGTACAAATGTTCCCATCTGTCAGCTGTACTTGTGGATTTTGAAAATGCTGTACTCTATATGGTCTTGGTGGAACCATAAGCTGTGGTACTCATACCATTAGATCTGGTTAAATGCAGGATTTAAGCTTGTTGGTATGTATTTCAAAATTAAGTCGGCTGTAGAGTAAACTGAACAGTTTTAAGTTAACCTGTCTCATTTCCAACACTGAGCAATCTTAGTCTGAGAGTATAACATGTTATGCAGATGTAAAAATCTTAGATAAAATGCCTCCTTGTATCTGGAAAGTCCTTGCATAAAGAGGCAGTAAACTGGAATGTAATATATATCATTTGTGTATTGAGGAGGAAACATTTCTGCATGGTTTTAAATATAGAATTTCTACAGCATTGTCAAATAATCATAAATACACTGCTGCTAAAAAAATGTGTTTTTATGGACCCCTGGCCCCACCATACAACTACTACCACACTGAAGTTACAATCTTAAATTGCACAAAGAAATAAAAAACATTTGCTAAGTAATTCGTACCTCCTCTGCAAATGAAAGTGATCTGCCGTCTGACTCAGGCACACACTCTACTAAGTGCCAAGTCTGTCTCACACTGTGCATAGTGGTTTAGTGCACACTCAGAAATCCTCTCAAATGCTAATACTTTACTCCTTGTAATAACATTTCCCATGCTCAATTAGCACTCTGCTGTAGTACCCACTGGTGGCTGCCAAAATTTATTTTTTTTTTTTTTTAAGTTCTTGCCTCATGGGGCCCCCCTAGCCCATTGGGCCCCTGACAGGAGTCACCCCTGTCACCCCCTGATGGCGGCCCTGGCTTTCTGTAAACTGCTCCGATCAGGGGGACGCTGTGTCTGTGTCAGAGTTTGTTCATCCGGTCTTTCCTTCTTTCTTTAAAAAAAGCTGGGTATACTGGAAACGTTCTGACGTATCAAACAGCGCGTTTCGGATATGTCCTTTCTCAAGCTTGGGAAAGGACATATCCGAAACGCGCTGCTTCTTTTTGGCCAAGTTAGGCCACCGTAGTTTGATACGTCAGAACGTTTCCAGTATACCCGGCTTTTTTTAAAGAAAGAAGAAAAGATCGGATGAACAAACTCTGACACGGACACATCGGAGCAGTTTACAGAAAGCTATAACTGTAAGTTCGGATTGACAAGAAAAAGGCTTTTTTTTTCTAAGAAAACATTACTTTTTTAGCCCGCTTTCTTGGCTATTTGCTAGTTATATTTGTTTCTATCTTAGCGTTTGCTTTTACTATCATATAACTAACATCATCGCCAGCTATTTGCACAAAATCAGCTATTTTGCACAAAATTACTGTCAGCTTGCACAAAATTACTGTCAGCTTATCCAAAGCTCTATCAATCTATGCAAAGTAATATATGCAATCAAGTACGAACCTGACTGCAGTATTTACATTTAGCCTGCACCAACTGACTTTGATTTCTGGCTTTTTTGTGCTTATGCATAGAACCTTATCATTTGCTATTTAATCATATCAACTGCTTTCTATCATCAGTGTTTTTATTTATTATTAGTAGTATTTGTATTATTGTAACATTTTATGTTTTGTACACTTTATATTAATTCACTATAAACTAACTCACTATACACTAATACACTTTTATTTTACATTTTTTTCTCATAGTTTATTTCTGCTTTCTGACAGGCTGATTATTAGTTCCAGGACTGCTATATAGTTGGCAATTCCCCTACTGAGGGCTTAGAGTGCAGGAGAGGGTTGAGTGTCTTTAGTTGTGACTATGTTCTTGGTATGCCTCAGTTCAATATTACTCTTAGAAAGGTTTCTAATGAAGCCCAGAATCACCACAAAAGTGGTTTTGGTTGGTTGGTAGGAGCTGTGGCACGTTTGTGGACAAGAGAATCTCTTTAAAATACATATTACTTATTTCGATCGGTGTATAGATGATTCTTTTTTTTGTATTGGATGGAGATTATAAATCAATTGATTCTTTTTTACATTACCTTAAAGGGATAGTCTAATCAAAATTAAACTTTCATGATTCAGATAGAGAATACAATTTTAAGCAACTTTCTAATTTACTCCTATTATCAATTTTTCTTCAGTCTTGGGATCAGTACCCAAGATGGTGGTGACCAGTGGGGTGTGAGGGAGGGAAGAGAGCTGTTTTGGAGGAATCAGGGAGTAGGAGGTGTCAGGTGGGGGTAATCTCTACATTTAAGCTAAAATTTAAAGAGATAGTCTATTCAAAAATAATATTTCATGATTCAAATAGAGCATGCAGTTTTAAGCAACTTTCTAATTTTCTCCTTTTATCAATTTTCCTTCGTTCTCTTGATATCTTTATTTTAAAAAGCTGAAATGTAAGCGTAGGATCCGGCCCATTTAAGGTTCGGCACCTGGGTAGCCCTTGCTTATAGGATGGCTATATTTAGACACCAATCAGCAAGCGCTACCCAGGTTCTGAACCAAAAATGTGCTGGCTCCTAAGATGACTTTCCAGCTTTTTTTTCAATAAAGATACCAAGAGAACAAAGAGAAATTGATAATAGGAGTAAATTAGAAAGTTGCTTAAAATAGCATGCTCTATCTGAATCATGAAAGTTTAATTTTGACTAGACTGTCCCTTTAATCATAATAGACAAAGTTTTTCAAGTGAACAAAGTGCAACATGCATTCACTTGAATGTTGAATTTAATATAGTTTTGTTTACAGGAGTGATTTCAAGTAGTAGTTTGTATCAAACGTCTACAGCAGGTAGCAATGTTCTCAAACGGTAATGTTGTCATCCAGCTCATGTCCTGAAAGCAAAAACATCTTCGGAATTTATTGAAAGATAAAAAAACTAGGGGATTCTATAATGATTTTTTTAAATCTATTAAATCTCAGATTGACAGTGTTCCTAGAGATACTCTGTTGCAACTGTCTAGTAAGCCTAGATTTATTACTATATATAGTAATGAATACCATAAAATGTGTAACATAATTCCTGAGTATCTTCCGGTTTTGGAAATATAACCAATCTTAAAGGATGTTGTAGCAAGTGTGGTCTAATTTGTGTCCAAAAGTGCAATGACTTTATCTAATTTATTATCGCCTTTTATGTTGCTATGTAAAAAGCAATCTCATTAGCACTCTAGAAGAAAAAAGGAAATTTATGCTTACCCGATAAATTGATTTCTTCTACGATACGACAAGTCCACGGATTCATCCTTACTTGTGGGATATTATCCTCCTGCTAATAGGAAGTGGCAAAGAGCACCACAGCAGAGCTGTATATATAGCTCCTCCCTTCTCTCCACCTCCAGTCATTCGACGGAAGGTATAGGAAGAGAAAAGAAAAGCTAAAAAGGTACAGAGGTGACTGAAGTTTTTAAAAACAAAAATATAATCTGTCTAAAATGACAGGAAGGGCCGTGGACTCGTATTGTAGAAGAAATCAATTTATCAGGTAAGCATAAATTTCCTTTTCTTCTACTAGATACAACGAGACCACGGATTCATCCTTACTTGTGGGATACAATACCAAAGCAACAGGACACGGATGAACGGGAGGGACAAGACAGATACCTAAACGGAAGGCACCACTGCTTGAAGAACTTTTCTCCAAAAAATAGCCTCCGAAGAAGCAAAAGTAACAAATTTGTAAAATTTGGAAAAAGTATGAAGGGAGGACCAAGTCGCAGCCTTACAAATCTGTTCAACAGAAGCATCGTTTTTAAAAGCCCATGTGGAAGCAACAGCTCTAGTAGAATGAGCCGTAACCTTTTCAGGAGGCTGCTGTCCAGCAGTCTCGTATGCCAGGCGGATGATGCTTTTCAGCCAAAAAGAAAGAGAGGTAGCCGTAGCTTTTTGACCCCTACGTCTTCCAGAATAAACAACAAATAAAGAAGATGTTTGAAGGAAATCCTTGGTCGCTTGTAAGTAAAACTTCAAGGCCCGAACCACGTCCAAGTTATGTAACAGACGCTCCTTCTTAGAAGAAGGATTAGGACACAAGGAAGGAACAACAATGTCCTGATTAATATTCTTATTTGAAACAACCTTAGGAAGGAATCCAGGTTTAGTACGCAAAACCATCTTATCAGAATGGAATATAAGATAAGGCGAATCACATTGTAACCCAGAAAGCTCAGAAACTCTTTGAGCAGAAGAGATAGCAACTAAAAACAAAACTTTTCAAGAAAAAAGCTTAATATCTATGGAATGCATGGGTTCAAACGTAACCCCTTGAAGAACATTGAGAACTAAATTCAAACTCCATGGCGGAGCAATAGGTTTAAATACAGGCTTGATTCTGATTAAAGCCTGACAAAAAGACTGAACATCGGGGACATCCGCCAGACGCTTGTGTAGTAGAATTGACAAAGCAGAAATTTGTCCCTTCAAGGAACTAGCTGATAATCCCTTCTCCAATCCTTCTTGGAGAAAGGACAAAATCCTAGGAATCCTAACCCTAACTCCATGAGTAGCCCTTGGATTCGCACCAATAAAGATATTTATGCCATATCTTATGGTAAATCTTTCTAGTGACATGCTTGCGAGCCTGAATCAAAGTATCAATGACCGACTCCGAGAATCCCCACTTATATAAGATCAAGCGTTCAATCTCCAGGCAGTCAGCTGCAGAGAATTTAGATTTGGATGTTGGAACGGACCTTGAATGAGAAGGTCCTGTCTCAACAGAAGTTTCCACGGAGGCAGAGAGGACATGTCCACTAGATCCGCATACCAAGTCCTACATGGCTATGCAGGCGCTATTAGGATTACCGAAGCTCTCTCCTCTTTGATTCTTGCAATCACAAGATGCAGGAGAGGAAATGGTGGAAAAACATAAGCCAGGTTGAACGACTAAGGTACTGCTAGAGCATCTATCAGTACAGCTTGGGGATCCCTTGACCTGGACCCATAACGAGGAAGTTTGGCATTCTGACGAGATGCCATCAGATCCAATTCCGGTGTGCCCCATTGACGAATCAATGATGCAAACACCTCCGGATGGAGTTCCCACTCCCCCAGATGAAAAGTCTGACGACTTAGAAAATCCGCTTCCCAGTTCTCTACTCCTGGGATATAGATTGCTGATAGATGGCAAGAGTGAGCCTCCGCCCATCGGATTATCTTTGAAACCTCTATCATCGCTAAGGAACTCTTTGTTCCCCCCTGATGATTGATATATGCTACAGTCGTGATATTATCCGACTGGAATCTTATGAATTTGGCCAAAGCCAACTGAGGCCACGCCTGAAGCACGTTGAATATTGCTCTCAGTTCCAGAATATTGATTGGTAGTAGAGACTCCTCCTGAGTCCAAATACCCTGAGCCTTCAGAGAATTCCAGACTGCACCCCAGCCCAAGAGGCTGGCGTCCGTTGTCATGAATACCCATGCTGGCCTGCGGAAGCACATTCCCTGGGACAGATGATCCTGTGACAACCACCAAAGAAGAGTCTCTCTGGTCTCTTGATCCAGACTTATCTGAGGAGATAAATTCGCATAATCCCCATTCCACTGTCTGAGCATGCACAGCTGCAGTGGTCTGAGATGAAAGCGAGCAAACGGAACTATGTCCATTGCCACTACCATTAATCCAATGACCTCCATACACTGAGCCACTGATGGCCGATGAATGGACTGAAGTGCTTGGCAAGTATTTAGAATCTTTGACTTTCTGACCTCTGTCAGAAATATTTTCATGTCTACCGAGTCTATCAGAGTTCCCAAGAATGGAACTCTTGTTAGTGGAACTAGCGAACTCTTTTCTACATTCACTTTCCAACCGTTAGTTCTTAGAAACGCCAACACGATGTCCGTGTGAGATCTGGTCAGATGATAAGTTGACGCCTGGATCAGAATATCGTCCAGATAGGGCGCTACTGCTATGCCCCGCGGCCTGAGAACCGCCAGAAGGGACCCTAGCACCTTTGTGAAGATTCTTGGAGCTGTGGCACATCCTGCAAGGAAGGGGCACAAACTGATAATGTTCGTCAAAAAAGGCGAACCTTAGAAACTGATGATGATCTTTGTGGATAGGAATGTGAAGATACGCATCCTTCAGGTCCACGGTGGTCATATATTGACCCTCCTGGATCATTGGCAAAATCGTTCGTATAGTCTCCATCTTGAACGATGGAACTCTGAGAAATTTGTTTAGACATTTGAGATCTAAAATCGGTCTGAAAGTTCCCTCTTTTTTGGGAACCACAAACAGATTTGAGTAAAACCCCTGTCCCTGTTCTAGTTTTGGAACTGGGCAAATTACTCCCATGGTATAGAGGTCTTTTACACAGCGTAAGAACGCCTCTCTTTTTGTCTGGTCTACAGACAAACGTGAAAGATGAAATCTCCCTCTTGGGAGAAAATCCTTGAATTCCAGCTGATACCCCTGGGACACAATTTCCAATGCCCAGGGATCCTGAACATCTCTTGCCCAAGCCTGAGCGAAGAGAGAAAGTCTGCCCCCTACTAAATCCGGTCCCGGATCGGGGGCTGCCCCTTCATGCTGTCTTGGTAGCAGCAGTGGGCTTCTTGGCTTGTATACCTTTATTCCAGGCCTGGTTAGGTCTCCAGACTGACTTAGATTGAGCAAAATACCCCTCCTGCATTGTAGCGGAAGAGGAAGTAGAGGGTCCTCCTTTAAAGTTTCAAAAGGAAAGAAAATTATTTTGTTTAGCCCTCATCTTAACAGTCTTATCCTGAGGTAGGGCATGATCTTTACCTCCAATAATGTCAGAAATGATTTCCTTCAATTCAGGCCCGAATAGGGTCTTACCTTTAAAAAGAATAGCTAAAAGCTTAGATTTTGATGACACATCAGCAGACCAAGATTTCAGCCATAACGCTCTACGCGCTAAAATGGCAAAACCTGCATTTTTCGCCGCTAATTTAGCCATTTGAAAAGCGGCATCGGTAATACAAGAATTAGCCAGCTTGAGAGCCTTAATTCTATCCAAAATATAATCTAATGGGGTCTCAACCTTAAGAGACTCCTCTAAAGCCTTGAACCAAAATGCTGCTGCAGTAGTAACTGGAACAATGCAAGCTATAGGTTGAAGAAGAAAACCCTGATGAATAAAGAATTTCTTTATAAGACCCTCTAATTTTTTATCCATAGGATTTTTGAAAGCACAACTGTCCTCAATAGGTATAGTTGTACGCTTAGCTAGGGTAGAAATAGCTCCCTCCACCTTAGGGACCGTTTGCCAAGAATCCCGAATGGTGTCAGATATGGGAAACATTTTTTTAAAATTAGGAGGGGGAGAGAACGGAATGCCTGGTCTATCCCATTCCTTAGTAACAATGTCCGAAATTCTTTTAGGGACTGGAAAAACATCAGTGTAAGTAGGTATCTCTAAATATTTATCCATCTTACACAATTTCTCTGGTGGTATCACAATAGGGACACAATCATCCAGAGTTGCTAAAACCTCCCGGAGTAACAGGTGGAGGTGTTCAAGATTAAATTTAAAGGACATCACGTCCGAATCTGTCTGAGGTAACACATTTCCTGAATCTGAAAGCTCTCCCTCAGACAGCAATTCCCCGACCCCCAAATCAGAACACTGTGAGGGTACAACGGAAATGGCCAATAAAGCATCAGAGGGCTCAGTATTTACCTTAATACCTGACATACTGCGCTTACCCTGTAAACTTGGCAGTTTAGATAATACCTTTGTAAGGGTAGTAGACATAACTGCAGCCATATCTTGCAGAGTAAAAGAATTAGACGCACTAGAAGTACTTGGCGTCGCTTGAGTGGGCGTTAAAGGTTGTGACACTTGGGCAGAATTGGATGGCATTACCTGATTTTCTTCAGACTGACAATCATCCTTAGACATACTTTTATCACCTAAATATGTTCTTTGCAGTGTAAGGCCCTTTCAGTACAAGAGGGACACAATGTAAGTGGGGGTTCCACAATGGCTTCTAAACACATACAGCATTGACTTTCCTCAATGTCAGACATGTTGAACAGGCTAGTAATAACCACAAAAAGTTGTGAAAACACTTTATTTATTGAAAAAAACACCAATTTTGAAAAACGGTACTGCGCCTTTAAGAAGTAAAAAAGCGCACAATTTTTCCAAATCTGCTTCAGAATGCTATTAAGCTTACAAATTTAGCATATATCCTTCTTATATTTTAGCCTAATATAGCACCACAAGTAAGGGACAAATTAACCCTCTATAAGAAATTTTTTTATACCTAAAACGTTATGAAAACAACTTAAAGAACCCCCTGCACCTCCTACCTGCCCTCAGGGGTCTGACAAAGGTCTCACTATGACTCCGGTAACCTATCTCTCAGTTTGGGCCCAACCGAAGCTGAAGTTTGCTGCCTTCTTGTGAAAATCAACTGCGCATCTGAGGCGAGAAAATTAGACCCCACCCATCATATGTGATGTACTCTCAGCCTAAAAAAACGCAAGGAAGCGGTATAGAAACTAGCCATGTGGATTTAAGCATCCGAAATGTACAATAAAGCCATGTGAACCCCCCGCACAATGCCCAACACCAGTGATGATTAACCGTTTGAGCAAATAAAAACGTTATGGTGCCCCAGTGTCTAACCATGCTGCCATCATTTTCTAGCTACATTTAGCCCATAAAAAAATCAAACACAGGTCTCCAGTAATACCCCTTCTTATGTCTATAGGTTTACTGCTTACCCCTTCCCTCTTGGGAACTATGTCAGCCTGTTCTGAAATATCACAGTCTCTTCAGAAATAAATGACTGAACATACCTCAATGCTTGTAGCATGAAAACGTTCCCCACACTGAAGCTTCTGTAATACTCCTCAGCCATTCTGTGGGAACTCAGATCATCAACCTCCAGGCAGAAATCTTCTTCCATATGCTGCCTGAGGAAACATAGTACTCACCGGAACCATTTAAAATAAAAAAAGTCTTGATTGAAGAAAATAAAAACTATCATTTTAACACCTCTTTCACTTTACCTCTTCCTATTACTAGTATAGGCAAAGAGAATGACTGGGGGCGGAGAGAAGGGAGGAGCTATATATACAGCTCTGCTGTGGTGCTCTTTGCCACTTCCTGTTAGCAGGAGGATAATATCCCACAAGTAAGGATGAATCCATGGACTCGTCGTATCTAGTAGAAGAAAAGAAAATCTATGCTTACCTGATAAATTTATTTATTTTTTGACACGATGAGTCCACGGATCATCTTAATTACTAATGGGATATTTACCTCCTGGTAAGCAGGAGGCGGCAAAGAGCACCACAGCAGAGCTGTTAAATAGCTCCTCCCTTCCCTCCCACTCCAGTCATTCGAACGAAGTTAAGGAAAGAAAGGAAAAACCTAGGTGCAGAGGTGTCTGATGTTTATAAAAATAAAAAACCTGTCTTACAAGAACAGACTCATTGTGTCAAAAAATAAATAAATTTATCAGGTAAGCATAAATTTTCTTTTCTTTTTTAAGACACGATGAGTCCACGGATCATCTTAATTACTAATGGGATCCAATACCCAAGCTAGAGTACACAGATGATACGGGAGGGACAAGACAGGGGACCTAAATGGAAGGCACCACTGCTTGAAGAACCTTTCTCCCAAAAGCAGCCTCAGCCGAGGCAAAAGTGTCAAATTTGTAGAATTTTCAAAAAGTGTGCAGAGAGGACCAAGTTGCAGCCTTGCAAATTATGTTCCACAGAAGCTTCATTTTTGAAAGCCCATGAGGAAGCAACCACCCTCGTGGAATGAGCCATAACTCTCTCAGGAGGCTGCTGTCCAGCAGCCTCATAAGCAAAATGTGGCTTATGATACTCTTCAGCCAAAGAGAAGTTGCTGTAGCTTTCAGTCCCTTACGCTTTCCCGAAAAAATGACAAACAAAGAAGACGACTGACGAAAGTCCTTAGTCACCTGCAAGAAAAATTTTAAAGCACGGACCACATCCAAATTGTGTATTAGTCGTTCCTTCTGAGAAGAAGGATTAGGACACAAAGAAGGAACAACAATCTCCTGATTAATGTTCCTATTAGAAACAACCTTAAGAAGAAATCCTAACTTAGTACATAAAACTACCTTGTCTGAATGGAAAAAAGGTAAGGAGAGCTCTGATACTCTACGAGCAGAAGAAATAGCAACAAGAAATAAAACCTTCCAAGATAACAACTTAATATCTATAGGCTCAAATGGAGCCCCTTGAAGAACAAGATTAAGACACCATGGAGGAGTAACTGGTTTGAACACAGGCCTGATCCTAAGGCCTGACAAAAAGATTGAACATCTGGGACATCCACCAGACGTTTGTGTAACAAAATAGATAAGGCCGAGATCTGACCCTTTAAGAAACTCGTCGATAAACCTTTCTCCAAACCCTCTTGGAGAAAAGACAAAATTCTAGGAATCCTAACTTTACTCCATGAGTAACCCTGGGATTCACACCAATAGAAATATTTATGCCAAATCTTATGGTAAATCCTTCTAGTAACAGGTTTACGAACCTGAATCATGGTCTCTATGACCGAATCAGAAAATCCCTGCTTGGATAAAATTAGGCGTTCAATCTCCAAGCAGTCAGCTTCAGAGAAACTAGATTTGGGTGAAGGAAGGGTCCCTGTATTAGAAGGTCCTTCCTCAACGGAAGTCTCCAGGGTGGCAGAGATGCCATCTCCACCAGATCAGCATACCAAATCCTGCGCGGCCAGGCCGGCGCTATGAGGATCACTAACGCCCTCCCCTCTTTGATTCGAGCAATAACCTGAGAAAGAAGAGCAAACGGAGGAAAAAGATATGCTAGACTGAAGGTCCAAGGGACCGCCAGAGCATCTATCAGCTCCACCTGGGGATCCCTGGACCTCAACCCGTATCTCGGGAGCTTGGCATTTATGAGATCCAATTCCGGCTGACCCCACCTGAGAATTAGATCGGAAAACACTTCCGGATGGAGTTCCCACTCCCCCGGATGAAAAGTCTGCCTGCTCAGGAAATCCGCCTCCCAATTGTCCACCCCTGGGATGTCGATCGCCCATAGGTAAGAAGAGTGGTCTTCCGCCCACTGAATTATTTTGGTTACTTCTGTCATCGCTAAGTAACTCCTCGTTCCTCCCTGATGAATGATGTAAGCCACTGAAGTTATATTGTCCGACTGGAACCTGATAAATCGGTGTGAGGCTAACTGGGGCCAGGCCAGAAGGGCATTGAAGATTGCCCTCAGTTCTAGAATATTTATTGGAAGAACAGACTCTGACTGAGTCCAAATTCCCTGAGCCTTGAGAGAGCCACAGACAGCTCCCCACCCCAGAAGACTGGCATCTGTTGTTACGACCACCCAGGATGGTCTGCGAAAGCAGGTTCCCTGGGAGAGATGATTCAGAGACAACCACCATTGAAGAAAGCTTCTCGTCTCCTGCTCCAGAGTTATTCGAGGAGACAAATCTGCATAATCTCTGTTCCATTGCCTGAGCATGTTTAACTACAGAGGTCTGAGATGGAACCGAGCAAATGGGATTATGTCCATTGCCACCACCATCAGCCCGATTAACTCCATGCACTGAGCCACTGACGGCCGAGGAGTGGACTGAAGGACTAGACAAGTATCGATAATCTTTGATTTACTGACTTCTGTCAGAAAAATCATCACAGATAATGAGTCTATTATGGTTCCCAAGAAGGTGACTCTTGTATCTGGAACTAGGGAACTCTTTTTCACATTTACCTTCCACCCGTGAGTTCTCAAAAAAGATAACACTATGTCGGTGTGGGATCTTGCTTGTTGAAAAGATGGCGCCTGGATTAGAATGTCGTCCAGATAAGGTGCCACTCCAATGCCCCTTGACCGAAGAACCGCCAACAGAGACCCCAGAACCTTTGTGAAAATTCTGGGAGCAGTGGCCAGACCGAAAGGAAGAGCCACGAACTGGAAGTGTTTGTCCTGGAAGGCAAACCTTAGGAACTTGTGATAATCCCTGTAAATAGGGACATGAAGGTATGCATACTTTAAATCCACCGTTGTCATAAACTGACCCTCCTGGATTAAAGGAAGAATGGAACGAATAGTTTCCATCTTGAATGACGGAACTCTGAGAAATTTGTTTAGACTTTTGAGGTCTAAAATTGGTCTGAAGGATCTCTCCTTTTTGGGAACCACTAAGAGATTGGAATAAAACCCCTGACCCTGTTCCAGAACTGGAACAATCACTCCCAGGGCGGAGAGGTCTTCTACACAATGTAAGAACGCCTCTATTTTTGTCTGGTCTACAGATAATCTTGAAAGAAGAAACCTGCCTCTGAGAGGAAAACTTTTGAACTCCAATTTGTATCCCTGAGACACTATTTATATTGCCCAGGGATCCTGAACGTCCCGAACCCAAGCCTGAATGAAGAACGAAAGTCTGCCCCCTACCAGATCCGGTCCCGGATCGGGGGCATGCCCTTCATGCTGATTTGGATTCAGTAGCCGGCTTCTTGGATTGTTTACCCTTATTCCAAGACTGGTTGGGTCTCCATGTAGGCTTAGATTGTTCCTGCTTAGAGGAGGAAGAGAAAGAATTTTCCTTGAAATTTCGAAAGGAACGAAAATTACTCTGTCGCCCTTTTTGTTTGTTTCTCTTATCCTGAGGTAGGAGATGACCCTTACCTCCCGTGATATCAGAGATAATTTCCGTGAGGCCAGGTCCAAACAAAGACTTCCCCTTGTAAGGAATCGCTAGAAGCTTAGACTTAGATGATATATCTGGAGACCAAGGTTTTAACCATAAGGCTCTGCGTGCCAGAATAGAAAACCCCGAAATTTTAGCTCTCAATTTAATAATTTGAAGGGAAGCGTCCGTAATAAAAGCATTAGCTAGCTTCAAAACTTTTATCCTGTCTTGGATCTCTTCCAAAGAAGTGTGTAGTTCTGATAGACTCAGATAAAGCATCAAACCAATATGCTGCCGCACTAGTGACGGTAGCAATGCATGCAGCTGGCTGCCATTGCAAACCCTGATGAACATAAATCTTTTTAAGTAAACCCTCTAATTTTTTGTCCATAGGATCTTTGAAAGCACAACTATCCTCTATGGGAATAGTAGTTCTCTTGGCTAAGGTGGAAACTGCCCCTTCCACTTTAGGAACTGTTTGCCAAGCCTCCTTGAAGGAGTCAGCTATGGGAAACATCTTCTTAAAAACAGGAGAGGGGGAGAAGGGAATGCCAGGTCTCTCCTATTCCTCAGTAATGATCTCCGAAGCTCACTTTGGTACAGGAAATACGTGGAGTCACAGTCGTCCAAAGTAATCAAAACCTCCCTGAGTAACAGGCGGAGGTGTTCAAGTTTAAACCTAAAAGATACCACCTCCGAATCCGTCAGAGGCAATGAGCTTTCAGAATCTGAAATTTCACCTTCAGATATAACCACATTACCCTCCTCTTTAGTTCCTTCAGAGGGTAACTCCGATATTGCCACAACTGCATCAGAAACTTCACTTAATGAATGTCTGCTTTTCCTCTTACGTTTACCCTGCAATATTGGGAAAGCAGACAATGCATCAGAAATAGAGGAAGACATGAGAGCAGCTATGTCTTTTAAGGTAACTCCAGCAGTCGCTAGAGCAGAAGTACAGGGCACTGCTTGAGCAGGTGGTAATATTTTGGACGTTTGGGGAGAAAGCTGCGTCATACCCTGAATCTCATCATTAGATTCTTGGACAGCATCCGCTTGAGAAAGGATTTGCTCAGGAAATATCTTTTCCCTACAACTTAATAAATGAGGGACAGAAATGGATTGGTGGTTCCACATTTGCATTCAAACACAAGGAGCACTTTGCAAGTCTCCTAGGTCCATACTGAATGCCAATAATATAAATGTGCAATAAAAACTTAAATTTTGACAAAAAAACATAATTTATGTAAGAACCTACCTGATAAATTCATTTCTTTCATATTAGCAAGAGTCCATGAGCTAGTGACGTATGGGATATACATTCCTACCAGGAGGGGCAAAGTTTCCCAAACCTCAAAATGCCTATAAATACACCCCTCACCACACCCACAAATCAGTTTAACGAATAGCCAAGAAGTGGGGTGATAAGAAAAAAGTGCGAAAGCATAAAAAACAAGGAATTGGAATAATTGTGCTTTATACAAAAAAATCATAACCACCACAAAAAAGGGTGGGCCTCATGGACTCTTGCTAATATGAAATAAATTAATTTATCAGGCAAGTTCTTACATAAATTATGTTTTCTTTCATGTAATTAGCAAGAGTCCATGAGCTAGTGACATATGGGATAATGACTACCCAAGATGTGGATCTTCCACGCAAGAGTCACTAGAGAGGGAGGGATAAAATAAAGACAGCCAATTCCGCTGAAAAATAATCCACACCCAAAATAAAGTTTAAATCTTATAATGAAGAAAACTGAAATTATAAGCAGAAGAATCAAACTGAAACAGCTGCCTGAAGTATTTTTCTACTAAAAACTGCTTCAGAAGAAGAATACACATCAAAATGGTAGAATTTAGTAAAAGTATGCAAAGAAGACCAAGTTGCTGCTTTGCAAATCTGATCAATCGAAGCTTCATTCCTAAACGCCCAGTAGAAACTGACCTAGTAGAATGAGCTGTAATCCTTTGAGGCGGAGATTTACCCGACTCGACATAAGCATGATGAATTAAAGATTTCAACCAAGATGCCAAAGAAATGGCAGAGGCCTTCTGACCTTTCCTAGAACCGGAAAAGATAACAAATAGACTAGAAGTCTTTCGGAAATTCTTAGTAGCTTCAACATAATATTTCAAAGCTCTAACTACATCCAAAGAATGCAATGATCTCTCCTTAGAATTCTTAGGATTAGGACATAATGAAGGAACCACAATTTCTCTACTAATGTTGTTAGAATTCACAACCTTAGGTAAAAATTTAAAAGAAGTTCGCAACACCGCCTTATCCTGATGGAAAATCAGAAAAGGAGATTCACAAGAAAGAGCAGATAATTTAGAAACTCTTCTAGCAGAAGAGATGGCCAAAAGAAAACAAAACTTTCCAAGAAAGTAATTTAATGTCCAGTGAATGCATAGGTTCAAACGGAAGAGCTTGAAGAGCCCCCAGAACCAAATTCAAACTCCAAGGAGGAGAAATTGACTTAATAACAGGTTTTATACGAACCAAAGCTTGTACAAAACAATGAATATCAGGAAGAATAGCAATCCTTCTGTGAAAAAGAACAGAAAGAGCAGAGATTTGTCCTTTCAAGGAACTTGCAGACAAACCTTTATCCAAACCATCCTGAAGAAACTGAAAAATTCTCGGAATTCTAAAAGAATGCCAGAAAAAAATGATGAGAAAGACACCAAGAAATTTTCAGACGTCTCCTGTCCAACAGAGACAGAGTCATGGACACTGAATCTATCCGGAAATCTAAAAAAGGTTACTCTTGTCTGAGGAATCAATAAACTTTTTGGTTAATTGATCCTCCAACCATGTTCTTGAAGAAACAACACTCATAAAAAGCTGGAAAGAATCTTTCCATTGAAAATGAGCAAAGGGAATTGAATCCAATGCTGTTAAAACTTCTATGCATATATAGCAACTGAAGGAAATAATAGAGACTAAAGGTACCGACAGACGGAACCCAATACAAATTGTCCCTTGTCTGATAGAGACAAAGATAGTGACATAAACCATCTGGAAACCTAAAAAAAAAAAGGTGACCCTTGCGTGAGGAATCAAGAGCTTTTGAAAAAAGATCCTCTAATTATGTCCTGAAGAGCAAGTGAAACACATGAGAATCCGCATCCTCAGGAAATAATCTGAATGAAAACAGGAAAATGAAGAATACGCATTTATTGTATCTAAAGAAAACAAATAATGCTATCAATGACCACAAAAAGGCAGAACAGTTTGAATAAAACTCCAAAACCCAGTTCCTAGAAAAGGAACTGGAATAAAAACCCCAGAAGATTCCAGGTCTGAGCAGCGCTTGAACCCCATGGGTACCCAGCCATGCCTCAACAGTATCCAAAATATATAGGACAGAAACACACTGAAAGAAAGTGTTAGCCTTACTGGAATAAAATCAAAGAAATTTGGACAAAATAGAACCAAATAAATTTCAAAGAAGTCTTAACCTGCCCCTTACCAGCCAAGCTGGAATACGGCACGTGCATCGCAACATTAGGGAGCTAATTTCGAACCCCAATTAAAAACATGTTACTTGGGAAAGAACTCAGGATTCGTTCCTTAATAAGAACAACCAAACTAGTATAAGCTTAAAGTTTTAGTCTTAGAACTCAATCTTGAAGCCCATAGTAACAGTTAAGAATTGAATCCAATTATAATTGATTATCTTAGAACAAAAGAAATATGGATTTTCTTTTTTTTTAAAAATCACAGAATTCTTCTAGCTAAAATAGCTAAAGACATAGATTAACCCTCATTTGCGAATATATTCAATAAAATGAAGACACAAATGAAATCATTAGCATGATAGTCCAGTTTAAAGGACCAGTCAAAACAGAGGACTTGCAAAATGCAAAACAACAAGACAAATGCAACGGCACCTAGTCTAGTAAATGTTGTCCCTTAACAATGCTAAAATAAATCATGATCTGATACTTGATCTTAAAGTAAACAGAAAAAATGAAGCAATTGCAATATCACAGGACCAAGAAAAGTACCTGAAACTAAATAATTTTCCAAAAATAAGATACAACTATATAAAGGAAAATAAATACTATTTTGCTGTAAAAAACATAATTTATGTAAGAACTTACCTGATAAATTCATTTCTTTCATATTAGCAAGAGTCCATGAGCTAGTGACGTATGGGATATACATTCCTACCAGGAGGGGCAAAGTTTCCCAAACCTCAAAATGCCTACAAATACACCCCTCACCACACCCACAAATCAGTTTAACGAATTGCCAAGAAGTGGGGTGATAAGAAAAAAGTGCGAAAGCATATAAAATAAGGAATTGGAATAATTGTGCTTTATACAAAAAAATCATAACCACCCCAAAAAAGGGCGGGCCTCATGGACTCTTGCTAATATGAAAGAAATGAATTTATCAGGTAAGTTCTTACATAAATTATGTTTTCTTTCATGTAATTAGCAAGAGTCCATGAGCTAGTGACGTATGGGATAATGACTACCCAAGATGTGGATCTTTCCACGCAAGAGTCAATAGAGAGGGAGGGATAAAATAAAGACAGCCAATTCCGCTGAAAAATAACCCACACCCAAAATAAAGTTTAATGAAAAACATAAACAGAAGATTCAAACTGAAACCGCTGCCTGAAGTACTTTTCTACCAAAAACTGCTTCAGAAGAAGAAAATACATCAAAATGGTAGAATTTAGTAAAAGTATGCAAAGAGGACCAAGTTGCTGCTTTGCAAATCTGATCAACCGAAGCTTCATTCCTAAATGCCCAGGAAGTAGAAACTGACCTAGTAGAATGAGCTGTAATCCTTTGAGGCGGAGTTTTACCCGACTCGACATAAGCATGATGAATTAAAGATTTCAACCAAGATGCCAAAGAAATGGCAGAAGCTTTCTGGCCTTTTCTAGAACCGGAAAAGATAACAAATAGACTAGAAGTCTTTCGGAAAGACTTAGTAGCTTCAACATAATATTTCAAAGCTCTAACAACATCCAAAGAATGCAACGATTTCTCCTTAGAATTCTTAGGATTAGGACATAATGAGGGAACCACAATTTCTCTACTAATGTTGTTGGAATTCACAACCTTAGGTAAAAATTCAAAAGAAGTTCGCAACACCGCCTTATCCTGATGAAAAATCAGAAAAGGAGACTCACAAGAAAGAGCAGATAATTCAGAGACTCTTCTGGCAGAAGAGATCGCCAAAAGGAACAAAACTTTCCAAGAAAGTAATTTAATGTCCAATGAATGCATGGGTTCAAAAGGAGGAGCTTGAAGAGCCCCCAGAACCAAATTCAAACTCCAAGGAGGAGAAATTGACTTAATGACAGGTTTTATACGAACCAAAGCCCATCCGGACAAGATCCGCATACCAATACCTGTGAGGCCATGCCGGAGCTACCAGCAGAACAAACGAGCATTCCTTCAGAATCTTGGAGATTACTCTTGGAACAAGAACTAGAGGTGGAAAGATATAGGCAAAATGATACTTCCAAGGAAGTGATAATGCATCCACTGCCTCCGCCTGAGGATCCCGGGATCTGGACAGATACCTGGGAAGTTTCTTGTTTAGATGAGACGCCATCAGATCTATTTCTGGAAGTTCCCACATTTGAACAATCTGAAGAAATACCTCTGGGTGAAGAGACCATTCGCCCGGATGCAACGTTTGGCGACTGAGATAATCCGCTTCCCAATTGTCTATACCTGGGATATGAACCGCAGAGATTAGACAGGAGCTGGATTCCGCCCAAACCAGAATTCGAGATACTTCTTTCATAGCCAGAGGACTGTGAGTCCCTCCTTGATGATTGATGTATGCCACAGTTGTGACATTGTCTGAATGAAAACAAATGAACGATTCTCTCTTCAGAAGAGGCCAAGACTGAAGAGCTCTGAAAATTGCACGGAGTTCCAAAATATTGATCGGTAATCTCACCTCCTGAGATTCCCAAACTCCTTGTGCCGTCAGAGATCCCCACACAGCTCCCCAACCTGTAAGACTTGCATCTGTTGAAATTACAGTCCAGGTCGGAAGAACAAAAGAAGCCCCCTGAATTAAACGATGGTGATCTGTCCACCACGTTAGAGAGTGTCGTACAATCGGTTTTAAAGATATTAATTGAGATATCTTTGTGTAATCCCTGCACCATTGATTCAGCATACAGAGCTGAAGAGGTCGCATGTGAAAACGAGCAAAGGGGATCGCGTCCGATGCAGCAGTCATAAGACCTAGAATTTCCATGCATAAGGCTACCGAAGGGAATGATTGTGACTGAAGGTTTCGACAAGCTGAAATCAATTTTAGACGTCTGTTGTCTGTCAAAGTCATGGACACTGAATCTATCTGGAAACCCAGAAAGGTTACCCTTGTCTGAGGAATCAATGAACTTTTTAGTGAATTGATCCTCCAACCATGATCTTGAAGAAACAACACAAGTCGATTCGTATGAGATTCTGCTAAATGTGAAGACTGAGCAAGTACCAAGATATCGTCCAAATAAGGAAATACCACAATACCCTGTTCTCTGATTACAGACAGAAGGGCACCGAGAACCTTTGTAAAAATTCTTGGAGCTGTAGCTAGGCCAAACGGCAGAGCCACAAACTGGTAATGCTTGTCCAAGAAAGAGAATCTCAGGAACTGATAATGATCTGGATGAATCGGAATATGCAGATATGCATCCGGTAAATCTATTGTGGACATATAATGCCCTTGCTGAACAAAAGGCAAGATAGTCCTTACAGTTACCATTTTGAACGTTGGTATCCTTACATAACGATTCAATATTTTTAGATCCAGAACTGGTCTGAAGGAATTCTCCTTCTTTGGTACAATGAAGAGATTCGAATAAAACCCCAGCCCCTGTTCCAGAACTGGAACTGGCATAATTACTCCAGCCAACTCTAGATCTGAAACACATTTCAGAAATGCTTGAGCTTTCACTGGATTTACTGGGACACGGGAAAGAAAAAATCTCTTTGCAGGAGGTCTTATCTTGAAACCAATTCTGTACCCTTCTGAAACAATGTTCTGAATCCAAAGATTGTGAACAGAATTGAACCAAATTTCTTTGAAAAAACGTAACCTGCCCCCTACCAGCTGAGCTGGAATGAGGGCCGCACCTTCATGTGGACTTAGAAGCTGGCTTTGCTTTTCTAGAAGGCTTGGATTTATTCCAGACTGGAGATGGTTTCCAAACTGAAACTGCTCCTGAGGATGAAGGATCAGGCTTTTGTTCTTTGTTGAAACGAAAGGAACGAAAACGATTATTAGCCCTGTTTTTACCCTTAGATTTTTTTATCCTGTGGTAAAAAAGTTCCTTTCCCACCAGTAACAGTTGAGATAATAGAATCCAACTGAGAACCAAATAATTTGTTACCCTGCAAAGAAATGGAAAGTAGAGTCGATTTAGAAGACATATCAGCATTCCAAGTTGTAAGCCATAAAGCTCTTCTAGCTAAAATAGCTAGAGACATAAACCTGACATCAACTCTGAAAAATGGCATCACAGATAAAATTATTAGCATGTTGAAGAAGAATAATAATATTATGAGAATCATGATCTGTTACTTGTTGCGCTAAAGTTTCCAACCAAAAAGTTGAAGCTGCAGCAACATCAGCCAATGATATAGCAGGTCTAAGAAGATTACCTGAACACAGATAAGCTTTTCTTAGAAAGGATTCAATTTTCCTATCTAAAGGATCCTTAAACGAAGTACCATCTGACGTAGGAATAGTAGTACGTTTAGCAAGGGTAGAAATAGCCCCATCAACTCTAGGGATTTTGTCCCAAAATTCTAATCTGTCAGACGGCACAGGATATAATTGCTTAAAACGTTTAGAAGGGGTAAATGAATTACCCAAATTATTCCATTCTCTGGAAATTACTTCAGAAATAGCACCAGGAACAGGAAAAACTTCTGGAATAACCACAGGAGATTTAAAGACCTTATCTAAACGTTTAGATTTAGTATCAAGAGGACCAGAATCCTCAATTTCTAAAGCAATTAGTACTTCTTTAAGTAAAGAACGAATAAATTCCATTTTAAATAAATATGAAGATTTATCAGCATCAACCTCTGAGACAGAATCCTCTGAACCAGAAGAGTCATTAGAATCAGAATGATGATGTTCATTTAAAAATTCATCTGTATAAAGAGACGTTTTAAAAGATTTTTTATGTTTACTAGAAGGAGGAATAACAGACATAGCCTTCTTGATGGATTCAGAAACAAAATCTCTTATGTTATCAGGAACACTCTGAACATTAGATGTTGATGGAACTGCAACAGGTAATGGTACATTACTAAAGGAAATATTATCTGCATTAACAAGTTTGTCATGACAATTAATACAAACAACAGCTGGAGGAACAGCTACCAAAAGTTTACAGCAGATACACTTAGCTTTGGTAGTTCCAGCACCAGACAGCGATTTTCCTGAAGTATCTTCTGACTCAGATGCAACGTGAGACATCTTGCAATATGTAAGAGAAAAAACAACATATAAAGCAAAATTGATCAAATTCCTTAAATGACAGTTTCAGGAATGGGAAAAAATGCCAAGGAACAAGCTTCTAGCAACCAGAAGCAAAGAAAAATGAGACTTAAATAATGTGGAGACAAAAGCGACGCCCATATTCTTTTAGCGCCAAATAAGACGCCCACATTATTTGGCGCCTAAATGCTTTTGGCACCAAAAATGACGCCACGTCCGGAACGCCGACATTTTTGGCGCAAAAGAACGTCAAAAATGACGCAACTTCCGGCGACACGTATGACGCCGGAAACAGAAAAGATTTTTTGCGCCAAAAAAGTCAGCGCCAAGAATGACGCAATAAAATTAAGCATTTTCAGCCCCCGCGAGCCTAACAGCCCACAGGGAAAAAAAGTCAAATTTTTAAGGTAAGAAAAATGATTGATTCAAATGCATTATCCCAAATATGAAACTGACTGTCTGAAAATAAGGAATGTTGAACATCCTGAGTCAAGGCAAATAAATGTTTGAATACATATATTTAGAACTTTATTAAAAAAGTGCCCAACCATAGCTTAGAGTGTCACAGAAAATAAGACTTACTTACCCCAGGACACTCATCTACATGTTTGTAGAAAGCCAAACCAGTACTGAAACGAAAATCAGCAGAGGAAATGGTATATATATAAGAGTATATCGTCGATCTGAAAAGGGAGGTAAGAGATGAAGCTCTACGACCGATAACAGAGAACCTATGAAATAGACCCCGTAGAAGGAGATCACTGCATTCAAATAGGCAATACTCTCCTCACATCCCTCTGACATTCACTGCACGCTGAGAGGAAAACCGGGCTCCAACCTGCTGCGGAGCGCATATCAACGTAGAATCTAGCACAAACTTACTTCACCACCTCCATAGGAGGCAAAGTTTGTAAAACTGATTTGTGGGTGTGGTGAGGGGTGTATTTGTAGGCATTTTGAGGTTTGGGAAACTTTGCCCCTCCTGGTAGGAATGTATATCCCATACGTCACTAGCTCATGGACTCTTGCTAATTACATGAAAGAAACAATAGCATAATTAGTAGGAGTAGAGATAGCTCCAATAAATTGGAGAACCCTCCAAATTGAATTTAACTGCTGACAAAGAATATAAAAAATAAAAGAAAATTCTCAGCCTATTCCATTCCCTAGTATGGGGAATTGGAAAGAAAACCTCTGAAATCACAGAAGAAATAAAAAGGCAGAAATAGTGTCAGCTAGTCTTAAAGAACTAGTTACCTTAATATCCAAAATAATCAACACCTCTTCAACAAAGAACAAATGTACTTTAATAATAAAGAAATTATATAAAAAAGTAGATTTGTTAGTGTCAATATCTGATGAAGAGAATTTCTGAAAGAGAAAAAAACATCATCAGAGAAGGATCAATCAGTATGTTGTTGGTCATTTGAAACTTCAATAATTAAAAAAGAAGTGAAAAAGACCTAAAAATCGTATTAGAAGGCACGAAGTCAGACATAGCCTTAAACAGAAAAAATATTTCTTATAAATCTTCTAAACATTTCTTGCACTTAAGAATGGAAATGTATAAAGCATAAATACTAATGGAATCTGCATGTAAAAGTATATCATAATAACTTATTACAAACCATAGCTAAAGATAAACATTTATAACATTTAAGATAAATGAACTTAGCTTTGGTAGAACTGAAACTCAGTTAAGCATTTTTCCAGAAGTGGCTTCTGACTCAGGGACAAACGGAGACATCTTGCAATATGTAATAGAAAAAACAACATATAAAACAAAATTGATCAAATTCCTTAAATGACAGTTTCAGGAATGGGAAAAAATGCCAGTGAACAAGCTTCTAGCAAACAGAAGCAATAAATAATGAGACTTAAATAATGTGGAGACAATAGTGACGCCCATATTTTTTAGCGCCAAAAAAGACGCCCACATTATTTGGCGCCTAAATGTTTTTGGCGCCAAAAATGACGCCACATCCGGAATGCCGACACTTTTGGCGCAAAAAAAAGTAAAAAAAATGACGCAACTTCCGGCGACACGTATGACGCCGAAAACAGAAAAAAATGTTTGCGCCAAAAAAGTCCGCGCCAAGAATGACGCAATAAAATGAAGCATTTTCAGCCCCCGCGAGCCTAATAGCCCACAGGGAAAAAGTCAAATTTTAAGGTAAGAAAAAAATTGATTAATTCATATGCATTATCCCAAATATGAAACTGACTGTCTGAAATAAGGAATGTTGAACATCCTGAGTCAAGGCAAATAAATGTTTGAACACATATATTTAGAACTTTATATAAAAGTGCCCAACCATAGCTTAGAGTGTCACAGAAAATAAGACTTACTTACCCCAGGACACTCATCTACATGTAGTAGAAAGCCAAACCAGTACTGAAACGAGAATCAGTAGAGGTAATGGTATATATAAGAGTATATCGTCGATCTGAAAAGGGAGGTAAGAGATGAATCTCTACGACCGATAACAGAGAACCTATGAAATAGACCCCGTAGAAGGAGATCATTGAATTAAAATAGGCAATACTCTCCTCACATCCCTCTGACATTCACTGCACGCTGAGAGGAAAACCGGGCTCCAACCTGCTGCGGAGCGCATATCAACGTAGAATCTAGCACAAACTTACTTCACCACCTCCATAGGAGGCAAAGTTTGTAAAAACTGATTTGTGGGTGTGGTGAGGGGTGTATTTATAGGCATTTTGAGGTTTGGGAAACTTTGCCCCTCCTGGTAGGAATGTATATCCCATACGTCACTAGCTCATGGACTCTTGCTAATTACATGAAAGAAAAGTTTAAATGTAAAAAACGTTACTGTCACTTTAAATTCAAAAGTGTAACTTTTTTACTGCGTGTGAGAAAAAACGTCTTAAATCACTCATAGACAAATAATAATGACACCCCTACACCTCAGCAGCTCTGCTGAGGTGCCTACCTGACTGCAAGACCGGAGCATCTCTCTCCCTCCTGGAAAGCAATCCGGATTCAATAGGGGAACAGTTCAGCAACCCTTGGCACCTAAAAACGCCTGCACTTGACAGAAAACATGCGTATCTAGGCAGGGGAAACGACCCGGTCTGTCTCCTGAATTTACACTGCCCACAGGAAGAGATGCAGAGAAAAGGCGCGCAATACAAATGATCCGCCCATCGTGGGCTTGGCCAAAAGCAACACTCACACGGACATTATTTCTTAATAAAATAAACACCATAACAAAAAAAAACACGTAAAAGCTCATCTCCCAGCCCCAGTGCTTGTAACACGTTGTCCTTTACTCTCAGACTCTGAGAGCTTTCTTGTCCCTTAATAAAGTGCCTAACATTGTAAGCCCTTTATGCAATAAATAGAAATAAAGAAAAGTAAAGTGCTCCTTTTCCTCTAAGTGTCCCAGGAAAAATAATAAAGCACTTACCTCAAATGTCTGCCTGACAGCAAAGGCAGTTCACGAGGTTTGAGGGGTCCTATCCCCCACATGGACCTGTGAAGAAAATGAAATTCCTGACTAAATATTCCTCAGGTTTTCAGGATTAGGGCAGCAATAATATATGGGAGGCGCAGTGAGAATTATGTCCCACAAGTTCCCATTGCTTTAAAGCCACTAAAGCTCTACTGAAGAGACTGATATGGACTACGGCTACACCCCAGTACAAAGCAGCACAATCTTGCACTACTTTAAAAATAATAAACTCTTGATTGAAGAATCTAATCTAACACCTCACTTTACCATTTCCTATCACTAACGTAGGCAAAGAGAATGACTGGAGTGGGAGGGAAGGGAGGAGCTATTTAACAGCTCTGCTATGGTACTCTTTGCCGCCTCCTGCTGACCACGAGGTGAATATCCCATTAGTAATTAAGATGATCCATGGACTCATTGTGTCTTAAAAAAAGAACGTTTTTTTTTAAGTGTGGTGTTAAGTGGTAGTTTTTCCACATACAGTAAGAAAAGCTATTAAATACAGTGCACCCTTAACTGAAGTAGTACTCCTTTGATCTATCGTTTGACCTGTAGGGAGTGCAGATACAATAGTAAGTAAAACAAAAAAATTGTTAAACGGACAGTTTAGTCAAAATTAAAAACTTTTAAGTTTCGGATATAGGACATGCAATTTTAAACAACTTTAATTTTACTTTTATCATCACATTTGCTTTGTTCTCTTAGTATTTCTTTGTTTAAAGCTAAACCTAGGTAGGCTCATATGCTAATTTCTAAACCCTTAAACGCCACCTCTTAACATTTTGACAGTTTTTCACAGTTAGACAGCGCTAGTTCATGTGTCCATATTGATAACATTGTATTCACTCCCATGGAGTTATTTATGAGTCAGAAATGACGGGCTAAAATGCAAGTCTGTAAAAAGAGGTGAAATTAGGGGGCAGTCTGCAGAGGCTAGATACAACGTAATCACAGAGGGAAAATGTATATTAAAGGACCAGTAAATACAGTAGATTTGCATAATCAACAAATGCATGATATCAAGACAATGCAACAGCACTTAGTCAACTTGAAATGAGATGTAGATCTTTTTCTAACAAAATTCTAAATTATGTCTAATTCCACTCCCACTGCATCATGTGACAACTATCAGCCAATCACAAATGCATATATGTATATTCTGTGAATTCTTGCACATGCTCAGTAGGAGCTGGTGCTCAAAAATGGTGAAAATAAAAAGATTGTGCACATTTTGTTAATGGAAATAAATTGGAAAGTTGTTAAAAATTGCATGGTCTATCTGAATCATGAAAGTTTATTTTTACTTGAGTGTCCCTTTCATATAACCATGCTGGTTATGCAAAACAGTGGAATCTTTACTATAATTACGTTTGTAATGCGTCCATCAGTGTAGTCAGTTGTGCAGCTAAAAGAATCCACCTGGATGCAGCGTAGGCAAACACGAAGTCTTAAAAAAAAAACCCCCAAAAATGCAACCGCAGGAAATAACGAAAAAATACGTAACCGTCTACAAGAAATAAATACGTAACCGCCTGCACAAAGTATTAACAAACACCGAAAACCGCCAACCCCCACATCACAAAATAATAAAGTAATTAACCCCTAATCCGCAAATAACATAATTCAAATATTAACCCCTTAACCGCAAACCCCCCACATCGCAATAAACCTAATGAACCTATTAACCCCTAAACCGCCAACCCCCACATCGCAATAAACCTAATTAACCCCTAAACTGCTAAACCCCCACATCGCAATAAACCTAATTAACCTATTAACTCCTAAACCGCCAAACCCCTTAAATTAACCTCAATACTAAGTTACACTTAAATAAAACCTAACATTAAATTACAAAAAAATAATCTAAAATTACAGAAAAAAATGAACAAAATTATCAAAAAAAAAAAAAAAAAATTAAACCTAATCCCTATGAAAATAAAAAAGCCCCTAAAATAAAAACACCCCTAAACTAAACTACCAATAGCCCTTAAAAGGGCCTTTTGTAGGGAATTGTCCTAAGTTAAACAGCTCTTTTACATTTAAAAAATACTAAATACCTCCTAACAGTAAAACCCCCCACCCACCAAACCACACAATAAAAAAACTAACACTAAAAAAACTAAACTACCCATTGCTCCTAAAGGGGCATTTGTATGGGCATTCAGCTCTTTTCCAGCCCATTAAATCCCTAATATTAAAAAAAAAAGCTGAAGACTAAGCCCCAAATAGGTACTCACCGTTCCTGAAGCACGGCGGAGAAGGTCTTTTTCCAGGCGGCTCCATCATCTTCTATCTACATCCGGAGCGGAGGTACAGGGAGCTGGCTTCCCCGATGCGTGGATCCTCAGCAGCGGTCCTCGGGGGTGGCGGTCCTCAGCGGCGTGGAGGCTCCTCTTAATGCGATCATCCGTTGCACACTGAAGATTGAATGCAATGAATGAAGAAGACCTTCTCCATCGGACTTCAGGAACGGTGAGTACCTATTTAGGGCTTAGTCTTTGGCTTTTTTGTTTATTTTTTGAGGTGGTTTTTTTTTTTTTTTTTTTTTAGATTAGGGTCTTTTGGGCAATGGGTAGTTTAGCTTTTTTTAGTGTTAGTTTTTTTATTTTGGGTAGTTTGGTGGGTGGGGGGCTTTACTGTTAGGGGGTAATTGGCAATTTGTTTAGGTAAAAGAGCTGTTTATGCCCTACAAAAGCCCTTTTAAGGGCTATTGGTTGTTTAGTATTAGATTGGGGGGGATTTTTTTATAGGGGTATTAGTTTAGGTTTACATTTTTTTTGTAATTTTACATTTTTTATTTTGTGTAATTTTAGGTTTGGGGTTTGTAGTTTTTTTTTTTTTAAATAGACCGCCCTCTGGGCAGGCTTATCGCCTAGTGGGTAATAAAGGGATTATCTTTTTAAACAATACAAATTCTGGAGTAGACTGTCCCTTTAAACACAAACATGTTAGTAATATTAAAAAACCCATTTGTATTTACACCTGTTGCCAGACATTTTAAAAATTATCATAGCACTAACTCTAGTTTGTTAGAGATACAAGCTATTGATTTTAAACCAGTTTTACAAAAAGGTGGTGATAGATATAATATTTGGAATCATAAGGAAGTTCAATAGAATTTTTTAAAACTAATTAAATAATTAATTATGTCTATATAGTTTCTTTGTACTAATGCGTTTCCATCATTACATGTAGTTAATGAAAGGGTTACTATTTTAATGAATGCAACTGAGGCTCATTTTGCATTACATAAATAATGTGGTATACAAGACTCCTTTAGCAGTAAACAAGCGTGGTATCTCATAAGAAACACTTGTGTTGTCATTTTTTTTTGCCCTCTGTGAATGTATCTTATACAGCTTTGCCTGTTTTTGTAATTTTTAATAAAATCTCTTATTTTTTTTATTATGAGAGCTTCGCCTATTTTTTTGAAGTTTGAGTGTGGAGTGCGGACAGTGCCATCCTTATGCAGGGTCCTGGGCAAGAGAAATTTGTTGGACCCTTTAGCCCAGTGCCCATACTGCCCTTCCCCCCTTTATGACCCAACCCTGTCTCGACATTCAGTGTTACCTATACAAAATAATAAAACTACATTTCTTTTGTAAAATAGTCCACAGTCCTCCATAACATATGGGATATATTTTCTGCCACTAGGAGGAGGTCAATAACCTATACAAGAGCTTAAAATAAGGCTGCAACTTAACAAAATGTGAAAAAAAGGTATCTGAAAAAACACAATTTATGCTTACCTGATAAATTTATTTCTCTAGTGGTGTATCCAGTCCACGGATCATCCATTACTTATGGGATATTCTCACTCCCAACAGGAAGTTGCAAGAGGACCCACAGCAAAGCTGTTATATAGCTCCTCCCCTCACTACCATATCCAGTCATTCGACCAAAAACAAGCAGAGAAAGGAGAAACCATAGGGTGCAGTGGTGACTGTAGTCTAAATTTAAAAATAACCTGCCTTAAAATGACAGGGCGGGCCGTGGACTGGATAAACCACTAGAGAAATAAATTTATCAGGTAAGCATAAATTGTGTTTTCTCTAGTAAGGTGTATCCAGTCCACGGATCATCCATTACTTATGGGATACCAATACCAAAGCTAAAGTACACGGATGAAGGGAGGGACAAGGCAGGTACTTAAACGGAAGGTACCACTGCCTGTAAAACCTTTCTCCCAAAAATAGCCTCCGAAGAAGCAAAAGTATCAAATTTGTAGAATTTTGAAAAAGTATGAAGCGAAGACCAAGTCGCCGCCTTGCAAATCTGTTCAACAGAAGCCTCATTTTTAAAGGCCCAAGTGGAAGCCACAGCTCTAGTAGAATGAGCTGTAATCCTTTCAGGAGGCTGCTGTCCAGCAGTCTCATAGGCTAAGCGTATTATGCTTCTTAGCCAAAAAGAAAGAGAGGTTGCCGAAGCCTTTTGACCTCTCCTCTGACCAGAGTAAACAACAAACAAAGTAGATGTTTGTCGAAAATCCTTAGTAGCTTGTAAGTAAAAC
This sequence comes from Bombina bombina, assembly GCF_027579735.1. NCBI lineage: Eukaryota > Metazoa > Chordata > Amphibia > Anura > Bombinatoridae > Bombina > Bombina bombina. The sequence goes on along the minus strand of NC_069501.1, from coordinate 370,755,300 downwards.
TTTAAAGCACGAACCACGTCCAAATTGTGTAATAGGCGTTCCTTCTTTGAAGAAGGATTAGGACACAAGGATGGAACAACAATCTCTTGATTGATATTCTTGTTAGATACCACCTTAGGTAAAAACCCAGGTTTGGTACGCAGGACTACCTTATCAGAATGAAAAATCAGATAACGAGAATCACATTGTAAGGCAGATAACTCGGAGACTCTACGAGCCGAGGAAATAGCTACCAAAAAAAGTACTTTCCAAGATAAAAGTTTTATATCTATGGAATGAAGAGGTTCAAACAGAACTCCTTGAAGAACCTTAAGAACCAAGTTTAAGCTCCATGGTGGAGCAACAGGTTTAAACACAGGCTTGATTCTGACTAAAGCCTGACAAAATGCCTGAACGTCTGGAACATCTGCCAGACGCTTGTGTAAAAGAATAGACAGAGCAGAAATCTGTCCCTTTAAGGAACTAGCTGACAAACCTTTTTCCAAGCCTTCTTGGATAAAAGATAATATCCTAGGAATCCTGACCTTACTCCATGAGTAACCCTTGGATTCACACCAATAAAGATATTTACGCCATATTTTATGGTAAATTTTCCTGGTGACAGGCTTTCTTGCCTGTATTAAGGTATCAATGACTGACTCGGAGAAGCCACGCTTTGATAGAATCAAGCGTTCAATCTCCATGCAGTCAGACTCAGAGAAATTAGGTTTGGATGGTGGAAAGGACCCTGAAGTAGAAGGTCCTGTCTCAGAGGCAGAGTCCATGGTGGAAAGGATGACATGTCCACTAGCTCTGCATACCAGGTCCTGCGTGGCCACGCAGGTGCTATTAAAATCACCGATGCTCTCTCCTGCCTGATCTTGGCAATCAGTCGAGGGAGCAGAGGAAACGGTGGAAACACATAAGCCAGGTTGAAAGACCAGGGCGCTGCCAGAGCATCTATCAGCGTCGCCCTGGGGTCCCTGGACCTGGATCCGTAACAAGGAAGCTTGGCATTCTGTCGAGACGCCATGAGATCCAGTTCTGGTATGCCTCAGCGATGAATCACTTGTGCAAACACCTCCGGATGGAGTTTCCACTCCCCCGGATGAAAAGTCTGTCGACTTAGAAAATCCGCCTCCCAGTTCTCCACACCTGGGATATGGATAGCTGATAGGTGGCAGGAGTGAACCTCCGCCCGGCGAATTATCTTTGAGACTTCTAACATTGCTTGGGAACTTCTTGTTCCCCCTTGATGGTTGATGTAAGCCACAGTCGTGATGTTGTCCGACTGAAATCTGATGTACCTCAGAGACGCTAACTGAGGCCAAGCCTGAAGAGCATTGAATATCGCTCTTAGCTCCAGAATATTTATTGGAAGGAGAGACTCCTCCTGAGTCCACGATCCCTGAGCCTTCAGGGAGTTCCAGACTGCACCCCAACCTAGAAGGCTGGCATTTGTTGTTACAATTGTCCAATCTGGCCTGCGAAAGGTCATACCTTTGGACAGATGGACCGAGATAGCCACCAGAGCAGAGAATCCCTGGTCTCTTGGTCCAGATTCAGTTGAGGGGACAAATCTGTGTAATCCCCATCCCACTGACTGAGCATGCATAGTTGCAGCGGTCTGAGATGTAAGCGCGCAAACGGCACTCTGTCCATTGCCGCTACCATTAAGCCGATTACTTCCATACACTGAGCCACCGAAGGTCGCGGAATGGAATGAAGAACCCGGCAGGAATTTAGAAGCTTTGATAACCTGGACTCCGTCAGGTAAATTTTCATTTCTACAGAATCTATCAGAGTCCCTAGAAAGGAAACTCTTGTGAGTGGGGATAGAGAACACTTTTCCTCGTTCACTTTCCACCCATGCGACCTCAGAAATGCCAGTACTACGTATGAGACTTGGCAATTTGGAAGTTTGACGCCTGTATCAGGATGTCGTCTAAATAAGGGGCTACTGTTATGCCCCGCGGCCTGAGGACCGCCAGAAGGGACCCTAGAACCTTCATGAAGATTCTTGGGGCTGTAGCTAACCCAAAGGGAAGAGCTACAAACTGGTAATGCCTGTCTAGAAAGGCAAACCTGAGAAACCGATGATGATCTTTGTGTATCGGAATGTGAAGGTAAGCATCCTTTAGATCCACTGTAGTCATATATTGACCCTCCTGGATCATCGGTAGGATGGTACGAATAGTTTCCATCTTGAATGATGGAACGCTGAGGAATTTGTTTAAGATCTTTAGATCCAAAATTGGTCTGAATGTTCCCTCTTTCTTGGGAACCACAAACAGATTTGAGTAAAAACCCTGTCCTTGTTCCTCTTTTGGAACTGGATGGATCACTCCCATAGCTAGGAGGTCTCGTACACAGTGTAAGAATGCCTCTCTCTTTATCTGGTTTGCAGATAACTGTGAAAGGTGAAATCTCCCTATGGAAGATACCCCTGGGATATAATTTCCAACACCCAGGGATCCTGAACATCTCTTGCCCACGCCTGGGCGAAGAGTGAAAGTCTGCCCCCCACTAGATCCGTTACCGGATTGGGGGGCCGTTCCTTCATGCTGTCTTAGAGGCAGCAGCAGGTTTTTTAGCCTGCTTACCTTTGTTCCAGGTCTGGTTTGGCCTCCAGACCGCCTTGGATTGAGCAACAGTTCCCTCTTGTCTTGCATTAGAGGAGGTTGATGCCGCACTTGCCTTGGAGTTTCGAAAGGCACGAAAATTAGACTATTTGGCCCTGGATTTGGACCTGTCCTGAGGTAGGGCATGACCTTTACCTCCAGTGATATCAGCAATAATCTCCTTCAAACCAGGCCCGAATAAGGTGTGCCCCTTAAAGGGAATGTTAAGCAGCTTAGACTTTGAAGTCACGTCAGCTGACCATGATTTAAGCCATAGCGCTCTGCGCGCTTCTATAGCAAAACCAGAATTCTTAGCCGTTAGTTTAGTTAAATGAACAATGGCATCAGAAACAAAAGAATTGGCTAGCTTAAGTGCCCTAAGTTTGCCAAGTATGTCATCCAATGGAGTCGCTACCTGTAAGGCCTCTTCCAGAGACTCAAACCAGAACACCGCAGCAGCAGTGACAGGGGCAATGCATGCAAGGGGCTGAAGGATAAAACCTTGTTGACAAAATATTTTCTTAAGGTAACCTTCTAATTTTTTATCCATTGGATCTGAAAAAACATAATTTATGCTTACCTGATAAATTTATTTCTCTTGTAGTGTAGTCAGTCCACGGGTCATCCATTACTTATGGAATATATCTCTTCCTAACAGGAAGCTGCAAGAGGATCACCCAGCAGAGCTTGCTACATAGCTCCTCCCCTCACATGTCATATTCAGTCATTCAACCAAAGCAGACGAGAAAGGAGAAACCATAGGGTGCAGTGGTGACTGGAGTTTAATTAAAATTTAGGTCTGCCTTAAAGACAGGGCGGGCCGTGGACTGACTACACTACAAGATAAATAAATTTATCAGGTAAGCATAAATTATGTTTTCTCTTGTTAAGTGTAGTCAGTCCACGGGTCATCCATTACTTATGGAATACCAATACCAAAGCTAAAGTACACGGATGAAGGGAGGGACAAGGCAGGAACATTAAACAGAAGGAACCACTGCCTGAAGTACCTTTCTCCCAAAAATAGCCTCCGAAGAAGCAAAAGTGTCAAATTTGTAAAATTTTGAAAAGGTGTGAAGCGAAGACCAAGTCGCAGCCTTGCAAATCTGTTCAACAGAGGCCTCATTTTTAAAGGCCCAGGTGGAAGCCACAGCTCTAGTAGAATGAGCTGTAATCCTTTCAGGAGGCTGCTGTCCAGCAGTCTCATAGGCTAAACGTATTATGCTACGAAGCCAAAAAGAGAGAGAGGTAGCCGAAGCCTTTTGACCTCTTCTCTGTCCAGAGTAAACGACAAACAGGGAAGAAGTTTGACGAAAATCTTTAGTTGCCTGCAAATAGAACTTCAGGGCACGGACTACGTCCAAATTATGCAAAAGTCGTTCCTTCTTTGAAGAAGGGTTAGGACACAGTGATGGAACAACAATCTCTTGATTGATATTCCTGTTAGTAACTACCTTAGGTAAGAACCCAGGTTTAGTACGCAGAACTACCTTGTCTGAATGAAAAATCAGATAAGGAGAATCACAATGTAAGGCAGATAACTCAGAGACTCTTCGAGCCGAGGAAATAGCCATCAAAAACAAAACCTTCCAGGATAACAGCTTGATATCAATGGAATGAAGGGGTTCAAATGGAACGCCTTGAAGAACATTAAGAACTAAGTTTAAGCTCCACGGCGGAGCAACAGTCTTAAACACAGGCTTAATCCTAGTTAAAGCCTGACAAAAAACCTGAACGTCTGGAACTTCAGCCAGACGTTTGTGTAGAAGAATAGACAGAGCAGAAATCTGTCCCTTTAACGAACTAGCAGATAAGCCCTTTTCTAAACCCTCTTGTAGAAAGGACAATATCCTAGGAATCCTAACCTAACTCCATGAGTAACTCTTGGATTCGCACCAATATAAATATTTACGCCATATCTTATGGTAAATTTTTCTGGTAACAGGCTTCCTAGCCTGTATTAAGGTATCAATAACCGACTCCGAGAAGCCACGCTTTGATAGAATCAAGCGTTCAATCTCCATGCAGTCAGCCTCAGAGAAATTAGATTTGGATGTTTGAAAGGACCCTGAATTAGAAGGTCCTGTCTCAGAGGTAGAGACCACGGTGGACAGGACGACATGTCCACTAGGTCTGCATACCAGGTCCTGCATGGCCACGCAGGCGCTATCAGAATCACCGAAGCTCTCTCCTGTTTGATCTTGGCAATCAAACGAGGAAGCATCGGGAATGGTGGAAACACATAAGCCATGTTGAAGACCCAAGGGGCTGTCAGAGCATCTATCAGCACCGCTCTCGGGTCCCTGGACCTGGATCCGTAACAAGGAAGCTTGGCGTTCTGGCGAGACGCCATGAGATCCAGATCTGGTTTGCCCCAACGAAGAATCAAAGCAAAGACCTCCGGATGAAGTTCCCACTCCCCCGGATGAAAAGTCTGGCGACTTAGAAAATCCGCCTCCCAGTTCTCTACGCCTGGGATGTAAATCGCTGACAGGTGACAAGAGTGAGACTCTGCCCAGCGAATTATCTTTGAGACTTCCAACATCGCTAGGGAACTTCTGGTTCCCCCTTGATGGTTGATGTAAGCCACAGTCGTGATGTTGTCCGACTGAAATCTGATGAACCTCAGAGTTGCTAACTGAGGCCAAGCTAGGAGAGCATTGAATATTGCTCTTAATTCTAGAATATTTATTGGGAGGAGTTTCTCCTCCTGAGTCCATAATCCCTGAGCTTTCAGGGAGTTCCAGACTGCGCCCCAGCCTAGAAGGCTGGCGTCTGTTGTTACAATCGTCCAATCTGGCCAGCGAAAGGTCATCCCCTTGGACAGATGTGGCCGAGAGAGCCACCATAGAAGAGAATCTCTGGTCTCTTGATCCAGACTTAGTAGGGGGGACAAATCTGAGTAATCCCCGTTCCACTGACTTAGCATGCACAATTGCAGCGGTCTGAGATGCAGGCGCGCAAATGGTACTATGTCCATTGCCGCTACCATTAAGCCGATTACTTCCATGCACTGAGCTACTGACGGGTGTGGAATGGAATGAAGGACACGGCAAGCATTTAGAAGTTTTGATAACCTGGCCTCTGTCAGGTAAATTTTCATCTCTACAGAATCTATACGAGTCCCTATAGAAAGGGAACTCTTGTAAGTGGTAATAGAGAACTCTTTTCCACGTTCACCTTCCACCCATGCGACCTCAGAAATGCCAGAACTATCTCTGTATGAGACTTGGCAGTTTGAAAACTTGACGCTTGTATCAGAATGTCGTCTAGGTACGGAGTCACCGCTATGCCTTGCGGTCTTAGTACCGCCAGAAGTGAGCCCAGAACTTTTGTAAAGATTCTTGGAGCCGTAGCTAATCCGAAGGGAAGAGCTACAAACTGGTAATGCCTGTCTAGGAAAGCAAATCTTAGGTACCGATAATGATCCTTGTGAATCGGTATGTGAAGGTAGGCATCCTTTAAATCCACTGTGGTCATGTACTGACCCTCTTGGATCATGGGAAGGATGGTTCGAATAGTTTCCATTTTGAATGATGGAACTCTTAGAAATTTGTTTAGGATTTTTAAGTCCAAGATTGGTCTGAAGGTTCCCTCTTTCTTGGGAACCACAAATAGATTTGAATAGAATCCCTGCCCGTGTTCCGTCCGCGGAACTGGGTGGATCACCCCCATTAGTAAAAGGTCTTGTACACAGCGTAGAAACGCCTCTTTCTTTATTTGGTTTGCTGATAACCTTGAAAGATGAAATCTCCCTCGTGGAGGAGAAGTTTTGAAGTCCAGGAGATATCCCTGAGATATGATCTCCAACGCCCAGGGATCCTGGACATCTCTTGCCCAAGCCTGGGCGAAGAGAGAAAGTCTGCCCCCCACTAGATCCGTTTCCGGATAGGGGGCCCTCTCTTCATGCTGTCTTGGGGGCAGCAGCAGGTTTCTTGGCCTGCTTGCCCTTGTTCCAGGACTGGTTAACTTTCCAGCCCTGCCTGTAACGAGCAACAGCTCCTTCCTGTTTTGGAGCGGAGGAAGTTGATGCTGCTCCAGCCTTGAAGTTACGAAAGGCACGAAAATTAGACTGTTTGGCCTTTGATTTGGCCCTGTCCTGAGGTAGAGCATGGCCCTTACCTCCCGTAATGTCAGCTATAATTTCTTTCAAGCCGGGCCCGAATAAGGTCTGCCCTTTGAAAGGAATATTAAGCAATTTAGATTTAGAAGTCACGTCAGCTGACCAGGATTTAAGCCATAGCGCTCTGCGCGCTTGGATGGCGAATCCGGAGTTCTTAGCCGTAAGTTTGGTTAAATGTACGACGGCATCAGAAACAAATGCGTTAGCTAGCTTAAGTGCTTTAAGCTTGTTCATAATTTCATCCAATGGAGCTGTGCGAATGGCCTCTTCCAGAGACTCAAACCAGAATGCCGCCGCAGCAGTGACAGGCGCAATGCATGCAAGGGGCTGTAAGATAAAACCTTGTTGAACAAACATTTTCTTAAGGTAACCCTCTAATTTCTTATCCATTGGATCTGAAAAGGCACAACTATCCTCCACCGGGATAGTGGTACGCTTAGCTAAAGTAGAAACTGCTCCCTCCACCTTAGGGACCGTCTGCCATAAGTCTCGTGTGGTGGCGTCTATAGGAAACATTTTCCTAAATATGGGAGGAGGGGAAAAGGGCACACCAGGTCTATCCCACTCCTTGCTAATAATCTCTGTAAGCCTTTTAGGTATAGGAAACACGTCAGTACACACCGGTACCGCATAGTATCTATCCAACCTACATAATTTTTCTGGAATTGCAACCGTGTTACAATCATTCAGAGCCGCTAATACCTCCCCTAGCAATATGCGGAGGTTCTCAAGCTTAAATTTAAAATTAGAAATCTCTGAATCCAGTCTCCCTGGATCAGATCCGTCACCCACAGAATGAAGCTCTCCGTCTTCATGTTCTGCAAATTGTGACGCAGTATCGGACATGGCTCTCACATCATCAGCGCGCTCTGTCCTTAACCCAGAGCTATCGCGCTTGCCTCTTAATTCTGGCAATTTAGATAATACTTCTGTCATAACAGTAGCCATGTCTTGCAAAGTGATTTGTAAGGGCCTCCCTGATGTACTTGGCGCCACAAAATCACGCACCTCCTGAGTGGGAGGCGAAGGTACTGACACGTGAGGAGAGTTAGTCGGCATAACTTCCCCCTCGTTGTCTGGTGATAATTTCTTTACATGTAAAGATTGACTTTTATTTAAAGTAGCATCAATGCAATTAGTACATAAATTTCTATTGGGCTCCACATTGGCCTTTAAACATAGTGAACAAAGAGATTCATCTGTGTCAGACATGTTTAAACAGACTAGCAATGAGACTAGCAAGCTTGGAAATACTTTTCTAAATAAATTTACAAGCAATATAAAAAACCCTACTGTGCCTTTAAGAAGCACAAAAAGCTGTCACAGTTGAAATAACAATGAACCAAAATAGTTATAGCAACCAATTTTTCACAGTAAATGTATTAAGTTAGCAAAGGATTGCACCCACCAGCAAATGGATGATTAACCCCTTAATACCCAAAAACGGATTAACAATTTAATAATTAACGTTTTTCTCACAGTCAAAACACACTGTCACAGGTCTGCTGTGACTGATTACCTCCCTCAAAATGAATTTTGAAGACCCCTGAGCTCTCTAGGGATGATCTGGATCATGGAGGATGAAGTAGACAGATTGTGACTGAATTTTTACTGCGGAAAAAAGCGCTAAAATAGGCCCCTCCCACTCATATTACAACAGTGGGGAAGCTCAGAAAACTGTTTCTATGCAGAAAACAAAGATGGCCATGTGGTAAAAATCATGCCCCAATAAGTTTTATCACCAAGTACCTCACAAAAAACGATTAACATGCCAGTAAACGTTTTAAACATACATTTGAAAAGTTATGAATTGTTATTAATAACCCTGCTACCAGTCGCTTTTACTGCAGTTAAGGCTCATACATTATTTCAGTATTAACAGTATTTTCAGAGTCAATTCCATTCCTTAGAAAAATACATTCAGTGTACACACACTCATCAGCCTAATACCAGTCGCTATCACTGCATTTAAGGCTGAACTTACTTTACATTGGTATCAGCAGTATTTTCTCAGTCAATTCCATTCCTCAGAAAAATAATTACTGCACATACCTCATTTGCAGGGGGGCCCTGCATGCTATTCCCCTTCTCTGAAGTTACCTCACTCCTCAGATGAGAACAGCCAGTGGATCTTAGTTACGTCTGCTAAGATCATAGAAAACGCAGGCAGATTCTTCTTCTAATGCTGCCTGAGAATAAACAGCACACTCCGGTGCCATTTAAAATAACAAACTTTTGATTGTAGAAATAAACTAAGTTAAAAAACACCACAGACCTCTCACAGCGACCTATCTAGTTAGGCTGCAAGAGAATGACTGAATATGACATGTGAGGGGAGGAGCTATGTAGCAAGCTCTGCTGGGTGATCCTCTTGCAGCTTCCTGTTAGGAAGAGATATATTCCATAAGTAATGGATGACCCGTGGACTGACTACACTTAACAAGAGAAAGCACAACTGTCCTCGACAGGGATAGTAGTACGCTTTGCTAGAGTAGAAACTGCTCCCTCCACCTTAGGGACTGTCTGCCATAAGTCCCGTGTGGTGGCGTCTATTGGAAACATTTTTCTAAAAATAGGAGGGGGGGGGAGAACGGCACACCTGGTCTATCCCATTCCTTAGTAATAATTTCTGTAAACCTTTTAGGTATTGGAAAAACATCAGTGCACACCGGCACTGCATAGTATTTATCCAGTCTACACAATTTCTCTGGCACTGCAATTGTGTCACAGTCATTCAGAGGAGCTAAAACCTCTTTAAGTAATACGCGGAGGTTCAAGCTTAAAGCTTAAATTTAAATGTAGAAATATCAGAATCAGGGATTCTCCCTGAATCAGAAGCATCACCCACAGACTGAAGTTCTCCTTCCTCAGCTTCAGCATATTGTGAGGCAGTATCAGACATGGTTCTTAAAGCGTCAGTATGCTCTGCATTTCGTCTAACCCCAGAGCTATCTCGCTTACCTCTAAGTTCAGGTAGTCTGGCTAATACCGCTGACAGTGTATTATCCATGACTGCCGCCATGTCTTGTAAAGTAAACGCTATGGGTGCCCTTGATGTACTTGGCGCCATTTCAGCGTGAGTCCCTTGAGCGGGAGTCAAAGAATCTGACACGTGGGGAGAATTAGTCGGCATAACTTCCCCCTCGCTAGATTCCTCTGGTAATAAATTTTTTAAAGACATAATATGATCTTTATTGCTTAGAGTGACGTCAGTACAATTGATACACATTCTAAGAGGGGGTTCCACCATGGCCTTTAAACATAATGAACAAGGAGTTTTGTCAGACATGTTTATACAGACTAGCAATGAGACTAGCAAGCTTGGAAAACACTTTAATTCAAGTTAACAAGCAATATAAAAAAACGGTACTGTGCCTTTAAGGGAAACAAATTTTGTCAAAATTTGAAAAACAGTGAAAAAAGGCAGTTACACAAACGAAATTTTTACAGTGTATGTAATAGGCTAACAGAACATTGCACCCACTTGCAAATGGATGATTAACCCCTTAGTTCAAAAAACGGATAAAAAAAAGACATAGACGTTTTTTTAACAGTCCCAGCAAAGTGCCACAGCTTTACTGTGGCTCCTACCTTCCCCAATAAACGATTTTAGGCTCTTTAGAGATGTCCTGTAGCATGCAGGGGACTCTTGAGGAAAACTGGATGTCTCAGTCTGTAATTATAACTGCGCAAAAAAGTGCTAAAATAGGCCCCTCCCACTCATATTACAGCAGTGGAAAGCCTCAGGAAACTGTTTCTAGGCAAAAATACAGCCAGCCATGTGGAAAAAATTAGGCCCCAATAAGTTTTATCACCAAGCATATATAAAAAACGATTAAACATGCCAGCAAACGTTTTATATAGCATATTTATAAGGGTATTACCCCTGAGAATAAGCATGATACTAGTCGTTATTAAATCACTGTATTCAGGCTTAACTTACATTTATCAGGAATCAGCAGCATTTTCTAGCATTTCCAATCCTAGAAAAATTCATAACTGCACATACCTGATAGCAGAATAAACTGCATGCCATTCTCCCTCTGAAGTTACCTCACTCCTCAGACATGTGTAAGAACAGCAATGGATCTTAGTTACAACCTGCTAAGATCATAGAAAACTCAGGCAAATTCTTCTTCTATCTCTGCCTGAGAACAAATAGCACAACTCCGGTACTATTTAAAATAACAAACTTTTGATTGAAGTTAATAAACTAACTATTTTTCACCACTCTCCTCTTACTACCTCCATGCGCGTTGAGAGTTGCAAGAGAATGACTGGATATGGTAGTGAGGGGAGGAGCTATATAACAGCTTTGCTGTGGGTCCTCTTGCAACTTCCTGTTGGAAGTGAGAATATCCCATAAGTAATGGATGATCCGTGGACTGGATACACCTTACTAGAGAAATGTATACAGCCTGGTCATATATTTTATATTTATAGCAGATATGCAATGCAGTTGATCCTGTTGCTGAATTACTGTTATAGTTCTTGATAATTGTACCTGTTTCTACTTCATTCAGACATTCTGTGGTTGACAAACTGTTTTTTTTTTTTAATATGCACCACACAATCAATTGTTAAACTAATTCTAATCTTCAAAAGAGTTTTTCTAACCTCACATATTTGACTCCTTATAAAGCAGTATCCTGAATAAGTATTAGAGGGTTTAAGCAAGCGTTTCCTGAATTTTGAAGAAAGAATAAAGCACAATTTTAATTTAAATGCAGAAATTTAATCAAAAGAAGCTTATTATACATTACAGAAACATTGCATGTTTGTAAGTATGGAAAAACCAAAAAAAATGTTATGGAACTATCTTTTTAAAAATGCACATGTGTATGATTTACATTGTAAAATGCCGTGTGTAATCATATTCTATTGTTGGAATGACAGCTTGTACAAATTTTAGAAAAATAAGAAGGTACCTGGAGATAAGATTAAGGAAACTAAGTCACTTGAGAGGTTGGCTATAAATAAAACAAACAAAAACATCAAAACACTCATATTAGTGAAAACAGCTTAATTCTGTCTCCTTGTCATAAAACCCATTTTTCTTTCTTTCCCGATTTAGATAGATCATACAATTTTAAACAACTTTCCAATTTATTTCTATTATCAAATTTTCTTTGTTTTCTTGTTATGCTTTGTTGAAAAGCAGAAAAGTCAGTTCAGGAGTGTGCACGTGTCTGCAGTACTATTTGGCAGCAGTTTTGCAACAATGTTATACATTAGAAAGAGCACTAGATGGCAGCACTATTTCCTGCAATTTAAGTGCTTCAGGCATGTGCACGCTACGTTTCTAGATATCGCTTCAACAATGAATAGCAAGATAATGAAGCTAATTTGATAATAGAAGTAAATTGGAAACATTTTTAAAAAACAAAATTTATTATTACCTGATAAATTTCTTTCTTTCACAACGTCATCAATTACTGATGGGAATATCACTCCTGGCCAGCAGGAGGAGGCAAAGAGCACCACAGCAAAGCTGTTAAGTATCACTTCCCTTCCCACAAACCCCATTCATTCGACCGAAAGTAAATGGAAAAAGGAATAAAAATGGAAAACGGAATAATACAAAGGTGTAGAGGTGCCTGACGTTTAGTTAAAAATAACTGTCCTAATAAAAACGGGTGCGGTCGTGGACTCACCATATCTGAAATAAATACATTCATCAATAAATAAATTTTGTTTCCTTTCCTAAGATATGGTGAGTCCACAACGTCATCAATTACTGATGGGAATCAATACCCAAGCTAGAGGACACAGATGACTAGGGAGGGAAAACAAGACAGGCAGACCTAAACAGAAGGCACCACCACTTAAAGAACCTTTCTCCCAAAAGAAACCTGAGTCGAGGAAAAAGAAATAAATTGTAAAATTTGGAAAGTATGCAAAGAAGACTAAGTTGCAGCCTTGCAAATCTGTTCCACAGAAACTTCATCTTAAAACCCAAGAAAAGGAGACAGCCCTCGTGGAATGAGCCGTAATTCTCTCAGGTGGCTGCTGAACAGCAGTCTCATAAACAAAACAAATTATACTTCTCAACCAGAGAAAAATAGAAGTAGCAGAAGCTTTCAGACTTTTACGTTTTCCAGAGAAACAAACAAACAGGGCAGAAGACTGGTGAAAAACCCTAGATGCCAGAAGGGTAAAGAACGCACAACAACCAAGATGTGCAACAAAAGATCCTTAATAAAATAAGTCTTAGGACAGAAAGAAGGAACAACAAGTTCCCGATTAATATTTCTATACGAAACCAATTAGGATGAAAAACTGCCATATTCGAAAACAAGATAAGACGAAAAACACTGCAAGGCCGAGAGTTCCAAAACTCTCCGAGCAGAGGAGAAGAAAAAGGAAAGAATATCTTCCAAGATAACAACTTAATATCTATGAAAGGCAAAGGCTCAAACAGAGCCCGTACCAAAACCTTAACAAGTCTAAGACTTCAATGATGGAGCAACAGACTTTAACACAGGCCTGATACTAACCAGGGCCTGACAAAGTTTGCACATCCACCAGACACCTGTGCAACAAAAAGGGTAATGCAGAAATCTGACCCTTCAGAAAGACTCACAAACCCTTCTCCAGACCTACCAGGATAAAGGACAAAATCCTAGGAATCCTGACCCTTCTTCCAAGAGTAGCCCTTGGATTTACACCAATAAGGAATTTACGCCATACCTCATGGTAAAATTTACCATAACCGGCTTGCAATTCGGAAGCATGGTCTCAATGACCAATTCAGAAAAACCATGCTTATACAGAACTAAGCCTTAAATTTCCAGCAGAGAGCTTCAGATACATGAAATAGAATGAAGGACCCTGAAATAGAAGGTCCTTCCTCAGGGACAACCTCCAATGTGGGAGATATGACAACTTCACAAGGTCTGCATACCAGATCCTGCGAGAACATGCAGGAACTATTGAAAATATCCATGCTCTCTCTCATTTGATACGATCAAAAGTCAGACTGAGGTCCCACAAAACCGCTAGAGTATCAGGGCAACCTGCAGATCTCTTGACCTTAAAACATACCTTGGAAGTTTGGCATACTGCCATCTAATCCAAATCCAGCACCCACCATTTGAGGGTTAACCTGGAGAACAGAAATGTCTGACTGCTCAAGAAGTCCGCTCCCAGTATCCACTCCTGGAATGTGGATGACAGACAGCAACTGCAAGCGTCCGCTCACTGAACAATCCATGCCATCTCTATCATGGCTAAGGAACTCCAGGTTCCTTCCAGGTGATTGATAACACAGAACCTTAAAAAATAGGCCAAAGACAACTGAGGCCAAGCCATCAGAGCATTGTAGATTGCTCTCAATTCCAAGATGGTTATGGAGAGAGCAGTCTCCTCCCAAGTCCATAGTCATCAACCCAGCAGGTTGGCATCCGTGGTCACTTATTACTCAGGAAGGTCTCCGTAAGCATGTGCCCCGAGACAGATGCTCCTGAGAAAACCACTGCAGGAAAGAATCTCATGTCGATAGATATATCCTCCGATACAGAACCACATGACTTCCGTTACACTATCTGAGCATGCACAAAAGCAGACTCTCAGATGGAAATCGATCAAAGGGATTATATCCAATGAAACATCAGACCAATTACCTCCATACATTGAGCCACTGAAGGGCCAAACAGTAGAGTGCAGAGACAGGCAAGAGGAAGGAATCCTTGATTTTCTGACCTCTGTCAAAAATATATGCAGAGATAGGAAAACTAATATGGTCCCTAAGAAAACTACTACTGTAGCTAGAACAAGGGAACTAATTTCCAGATCCACTTACCATCCGTGGGAATGAAGAAAAAGACCACAAGGTCTCTGATGAGAGTTAGCTTGTTGAAAAGATGGCGCCTGAACCATTATGTTGTCCAGGAAGGGCACCACAGCAATTCCCCCTCTGGGAGTCGTGGCAAGGCCATAGAGAAAAGCCACAAACTGAAAATGTTTGACAAAAAGGCAAAACTCAGGAACTTGAAAACATGCATCCTCCAGGTCTATGGTCATCATGAACTGACCCTCTTGGACAAAAGTAAGAATGGAACCAATGGTTTCCATTTTGAAGGACTGTACCCTGAGAAAACTTGTTGAGACACATTAGGTCTACCATCGGATGAAAAATTCCCTCTTTTTCTGGAATTACGAACAGGAATAAATAGAATCCTAGGCCTATCTGGGACATCTTGTATCTATGTTTGAAGACAAACAGAGAGATCAGCTCCCTTATTGGACCGATCCCGGATTGAGGCCAAACTCCTTTAGGACTATTCATCTTGTCTTGTGGTAGAAAAGACCCTTTTCCACCTTTAATATCAAAAATACTCTTGTCAGATCAGGACCAAACCAGGTCTTACCGTTGTAAGGAAGCACCAGAAACTTGGACTCGGAGGAAAAATGCACTGACGAAGAACATAGCCACAAAGCCCCGCAGGCTAGCACAGCAAAGCCAGATATCTTAGCTCCCGGCTAAAAAATCTGCATGGTAGCATCAGAATAAAAGAATTGGCTAGTCTAAGAGTCTAAATTCTGTACTGGATCTCCGCCTTAATGGAGTTCCTACCAAATTGGAATCAGACAAGGCATCGCACCATGAGATGCTGCACTTGACACAGTGGCAATACAACTTCCATTGAAGCCTCCAGCTTAGACCATTAAACCTGAAAAGGACAGCTATCCTATCTAGGAATCGTAGTTCTCTTAGCCAGAGTAGAATTGCCTTACTACTTTAGGCACCATGCGCCACGATATTTAATGGAGACAGTGACAAAAAAATCTTTGTAAAGACAGGGGACGGGGAAAAAAGGAATCCCTGACTTATCCCATTCCCATGAAAAATCGCCTAGCACATACAGGAAAACACTTCCACAAAAGAAGTAACCTCAAGCAACTATTAAGTTGACTAATAGTTCTTCAAGTTGACAACGACAGGCGTGTTGGAGTTGCTCCAGTAGCTAAAAAACTAAATTTATGCTTACCTGATAAATGTATTTATTTCTTGACACGGTGAGTCCACGGATCATCATTTATTTTTGTAGGGAATATCCCTCCTGGCCAGCAGGAGGCGGCAAAGAGCACCACAGCAGAGTTGTTAAGTATCACTTCCCTTTCCACAAACCCCAGTCATTCGACCGAAGGAAAAGGAGAGAAAGGGAATAACACAAGGTGCAGAGGTGCCTGAGGTTTATATAAAAAAAACTGTCTGAAAAACAGGGAGGGCCGTGGCCTTACCATGTCAAGAAATAAATACATTTATCAGGTAAGCATAAAATTTGTTTTCTTTCTAATGACACGGTGAGTCCACGGATCATCATTAATTACTGTTGGGAATCAATACCCAAGCTATAGGACACAGATGATACAGGAGGGACAAGACAGGTAACCTAAACAGAAGGTACCACTGCTGTAAGACCCTTTCACCCAAAAGAAACCTCAGCCTAGGCAAAAGTATTACATTTCTAGACCTTAGAAAAAGTGAGCAAAGAAGGCCAAGTCGCTGCCTTACAAATCCATTCTACAGAGGCCTCTTTCTTGAAGGCCCAAGAAGAAAACACCCCCCTAGTGAAGTGAGCTGTAATTTTCTCAGGAGGCTGCAGTCCAGCAGGCTCATAAGCCCTACGAATAACACTTCTCAACCAGAGAGAAAGAGAAGTGGCAGACGTCTTCTGGCCTTAATGCCAGAAACACAACAAACAATATAGAAGACTGATGAAAGTCCTTTGTAGCCTGTAGATAAAATCAAAGGGCCCGCACAACATCTAAGTTGTGCAACAGATGTTCTTTATGAGAAGAAAGATTAGGACAGAGAGAAGGAACAACAACAAGCTCCTGATTAAAATCTCTGTCCGAAACAACCTTAAGAAGAAAACCAAACTTGGTACGAAGAACTGCCTTATCTGCCTGAAATACGAGATACGGAAAACCACACTGCAAAGCTGAGAGTTCGGAAACCCTCCGAGCAGAAGAAATTAAACTTTCCAAGATAACCACTTAATATCTATGGAATGCATAGGCTCAAACGGAGCCTGAAGAAAAACTTTAAGAACAAGGTTAAGGCTCCATGGGAGCAACTGACTTAAACACAGTCCTGACTCGGACCAGGACCTGATAAAAGGATTGTAGATCCGGCACATCCGCCAGACGCTTGAGCAGCAGAATAGAAAGAGCTGAAATCTGACCCTTGCGGGTACTAACAGATAACCCCTTCTCAAGGACTACCTGGAGAAAAGATAAGATCCTGCCATATCCTACAGTAAATCATCCTAGCGATAGGTTTAAGAGTCTGAATTGTGGTCTCGAAAAACCCACACTTAGCTAAAAACAAACATTCAATCTCCAAGCAGTCAGATTCAGAGAAACAATATTTGGATGAAGGAAAGTCCCCTGAAGCAGAAGATCCTTCCTCAGCGTAAGTTTCCACAGAGGTAAAGACGACATCTCTACTAGATCCGCCTACCAGATCCTGCGAGGCCAAGCAGGAGTTAGGAGAAAACTAATGCGCTCTCCTACTAGATCCAAACGATGACTTGTGGAAGGAGAACAAACAGTGAAGGAAGGAAATTAACCTGAAGTTCCATGGAACTGTCAGAGCATCTATCAGAAAGGCTTGAGGATCTCTCAGCCTCGAACCGAACTTGGGAACTTGGTGTTCTGACGAGACCATATCAGAACCAAATCTGGGAACCTCCATTGGGTAGATGCCTCTTGCCTGATATGCGAGCGCTCTACCATTTGAGCTAATTCCCCGGCGGGTCTCAACGAGTCCCAGACACCTCCCCAGCCCAGCAGGCTGGTGTCCGCGGTCCAAAAAACACCCAGGAAGGCCTCCAAAGCATGAGTCCTGAGGCCAAAGATCCTGCTAAAACCACTGCGGGGAAAAAAAAAATGTCGACAGCCCCATTCCAATGACTGAGCAAGCAGAACTGCTGAACTCCCAAACGGAATCGTACACTGAGTCACTGAGGCTGAACAGTAGACAGAAGAAGGAGGCAAGAGGAAGGATTTAGGCCTTCCTGACCTCCGACAGAAAATACTTTATTGAAAGGATCAAAAATAATTCCTAAGCAGAATACCCATGTAGCTGGGACAAGGGAGCTTTTTTTTCCAGCTCCACTTCCATTCGTGGAACGAAGAAAGACAACAAAAACCTCCAAGGAGATCTTGTTTGTAGAAAAATGTCACCTGGACCCATGGGATGTCCAGGAGGGACGCCACTGTAATCCCAGAACCGAATCACAACCCAGAAAACCTTGAGAAAACTCTGGGAGCTGTTGCAAAGCCATGTTGGCCCACAAACTGAAAAAGGCAAAACTCAGAAATCTGAGATGATCCCTTTGAATGGGAAACTGAGGGTACGTATCTTTTAGGTCTAAGGCCGTTATAAACTAACCCTCCTGTACCAAGGAAGAATGGAGTGAATAGTCTCCATCTTGAAGGACGGTACTCAGAGAAACGTATTTAAACATGTCATGTCTAAATTAGGACGAAAAGTATTTGGAACAGAATGGAAAAGAAGCTAAACCTTGTTCCTAAACTGGAACAATTCTTCCCAGGGAGGAAGATTCTGAACACATTTCAAGAACGCCTTTTTTTTATCTGGGCTACAGATATACTTGGAAAGAGGAACCTACTCCTGGATAGGAGTTGATATAAATCCATAACCTTGGGATACTAAATCTATAGCTCCTTAGTTTTTATCTTGCCTGGATACAAGTTTCCTAGATCCCTGAGATAGACTGTCCCCTCCAGGATCCAATCCGGTTTCTGGGGCAAACCTTCATGCTAAATGAGAGGTAGCTGCGGTTTTCTTTAATTCCCCCTGATCCAAGACTGACTGGGTATCCAAGAAGACTTGGACTGCTCCTGCTTGGAAGATAAAGGGGAAGACTTCTCCTGAGTTACAAAGGAATGAAAAGCAGTAACAGAAATAAAATATTGGCCTAACAGCCTTTCTGACACTGATCTCCTCATGGAGTCCACTAAAATGGAATCAGACAAGGTGTCGCACCAAAAGGATGCCGGACTTGTCAATAAAAGGTTCCTAAACAAACATCTATCCTAATATAAGTATTGAAGTTCTCTTGACCAGAATATCAATGGCCCCTACTACTTTAAGCACCATGATATCTAAAAGGAGACAGCTTATTACAGACAGGAGAAGGGGAAAAGGGATCCTTAACTTCTCCCATACCTGAGAGAATTCTCCTAACAAGGATGAGAACAGGAAAATTTTTACAAATAAATCCTAGTAAATATAAAATTCACTGGAAATTTGAGGATTGACAACGACAGGAGAGTCGAAGTTTACCAAGTAGCCCTTCCTAAATAAAAAGGAGTTCAGGCTTGAATCTGAAAAGAACTACTTCAGCACCACATGAAGGAATTATGCTGTCCGAAACGGGGATTTAACCCTCAGATGCTACCGTCTATCCTCCTTATCAGACTATAAGGAAGGCAATATGATAGTAGCAAGCGGAGCAGAAACCTTACTATCTGATTAAATAAATTTCCTCTAGCGATTTCCCTTTAAGAAAGGAAAAGCAGATAAGGCCACAGATACCATTTCTGCAACAAATAACTCCTCCTTTTATGGCGTCACATGCACTGCATGCGACGCCATAAAAAAGGATCTGGGATGTATGAGGAGAGGATGTGGCATTAACATAGACAGCATCATCCAGGGAGACATGAGGCTAAAATAAATTTTGGAAATAATTAATTAAAAATACTTAAAATTATTTAAAATTACCCTGTCACTTAAAATATATACAGACTTGCTGAAATTATAAAAATCTTAAGAACAGACCTCTGTTCCATTCATTAGCAAAACACTTTTTTTTATAGAATCATGATAATATTTCCTTTTATGAATGAACTCTAACATAATTAAGGGATATGTATGCAGTCAAATTACAATTGTGACCACACTAGAACAAAAAAAGGATTTCCATTCGTTCAAAGACACATTCTTTTTCTCTTGTAATCCCTGAGAGAAACGGTGAAAATTGGAGACATTTTCCATCCTTTTATTTACACAGATTGTAATAAAAAACATGATAAAACACAAGCCCTCTAAAGTTTAAACCCAACAGACTGTAACTTAATACAAGTTCCGTTTGCATAATTACAGTGAAGAGTCTGCTTTTGTAAAACCATAAAAGGATTTCTGCTCGACTCTGCCTCACAACATCCAGGACCGTTTAAAATAGAAACGATGCTCCGCCCTCGGCCGGAGAACGAGGCAGAGTCATAGAGACTGCAGTACAAGATGTCGCTTCTCCTACCCGAGAAGGAGGCGGGACCACAAAGACGGCATGGAGATGAAGAGCACAAAAGCTACAGCCTAAAGTTTAGTACAATTGTTGCAGGGTACAGACATAAATAAAAGTTATAAAAGGCATTGCACCGCTTCCTAAATAAATGGAATAGAATACCTAAACTCAGAGAAATTGCTCTCATAAAGCATTATGTTTTCTCAGCTATGCAGCTCCATAGAAATGGCGCCCTATGCGCTCTCTTCTCAGAATCATAAGCTGACCAAGTACAGGTTAACAATCAACAGTACTAAAATTAAATATAAGCCTCAAGGTGGTTAAGCCCTTCCTTACTATGAAAGAGATTAACCCCTAGTATTCAAGACACATAACTAAAGTGCCCCTCAGGATTTGTCCCACTAACAGCAGAGGGTCCTTAACCCCATCAGTGCCAGCCTTCTAGCCCCAGAAGAACAAAGCCGTCCGGCAGTCAGACGACTCACAAAGTATGAGAGGATGCCACTCCTCACAGAGACCTGTGTAAAGAGAAAGACAGAGTAAACTTACACAGGCTTTCTATACCAGGGCAGCAACATGTTAGGAAAACACATCAAAGCCCACTTTACAAGTTCCTAACTGCTTTAAAGCTACCACAGTCCTGCTGAAGAGACGAACGTGGAGTACAGCTATACCCAATCTGTGATGGAAGATCAGAGCAATCCTGCTCTGACTTCAAAATAAAAAAATCTTGATAGAAGAATCTTAATCAGGACACCTAATTACTTCACCTCCTCCTTGCACTAGAGGCAAAGAGAATGACTGGGGTTTATGGGAAGGGAAGAGATACTTAACAGCTCTGCTGTGGTGCTCTTTGCCTCCTCCTGCTGGCCAGGAGTGATATTCCCAACAGTAATTAATGATGATCCGTGGACTCACCGTGTTATTAGAAAGAAACCTCCTTTAACAATACACAAGGTGATTAAGAATACATCTGAAGGTAGCCCCCTTCACCATCAGATGAAGGAATTATACTATCCGAATCTGAGATTTTACCCTCAGAAGCTACCAAGTATCCTCCTCATCAGACTTATGAGGAAGGGCAACCTGTGTAGCAGCAGGTGGAACAGAAACCTTACTATCTGAATCTCTAATATTCCTCTTGCTATTTTCCATTAGCATAGGGAAGATAGATAATGCCACAGAGATCGCAGAAGATACCTGAGCAAAAATAATTCTGCAAGCAAATAAGCTCCTCCAGGAGACTGAGAGGGAAACGCAGGGCACTGTATGTGACGCCATAAGGCTTGGGACATTTAAGGAGAAACTGTGGCATTGCCCAACAGTATCATCCTGAGAGACATAATATGAGTAAATATTTGACATAACATGGGGGCAGAACTCCACTTTAAATGATCTTAAAATGCCTTGAGATGTACTAGGTAATAAATCCAAAAACATGACAGAATTGCTCAGACCTAAACTAAATTATTAAGGTCTATAAGCAATAAAACACAGGACATAAAATATATACCAATATATAGTTCATTAGCCCACTGTGCTGTTTTGGCATTATTTATTAATGACTTGCTCAATAATATATGCCTTTCACTATTAGTATAAAGCACTGCTCTGAGTAAACAAAAACGATAGTCTTTAGAACCAATATGATGGTTCATTAAATTATTTAAAGTCAGCCATTCAAACTGAGCCCGCTGCCTCAATCAACAGCCCATATCGCCTCTCCGTTCTGAGATGGATAAGGAGGCAGGAAAATGATGCCGCTCCGGTCTCCATTATAAGAAGGAGGCGGAGTCACATAACTAAGGCGCACAATATGTCGGAGTCCTTCTCACAATAACGGAGCGCTTCTGCGTTCTGAAAGGCATTCAGTTATACAGTGAAAAATTTATTAAAAGGCAGAGTCTAAGTCTCCATAAAAAACTTCCCATCAATACCGCTCTCGGAGCGTTACTCCTTTCTGTAGTAGCAGAAATTTTAAGGGACGGCACAAAATGCTGAAAAGAAACTGTTCGTACGTTTCAAACAGTTAAGACCTACTCAGATAATGATTAAAGAGCATATGAGGGCTAGCCAACCAGACCAAACATACCTAAATAGCGATAGGGTATTAACATACCCACATAGCAGTAAGGCAGGTTAACCCCTTCAAGATCTACATATCAAAAGGAGGGCTAACACCATTAAGAGTCAATGTCTCTCTCACATACATATAAAGTGCCTGCACCCTGCAGAAAAGGCACTTACCTGCATCTAGCCGTCCAGCAGGACGACAGCTTACCCGGCATGAGAGGAAGCCACTCCTCACAGAGGCCTGTAGAAAAAAGAAAGAACAGAGTAAACCTACTCTTGCTTACTATACTAGGGCAGCAAAGTGTTAGGAAAACGCAGCAAGGCCCACCTCACAAGTTACTAACCACTTTAAAGCCACCACTGCCCTACTGCCTTACTGAAGAGGCTGATGTGGAGTACGTCTAGAACCAGACTTGAGAGGGAAAGATCAGAGTAAACCTACTCCGGCTTTCAACTAGTTAAAGGGACACTGTACCCAAAAATTTTCTTTCGTGATTCAGATTGAGCATGAAATTTTAAGCAACTTTCTAATTTACTCCTATTATCAAATTTTCTTCATTCTCTTGGTATCTTTATTTGAAATGCAAGAATGTAAGTATAGATGCCGGCCCATTTTTGGTGAACAACCTGGGTTGTCCTTGCTGATTGGTGGATAAATTCATCCACCAATAAAAAAAGTGCTCTCCAGAGTACTGAAACAAAAAAAAGCTTAGATGCCTTCTTTTTCAAATAATGATAGCAAGAGAACGAAGAAAAATTGATAATAGGAGTAAATTAGAAAGTTGCTTAAAATTGCATGATCTTTCTGAATTACAAAAGAAAAAATTTGGGTTCAGTGTCCCTTTAAAATCTTGCTTGAAGTAGAGAAATTCAATTTTCTTCAGACACCAAAAACTTCACCTCCTCCATGCACCGAAGGCAAAGAGAATGACTGGGGTTTATGGGAAGGGAAGTGATACTTAAAGGGACAGTCAAGTCCAAAGAAAACTTTCATGTTTCAAATAGGGCATGTAATTTTAAAAAACTTTCCAATTTAATTTTATCACCAATTTTGCTTTGTTCTGTTGGCATAGACCTAAAAGGCTGCCTCTTTTATCACATGCTTATTAATTTTCTTTTCACAACAGGGGAGAGCTAGTTCATGTAAACCATATAGATAACATTGTGATCACGTCTGCGGATTGTGGCAAACACTGCACTAATTAGCTAAAATGAAAGTCAATAGATAATAAAATGTCATGTAATCAGGGAGCTGTCAGAAGATGCTTAAATACAAGTTAACCACAGAGGTAAAAAGTATGTTAATATAACTGTGTTGGTAAATGCAAAACTGGGGAATGGATAATAAAGGGATTATCTATCTTTTAAAACAACACAAAGTGGTGCTCTTTGAATCCTCCTGCTGTCCAGGAGTGATATTCCCAACAGTAATTGATGAAGTTGTGGTCTAACCATATCTTAGGAAAGAAATTGTATTCTCTATCCGAATATTAAACATTTTTCGGTTTCATGTCCCTTTAATGTAAAACAACTTTTCTCATACAACAGATTTCTCAATTGTCCAGCAATTTGCAGGACTATTCCAAACTGAGAACTCTTTCCTTCTGCCTACTGTTCCTCCTTTCTTTCCTGGACTATTTAGGTCCAGGTTTCTCAGTGAGAAACCCTGGAATTACCTATTAACACTCAAGTACTATTCAGAATGACCAAACTGCACAACTAAGCTGGCCACATCCCTCTGAACTGTCCTCAACTTTATCTTAGGAATGCTTTGTCCTGTGCCCAGACAACCCACGCTACACTCTATATAGCCCCTTAGTCCCAGGTTATAAAAAAAATAAAGACTAGGAGCTAAGAAAATTAAGTATATAGTTTTGTTCTTCATTGCATCAATGTTTTTTAGAATCTATAACAAAAAAAGATTTATTAACTTAATAGAAGAGGTGGGTAGTAGTCTTCTTGTCCATTGAACAGATGGAGGAACCTCTCAGAAGTATTAATAGGTGTCAACCTAACATTCATACAGTATACCCCCCTTCTCTTCATACTTTAGTCAGTTCCTGCATTGCCAAGCAAGAACCTATTTTGAGTGCCTTTAAACCTAAAAGGATGAAGAGAATGGAAACTCTTACAAACTATGAAGTCTATCCATGTTAATCTGCTGTAGGTTAAAAGGAAGCCTTCAAATCCATTTCAGTAGTATCATTCAAGCAATAATATGCAACCACAACAGTATACATATAATGTAGTTTACATGATCTTTCCACAATAAACAGAATTTTTATGTATGAAATCTTGTTTATCTGTGGAGTTTGTTCTTATACTCTCCTATAGGGGCTTCTGAAGCACCTTTTATCATAGCAAAACAACATATTGGTAAGTTCCTACCCAACAAGAAAGGCTGAAGCAGTGCAGGAATTATGGAAAAAAAGAGAGTGAACCAATAATAACATGCTATTCTATCCTAATAATGCACATGACAAACCTGTCCGGACTTCAAAAACAGACTCTGCAATATGCTACAAACTGGTCACTTAAACAGTGCAGGAGCTCATTTGGTTCTCTATTTGCAGAGGACATAAGATAAACATACTTATCAGGCTTTTACAAGAGTAAAAATAAATATTTTGTATGCAGATCTTTTGCAATGCAGTGCATAACTGCTGATATATACCATACATACTGTATATAAAACAAATCCCATAACTTTCACATCTCTTTAACAAAGGCAAAAACAGGACACAGTTAAAGGGATACTAAACTCAATTTTTTTTCTTTTAGGATTCAGATAAAACCTGCAATTTGAAGCAACTTTCTAATTTACACCTATTATCAGTTTCTCTTAGTTCTCTTGCTATCTTTATTTGAAATGCAAGATTCTAAGCTAAGCAGCCGGCCCATTTTTGTTTCAGCACAAGGGTTGCGCTTGCCGATTGGTGGCTAAATGTAATAGGAGTAAATTAGAAAGTTGCTTAGATAGGATGCTCTATCTGAATCATGAAAGAAAAAAAATTGGGTTTAGTGTCCCTTTAAAGAGACTGAAACCCGTCTCCCAAATCACTTACACCCCATAATAAAAAATATATAAAACTGAAGATATACCTAAGATGTAACCAGAGCTGGACTAGAGCGAAAATTATTTGCATTGTCTTTCCTGCTTCCTCAAACATATGTTGTCCCTTAATCTATGACTAAGGAGTCCTCACTGAAAGTACAGCTAGTGACCAAAAATTGCCTTAGATATAATCCACAGATTCTCATAATTCTTAAAGGGGCAGCAAGTAATAGGCTACAGAAAGCCCTAAAAGGATGTTCAGTGATCACCATGCCTTTACAGCAGAAGGAAATCCTTCACAAGGAGGTCACAGTCGTCTTGACAACAGAACAAACCAAACACACCCACCACTACAGGATGTAGGGGGGCTACATCAATAACACTTTAAATGTCTAGAAACAGAACTAAACCTAGAAGGAAGTGGACAAAATATATTGAGGAAAAGAAAAGTCAAGACGTCTATGAAGTTTCTACCTACGCTTAAGTTATGTAAGACTAAATACCTACCAGTGAGCTTCCACAAGTAATCACGAGAAAATCAGAGAACTATAGCCGTTTACATAAAAAATAATGTTACAAAGGATACATATGGACTCCCAGTTCTCCTCCACCTTCTGCAACTGTCTCAATTATTTTTTTCATAACTTCAGCATGTCTGGGAAAAAAGCAAATATGTTTACATTGTTAGTCTGCTGTATAATAAATGCAAATATTTTGAACCCACAAGAAAAACAGCAAAGCATGCAACTTAACAATATCAACTATTATTATTTAGCTTCAAACCTGCAAATACCCCATCATAAATTATGAAAAAAGACAACTGGAGTATTAGATAAATATAATTTCATGTATACAAGGTTAATGGTGTGAAAAACTATTCTGCATTTGAACAATTCAGGTAATAATCAGTATGTATAAAGGCATCTGGGTAGTTTACAAAATGAAAAAATATATTCAAATTAAGATATTTGTATATCTTGGTTCTTACCCCTGGGTACTACTCACCAGCGAGTGACCACTTAGAGACTAAATAAATTACCAATCCCTTTCCACCTTAAAGGGACAGTACTGTAAATTTATGTTGAATTGTTTTTATTGAAGTTTTACATATAACAAAAACAAGTAAAATCAAATAATATAAAATAAAATAAAATAAAATACATGTGTCAATCGTTTTTCTTCGTAATGTTCATCTTTTACAGTATATAACCTTAGCTGAAATAAAATCTATCCATAGTTTACAGATCAGTGAAAACAAGGTATTTATGTGCTCTATACCATCCTTGCGTTTGTCCTCATTGAGGGCCCCGGCTCTTGTTTTAAATTGTAGGGTCTGGGGCATGAGTATTATTCTGGGTGGTTTTTCTTTTTGACTCATGGTACATTACAAAAGGTTCCCATCTTGTAAGGAATCTTTCAGTATCGTTAAGGGTTTCAGCTGCTGCGCTTGCCATATTGTAATGATACTCTAATTTGTTATAGATAAAGGTAACGTCAGGTGGGGTGGATTTCCAGAATTGGGCTATGCTGATTTTAACTACCGTGCATACCATCATGACTAGTTGAAGGTGGGTCTTTGGAATTCCTGGGATTGGGAAATGAAGCAGAGCTTGCTCTATCGTTAATGTTATTTGTTTTTGGAAGATTGCACTTAATAGTCGTGAGGTGTAGTCCCAGGTTTTCTTAATTTGCTCACATTCCCACCACATGTGGATATATGTGCCTCTTTCCCCGCACCCTCTATAACAAAGCTGTGTTAGTGAGCCCCCTGTTTCATGTGTCCTTGTGGGATGGAGGTACCATCTAAATGCAATTTTTATGAAATTTTCTCTAAGTTGAGCGTTCTGCGTAAAGGAGGCACCATTTTTAAGGTTTGTAAACCATGTTTCAAGTGGCCAGACTTTACCTATGTCTCGTTCCCATCTATTGATGGTTTGTGTTTTTTCTTTGTTTTCTGTGGAATTAAAGATTGAGTATAAGGTTGATATCACTCCCGATATCTGAATGGTTGTAAGGCATAGTGTTTCTAGTTTTGTGTTTGGGGGGGGTTTCGCCATACCTAGTATCTCAATCGCCCTCGACCTCAGTTGCAAGTAATGATACCATATGTTTTTGTCACTAACATCTAGGTTATGATATTGTTCAAAAGATAATACTTTATCAGCTGTAATCACGTCAGCTATTCTATAAAGCCCTTTATTGGACCATTTCTGCTGAATCTCTATGTCTATTGAGGTACCAAGCGTTACTAAAGGGGTTAGTGTGGATCTATCTCTGATAAGAGTGTATTTCGAATTTAGATATTTCCAAATGTGGATAGTGTGTTCAATCGCAATAAATTTTCTGTTATGTTTGTGCTTTGAGAGATGTGGGGCCCAGAGCGCCCGGGAAAGGAAGTTTGTCTCTAGAATGTTCGACTCAATGTGGGTCCAACTCTTCTTACTATTATCTTTAAACCATTGTATGGTCTGTGACATTCTTGCGGCATGATAGTATGAGATTAAATTAGGCACTCCTACCCCTCCTTCGTTTCTAATTGTACACATTACTTTTCTGTTGATCCTGGCTTTTTTCCCTTGCCAGATGAATTTTAGTAAATCTCTTTGTAGTTTGTGTAATTCTGAGAGTGGGACAGAGATGGGGAGGGCTCTAAACAAGTATAATATTTTGGGTAATAGTGTCATTTTAGTGGTAATAATTCTGCCGTACAGAGATATTTTAAGTTTAGTCCATTTACTGATTAAATCTCTAATATGCTTGAACATAGGTGTATAATTAGATTGGTAGAGACTATGTATGTTAGTTGGAAGATTTATCCCTAAGTACTTAATATTCTTCTTGGCCCATTTAAATGCAAAATTGAGTTCCAGTAGTTTTTTTGTATGCTGTGGAAGTTTGATGCTTAAGGCCTCGCACTTGTCTTCATTTATTTTGTAACCTGAAAGGTTACTGAATTGTTGCATTATATGATATAGGGGGGGAAGAGATAACAGTGGTTTAGTCAGTGACAGGATGATATCATCCGCGAATAGGGATAATTTGTGGTCTGTTACTCCATCGTTAATACCTGCTATATTCTGATCATCTCTTATTTTAATTGCCAAAGGCTCAATACAGAGGGCAAATAGTAGGGGGGATAGTGGACAGCCTTGGCGGGTGCCGTTCTTAATTTGTATTGCTTGGGACTGGTAGCCAGATAGCCTAATGAATGCCGTAGGGGATGAGTAAAGATTGGTGATCGCGTCAAGAAATTCACCCCTAATACCTGTTTTCTTGAGGACCGCAAACATATATTGCCAATTAACTCTGTCGAACGCCTTCTCTGCATCCAGAGCTAGAAACAGAGAAGGCGTCCCTCTGACTGTGGCGAGATTAATCAAGTCTATCACTTTACGGGTGTTGTCTGGAGCTTCTCTACCGGAGACAAACCCCACTTGATCTAAGTGTATAACCTTGGTAAGTAGAGGGTTTAATCGATTCGCCAATATTTTGGTGAATAGTTTTCAGTACTGTAAATTTAAATGTACACCTATACTAAATTTTTAAAATACTGCAGTAATGGGTACAAGGTCCAGAAAAATAAATTGCACTCCCAGTAGTGGTGGGAAAGATTGGTACTTAATTGTTAATTTTAAATTCTTTTTTTTTTTTTTTTTACAGATAAGGATGCCTTTGTTTTTATATAAAGTGATACAACAATAAAATCTGCTCTCCCTGCAACTTTTTTTCCATTGTAATGGTTTGTGGTTTCAAAGAGCTATATTTTGCGTACAAAAATAAACCTAGAGGATAGATTTTCCATACACTGCAACTGGTGTAACAAATCATTGGAACACATATTAAGGGGAAACACATTTTACAGTACACTATCCCTTTAACGGTGGCTCCCTTACTGACCCCCCTTCATTTTTTTTGTTCTGTTCAGAACAGGGTGGACAATAATAGAGTAAGGAGCCTAGTGAGTATTATCCAGGTATATGAGCAAAGATACAGAAATGTATGCATTTTGGATATAAATACTAGTTATCTTGGCTCTCTCTGGTCCTCACCATGGATGCAAAGTAGACAAAAACATAATTTATGTAAGAACTTACCTGATAAATTAATTTCTTTCATACTGGCAAGAGTCCATGAGCTAATGACGTATGGGCGATACAATCCTACCAAGAGGGGCAAAGTTTCCCAAACCTCAAAATGCCTATAAATACACCCCTCACCACACCCACAATTCAGTTTAACGAATAGCCAAGTAGTAGGGTGATAAAGAAAGGAGTAAAAAGCATCAACAAAGGAATTGGAAATAATTGTGCTTTATACAAAAAAAATCATAACCACCATAAAAAGGGTGGGCCTCATGAACTCTTGCCAATATGAAAGAAATGCATTTATCAGGTAAGTTCTTACATAAATTATGTTTTCTTTCATGTAATTGGCAAGAGTCTATGAGCTAGTGACATATGGGATATCAAATACCCAAGATGTGGAACTCCACGCAAGAGTCACTAGAGAGGGAGGGATACAAATAAACAACAGCCATATGCTGAAAAATTAATCCACAACCCAAAATATAAGATATTCTCATGAAAAAAAGAAACTTAAAACATCAGCAGAAGAATCAAACTGAAACAGCTGCCTGAAGAACTTTTCTACCAAAAACTGCTTCTGAAGAAGCAAGTACATCAAAACGGTAGAATTTAGTAAATGTATGCAAAGAGGACCAAGTTGCCGCTTTGAAAATCTGATCAACTAAAGCTTCATTCTTAAAAGCCCACGAAGTGGAGACTGATCTAGTAGAATGAGCTGCAATTCTCTGAGGCGGGCCTGACCCGATTCTAAATAAGCTTGAAGAATCAAAAGCTTTAACCAAGAAGCCAAGGAAATAGCAGAAGCCTTCTGACCTTTCCTAGAACCAGAGAATATAACACATAGACTAGAAGTCTTTCTGAAATCTTTAGTAGCTTCAACATAATATTTCAAAGCTCTCACCACATCCAAAGAATGTAAGGATTTTTCCAAAGAATTCTTAGGATTAGGACACAAGGAAGGGACAACAATTTCTCTACTAATGTTGTAAGAATTCACAACCTTAGGTAAGAACTTAAATGAAATCCGCAAAACCGCTTTCACCTGATGAAAAATCAGAAAAAAGAGATTCACAAGAAAGAGCAGAAATCTCAGAAACTCTTCTATCAGAAGAGATGGCCAAAAGGAACAACACTTTCCAAGAAAGTAATTTAATGTCCAAAGAGTGCATAGGCTCAAATGGAGGAGCCTGTAAACGCCCTCAAAACCAAATTAAGACTCCAAGGAGGAGAAATTGATTTAATGACAGGCTTAATACGAACAAAAGCCTGTACAAAAACAGTGACTATCAGGAAGAGTAGCAATCTTTCTGTGAAATAAAACAGAAAGAGCAGAGATTTGTCCCTTCAAAGTACTTGCAGACAAACCTTTATCCAAACCATCCTGAAGAAACTGTAAAATTCTAGGAATTCTAAAAGAATGCCAAGAGAATTTATGAGAAGAACACCATGAAATGTAAGTCTTCCAAACTCGATAATAAATCTTCCTAGAGACAGATTTACGAGCTTGTAACATAGTATTAATTACGGAGTCAGAGAAACCTCTATGACTTAGCACTAAGCGTTCAATTTCCATACCTTCAAATTTAATGATTTGAGATCCCGATGGAAAAACGGACCTTGAGACAGTAGGTCCGGCCTTAACGGAAGTGGCCAAGGTTGGCAACTGGACATCCGAACAAGATCCGCATACCAAAACCTGTGGGGCCATGCTGGAGCCACCAGCAACACAAATGATTGTTCCATGATGATTTTGGAGATCACTCTTGGAAGGAGAACTAGAGGCGGGAAGATATAAGCAGGTTGATAACACCAAGGAAGTGTCAGCGCATCCACTGCTTCCGCCTGAGAATCCCTGGATCTGGACAGGTATCTGGGAAGTTTCTTGTTTAGATGAGAAGCCATTAGATCTATTTCTGGAAGACCCCACATCTGAACAATCTGAGAAAACACATCCGGATGGAGAGACCACTCCCCTGGATGTAAAGTCTGACGGCTGAGATAATCCGCCTCCCAATTGTCTACACCTGGGATATGAACCACTGAAATTAGACAGGAGCTGGATTCCGCCCAAACAAGTATCCGAGATACTTCTTTCATAGCTTGTGGACTGTGAGTCCCACCCTGATGATTGACATATGCCACCGTTGTAATATTGTCTGTCTGAAAACAAATGAACGTTTCTCTCTTCAACAGAGGCCAAAACTGAAGAGCTCTGAAAATTGTTCTAAAATATTGATTGGTAAAGTCGCCTCTTGAGATTTCCAAACCCCTTGTGCGGTCAGAGATCCCCAGACAGCTCCCCAACCTGAAAGACTTGCATCTGTTGTGATCACAGTCCAGGTTTGCCGAAAAAAAGAGGCCCCTTGAACTAAACGCTGGTGATTTAACCACCACGTCAGAGAGTGTTGAACATTGGGATTTAAGGATATTAATTGTGATATCTTTGTATAATCCCGACACCATTGATTCAGCATACAAAGCTGGAGAGGTCTCATGTGAAAACGAGCAAAAGGAATAGCATCCGATGCTCTAGTCATGAGGCCTAAAACTTCCATGCACATAGCCACTGAAGGGAATGACTGAGACTGAGACATGCCGCAACCAATTTCAAACGTCTCTTGTCTGTTAGAGACAGAGTCATGGACACTGAATCTATCTGGAAACCTAAAAAGATGACCCTTGTCTGAGGAATCAAGAAACTTTTTGGTAAATTGATCCTCCAACCATGTTTTCGAAGAAACAACACTAGTTGATTCATGTGAGATTCTGCAGAACGTAAAGACTGAGCTAGTACCAAGATATCGTCCAAATAAGGAAACACCACAATACCCTGAGTAGGGCACCCAGAACCTTTGAAAAAATTCTTGGAGCTGTTGCTAGGCCAAATGGAAGAGCAACAAATTGGTAATGCTTGTCTAGAAAAGAGAATCTCAGGAACTGATAATGTTCTGGATGAATCGGAATATGAAGGAAAGCATCCTGCAAGTCTATTGTAGACATATAATGTCCTTGCTGAACAAAAGGCAGAATAGTCCTTATAGTCACCATCTTGAAAGTTGGTACTCTTACATAACGATTCAAAATTTTCAGATCCAGAACTGGTCTGAATGAATTTTCTTTCTTTGGGACAATGAATAGATTTGAATAAAACCCCAGACCTTGTTCCTGAAAAGGAACCGGCATGATTACCCCTGAAACCTCCAGGTCTGAAACACACTTCAGGAAAGCCTGAGCTTTTACTGGATTTACCGGGATGCATGAGAGAAAAAAATCTTCTCACAGGAGGTCTTACTCTGAATCCTATTCGGTACCCCTGAGAGACAATGCTCTGAATCCATTGATTTTGGACAGAATTTGCCCAAACATCCTTGAAAAACCTTAATCTGCCCCCTACCAGCTGAGCTGGAATGAGGGCCACACCTTCATGCAGACTTAGGGGCTGACATTGGTTTCTTAAAAGGCTTGGAGTTATTCCAATTTGAGGAAGGCTTCCAATTGGAAACCGATTCCTTGGGGGAAGGATTAGGTTTTTCTTCTTTATTTTAACGAAAGTAATGGAAACTATTAGAAGTTTTAGATTTACCCTTAGGTTTTTTTATCCTGAGGCAAAAAAACTCCCTTCCCCCCAGTAACAGTTGAAATAATAGAATCCAACTGAGAACCAAATAAATTATTACCTTGGAAAGAAAGAGATAGTAATCTAGACTTAGATGTCATGGACATGGATCTAACATCAATTTTGATATCAAAAATTGCATCACAAATAAAATGATTAGCATGTTGTAGTAAACGAACAATGCTATGTAAGTCAGAATCCAATTCTTGCTGCGCTAAATTCTCCAACCAAAAAGTAAGTTGAAGCAGCTGCAACATCAGCCAAAGAAGTTGCAGGCCTAAGAAGATGACCTGAATATAAATAGTCTTTCCTTAGATAAGATTCAAGCTTCCTATCTAAAGGATCTTTAAAGGAAGTACTATCTTCCATAGGAAGAGTGGTTCGTTTAGGAGAAATAGCCCCATCAACTTTGGGGATCTTTTCCCAAAACGCTATTGAAATTGCTGGTAAAGGATACAATTTTTTAAACCTTGCAGAAGGATTAAAAGGAGTACCCGGCTTATTCCATTCCTTAGAAATCATATCAGAAATAGCATCAGGAATAGGAAAAACCTCTGGAGTAACCACAGGAGGTTTAAAAACAGAATTTAAACGTTTACTGGTTTTAATATCAAGAGGACTAGCTTCCTCAATATCCAAAGTAATTAACACTTCTTTTAACAAAGAACGCTTATACTTCATTTGAAATAAATAAGTAGATTTGCAGTGTCAATATCTGAGGAAGGATCTTCTGAATCAGATAGATCCTCATCAGAGGTGGATAATTCATTAAGATGTCGGTCATTTGAAATTACATCAACTTTATGAGAAGTTTTAAAAGACCTCTTACTCTTATTAGAAGGTGGAAATGCAGACAAAGCCTTCTGAATAGAATCAGTAACAAATTATTTAAAATTCATAGGTATATCATGTACATTAGAAGTTGAAGGAACTGCAACCGGCAATGTACTATTACTGATGGATACACTATCTGCATGTAAAAGTTTATCATGGCAACTATTACAAATGACATTAGGAGAAATAATCGCCACAATTTTACAACAAATGCACTTAGCTTTGGTAGAACCGATGTCAGGCAACAAAGTTCCAACAGATATTTCTGAGGCAGGATCAGATTGAGACATCTTGCAGAAATGTAAAAGAAAAAACAACATATAAAGCAAAATTATCAATTTCCTTATATGACAGTTTCAGGAATGGGAAAAAATGCAAATAGCATAGCCCTCTAACATAGAAAAAGGCAGGGAGACATGAGGCTAAAATAATTTTTATTTAAAATATTTAAAATGACACTGTCACTTTAATAATTTTATATTTAGGAATGGAGCTCTGTTCCATACTAGCAAGGGAAAATTATACACAGAAATTAAAATAGAATTTCCTTAGGTGAAGGAAATCCAACATAAACAAATGGACAATGTGATTACAGATACAATAAACCCATAATGAACGGATGCACATGTAGGACATGATACAGGGAAGGTTCTGAATAACGAGCTTGTTCTCAGACCTGAAAATTCTTTTTTGGAAACATGCCAGAGAAACAAGAGACACACTCTGTTTAATACACGCTCTGATGTAATGTACAGTAAAATTACAGAAGATAACGACTGGGCACACATTTTGGAATGTAAAATATCAGAATTTGAATAATAAAGTGATTTAGCCCTTTCTAGCTTCCTTTGCTATTGGGCTTGCATCTGAAAAAAGCCGTTCAGAAAGAAACTATTACTGCAAAATGGCGCCTCTCCGTTCCGTATTGAGAAAAGAAGGCGGGGTCAAGTGGTCGGACCCAGAGGAAAAAGAAATGGCGCCGCTCCACATTACTACTGAAGAAAAAAGGCGGAGACCTAGATTAAGAAGAATGGAGCATGTTCCACGCTACATTCCATAGCCGAAACCGGTACACAAAATAAGTAAAAAAAAAATGTGTTCATACGAATCCAGAGCAGACTATTTCGCTCTGCAAACTATGTAATGTGCAGTAAAATTACAGTCATCACCATACAAGTTCTTCCTACTCTGAGGATTTTATATAACAAAGTAGTCTAAACATAAAATAAGAAGCTAGCAATACAGAACCCGCAATAGAGGGTTAACTCCTTCCTGCCCTGAAGGATATTATCCCCTTGTCTCCATAACACATGCATCAGGGCCTTGCTCTCTTCCGTAAAAACCCTTATCCCTAAAGAATTTTGAGTCCCAAATTGAATAGCAGGGAGCCTTAACCCCTTCAGTGCCAGCCTTCTAGCCCCAGAAGAACAAAAGACACTTACCTGCATTCTAGCTGTCCGGCAGTCAGACGACTCACAAAATAAGAGAGGATGCCACTCCACAAATTAGTAATTAAAGTCCTCTACTGCAAAATATAGGTACCACTTATGGTTGTTTGCCATTGGAAGATTAAATTGTGTATCCATGAGGTCAAGGCAAACAACAAATATATTTAGAGGAATTAACTTCAAAATTGAATAGAAAGATTGTCTTTAATCCTGCAACTCTAAAAGCATGAAACTGTGCCATATATCTAAGAATAAGAGGTTACCATCTAGGTCTAGGAGTTGGTGACATAAAAGTAATCTGGAGTCAACCTCACAGTGTTGTAGTAATAATCCTTAAACTCATATTCAAAATACGTAACCCAGAAAGATGTAACCTTTTTCAGAGTTGAATGAAAAGAAAAACTGTTCCTCTGACAATTTTGGAATTCTTTATCTTTAACAACAGAATTTTTCTTCCATTGTCTCTTAAAGCTCTAGAATCATTTGTAGCAAATATATTTTTTGTTAGAAAGCAGAGATAGAAATGTTCACCCAAAGGAAAAATGTTTAAATGGAAAGTCTACTCCAAAAATTGTATTCTTTAAAAAGATAGATAATCCCTTTTTATCTATTCCCCAGTATTGCATAACCAACATGGTTATATTAATATAAGTTTAACCTCTGTGATTACCTTGTATCTAAGCCTCTACCAGCTGCCCCCTTATCTCAGTGCTATTTACAGACTTGCATTTTAGCCAATTAGGGCTGGTTCATGGATAACTCCACGAGAGTGAGCACAATGTTATCTATATGGGACACATGAACTAGCAGTTTCTTCCTGTGAAAAGCTATAAAAATGCACGGATTTAAGATGTGGTCTGTAGTGGCTTAGAGACAGGCAGATGTTTAGAGGTCTAAAGGTTATAAAGTATATTGATATAACATAGTTGATTGTGCAGAGTCTGAGAGGTAGAAGCTTAAAGGGTATATGAGATAGTGCTCCTTTAGTAAAAACAAAATACCTTAGCTACCGGTTCAGAGAACTTGGCCAAAATACTGGAGATTTTTTTTTAGCATTTTTGCTATCACTCCATTTAAACAGAAATAGAACATTTAAAAATAAACAAACAAACAAAAACAAAAACTATATATATTTTTTTAAGTATACAAACCCAGGTCTTGATCTAGGTTCATTTTTGTATATTTCATGCCACCATTTCACCGCCAAATGCGATAATATAAAAAAATAAATAAAAATCATTTACTTTTTCACAAACTTTGGGTTTCTCACTGAAATTATTTACATACTGCTTGTGCAA
This sequence comes from Bombina bombina, assembly GCF_027579735.1. Lineage (NCBI taxonomy): Eukaryota > Metazoa > Chordata > Amphibia > Anura > Bombinatoridae > Bombina > Bombina bombina. Next base: position 370,718,885 of record NC_069501.1, on the reverse strand, counting down.
TCATGGCACAAATGATTGTAAAAGCTTCATTCGGATCCCCTTTGATCAGAAATAGCAGACATATTTTTTTTTGCCATTGCTTTTTGGTAATTAGAATGCCGCTAATTGAAGCTGAACACCACACTTCTATTATTCCTGGCAGTGAAGGGGTTAATCAGGTAGCTTGTAAGGTTAAAGGGATAGTATAGTCAAATTTAAACTTTCATTATTCAGATATACTATGCAATTTTAAGCAACTTTCTAACTTACTCTTAAGCAACTTTCTAACTTACTCGTATTATTATTAATATTTCTTAATTCTCTTGGTATCTTTATTTAAAAAAGCTGGAATGTAAAGCTTACAAGTCGGACCATTTTTGGTTCAGCACCTGGGTAGTACTTGCTGATGCCAATCAGCAAGTGCTACCCAGGTTCTGAACCAAAAATGGGCCAGCTCCTAAGCTTACTTTCCAGCTTTTTTTTTATATAAAGATATCAAGAGAATTTAGAAAAATTGATAATAGGAGTAAATTAGAAAGTTGCTTAAAACTGTATGCTCTATTTGAATCATGAAAGATTATGTTTGAATAGACTATCTCTTTAATTTTAGCTTAAGTGTAGAGATTACCCATACCTGGCACCTCCTACTCCCTGATTCCTCCAAAACAGCTCTCTTCCCTCCCTCATGTCCCACTGGTCACCACCATCTTGGGTACTGATCCCCCCAAATATCTCTCTAACCCTCCGCCTCCCACTACTTGCGGTCTTCTTTAGTACTGGCAGCTATATGCCAGTACCTATAAAACACTTAACATTTTCTGCAGTGAAGTGGTCCACCCACTTATCTCCCTCCGGCAATAGTTAGGGACCCCCCCCACACATTTTTTCTGTAGTGAAATGTCCCCCCACTTCCCTCTCTTCGGCAATAGTTAGGGACCCCCCCCACACATTTTTTCTGTAGTGAAGTGGCCTCCCACTCCCCCCCCCCCCCCTCTGGTAATAGTTAGGGACTCCCTTACATTTTTTCTGTAGCGTAGCCCCCCATTCCTTCCTCTCGCTTTATTATTTTTTTTCTGCTGTGTTTAGCCCTCCCACTCCCTCCCCCCTCTGCTGCTGGACCGCCCACCTGCCTCCCGGTTTCCCTCCCACACTTCCGGCCGGCACTAGCAGATGATCGTTACAGAGGGTGTCATTGTCTGTAATGATCAGGCATCTGCTTTTATATGGCACCAATCAAGCAAATTCCCGATGCTCAGGAACTCCAGCTCTCGGTTGTAATTTTACAGCCAAGACTGCTGGAGTTTCCTGCAGCTACAACGTATATATATCTTATTGGGCTAAGGGGTTAAAGCAACCTATTATTTTTATTTCATGATTCAGATAGAGCATTCAACTAGGCTTCATTCTTTTGGTATAATTTGTTAAAGAAGTAGCAATGCACCACTGGGAGCTACTGAGTTTATCTAGGTATGCTTTTCAAACAAAAGGATAGCAGGAGAACAAAGCAAATTAGACAATAGAAGTAATTTGGAAATCAATTTCAAATGGCATGCTCTAGCTGAATCACAAAAAAAAAAATTATGCTTACCTGATAAAATTATTTCTTTGACACGATCAGTCCACGGATCATCTTAATTACTAATGGGATATTCACCTCCTGGTCAGCAGGAGGCGGCAAAGAGCACCACAGCAGAGCTGTTAAATAGTTCCTCCCTTCCCTCCCACTCCAGTTATTCGACTGAAGATAGGAAGAGAAAGGAAAAGCCAAGGTGCAGAGGTGTCTGAAGTTTACAATAACCCACAACCTGTCTAACAACACAGGGCGGGCCGTGGACTCATCGTGTCAAAAAAGAAATACATTTATTAGGTAAGCATAAATTTTCTTTTTTAAGACACGATGAGTCCACGGATCATCTTAATTACTAATGGGATTCAATACCCGAGCTATAGTACACAGATGATACGGGAGGGACAAGACAGGGAACCAAAACGGAAGGCACCACTGCTTGAAGAACATTTCTCCCAAAAGCTGCCTCGGCCGAGGCAAAAGTGTCAAATTTGTAGAACTTTGAAAAAGAGTAGAGAGAGGACCAAGTTGAAGCCTTGCAAATCTGTTCCACAGAAGCTTCGTTTTTGAGCGCCCATGAGGAAGCAACAGCACTTGTGGAATGAGTCGTAACCCTCTCAGGAGGCTGCTGTCCAGCAGTCTCATATGCAAAACGTATGATACTCTTCAGTCAAAAAGAAATAGAAGTAGCCGTAGCTTTCTGTCCCTTACGTTTTTCTGAGAAAACTACAAACAAAAAAAGAAGACTGACGAAAGTCCTTAGTTGCCTACAGGTAAAACTTTAAAGCACGGACCACGTCCAAATTGTGCAGAAGTCTTTCCTTCTGAGAAGGAGGATTAGGACACAAGGAAGGAACCACAATCTCCTGATTAATGTTCCGATCAGAAACAACCTTAGAAAGAAATCCTAGTTTAGTACATAAAACTACCTTATCTGAATGGAAAATAAGATAAGGAGACTCATACTGCAATGCTGAGAGCTCTGACACTCTCCGAGCAGAAGAAATAGCAACAAGAAATACAATTTTCCAAGATAACAACTTAATATCTAAGGAATGCATAGGCTCAAACGGAGCCCCTTGAAGAACTTTTGAGCACTAAATTAAGACTCCATAGAGGAATAACTGGTTTGAACACAGGCCTGATCCTGACTAAGGCCTGACAGAACGATTGAACATTTGGAAAATCCGCCAGACGTTTGTGTAACAAAACAGATAAGGATGAAATTTGCCCCTTTAGAGAACTAGTCGATAAACCTCTCTCAAAACGCTCTTGGAGAAAAGACAAAATTCGAGGAATCCTAACTCTACTCCATGAGTAGCCCTTGGATTCACACCAATGGAGATATTTACGCCAAATCTTATGATAAATCTTTCTAGTAACAGGCTTACAAGCCTGAATCATTGTCTCTATAACAGAGTCAGAAAACCCCCGTTTGGATAAAATTAAACGTTCAATCTCCAAGCAGTCAGCTTCAGAGAAACTAGAACTGGGTGAAGGAAGGGCCCCCGAATCAGAAAGTCTTTCCTCAACAGAAGCCTCCAAGGTTGTAGAGATGTCATCTCCACCAGGTCTGCATACCAAATCCTGCGAGGCCAGGCCAGTGCTATGAGGATCACTGAGGCCCTTTCCAGTTTGATTCGAGTAAAGACCCAAGGAAGTATGTATGACTGAAGGTCCAAGGAACCGTCAGAGAATCCATCAGTTCCGCCTGGGAGACCCTGGACCTCAACCTGTATCTCAGGAGCTACGCAATCTGTTGAGATGCCATGAGATCTAATTCCGACTGACCCCGCTTGAGAATCAGGCTGGAGAATACTTCCGGATGGAGTTCCCCTCCCCCGAGAGAAAAGCCTGCCTGATCAGAAGGCCTAATCCCATATGTCCATCCCTAGGATGCGGATTGCCGACATGTAGCTAGAATGGGCCTCCACCCACAGAATTATCTTGGTTACCTCTGTCATCGCTAAGGAACTCCTCGTTCCTCCCCGATGATAGATGTAAGCCACTGAAGTTATGTTGTCCGACTAGAACCTGATAAACTGGACCGAGGCTAACTGAGGCCAGTCCAGAAGAGCATTGAAGATTGCTCTCATCTCCAGAAAGTTGATAGGAAGAACAGACTCTGAGTCCAAACTCTCTGAGCCTTTAGGGAACTCCAGACTGCTCCTCACACTAGAAGGCTGACGTCTTTTGCGCAATCGCCCAAAAAAGTCTGAGAAAGCAGGTTCCCTGGGAAGATGATCCAAAGACAACTACCATGGAAGAGAATGCCTTGTCTCCTGATCCAGTAGTATTCACGGAGACAAAACTCTGTTCCATTTCCCGAGCATGTTTAACTGCAGAGGTCTGAGATGGAACTGAGCAAATGGGATGATGTCCATTGCCACCATCAGCCCGATTACCTCCATGCACTGAGCCACTGATGGCCGAAGAGTGTGCCGAAGAACAAGACAAGTATCAATGATCTTTGATTTCCCAACTTCTGTCAGAAAAAATCTTCATTGATAGGGAATCTAACAGATCCCAGAAAATTACCTTAAATTTAGGACTCAGGAATTCTTTCCCCGATTTACTTTCCACTAGTGAGAACGCAGGAATCAAATACCATGTCCGTGTGCAAACTTGTTTGATGAAACAAAATTGCCTGGACTGGGATGACAACTAAATATGATGCTGCAATGCACCATGAAAATTCTGTAAGCTGTGGCAAGACCAAAGGAAAGAGCCATGAACTAGAAGTATTCGCCCAGAAAGGCAAACCATAGGGACTTGTGATGATCTCATAGATGGGAACATGCAGATACCCGTCCCTTAAAACTTGTCAGACATTGATTCTCCAGGATCAAAGGAAGTATTCACGAATAAATTCTACCTAGAAAGGCGGTACTATTTAGATTCCGGAAATCTAACGTTGGTCTGAAGGTTCCCTCCTTCTTGGGAACCAAAACCAGATTGAAATAAATCTCAGACCCTGTTCTTGAACCAGAGTTATCACTCCCCGAGGGGAGATGACTCCTACCCAATGAAAGGAACCCTTTCTCCTATCTGATTCCAGATAATATATATATATATATATATATATATATATATATATAGGGTACTTGTAAAATACGGCTAATCACCCATAAGGGTCTCAAGACGCTGTTCATTTTATTGACCTTACTGGGGATCAAACCTGCAACCCTTGGGTTGCTACCAAGCTCAGCAACAGTGCCCAAGCATGCAGAGCTATCTGCCCTTAGCACTATCTGTCCGAATAGATCCAGACAACGTATGAGCTAGTATGCTGCCGCAAATGGTAGCAATACCAACCTGGGTATTACTTTGAGCAAACCCACAACCCAAACATCTAAGGAATCCTGAAAGAGAATAGCTATCCTCTATAGGTATAGAAGTCTCCTCCTGAGAGGTCCTCTAACAAAAACCTCTCTTTTAAAAATAGGAAATGTACATAAAAGGGATATACCCAATTTTAAAATTGACAGAAATGTCGGTCCAGAGTAGCTAAAAACTCCTTAGTAATAAGCGGAGAACTAGCTTAAATCTGAAGATACTACTTCAGTATCAGCATGAGGAATCATACCGTCAGAAATGAGATCTTACTACCGAAGTATCCCCTGCCTCATGTAACTTGGAAGGAACTTCTAAGAAAGTAATCTACAGTGACAGAAACCTCACTCACTGAATATTAATTATTGCTCTTGCGCTCTCCCTGCAGCATGGAAAAAGCCGACAACACACCTGACAAGCACAGATGGAAACAATGTCTTGCAAGATAACCCCAAGAGGAGTCGTGAAGGAAGCGCAGGGCACTGGATGAATGGACGCTAAGATTTTAGGACACTTGAGGAGAAGGCTGCAGAAAATATTGAACATTGCCCGAATGCTTCTGAAACATCCAAGGCAATGTTGGCTCTGAAAAAAACCCCAAAAACCATATAATACATGGGGAACAGAAGACTTTGGTCGTTCCACAGAAGTATCAAGACATAACGTGTGAATAACCTCCTTATTCACTTTTTATTCAATAAAACTGAATGTCAATACAAAAATTACCGAGATTTTAAATGATAAAGGAAACGTTCTAACCTTGTTCCCTTACATTGTGCATACCATTGATAAGGAGAAAAGGCCTCTAGGACCTTGTTGAACTAACAATTTGTTTATTAAAAACGGATGGTACTGTTTCTTTAAATGTTAAATGCACTGTTTTATTTTTAACAAAGAAAGATTCTTTATAGATATAAAGATCTCCAGACCTCATTTAAATTTTGTAGCAAAATCATCCAGACATCGAATGAAACATAAATAAATAGTAGTCTTCCTGACTACGGTAAGCATAAATTTGGTATTGCGTGTAAAGCCTCTCTGCTGTATTAAACAACACAGCAGAGAAGGCATCTCGACTCTCAACATGCTAGACCCGTACTGTGTGTGAAGCCTCTCTGCTGCATGATTCACAATGCAGCAGAGAAAGCATCCGTAGCACTCAATATACTTAAGTCGTACTGTCTATGAGAAGCCTCTCTGCTGCATGATTCACAACGCAGCAGAGAAGGCAACCACAGCACTCAATGTTATTGCAATGATTAGAAGCCTCTCCGCTGCATAGTCACAGCGCAGCAGAGAAAGGCATCCGCAGCACTCAATGTTATTCCTGTAATGATAGAAGCCTCTCCGCTGCATAGTCACAGCGCAGCAGAGAAGTCATCCGCAGCACTCAATGTTATTCCCTCACTCCGACTACCCGGGAAGGAGACAAAGGAGTGCACAAACAATGGCGCGTAACTTAGCCCCGCCCATTGTGGGCGTCTCCATCTAAAACTCCCAGGCAGCAAAAAGTAAAGCAGAAGCTGCGCTCTTATAAGTTATGAATACAGACATGTGCAACATGGCAATACTTCTAAACAGATAACCTCCCGGTTGGCTACTAACAATGAAATAAAACCAAAGGAACTAGCATTGCACCTAACCTGCTTACCCCTTAACATGTATCACGTACAAAACAGGTTAAACCTCCCAGACGGCTGCAAAGTAAAATAATCCGTTGGGAGTCGCAAATGTGCTAAAACATAAAATACAGAGCCACTTCCCCGTGTCCTCCAGTGCCTGCATTCACTGCTAGATAACATGTCCCCCTTCCCTCTTAGGGCCTGTGTCATCTAGTGTCCAATGTAGGGTATATAGAGTGCTAAATTTGTCTGTGTATGTATCTTTTCCAGAAAAAAGAATTTAGCACTTACCTTAGAAATCTGCCCGGTAGGAGGGCAGCTCAACGGGCTTGCAAGGTCCTCTTCCTCACATTGGCCTGTGGAACAAAAAAAACCCATAATTTATGTAAGAACTTACCTGATAAATTCATTTCTTTCATATTAGCAAGAGTCCATGAGCTAGTGACGTATGGGATATACATTCCTACCAGGAGGGGCAAAGTTTCCCAAAACTCAAAATGCCTATAAATACACCCCTCACCACACCCACAATTCAGTTTAACGAATAGCCAAGAAGTGGGGTGATAAGAAAAGAGCGAAAGCATCAAATAAGGAATTGGAATAATTGTGCTTTATACAAAAAAAATCATAACCACCACAAAAAGGGTGGGCCTCATGGACTCTTGCTAATATGAAAGAAATGAATTTATCAGGTAAGTTCTTACATAAATTATGTTTTCTTTCATGTAATTAGCAAGAGTCCATGAGCTAGTGACGTATGGGATAATAAATACCCAAGATGTGGAACTTCCACGCAAGAGTCACTAGAGAGGGAGGGATAAAATAAAGACGGCCAATTCTGCTGAAAAATTAATCCACTACCCAAATCAAAAAAGTTTCATTTTTTATAATGAAAAAAACTGAAAATATAAGCAGAAGAATCAAACTGAAACAGCTGCCTGAAGTACCATTCAACCAAAACTGCTTCTAAAGAAGAGAAAACATCAAAATGGTAGAACATAGTAAAAGTATGCAAAGAAGACCAAGTCATTGCTTTGCAAATCTGATCAACAGAAGCTTCATTCTTAAAAAGCCCAGGAAGTAGAAACTTACCTAGTAGAATGAGCCGTAATCCTCCGAGGCAGGAATCCACCCGACTCCAAATAAGCATGATGAATCAAAAGTTTAAGCAAGATGCCAAATAAATGGCAGAAGCCTTTTGACCTTCCTAACACCAGAAAAGATAACAAATAGACTAGAAGACTATCTGAAATCTGAATAGCTTCAACATAAGATTTCAAAACTCTTACCATATCCAAAGAATGTAAGAATCTAGCACAAACTTACTTCACCACCTCCACGGGAGGCAAAGTTTGTAAAACTGAATTGTGGGTGTGGTGAGGGGTGTATTTATAGGCATTTTGAGGTTTGGGAAACTTTGCCCCTCCTGGTAGGAATGTATATCCCATACGTCACTAGCTCATGGACTCTTGCTAATTACATGAAAGAAAAGTACATTCTCTTCCCTCAGACTTTTACAAACAGGGCAGCAAACAATCTATGGGAGATGCAGTGAGAATTGTGTCCCACAAATTCCCATTGACCTAAAGCCACCAAAGCTCTACTGTAGAGACTGATATGGACTACGGCTACACCCTAGGACAAAGCAGCACAATCTTGCACTAATTTAAAAATAATAAACTCTTGATTCAAGAATCTAATCTAACACCTCACTTTACCACTTCCTATCACTAACGTAGACAAAGAGAATGACTGGAGTGGGAGAGAAGGGAGCAGCTATTTAAAAGCTCTGCTGTGGTGCTCTTTGCCTCCTCCTGCTGACCAGGAGGTGAATATTGCATTAGTAATTAAGATGATCTGTGGACTCCTCGTGTCTTAAAAAAGAAATATATTTTTCGGATTTCATGTCTCTTTAAATCAAAGTAAACATAAAAAGAAAGAGTATGTAAAAAACAGCAAACAACTTGTTTTCTTGCAAAATGAGCACTTAGAAATTCTCAGTGTTGTCATTGCCCTCGGGAAGATAAGAGAGCTGTAGAAAATGTAAGTTGCATTCTGCAAAACTGAGTCCCTGTTTATCTAGTATTCACTGAATAGTAAACCAGCTCATGTTACTATAGAAATTTTATTACATTAAGCTAGATAAGCCTTCCTGTAGAGACACTGCACAAATTAAGATTAAAAAAAAAAAAAAAAATCTTTTAAAATGATGAATAATACATATTGTAATGATTTTTAAGTAAAAGCTACTGCTTAGTGTTTTTTTTTTTTTAATCCAACAATGAAACAGACTGTTTCATATCCCTTTCAATGACCTTTAGTATATTTAATGAATTCTGATAGAATAGAAAGTGCAGATGCAGAAGGTATATTAGGTGAGTCTATGGTTTTCCCCTCAGATTCTTGCACACTTGTAGCAGGATGCAAAGTTTTAATTTGCCCAGTAACTACAGAAAAAAATCCTATGTATTATTAATACAAAGAGTACAATGCATAGGCTGTAAAATAAATAAAGAAAAATGCTCCAAAACACTAAGAATCTAATCTAGTAAAACAGTCTTACTTTTTGTTACAGACACCAGTTAACTAGGCATCAGGCATTTTAATAGATTCACCTAGTAAATCAAAAAGGTATCCAGGAAGAAATGCTTACATTTATAAAGTTAAAGCACCTCAGTGCAAATAGGATTTGTGATTGGCTGATACATGATACAGGGGAAGTGGAAATAGACATAACTGAAATTTGTCAGAAAAAAAAAAAATCTACTACTCATTTAAAGTTTAGACTAAGGGGCCGAATTATTAAGCTCCGAATGGAGCATGATGCCCCTGTTTCCGCACGAGCCTTCAGGCTTGCTGGAAACAGCAGTTATAAAGCAGCGGTCTGAGTGCTCTGAGGCTGCAGACATCAATCCGCCCGATCCTATACGATCGTGGCTGATTGACACCCACTGCCAGTGGAAGATTGGCCGCAAATCTGTAGGGGACGGCACGGCACAAGCAGCTCACCAGAACTGTTTGTGCAATGATAAATGCCGACAGCGTACATCGTATCACGTTGGCTCACACTTTAATAAATTGGCCCCTAAGTGGTATTACATTGTCTTTTTATCATGCATTTGTTGATTATGCGAATCTATTTTATTGACTGGTCCTTTAATCACATACAGGACCCAACTGGTGAACCAATAACAAGAGGTCACCAATCACCAGCAAGCTCCCAGTTGTGCATTACTATGCCTGAGTATACCTAGGTATGTTCTTCAACAAAGAAGACCAAAAAAAACACAAGTAAAATTTGACAATATAAGTTAAATGAAAATATCTTAACCCCTTAAGGACCAAGGCCATTTTTCATTTTCTTTCCCTTAAGGACCAGGGCTATTTTTACATTTCTGCGGTGTTTGCGTTTAGCTGCAACTTTCCTCTTACTCATTTACTGTACACACACATATTATATACCGTTTTTCTCGCCATTAAATGGACTTTCTAAAGATACCATTATTTTCATCATATCTTATAATTTATCATAAAAAAATGATAAAATATGATGAAAAAATGGAAAAAAAAACACACTTTTTCTAACTTTGAACCCCAAAATCTGTTGCACATCTACAACCTCCAAAAAAAATAGTTTCTAAATTTTGTCCTGAGTTTAGAAATACCCAATGTTTACATGTTCTTTGCTTTTTATGCAAGTTATAGGGCAATAAGTACAAGTAGCACTTCGCTATTTCCAAACCATATTTTTTTTCAAAATTAGCGCTAGTTACATTCGAACACTAATATCTGTCTGGAATCCCTGAATATCCCTTGACATGTATATATATTTTTTTAGAAGACAACCCAAAGTATTGATCTAGGCCCATTTTGGTATAGTTCATGCCACCATTTCACTGCCAAATGCGATCAAATAAAAAAAAACGTTCACTTTTTCACAAATATTAGGTTTCTCACTGAAATTATTTACAAACAACTTGTGCAATAATGGCACAAATGGTTGTACATGCTTCTCTGGGATCCCCTTTGTTCAGAAATAGCAGACATATATGGCTTTGGCTTTGCTTTTTGGTAATTAGAAGGCCGCTAAATGCCGCTGCGCACCACATTTGTATTAGGCCCAGCAGTGAAGGGGTTAATTAGGTAGCTTGTAGGGTTAATTTTAGCTTTAGTGTAGTAGACAACCCAAAGTATTGATCTAGGCCAATTTTGATATATTTCATGCCGCCATTTCACCGCCAAATGCGACCAAATAAAAAAAAAATGTTCCCTTTTTCACTAACTTTGGGTTTCTCACTGAAATTATTTACAAACAGCTTGTGCAATTATGGCACAAATGGTTGGAAATGCTTCTCTGGGATCCCCTTTGTTCAGAAATAGCAGACATATATGGCTGTGGCATTGCTTTTTGGTAATTAGAAGGCCGCTAAATGCCGCTGCGCACCAAACTTGTATTATGCCCAGCAGTGACGGGGTTAATTAGGTAGCTTGTAGGGAGCTTGAAGGGTTAATTTTAGCTTTAGTGTAGAAATTAGTCTCCCACCTGACACATCCCACCCCCTGATCCCTCCCAAACAGCTCTCTTCCCTCCCCCACCCCACAATTGTCCCCGCCATCTTAAGTACTGGCAGAAAGTCTGCCAGTACTAAAATAAAAGTTTTATTTTGTTTTTATTAATTATTAAAAAAAAAAAAATATCCTATTCTGCTGTGTAGGATCCCCCCTTGGCCCCCAACCTGCCTGATCCCCCCAATGAGCTCTCTAACCCTCCCCCCACTAACTATTAGCCACCATTTTGGGTACTGGCAGCTGTCTGCCAGTACCCACTTTGCATAATAACTTTTTTTTATTTTTATAAACCTAACTTTTTTTGTAGTGTTGCTGCCCCCCTCCATACCCTACACCTCCCCCTCCCAGATCATTTCCAGATCACTGCTCCTCTGCACCCACCACCCTCTCCCACCAAAAAAAACAACCCAGCAACTGTCTGTCTTAGATTGCGAGTGCGCGCGCAGGCGCACCCGCCCCTCACCGTCAGCGCACGCTCCAGCGCATACCCGGCACAGAGAATAGCCGGAAGGAACTTCCCATGTGATGGGCCGCCCACCCACCTCCCTTTCAATGGCTCCCACCCACCAACGATCGGCACCATCACTGGCCGATGCAGGGAGGGCCACAGAGTGGCTCTCTCTGCATCGGTGTGCCTAAAAAGGTATTGCAGTGATGCCTCAATATCGAGGCATCACTACAATACCTTGAAAACGGCTGGAAGCGATCAGGATCGCTTCCAGCCGCTTGAAACCCTTAACAACGTACAGGATACGTCTCTGGTCTTTAAAGACCAGTTTGTGTAAGACGTGCCCTGTACGACATGCATCGTTAAGGGGTTAAAACTGCATACTCTATCCAAATCATCTTACCTGCATGGGTGGACAGAGCACATTGGTGGTGGTGGAAGATTAGGGTGGTTTTCAATTGTGACAGTTTTCTTCACATGATCCTGACTAATGTCTTCATACATTTGTTCTACAGTCAATGGTTGTCGTTGCTGTGACGATAAAAAAAACGATAGACCTTTTTATTACGTTTCTAAGTTAGGTTAGGAGTAGCATTTGTACATAAAAAAGTACATAAGACAAATACTAACAAAAAGTATATGGACCACTAGATGCAGCCAAAAACTGTAAAGAAAACGCCACAATAAGGTAAACAGGAGAAACTTGCACAGATAAGTAAGGGGAATCGAAAAGGTGTGCCTAAAATCAACAAGACGAAATTCTCTAAAAAGTGCTACAAGGTCCTTTACAGGATTCTCTAAATGCATCCCATTGATTGAAGAATTAGGCAAGTGTAATAATAGATGACATTTTATAATATTCAATATAGGATGATTGTTGAATACATATTTCCTTCTTAGCTGATGAGAGTCTATAGCTTCATAACGTGGGATATATTCTAGGCTTTCAGGAGGTCAAGAACCCTCAGAGAGCTCTAGTCCCTCCCACTTACTCTCCTCCAGTTTTGTTCTTGACCTCCGAGTGGTTGAAGATTTCAGAGGTGCTCTACTATCAAGAGTTTATTAATTATTTTTTTTTAAGATTTATGGGCTCAGACCTGATTTGGAACCCAGTACCCCTAGACAATTCTAAGAAGATTTAAGAGTGAAACAGGGATAAGGATTACCTCTGTTATGTGCTTTCCATTACCCTAGCCTAGTGGGTAATCTAACAGCCACAACTGCCCTCAGGCATCTCGGGGACTCAGTACCTTAGCCTCCACCTAAGGAATTACAGGTGTATCCTGCAGTATATTTACATGCACTGGATGGGCTCTATACTGGATCAGCAATCTGTGAGGGAGAAAAGCTTCAGCATGCTGGTAAGACACAATCAAGGGGTACTTTAGTCCAGGTGAGTGACTCAGACACTACACAGACCAGAGCTATCCAATAGTATTCTACTTACAGGTACTACATAGCTGGGGGTCACAGCCTTACACATGAGGAGCTTTACCTATGGGTTTAACATAGTAATTTAAAGGGATACTAAACCCAATTTTTTTTCTTTCATGATTCAGATAAAGCATGCAATTTTAAGCAACTTTCTAATTTACTCCTACTATCAATTTTCTTTGTTCTCTTGCTATCTTTATTTAAAAAGCAGGAATTTAAAGCTTAGAAGCCAGCCCATTTTAGGCTCAGCATCCTGGATAGTGCTTGCTTATTGGTGGCTACATGTAGAAAACCAATAAGCAAGCATAACCCAGGTTCTCTACCAAAAATGGTCCGGCTCTTAAGCTTTACATTCCTGCTTTTTAAATAAAGATAGCAAGAGAATGAAGAAAAATGGATAGGAGTAAATTAGAAAGTTGCTTAAAATTGCATGCTCTAGCTGAATCATGAAAGAAAAATGTGGGTTTAGTTTCCCTTTAAGGGGATTAAGGCACTGGATAGTTCTTGTCCAACATCCTTAAATGGGCACTGAACCCAAATTGTTTTCTTTCGTGATACAGATAGCGCATGCAATTTTAAGCAACTATCTAATTTACTCCTATTATCAGTTTTTCTTCCTTCTCTTGCTATCTTTATTTGAAAAAGAAGGCATCTAAGCTTTTTTTTGTTTCAGCCTCAGGACAGCACTTTTTTATTGGTGGATGAATTTATCCACCAATCAGCAAGATCAACCCACGTTGTAAACCAAAAATGGGCCGGCATCTAAACATACATTCTTGCATTTCAAATAAAGATACCAAGAGAATGAAGAAAATGTGATAATAGGAGTAAATTAGAAAGTTGCTTAAAATGTCATGCTCTATCTGAATCACGAAAGAAAAAAATTGGGGTCAGTGTCATTTTAAGGCTCCTTGGCAACTGAATTGACCCTTTTTACCTCAAAAGCCTTATTTTTGCATTTTTCTAAAAAATGGGTACTGTCTTTTAAAAAGAGCTAGTAACTGCCTTGTGCAGTTATCAGTTAGATCTAAAAAAAATCACAGTACAGTTGGGCAGGAGGACACAGGGACCTTAGGAGAGGTGTTTTTCATCATTTTAAATTTTGACAGTCATTTCAAATTGCACCTTTGGCCTGCATAGTGTTATGGCGATATGCAGCAAGCTGATGAAACTGCTTTAGTTTGTATAATGAGTTTATATATTCTAAAAGGCTTACCTGTTGTAGATTAACAATTTGCATATTCATTCCTCATATAGAAGTTTGTTATATATCTCAGCTGCTTAAATTAACATAGAAAATGTATACATATAATATTACATGTATGTCCTTCCTGCCAGAGAATGATCAATTATGAGAGAGAGTTTCTCTTACATTATCTTGGCAGAGACCGTTTTAATAATCTGAGTCTGCATTAGAGAATGTACACGACATTTCTACAGTGGCTCAAATTTAAGTATTCATTCCTTCAAGCATGAATATTTACTATGTTATGGTTGCATGATTTCTAACAGGGTGCAGTACAACTCTCATACATGCATGTTTATAACCATAAGTATGGCAGTTTTTTGTCAAGCTCATACATTTACATGCATATCTTATTATAGTAGTGTTCTAAGGAATAAAGATTTAAAATGGTGTACTCTCCTTACAGTACATACATACTATAAATAGTTATGAAATTGTACAGCAGGTTATTTTGAATGTCATTAAAGCACAGTAATATTCTGGAGTGAGCCAATAACTCGGATTTACTTATCTATACTTTTCTATAAAGATAGGTGTGCTTTATGTGCCCATACGTAAGTGTATTTATAATTGGAAGTATAACCAGTTTATGTCAGCAATATATGTTTTATATTCTATATTCTGCATAGACTCACACATATTAAAGCCCCAAGTATATCTTCAACAAGGTACTTGGTATTTTATGTAACAAATCTGCAAATATAACCATTATATAAGCATATTTTCTATTGCATTATATAGCGTTGCATTAACCAGTACAAAAGTTTCCTCAGTGTTTGCACTGTGGTGCTTACTTTTTCTTTACCTGTTGCACAACAGAGATATTGTTTTGATAGAACAGGATACTTTTATGCACATTTTCCAATCCATGCACTTTTATGTATGTTTTGTGGTTTGGTTACTTCTGACCTCCCGAATATCATGTACTTTGGGTAATCTCATTATTTTGAGTAGTATAGAGTCTGTTTTTTTGCAAGACCATGCAAATTACTGTTATCTCAGACACTAAATTGTATGTTCAGCTACATGTAGACATGGATCTATAAAAATATTTTAGTACTCGCATCAACACGCATTGCTAGACTCAATACACACTATGTGAAGCTTAGTGTTAACATACCCAGTTTCACAAATAAAGAATCTAGAGTTTGATTGCCCCTGTGGATACTGTTTTCCTATTTATAGTTATCTTTTATATGTGTGTTTAACATATTTTTTATTATACAGTAAGTAATGGATGCAAGGTTTCTCCTCAGCCCTGCTGTGCTTCAAGGACAAAGCAGAGGCTGTAAACCAGGAATCACAGACTCATTCTAAGGTGCAGGTGTGATAAGGTGCTATACTCTGCATTTCACTTAGAATTCATAAATTTACCTTGAAAACGTGGAAGGTAAGCACTAATGCTCAGGCACCTTTTATAGTTTACCAGGTTCCTATTTTCCTTATGACTAGCTCAAAGGTACTTTGTTTCCGTGCTCTAAAACATTTATGAATCCTTTTTGCTTTTCTTTCTTTGTTTTCAGTGCTCACATCAGCACTCGCCTGGGCCGGGTCTCCATCTGGCGATCTCAAGGGAAGCAAGGAGTTTGGTTCACTCTGGAGGCGAGATTACCATCCAACATTGGGGAACTCCAAGCGTTTCTTAGAGGTCTTCAGACCATAGTTCCTTCTCAGCCAAGACCCATCCCCATTTCTTATC
The DNA here is from genome assembly GCF_027579735.1 of Bombina bombina. Taxonomy (NCBI): domain Eukaryota; kingdom Metazoa; phylum Chordata; class Amphibia; order Anura; family Bombinatoridae; genus Bombina; species Bombina bombina. Next base: position 370,702,988 of record NC_069501.1, on the reverse strand, counting down.
AGACATCATTTCAGCGGTTGCTTAAATCAACTGTCAAGGGGGAACTTGCATCTCCCTTGTCATGCAAGAAGTGTCTCATTCTGTTACGAATAGAGAAGGAAAGCTGTTCTCTATCAACTTCAAAGAGTAAACAATTGGGAACTGGACTACTTTAATCTGTTCAGTCAGGAGAATGGGTTCTTCATCAAGACATATTCGACCACCTTATCCTAAACTGGGTTGTACCATATATAGATCTAATGGTGTACAAGCTGAATAACAGCTTCAATCATATTGTGCCAGGTATAGAGTCTCCAGTGCTCTATGATAAATGCCTTAGTTTGTCCCTAAATATTTAAATTAGCGTTCCTGTTTTCCCTATTTTTCTTTCAAGAGTCATTGCAAGAATCAAACCGGATTCAGTTTCAGTAATTCTTATAGCTCTGGTGTGGGCCTGCTGAACCTGTGGGCCTAATTCAGATATCTTCTGTTCCTACATGGACCCTACCCCTAAGGAAGGATCTTCTTTCTTAAGGACCTCTGCTTCACCCAGATCTCAATATGCTGAATTTGACAGTGTGAAGGTTAAACATTTTGACCTCAAGATCAGGGGTTTCTCTGACTCAGATATCTATACTTTGCTTCATGCAAGTAAGCCGGTTAAGCAAAGATTTTATCTTAAAATCTGGAAAGCTTACTTTCTTTGGTGTTCTTCTTGAGGTTTTTTCTTGGAAATCCTTTAAAATTCCTAGAATACTTTAGTTCTTTAAGGATGGACTAGATTAGGGCCTATTGGCTAGTTCTCTAAAGGGTCAGATATCTGTGTTAATTGTTTTGTTTCACAAAATGTTGGCTAAGTTGTTAGATGTGCAAACATTTGTTCAAGTCCTGGTGAGAATTTGTCCTGTTAGACCAATTTCACCTCCTTGAAACTTGAATGTAGTTCTCTCTGTTCTGCTTTTGAACCTATGCTTATTTTAGACCTGGAAAGTTATTTTTCTTCAGCTAGAAGAGTTTCTGTATTATCAGCTCTATCTAGTGATCCTCCATTTCTGACTTTTCACCAAGATAAGTCGGTACTGTGGACCAAATAAGATTTTCTAATCCAAAAGAAAAAATACTTCACAACCTAGATGTTGTCAGAGCTTTTAAAAGTTCTATATTCAGGCTAATAAAGACTTTAGGCAAATTTCCAGTTTATTTGTCCGCTACTTTGGTCCTAGGAAGGGTCAGAAAGCTACGACGGTGGCCCTGCCACCCTTGCTCTATCAGCTTATTCGTAAAGCTTATTTAGTTGTGGTAAAACCGCCACGAAAAGAGTAACTGCTCATTCTATGAGATAAGTATCTACTTCCTGGGCTTTCAAGGATGATGCCTCCTTGGAACAGAATTACAAAGCGGCAATTTGGTCTTCCCTTCACAATATTTCCAAATTTTTATAAATTTTGACATTTATGCTTCTTCTGATGCAGCTTTTGGCAGGAAATTCCTTTGGTAGGAACAGCCTACATTTTGTCCCACCCGTCCTTAACATGGAATCTAAGCTTGGGTATTGTATTCCACATGTTCTGAAGCCACAAACTCTCATCAGCTAAGGAGGAAAACAGAATTTATACTTACCAATACATTTATTTCCTTCGGGCTGATGAGTTCATAGCCCGCACTCTATTTTTGTGTATGGATGACAGTTCTTATTTGTACCTGCTTTGTGTCTTTCCTACCTTTTATACCATCTAACTCCTCTGCTTGGCTATAAGTAAACTGGGACTAAAACTCTGTGATGGTTCTTAACATCCTCCTGATCAGCATAAATTCTGTTTTTATACAACTCATTAAAAGGGGGATATCTCCTCTTAAGGATTTCATGTCCCTATAAATAAATCAGTGGAGGATATAAGGGCTTTGTATGGGGTTTTTCCTCCAAGGAAAAACTATGGCCTATGTAGTGATCACCAGTATACTAGGGGGGGCAAGTGACCCATCATTTGTAGAAAAATTCTTAAATCTAAAGTTTTATCCAACAATGTCAATATAATAGTGACGATAGAACACGTGGAAAATTTGCCACCTTGTGACAGATATTATGCATACCCAAATATATTGTTTTTATTTATTCGTATATTAGTCAGATATAAACGATGTGCTCTAAATAACATACCTCATCATACCCAAATAACCAAAGTCTTGGTGTCTGATAATACTTGTCATATGTGATGTAAAGGTCATAGGTTCTGGTCTGTAAAATAGCATCTTCACATCCAAGCTCAGCTTTTGGTTTGCTTGTTTCTACAATTTTACTAGGGTCCACAGTTGCCTAATTTGGAAAAAAAATATTTCAGTTTATTTAAACTAGTGATTATAAAAATGATAGTTTAGTTTCCCCTTAAATATATAAACTTTAAAAGAACAAAAGTTTGTTTTGAAATTAAAGGGAAAGTCAAGTCAAAATTAAACTTTCATGATTCAGATAGGGCATGCAATTTTAAACAACTTTCCAATTTACTTTTATCCTCAAATTTGCTTTGTGCCCTTGTATTCTTTGTTGAAAGCTAAATCTAGATAGGCTTATATGCTAATAACTACGCCCTTGAAGGCCACCTCTTATCTTAGTGCATTTTGACAGTTTTTCACAGTTAGAGACTGCTAGTTCATGTGTGTCATATAGGTAACATTGTGCTCACTCCCGTGGAGTTATCTATGAGTGCGCATTGATTGGCTTACATGCATATCTGTCAAAATAACGGAGATAAGGAGCAGTTGCAAGAGGCTTAGATAAAAGGTAATTCCAGAGGTAAAAAGTGTTTTAACATAACAGTGTTGGTTATGCAAAACTAGGGAATAGGTAATAAAGGTATTATCAATCTTTTAAAACAATAAAAACATTGGTGGCTCTGCAAAAAAGTTTGTGGTGTCAAGGAAAAAAGCAAAACTAAGATAATGTGTCAGTTTATGTGGCACCAGGAAAAAGAAGAACTAGTAATGTGTGTTTTGGGGACTTTATGTGGGTGAGCAAACAAGGTGGACACAACTCAAGAGACCCAGAGAGGAAGAAATCAAACATAAGGTACTCTGCAACCTTAGCTAAATCTGGCCCTGTGCTGCTATAATTTCTAGGAAACATGTTTTCTTTAGCCATAAATGCATCTGTAGCCTTTAAGGATTCTTAAATATTGACACCCCCAAGTGTCAGTAGGAAGTTGACCATCATTGGTTTAAAGCAATGAAATACGGTTACATTTTTTCAAGCAACACAAAATAAACAATGGATTTGTATAAAACATTTATTCATGAACAAAATGGGAGGTATAGGAGACAAATCTAGTTTTACATAATCATATATATTAATGTTTTCTTAAAATATATAACATTGCTACCATAATCATCATATTTTAATGATCTTACATCATCGTTTTCAAGCAATCCACTCTCTTCATATTCTGAAAAGAAAAAAAAAAAAAAAGGGGTTTAGTAAATATTAAGCATGTTGTGATAAAAACTTTGACAAAATTCTAAAAATGCAACGCTCTGTCGAGGACCATTGCGCTGGGCTCAACCCATTCATATTTCACTTTTTTTTTTCTTCTCAAAATGCTTTATTGAAAATTCTATAAATAATACAAACAAAACAATAAAATAAAATTTACAAATGGTAGAGAGTCTCAGTTATTTGTGAGTCACAAAGTTGTATAGGTCTTCTTATACATACGAGTTGAGACAGGAGTACAAATAAATAATTTGTTTAATGATAAGTGAAGTTGTAATTAAACATGAACAACATAAGGTATAAGGTTCAGTGAGCAATATATCTCTTGCAGGAGAGTACGTAAATGAAAGGAAAAAGGCAGTAGCAAATAAATTAGAAACGCTGGTATGTTAATAGGTGCAGGAGTGGCTAATTGTCACAAAAGGGACAGTTGGAAAGTGGTTATCGTAGCATTCTGTGTTTTGGAACTTATGTCTGCAGTAGCGGTGCATATAAAACTAGAAAAGGGGGGAGGGTGTTAGTAGTGTATGCAGTGTTTAAGTAGGTTTATCTGGATGTTTTCTCAAGATTGATGTATTCTTCCCAACGAAAGCAGATTGAGTGGTAGTTATCTATGCCTTTATTTTGTGTATAGTGGTATTTTTCTAATACAAGGGATTGAGTGGTAACCTCTCTCCAGGTAGGGATTGATGGGAGGGTTTTAGACTTCCAATGTTTGGGTATTAGTCTTTTCTCAGAGTTAACTATGATGGTTATCAGTGCAAGCTGGTATTTGCATTTTATGTGAGAGAATTTGTTGAAGAGAAAAGCCAAATATCTAATTCAAGAGATATGGGTAGGGCCTTTTCGATTTAATTTTTAATGGATTGCCAGAAGTTTTGTGCAATGGGGCAAGTCCGCTATGTGTGGGGTTACCTTCTGATCTGCAGCCTCTCCAGCACTCTGAGGGGAGCACTGTCAGGATGGCATGTAAACGGGCCAGTGTGTAATACCACCTATATAGGAATTTTACGTTTATATCTCCAAGATTATATCTATCTATATATATATATATGTATCCTATATAATAAAAGGTCAAGTGCGTTTGTCCGAAGCTGTCATGCGCAGTAGAGACTGCGCGCAAGGACAAACATACCTGGCCTTCCAACTGACCTGGCGTGTGGTGGAGTGGGCGTGGCCGGACGGGTGTGATGTGGGCGGGGCCCGGGCATGGCCCGGGCATGGCGTGGGTGGGGTCGGGCGTGATGCGGGTGGGGCCAGATGCCGGGGCCGACAGAGAGCTCTAAAGAGGGGGGATAGAGAGAGCAGAAGAGGGGCGATAAAGAGAGGGAAAGAGGCAGCAATAGAGAGGGGGGAGAAAGACAGCAATAGAGAGGGAGAGAGACAGCAAAAGAGGGGGAGAGAGAGAGCAAAAGAGGGGGAGAGAGAGAGCAAAAGAGAGGGAGAGAGAGAGCAAAAGAGAGGGAGAGAGAGAGCAAAAGAGAGGGAGAGAGAGAGCAAAAGAGAGGGGGGGGAGAGCAAAAGAGAGGGGGGGAGGGAGAGCAAAAGAGGGGGGAGAGAGAGCAAAAGAGGGGGGAGAGAGAGCAAAAGAGAGCAAGGGGGGGAGAGAGAGCAAGGGGGGGAGAGAGAGCAAAAGAGAGGGGGGAGAGAGAGCTAAAGAGAGGGGGGGGAGAGAGAGCAAAAGAGAGGGGGGGGAGAGAGAGCAAAAGAGAGGGGGGGAGAGAGAGCAAAAGAGAGGGGGGGGAGAGAGAGCAAAAGAGAGGGGGGGGAGAGAGAGCAAAAGAGAGGGGGGGAGAGAGAGCAAAAGAGAGGGGGGGGAGAGAGAGCAAAAGAGAGGGGGGGGGAGAGAGAGCAAAAGAGAGGGGGGGGGGAGAGAGAGCAAAAGAGAGGGGGGAGAGAGAGCAAAAGAGAGGGGAGAGAGAGCAAAAGAGAGGGGAGAGAGAGCACAAAAGAGAGGGGAGAGAGCACAAAAGAGAGGGGAGAGAGCACAAAAGAGAGGGGGAGAGAGCACAAAAGAGAGGGGGAGAGAGCACAAAAGAGAGGGGGAGAGAGCGCAAAAGAGAGGGGGAGAGAGCGCAAAAGAGAGGGGGAGAGAGCGCAAAAGAGAGGGGGAGAGAGCGCAAAAGAGAGGGGGAGAGAGCGCAAAAGAGAGGGGGAGAGAGCGCAAAAGAGAGGGGGAGAGAGCGCAAAAGAGAGGGGGAGAGAGCGCAAAAGAGAGGGGGAGAGAGCGCAAAAGAGAGGGGTAGAGAGCGCAAAAGAGAGGGGTAGAGAGCGCAAAAGAGAGGGGGAGAGAGCACAAAAGAGAGGGGGAGAGAGCACAAAAGAGAGGGGGAGAGAGCGCAAAAGAGAGGAGAGAGAGAGCAAACAAGAGGGGGGAAGAGAGAGCAAAAGAGAGGGAGAGAGAGAGATCAAAAGAGAGGGAGAGAGAGAGATCAAAAGAGGGGGAGAGAGCAAAAGAGGGGGAGAGAGCAAAAGAGAGGGGGGGGGAGAGAGCAAAAAAGAGGGGGCAAGAGAGCAAAAGAGAGGGGGGAGAGAGCAAAAGAGAGGGGGGAGAGAGCAAAAGAGAGGGGGGAGAGAGCAAAAAAGAGGGGGGAGAGAGCAAAAAAGAGGGGGGAGAGAGCAAAAAAGAGGGGGGGGAGAGAGCAAAAAAGAGGGGGGGAGAGAGCAAAAAAGAGGGGGGGAGAGAGCAAAAAAGAGGGGGGCAGAGAGCAAAAGAGAGGGGGGAAGAGAGCAAAAGAGAGGGGGGAAGAGAGCAAAAGAGAGGGGGGAGAGAGCAAAAGAGAGGGGGGGGAGAGAACAAAAGAGAGGGGGGGGAGAGAACAAAAGAGAGGGGGGGAGAGAGAAAAAGAGAGGGGGGGAGAGAGCAAAAGAGAGGGAGGGAGAGAGCAAAAGAGAGGGGAGAGAGAGCACAAAAGAGAGGGGAGAGAGAGCACAAAAGAGAGGGGAGAGAGCACAAAAGAGAGGGGAGAGAGCACAAAAGAGAGGGTGGGAGAGAGCAAAAGAGAGGGGGGAGAGAGCAAAAAAGAGGGGGGAGAGAGCAAAAGAGAGGGGGGGAGAGAGCAAAAGAGAGGGGGGGAGAGAGCAAAAGAGAGGGGGGGGAGAGAGCAAAAGAGAGGGTGGGAGAGAGCAAAAGAGAGGGGGGAGAGAGCAAAAGAGAGGGGGGAGAGAGCAAAAGAGAGGGGGGGAGAGAGCAAAAGAGGGAGAGAGACAGCAAAAGAGAGGGAGAGAGACAGCAAAAGAGGGGGAGAGAGACAGCAAAAGAGAGGGGGGAGAGAGACAGCAAAAGAGAGGGGGGAGAGAGAGAGCAAAAGAGAGGGGGGAGAGAGAGAGCAAAAGAGAGGGGGGAGAGAGAGAGCAAAAGAGAGGGGGGGAGAGAGAGAGCAAAAGAGAGGGGGGAGAGAGAGAGCAAAAGAGAGGGGGGAGAGAGAGAGCAAAAGAGAGGGGGGAGTGAGAGAGCAAAAGAGAGGGGGGAGAGAGAGAGCAAAAGAGAGGGGGGAGAGAGAGAGCAAAAGAGAGGGGGGAGAGAGAGAGAGCAAAAGAGAGGGGGAGAGAGCAAAAGAGAGGGGAGAAGAGAGGGGAGAAAGAGAGAGCAAAAGAGAGGGGGGATAGAAAGAAAGGGGGGATAGAAAGAGAACAAGGGGTGGGACTGCTGTACTGCAAAAAATGGCCCGTGTACACGGGCTTTAGGACTAGTATATATATATAAATAAATAAATAAACACACAGAAAACAGCAGATTCACAGTAATGTTTAAAAGCAAAACTGGGGGAAGTCATTTACATTTGCCGCCAAAGGATCAAGCCAAGGACCACAACAAGGTCTCCCTCTTCCTGGGACCCTAAACCAGCACCCACAAAATGCATACTTCCAAAGAAACCAACTGGGAACCTTCCAGGGTGACACAGGCTTTTGTAACCTCCCCTATGTAAATACAAAACACAGGAATGGACCGCACTGACAGACCGGACTGGGTACACAGCATAAGCCACAGCAAACTCCACAGCCCTGAACACTGACAGACAGCTGCAAAGTTTTCAGCAACTCAGGCAGTTAACCCCAGAGCAGCCTGGGTGGCAGGCCCGCAGGGAAGCATTACAAACATTATCAACACAACACACAGAAAACCTGGCACTCGCCAATGAATTCACAGTAATGTTTAAAAGCAAAACTGGGGGAAGGCAGTTACATTTGGCGCCAAAGGATCAAGCCCAGGACCATGACAAGGTCTCCCCCTTCCTGTCGTGGTCCTGGGCTTGAGTGTGTTGTGGTGGAAATGGCTTTAAAGTTTGAGTGTATTAATGTGTTCATATGTGGGGATATGTAGATTCCTAAATACTTGATGAAGTGTAGCTGGGTGCGGAAGTGCACAAGGTTTTGAATTGTTTTGAGATCGGTATCATTTAGTCCAATGATTTGGTAATGTTGATCTTAAAATTAGAAAAGGTGCAGTAGGTTTTAAGTGTTTGGAGGAGGGGGGGGGGATTTATAAAATGGGTTGTGTGAGTGTGAGGAAGATATCATCTGCGTAGAGTAGCTTTAAATTTGTGTTGGGCAAATTTGAAGCCGTGGATGTTAGCATTGTTTCTGATATAGGAAGCCAGAACTTCCATGGCCAGAAAGAAAAGTATGGGGGAGAGGGGGCAATCCTGTCTGGTGCCATTGAAGATATCAAAGGGTTGGGATAGGGGGGGTCATTCATTTTTATTTTTGCTTCTGGAGTGTTATACAAGGAGAAGATTTTGCCTATAAAAGCCGAACTTTTGGAGGGTAGTTTGCAGAAATAGCCAGTCTAGTCGATCAAAGGTCTTCTCTACGTTCATAGTTATGAACACAGAGGGGATTTTGCGAGTATTGGCATATTTCATAAGGCAAATAATTTTGATGGTGTTGTCTTTAGTTTCTCTATGTGGGGTGAAACCCGCTTGATTGAGAGAGACTATTGATGGCAAGATAGTGTTGATACGGGAAGCTAATATTTTGGCGTATTGTTTGATGTCACTGTTGAGAAGAGATATTGGGCTGAAATTTGCGGGTGTAGTTGGTGGTTTGCCCGGCTTAGGGATTATGACTACTTGAGCTTCTAGTATAGATTGTGGGAAGGCATTGTTATCAGCCACTTCATTAAAAAGTTGGGTTAGGTGTGGTGTAAGGAGCGGGGAAAATACCTGAAAGTATTTTCCTGATAGACCATCAGGACCTGGGCTTTCCCGTTAAGCGATTTAATGGCTATAAGTAGTTCCTGTTGGGAAATGGGTCTGTTAAGATGTTGGATCTGGTCAGATGTTAAGGTGGGTAGTTGGGTCTGGGTGATATAGGTTGTCATATTCAATAGGGTTTTTTGTATTGATACGTTTTTAGGAATATTGTAAAGAGAGGAATAGTAGTCATAAAAGGATTGCAGTATGTTTTTCGTTGTTTTGAGAGTATTTGGGAAGGTCGGATGTTGAATTTCGTATGAGTGTTATTTTAATTTTTTTTTTTTTTTCCAGAGCTCTGGCTATGAGTTTGCATGATCTATTACTTTCATAAAAGAACATGCTGTTTGTTTTGGAGCGTAGCGCTTGATATACTATCTGTAAATAACTGTCTAATGCATGACTAGCTGTTTGTAGTTCTGCGGATATTAGAGGATCTGTTGGCGATTAAAAAAGTGTCCGATAGTTCAGTGTATGTTTGTCAGCGTTGTTTATGGTATTGGGCTTTAATTTTGATCAATTCACCTCTAAGTACACACTTATGTGATTCACAAAGGGTAAAATTGACGTCTACTGAGTGTATATTAAGTCTATAGTATTCTTCAATAATGGCATTCAGTTTAGTTATTGTGTCTGGATTATGAAGTAGATTGTCATCTTATTTCCATTGGTATGGCATTGAGGGTATATTTTGCCATACTATTTTGAGTTTCACAGAAGAATGATCCGACCAAGAAGTGGGGAAAATTTTGCATCTTTTGACTAAGGCTAAAGCTGATTGATTAGAGAAAATATAGTCAAGGTGGCTGTATGATTTGTTGGGGAGAGAAAAAAAATGTGTAGTCTTTGGTGTCTTGATGTTTAAACCACCAGGTGTCATATAGTTTATTGTTCCTTAGTCCTGTCCAAATTGTGTTTAAGTCTTTTTTTTTGGAGATTTTAATGTTTGGGTTAGTGCTATCTTTGGATAGTTGCAGGGAGGTGTTAAAGTCGCCTGCAACAAAGGTTTGTGCTTTAGCTAAGTCTATTATTTTGTTGAGAATGTTTTTGAAAAAGGAGATTGTTTGGTATTCTGGGTGTATATGTTTACTAGCGTGATGGGTCTGCCGTAGAGTAGACCTGTTAAACCTAAGTATCGTCCGTCAGAGTCTTTTGTGGATTGGATGAGCGTGAAGTGAAGTGATTTATTGATAAGGATGATAACACCATTTATTTTTGAAGTGCTGGAGCTATGGTAGAGGGTAGTGAATGTTTTGCCAAAGTATTTTGGTTCTTTGTTGCGTCTGAAGTGGGTTTCCTGCAGAAATAGAATGTTGATTTGTCTCTTTGTTAAGTTAAGAACGGCTTTCAATCATTTGTGAGGTGAATTTAGCCCTTTTGCCTTCTGCGTTAATAGGGTAAGTGTTTGCACCTGTCTGTCGTTTGGTTTATGCATTTATTTGTGTAGGTAGTTGTCGGTATATCATGTTAGTATAATAAGCAAGGAAGATGTGTGCTGTAGTTTTGCTTTGTTTGGGTGGATGTGCACCCTCCTGCAAGAAAAAGTTGGGTGTAGAACAAATAAACCAGATAATAAACAGTTTCAAATAACATAGTATGAATAACAATAATAAACTCAGTAACAAAATTATAAAAAAAAAAAAAAAAAAAGAGACTCTTCCTATTATTATTATACTTTATTTATGAAGCGCCAACATATTCCGCAGCGCTGTCCATGGGTACACTTCATTTAAATAAAACAATGATATAAGACTTGTGAGAGACAGGACAAAATTTACAAACACATACAAGAGGAATTGAGGGCCCTATTCCCGTGGGAACTAGAAGGGTAGGAGGTTGAGAAACAGGAGGTGAGGACTATAAGATTGAGAAAGATGGTAATGCAGAGTTAGATAAGGGAAATGTTAGGTAAGTGAAATTAATTCATTATTGAGTTGGGTGGTAGGGTTCCCGGAATAGAAAAGTCTTCAAGGAGCATTTAAAGGAAGATTAGGGCAAAGCCGGACAGCACAAGGGAGAGCATTCCAAAGTGTAGGTGCTGCACAACAGAAGTCCTGCAGTCTAGCATGAGAAGAGGTGATAGTTGCGGATGCAAGGAGCAGGTCATTGTTGAATCTTAGTGGGCGGGCTGGAGTATACTTGTTTATTAGAGGGGATAGGTAGAGGGGAGCAGCGTTGGTGAGAGCTTTGTATGTAAGGGTAAGAATTTTGAATTTAATTCTGCTGTGAATGGGGAGCCAATGAAGGGACTCACAGCGAGGTGCAGCATATACAGAGCAACAGGAAATGTGGATCAGCCTAGCAGAAGCAGTGAGAGGCAATCCAGGAAGAAATACCAGATAAGCAGTAGCTGACATGAGAAAGGACAGAGGGAGAGAGAGCAGGGGTGGAGACGTAGATCTGGGTGTCATCAGCATAGAGGTGTTATGTGAAGCCATACATTTTTTAAGTTTACCCAGCGAAGAAGTATAAATGGAGAAGAGTAGAGGACCCAGAACAGATCCTTGAGGTACTCCAACAGACAGAGGCATTGGAGGGCAGTTTCAGTTGAGTGTTTGGGGCAGAATCCAGAGTGCAGGGTGTCAAGCAAAGAGTTGGTGGACAGGAAGTGGGCTAGGTGATTGTAAACTAGTTTTTCAAGGAGTTTTTATGTTAGTGGAAGCAGTGATATGGGGCGGTAGCTTAGTGGAAGCAGTGATATGGGGCGGTAGCTTTCAGGACATAATACTAGCCCTATTATTCAGTAGAACAAAATATCCTGTTCGGGCGGGTAAAGGGGAAAGGAAGGAAAAGGGGTGAAGAAGGAAGGAGAGAGACAAGGGAAAGGGGGAATAGGTGGCAAGCTAATGGAATTTAAGGACCATCTAACTAAGCAAGGTATAAGAAGCAAACATAGGTAACTGTGGTGTATAAAGTCTGATGGTGGAGTAAATGTTACATTTACTTGCCGATCCTTGGAAGGGATAACATCTGGAGGTCAGTTCGGTTTTCATCATCTCTAAGATGGGTCTTTAAGATGAGTGAGTTGAAGGTGTGGGACTGGAGATGGTTTGACTCCTGGGTTTAGTAGCAGGTAGGGTGTTCTTCAATTGTACAGTGTGCCAAGAGTCAACTGGGTTTCCTGATCTTTTAGGAGTAGGTATTGAAGAGGGGGGTCCTGGGGGAGGAATGAGGGGGGGATCGATTCCAAGCGTGGAGCAGAAGTTGTGGATGTCATCTGGGGACTTGCAAATGAGGTGGGTGTTGTTTCTGATGGTCCAGATGTGTGTTGGAAAGCCCCATTTGTAAGGTATTCTTTTATTGCGCAGTGGTGAGAATTCCTTTCTTCGTTGGAGGGTTCTGGTTGAGAGGTCTTGGAAGAACTGAAGGACGTTCCCTCTTATGCGGACAGTTTGATTCTTCCTTGATTGATTTAAAAGCATTTCCTTTTGGAGGTTTGGGTCTCGGTTCTGTGTGCTCTGACCCATTTTATGTCTTCTGGAAAAGTAGGATCTTTCAGATGTTGAAACAGGTTTTAAAGGTAGACTGGGAAGTCTCTAGGCAACACTGATTAAGGCACTCCTCTTATTGGTAGGCTTTTGCGCCTACTACGATTCTCAAGATCTTTTAACTTTTCTTGGAGAGATAGAATAGTTTCTTGTTGTGAGACATATTGATCTGTAAGTTGTTGGATGTCTTCTTTGATAGTATCTTGGTTACTTTCTAGAGTCTCGACCTGAAAGCCAAGTGTGTGTATATCCTGTTTCATCTCTGCTAACTCATCTCTTATGCAAGAGCGTACAATATCTGCAATGTTTTGTTTTGAGGGTAAACTTTGCAATAGAGAGGCTGGGATTTGAAGATCCTCTGCTTGGGACCTGCAGGGTTGTGAGACCTGAGAGGAGGTTGCTAGAAGTTTATCTCTTTGTCTTTGGTTAGTAGGAGAAATTTCTGATGGGTCAGAGCATTGCAGGAATGAGGACATAGTGAGTGCTTTCCCAGATGTAGGTTAAACTAATTTGTCTTGCTTTAGATTCCGTCTGGTTGCCATAATAGTTGATATGTATGTATGTTTATTTACCTGGAAATGGTAAAAAAAGGTTTTCAGTTCTGGAGTAGGTTTAGCTGTAATGAAATGTAGCGTTAAAGGATGGCCTGGAAGCATATATCTTCGTATAGTAGTTGAGATCAGCAGCAAGTGTTGTTGCTTTAAAGAGATAGCTTGGCTGGACAGAGTTGCAGGAAGGTCCTTGTGTCAGACGGGGCCTCAGGCTGTTCAGTTTGTTGGGCCTAGTTAATTAACAGGAATGACTGCAGTTGTATTGGAGCCAATTTAAGAGGGTTTGGGGTAGAGGATCAGGCTTCAGGAGAGAATATGAGTTTATTGTATGCTCCAGAAGAGAGTGGTAAATAGTTGGTGCTGTTGGAGGGGGCAATCCCGTCTTGTACAAAAAACTGAAGTTTAGTTGCTGGATAAAAGGTCAAGATTGGGTGTAGCAAGGGTAGACCTTAGTGGGATCGTGCTGTGTCAAATACAGGCTTTGCATGCTTACCAGCTTCCAAGTGAAGATCTGTGAAGACCGGAGAGTGATGGGGTACCAGGAACTTGCTGGTAGTGATGGGGTACCAGGCCAGTGGATCGTAATCCAGCTGCAGAGGAGGTGTCGAGATATTTGCGGCCTAGTAGTTCCGGCGGGGCCTAGTGAGTTCGGTCCTTGGCCATTCAAAAGATGGAAATCTTTTCCCAATTAGGTAAGGGAAGGTAATGGAGCTTGTCCCCTCTGTTTAGGGATGAAATAGGAGTAGGATGGCCAGGAAAAAGTGCTGTTTTAAGGGCCTTAGTGGAGGAGCTCCGGAGTTAAAGGGACATGAAAGCCAATTTTTTTCTTTCGTGATTTAGAAAGAGCATGCCATTTTAAACAACTTTCTAATTTACTTCTATTATCTAATTTGCTTCATTCTCTTGATATCACTTGCTGAAAAGCATATCTAGATATGCTCAGAAGCTGCTGATTGGTTGCTTCACATAGAGGCCTTGTGTGATTGGCTCACACATGTGCATTGCTATTTCTTCAACAAAGGATATGTAAAGAATTGCACAAATTAGATAATAGAAGTAAATTGGAAAGTTGTTTAAAATTGAATGCCCTATCTGAATCATGAAAGTTTAATTTTGACTAGACTGTCCCTTTAAGCTGTTCTCATGCCAATAGCCGACTCCCTCCCATATTTCACATTTAACACTAATCTTTTGCAGAAGGCAATGCAATTCTTCAGTCAAAAAAGAAAACTACATGTAATTTATTTAAAGGGACATTAAACAGCTGGTACAACAACAGTAGTAAGGTTACTACTCACCATGCTATTGTTTTCCCTCCTGTACCTGCAGCTCTCTTTAAAGCTGTTCTCTTATTTTAACTCATTACAGAATGCAGTTGGTAAAGCTCTGCATTTTATACTGGGCGCCGCCATCTTGTAACTCACGTATTGTGCATCTTGTGAGAGTTGCAGTGCACTTTCACAGATATGTTACTGTTTTTTTCACAGCTGTACCATTCACTTCAGTTTAGCTCACATAATAGAGTGGAAGTGTTAGCTTTTTGCAGTTTATAAGCTTGAAGATGGCGGCGCCCAGTGTGAAGATACAGAGCTTAAATAACAATTGTAAGGGGTTAAAATAACAGAATGGCTTTAAAGAGAGGTACATGAGGATAAACAATAGCATGGTGACTAGTAACCTTGTTACTGTAGTTGTACTCAGCAGTTTAATGTCCCTTTAAAGGGACATTCCAGCCAAAATTGGAATCGACATGGATGCATTTTAGTTTTGCATAGAAGCATTTTTGTAATATACTTCTAATAAAAGCTACAGCTGTTTCAAAAGTGTATTTAAATATGCACTGATCACTAGCATTTTAAACACAGCACTTGCTCAGAGAGCTTAAGGTGCTTGTACCATCTGGTAATTACTCAATTTAATTGCTGACATGATTCAAAACTCACTGGCGCTCTGAGCAGCTGCAATATTTAAAATGCTGGTGCACTAAGAATATCTAGTTATGCTTCACATGCACGTGCAGAGTAAAACGTTAAAACTAAAACAGTCATAACTTTTACTAGAAGCGCGGGACTTCCGCTGGGAGGAGCGTGAAGCAAGTACACGCGCTCTGCAAGCTCCAGAGAGAAGAGCTTGTTTCTCCATACGCGCCACAAGCTAATCTCCTATTGTCCGGGAGTGAGTACCTGGCTTGGGGAGGAAAAAAAAGATTGTTGCACTCTGTGAGATGGAAGTACCGCTTGCCTGCAGAGGCCGGATGGCACTGGCCATAAGCACATGCGGCATCCGAAGAACGTGGTGGTGACTTTCATTGCGGACCTGCGGTGGGATACAGTAACCGACGCTAGAGGTAGTCTCTGTTCTTCCTGCATGGTAGCGTGACAGAGTAAAGCCTGTGGTATAGTGAACTATAAAGCAAACAGGGATATAAAGAGGAATCTTTATAATACCGCCGCAACTTTTTACCTGGAGACGGACGAGAGGTGTCACGTTCGGAGCTGGGCAAGGAAGGCGCCGGTGACGTACCCTGGAACAAGTGCTCAAGGTATCAAGGAAAATCTGAGGAATACGCAAGTATCAAATGAGAGCAATTGTTGTATGAGTTACTACCCATGCTGCATGTGCCTGGTGCGGAATAGAAACATAGATATTGACGGCAGATAAGAGCCATAGGCCCAGCAAGTCTGCCCGACCTTCCCTAACAGTATAAACTTATCTAGTTCGTAGGATAGCCTTATGCTTGTCCCATGCATTTTTAAAGTCCCCCACAGTGTTTGTTGCTATTACCTCCTGAGGAAGTTTATTCCATAAATCAATCACTCTTTCTGTAAAGAAGTGCTTCCTCAAATTACTCCTGAATCTACTACCCTTTAGCTTGAACTCATAACCCCTTGGTTCTTGAATTTTCCATTTTATGTAAAATACCCACAGCCTTAGTTTTACTAAACCCTTTAATGTACTTGAAAGTTGCTATCATATCACCTCTTTCCCTTCTCTCCTCTAAGCTATACATATTTAGGTCATTGAGCCTATCCTGGTAAGTTTTATTTTTTAGACCATGTACCATTTTGGTAGCCCTCCTTTGCACAGATTCAAGTTTGTTAATATACTTCTGAAGATATGGCCTCCAGAACTGCACACAATACTCAAGATGAGCCCTAACTAATGATCTATAAAGTGGCATAAGAACCTTACTATTTCTGCTGCAAATACCTCTACCAATACATCCAAGCATTCTGCTAGCCTTACTCGCTGCATTACTACATTGTTTACTAAGTTTTAAATCATCTGAAATAATAATTCCCAAGTCCTGTTCCTCATCTGTAACAGTCAGTAAAGTGTCATTGAGTCTGTAATTAACATTTGGATTTTTCTTCCCTAAATGCATTATTTTACACTTTGCTGTGTTAAACTTTAGATCCCAGTCGTTTGTCCAATCCTCCAATTGTTGTATATCACTTCTCATTTTGTCTACCCCTCCTGGAACATCCACTCTGTTACAAATGTTTGTATCATCTTCAAAGAAACATACTTTTCCATGTAGCCCTTTGCTGATATCGCAGATAAATATGTTAAACAAAACAGGCCCCAGAACTGACCCCTGAGGAACACCACTAGTAACAGCCCCATCTGCTGAATGAACTCCATTTACTAAGACACTTTGTTTTCTGTCCTTAAGCCAGCATTCCACCCAGTTCACAATTTTTGAATCTAGACCAAGGAGATACAGTTTGTGAATTAGTTTATTGTGTGGGACGGTGTCAAATGCTTTGCTGAAATCTAGATATGCTACATCAACTGCTCCACCCTTGTCTAATACTTTTGTTACATAATCAAAGAAGTCAATTAGATTAGTCTGACATGATCTCCCTGAAGTAAAACCATGCTGATTTTGGTCCTCTAAATTGTTTGTCTTTATGTAAGTCATAATTCTTTCTTTTAAGAGGCTTTCCATTAATTTCCCTACTACTGAAGTTAAACTAACTGGCCTGTAGTTGCCAGATTCTTCTCTAATGCCCTTTTTATGAAGAGGTATTACATTTGCTATTCTCCAATCATCTGGGACAGCTCCTGTTAATAGTGACTGATTAAACAGATCAGTTAATGGGACAGTTAGCACTGATCAAAGTTTTTTTAAAACCCTTGGATGAATATTATCAAGACCCACTGCCTTTTATACATTTATTTTTGATAATGCTAACAAAACCTCATCCTCTGTAAAAAGATTACTGTTAAGCTTGTTTCTATTTTTCGTAGCATCCCTTAATGTAGACATTGTATCTTCACAATCTTTTGTGAAAACAGAACAGAAGTAATCATTGAGACAGTCTGCAATCTGCTTATCTCCTTCTATTATTCTACCATCAACTGATTTCAATTTTACTATTCCTACCTTATTTTTTCTTCTTTCACTGATACATCTAAAGAATGTTTTGTCCCCATGTTTTACTGACTGTGCTATCTTCTCTTCTGCATGAGCTTTAACCTTCCTAATTAACTGCTTAGTCTTTTTTTGTTGGAGTCTCCATATTTTCATATCATCATCTGCTTGTGTGTGTCTGTAATTTTTATAAGCTATCTTTTTTGTCTTTACAGCATGTGCTACTTCTTTGGAAAACCAAATTGGTTTCCACTTTCTTTTACTTTTACAGACATGTCTAATACAGTGTGCGGTTGCATCTAAAATGACACCTTTCACAAATTCCCACTGTTCTTGAACCCCTTATAAGAGTTTTCCCTTTTAAATAGTTTTTTAGGTATTCTCCCATTAATGAAAAATCTGCCGTCCTAAAGTCTAAAACTTTTGTTTTAGTCTGGGTGGACAGTTCCTGCACATGAATACTAAACCAAACAGATTGATGATCACTGGATCCTAAGTTCTCACCTACAGACACATCTGAAACTGTATCACTGTTTGTAAGTATTAGATCTAATATAGTTTTACGTTTGAAGCTGCAAAACCTGAACACTCATTAAATTGGGACGGAGTGTATCTGTGGAATATAATAAGGGGCACAACCTCATAACAGTGAATGCCTATTTGAGGAAAATGTCTAATAATTTTTACTGACAAAGCACAAAATTGGGGAATAAGCTGGTTCTGGGACACCAAGTCGTGGGGAAAGGATACAGCTGAGAATATTGCTGCCCAGAGAAGAAGGCCTGTCAAGTTTTCTCTTCCCTTGAAGTAGTATTGAAGTGTTCCCCTATAAGTTCAAAGTTGTCTTGCTCTCTATGAAAGATTAATGCTGTGATTAAACAGTACAAAGATTAATGCTGTGATTAAACAGTACAATACGATATAACCAGTATATTATAGCCTCTGAATAGAAGACCCTCAAAATGCACTATGGGGCTGCCTTCTTTTTTGCCTGCGTTGTGCACATTAGCTATATTGGGTTTTAGTGATTGGATTGAGATATAAGCTGGTCGAACTCACTGAATTGATTGAGGTGGTCAGCCTGGACTTGGGGAACATTTAAGGAAACATTGGGGATAATTTGTTATGCGATATATGAGGAAACATACAACTTGCTGAAATTGGTTCTCTCCCTGATCAGAGAATACATGGGGGACTGTAGCATTAGAGCTTTTTGGTTTAAAAAAGCTGCAATTACAAGATAATCTGTTTTGTATTTTTTGTCATGGTGGTTAAGCTAAAAAAGCAACATAGAGCTTAGTAGTGTGAATATTCTGTAAGAAGAATTCAGTATCTTTCTCCAGCTTAAAGTCTGTTTTTTCTCCCATTAAGAGAATAGGAGGGACTGCAATATCAGAGTTTTCTGATTTAAAAAAAAAAGGAAAGGGGGAAGAAAAAAAGAAGGGAAAAAAGACAAGAAAGGAAGAGGGAGAAAGGGGAGAAAAAAAAATATGTTACAAAATATTCTGTTATGTATTGTAATTGTGGTTAAGGATATGTTAAAAAGGCAAAACAGAACTTAGTAGTGTAAATAGCTGCAAGGAGAACCCTGCCTTTATTCTAGTGCTTGTTATATATAAAGGTGTAGAAGGGAAGTGTTAAGTTAACCCTAGGAATTGGGTCAGTAGCATAGTACTATTGTGAAATTAAGTTTAGGCTGAAAGAAACACAAAAAAGAAAATAGCATGGACTTATAGTCACTGGTTAAAGGAAGATAGGAAGAAATGATGGGGCTTTTTTGTTTAAATATTGAAGAAGCTGTCTGGCCTATAAATTATACTATTGTATATAAGATATACAAAATAATTACTCTATGCTGAGTGTATTAGTGTAACAAGTTTATGACAGAAGGGCTATTACGGTACCAGTACAGTTTTACAGCAAGTATCAGAAAAATTATACAATACGTAATATACTTAACAGGCTGAACAGTAAAGATAGAGGAATGTTTTTTTTATAGTTAAATATAAAGTTACATTGTTGTATAGTACATACATTACACCATAGCATTGCTTTTTTGTTGTTGTAGTAATTGGTTGACATAGCTGGGCACATCACTTTTTTTTTTTTGCACTTGAAGTGACGAAGTCCCATCTGACATCTGATTGTCAGAAAGTTGATTGTATATATTTAAAACACACTTTCTTCTGTGCCCCAGAGGTGGGATAGAAGAATATACATACACGTATATATATATATATACACTAAATTTATAAAATCACTTTAGGTAATATTTCTGCACAGAACACTTATGAAACACAAGATTAATGGAAAGGTTTGTCACTAACACTAGATTAAACTCTCCAGCTATGCCAGCTAAAAAAGACAGAAAAACTAAAATGGCGCAGGACACACCAGAAGGTTCGCTAGATGCATCTAGCATACTAAGTTCACATTCGGAGGCGCAGGCAATGTTTAACCAGTTAGCTGAACTTATCTTATCAAAATTCGAATTAGTACAAAAAGAATTCGCAGACCTCACATCAGAGATAAGGCAGTTCTCAAACAGATTGGAGGAAGTGGAGGTGTATCTGAATTAGAGGATATCTGTAACAGTCAGGAAAAATATACCAAAAATAACGGTGACATGATAAGAACACTACAAGCCAAGCTAGAGGATCTAGAGGACAGGTCCCGCCGCAATAATATAAGGGTGGTGGGACTCCCAGAAAACAGTGAATATAGTGATTTATTAGAATTTGCCTCCATTACTCTCCCCAAATTATTGGAAATCCAAGGAAAGAAGGAAAGATGCAAGTAGAGAGGGCACACAGGGCAGGCCCTATTAGAGAATACTCTGATGGTAATAGGCATCCAAGAATGATCATGATCAAGTATTTGAGCTTCTTAGACAAAAATAAGATAATGCAACAATATAGAAGTAAAAATACATTAATGATAAACAAACAAATATTATTGTTTCAAGACTTCTCTGCAGAGACCTCTGCTAAAAGAAATGAAATGGCCCCCTATTGTACTAGTTGTATTAAAGATATCCTGCGAAAATAATAATTGAGGATAGTGAGGAGCGTATTGTGCTAAACTCGGAAATAGAAGCAAAAGCTTTTTGTGCAAAAAACAATATTAAAGGGGCAGTAAACTTACAAACTAATGTTATATAATTCTGCACATACTGAACAATTATATAACATTAGCTTACCGGCACATTTATACTTTAAAGGATTGCAGAGAAATTGTAACTAAAACCTTCTTTTACCAGAACGCTACTAGAGCGGGAGCGAGCTACATTCATTTAAATGGTGTGACGGGGCACACAGTGTTGCAGAGATGCGCTGTGTAAAATCCAGACCCGCTCAGTAGAGCAAGTAGCGGCGTTCTGGTAAAAAAAGGTTTTAGTTACAATTTCTCTGCAATCCTTTAAAGTATTAATGTGCCGGTAAGCTAATGTTATATAATTCTGCACTATGTGCAGAATTATAAAACATTAGTTTGTAAGTTAATGATCCTTTAAAGTGATACAAAGTACACAAATTAGAATGGGGCTACATGACCTGCTTGAAGTAGGAGACAACAGAGGAAAGGATACACAACAATGGTTTTAAGGGCTAGGATAACCAGGTGGTTCATGAGAATAATGAATCTGGATATTTTAGTTTTTTTCTTCTTGGTTCCATGAGTTTTTATTTTTTCAAGTTTCTCGAGGGGAGGGGGGTTGTGTTTTTTTTCCTCAGGCTTTCGGTCTTGCTCGCACCGGCTCCCCAAGCTCTCTATAGATACGAGTACTATGAAAGTATGGCTATTAGTCAAGGTTTCATTTTTTATTCAACACAATGTGTGAGGATTTAAAGTTGGTGTCTTGGAATGTGGGCCTCCCACACCAATAAAACAAAAGCATATCTTTAAAACAATTAACAGAGTCCTGCTATAATTTGCTTACAAGAATTACATCTAAAAGCATCTGAAATCCCCAACTTAAAAGCAAATTGGATCGAGAAGAATATTGCTACACCATGCACTAAAAGAAAATGTGTGGTGGCCATACTCATCAATAAGAGAGTTACATATAATTTAGTCAAACAAGAGCTAGACCCATTAGGACGATATATAATTTTACAGATGGAGATTGGGTGAAAAATCTGGTAATTTCGTAATATATACGGACCTAATAGACTGGACCTAGATTTTTGGCATAAATTGAAGGCAAAACTGACCCCATATTTAGGTCAGAATTTAATATTGATGGGGGATTTTAATATGGTAATGGATACAGAAATCATCTAGACAGCAAAGAGGCAAAATGTCTAAAGGAATTTAGTTAGGTACTGAGATTGAAAGCTATATGGCGAGTACAGCACCCTGATACACACAATTACTCATGTGAATCAAAGGCATATAAAAGTTTTTTGAGGATAGATATATTTTTAATAGAAGATAAACTTTTAAGTTTGGATATTTAGTTTCAAATAGAAGATATTATAATATCGTATCACGCAATAATTAGCCTAAAGGTTAAGCTCAATAGTAAAGGGGGGAATAATATAAATATCTTAAAGGGACATGAAACCCAATTTTTTTCTTAAATGATTTAGAAAGAGAATGCAATTTTAAACAACTTTCTAATAAACTTCTATTATCTAATTTGCTTTACTCTCTTGATATACTTTCCTGAAAAGCATATCTAGATATGCTCAGGAGCTGCTGATTGGTTGCTGCACATAGATGCCTCATGTGATTGGCTCACCCATGTGAATTGCTATTTCTTCAACAAAGGATATTTAAAAAAAGAAGCAAATTAGATAATAGAAGTAAATTGGAATGTTGTTTAAAATTGTATTCTCTACTTGAATCATGAAAGAAAATGTTTGGGTTTAGTGTCCCTTTAAGTTTCCCAAATTATATGTATAATAATATACGGTTCTGTAACTGGCTCAAGGAGAGATGGCAAGACTATTATAAGTTAAATGATGAATATTTGTATAAGCCTGAGATCTTCTGGGAAGAGGGAAAAGCGGTAATGAGGGGGGAAATAAAAGCGTACATGATTAAAATAAAAAAAGTCTAAAATTCGGAACCTGCACTTATCAAATCAACTTAAAACATGTTCAGAAAGTATTTGAATAATCCAAATACAACAACCTGGGAAACATATTGCCACGCCAAAGCTGAAAGGGAAATATTCTTAAAAACAAAATGGTCATTTGAAGAATTGAAATCAATAGCATATTTTTAGGGGTATCAGGGAATCTCAGCCAAATATTTAGCAAGGCTCATAAAATTTAGGAAAAAAAGAACATGATACCTCTAATAAAAGGAAGGCACGCCTGTTTATACACAAGCATCAGAGATTAGGGAAGCATTCTTTAAATACTACCAGCATTGATATACAAAAGTCCCTGTTAATGACCTGGAGAAAGATAAATTCTGGCAAAATATAAAGCTGCCAGGAATCTCTAAGGAAGACTTAGATCAAGTGAATAGAGAAATAGCTGTGGCTATAGATAGAATGAAATTAGGTAAGGCACCAGGACAAGATGTACTATCAGCTGAATTTTACAAAATAATGAAAAATAACATTATAGGAGGTATTAGGCAAACTGTTTACGCAGTATTTTATTCAGAATGAATTGAAATCACCTTATTTTCTGTACTCAACAATTTTTTCAATCTGTAAAAAAAGTAAAGATCCAGAGAACATGGGATCATATAGACCAATATCCCTTTTAAATTTAGACTATAAAATATTAATGTCCGTTTTGGGGGAGAGAGTTAAAAAAAAGTAATGGGGGATCTGATAAATGAAGATCAAACTGGTT
Organism: Bombina bombina; assembly: GCF_027579735.1. Classification (NCBI taxonomy): domain Eukaryota; kingdom Metazoa; phylum Chordata; class Amphibia; order Anura; family Bombinatoridae; genus Bombina; species Bombina bombina. Next base: position 370,680,100 of record NC_069501.1, on the reverse strand, counting down.
TTATGGCTGGAAGAAACCTGGTCCATAATATGCATAGAGTATTAATAACAGACTATTATTATAATAAAAGAGAGATGCTTGGAAGGAATAGCAAAGATGACATGGCACTGGTGACTATAGATGCAGAAAAAGCATTTGATTCCATCACATGGGATCATTTGTTTACTGCCCTAGCTAAATTTGGTTTTGAGGGAAACATTCTGAATATAATAAAGTTAATAAATAATAAGCCAAGATCACAGTTGCTAGTTAATAATAAATGTTCGCAGTATATCACGTTGCAGAGGGGCACCCGTCAGTGTTGTCCCCTCTCACCATTGCTGTTTAACATTTCATTAGAGCCACTAGCTATATACTTAAGGAAGGAAATAAGGGGAATTGAACTAGGAAATAGGAATCTGGTTGTTTCACTGTACGCAGACGATATCTTGTTATTTATCAAGGATACAAATTTGAATATTCCTAAATGTTTGGAAATTATAAGAATTTATAGTCAATTCTCAGGCTACAAAATACATTCCAGTAAGTCTGAGATCCTATGGATACATAAGACCTCAAAAAGTTACAATAGACATTTGTTCCAGGAATCTGCGTATATCAACTATTTAGGGATCAAGCTAGGAAATAATCCGAGGGAGTGGTATCATCTTCATTTTACAGAGGTTTTTAAAAATCTAGCCAACGAGCTCAGTAAATGGAATATATTTTTTTTTATCTCATTCCGCAAAGGTCATGTTGATCAAAGCAATGATCTTTCCATGTATATTGTTTTTGTTACAGAATCTACCCATGTTCATCCATAGTCAAGAGATTAATCGGTACAACAAGGTATATGCTGGATTTTTATGGGGCAAAATAAGTAGACTTATGTAACTTAAAGAATATGGGGGATTCTCTCTACCCAATAAAGATATTACAATTGGGTAACAATAGTAAAATATGCTGTAGATTGGCTCACAGAAGTAGAATACATCACGTACTATGATATAGAATCAAACATTAGCTCCATTTAATCTGAAGGCAGTACTTCATCATCCATTTATCAAATTACCTAGTAATGTATATCAGATGCTAACCTTTGCAAATATAGTCTGCATGTGGCAGAAACTGCTTAATTTATTGGCTATTATCGCACATTGCGTCATCTACCAATAATTGGTGCTCCAGATTTCTCCCCTGGTTACTATAACGCAGTTTTTAGAGTGGTATGAGAAAGGCTTAGTGAGCTTCGCACAATTTATAAATGAGGATAAAACCTATATAGACACATATGCAGAGATATCTAAAAAATATCATCTTTCCTCTAAACTTTTTTGCATATTTGCAAGTGAGGAGCTTCCTCAATCAATCAGTTATGTCAGTTAAGAAACTGGGATTGGAAGGAGATAGATGCAGGGATTAATATCTATAAAGCAGGTGTGCATTCAATTAAAGGGACAGTACACTGTAAAATTGTTTTTCCATAAATGTATTTTAAATGACTTGTTATACCAACTGCAGAGTATAAAATATTTGAGAAATTGCATTTTCGGGTTTATTTGTGTATCTGAAGTAGCTGGTTTTGTGCTTTGAAACCACAGCCTATTACAATGGGTTGAGCTTCAGGTAATATCAGATCTCATTATGTTATCACTTTTATGTACACAGACTGGCTTCCTTATCTTATAATTGTCTGGAACACCAAAGCTCAATACATAGAGAGAACAATGGAAAATTATCATTTTATTACTTAACTATCATGCCCCCCACTGAGGGTGTAATCTCTTCTGCTGGCTGTGTTTACTTAGGCTTGTCAATAGCGTATACGCCAGTATCAAAACTTTCAGTATAGGTTGGGAAACCACAAGCCAAATCAGCTATTTCAAATGCTGAAATAGGAGTAAAGGAGCCACTTGCAACCAATTTAATACACTCTAGCAGGTAAAAAGGATCATTGGGAATAATTTAAAGGGGAGAAAGTTTTTGGGTGAACTGTCCCTTTAAGTACTGGTACCAGATGTTACTTATAAAAACATAATTTATGCTTACCTGATAAATTTATTTCTCTTGTAGTGTATCCAGTCCACGGATCATCCATTACTTGTGGGATATTCTCCTTCCCAACAGGAAGTTGCAAGAGGATCACCCACAGCAGAGCTGCTATATAGCTCCTCCCCTCACTGCCATATCCAGTCATTCGACCGAAACAAGCCGAGAAAGGAGAAACCATAGGGTGAAGTGGTGACTGTAGTTTAATTAAAATTTAGACCTGCCTGAAAAGGACAGGGCGGGCCGTGGACTGGATACACTACAAGAGAAATAAATTTATCAGGTAAGCATAAATTATGTTTTCTCTTGTTAAGTGTATCCAGTCCACGGATCATCCATTACTTGTGGGATACCAATACCAAAGCACAAAGTACACGGCTGATGGGAGGGACAAGGCAGGAACTTAAACGGAAGGAACCACTGCCTGTAGAACCTTTCTCCCAAAAACAGCCTCCGAAGAAGCAAAAGTATCAAATTTTGGAAAATTTGGAAAAAGTATGAAGGGAAGACCAAGTTGCAGCCTTGCAAATCTGTTCAACAGAGGCCTCATTTTTAAAGGCCCAGGTGGAAGCCACAGCTCTAGTAGAATGAGCTGTAATCCTTTCAGGAGGCTGCTGTCCAGCAGTCTCATAGGCTAAACGGATTATTCTCCGAAGCCAAAAAGAAAGAGGTTGCCGATTCCTTCTGACCGCTCCTCTGTCCAGAGTAAACAACACACAGGTTAGATGTTTGGCGAAAATCTTTAGTAGCCTGTAAGTAAAACTTCAAGGCACGGACTACGTCTAGATTATGCAAAAGACGTTCCTTCTTTGAAGAAGGATTAGGACATAATGATGGAACAACAATCTCTTGATTGATATTCCTGTTAGAAACTACCTTAGGTAAAAACCCAGGTTTTGTACGCAGAACAACTTTATCTGAATGAAAGATCAGATAAGGAGAATCACAATGTAAGGCAGATAACTCCGAGACTCTTCGAGCCGAGGAAATAGCCATCAGAAAAAAGAACTTTCCATGAAAGAAGTTTGATATCAATAGAATGAAGGGGTTCAAACGGAACCCCTTGAAGAACTTTAAGAACCAAGTTTAAGCTCCATGGAGGAGCAACAGGTTTAAACACAGGCTTAATTCTAACTAAAGCCTGACAAAATGCCTGAACGTCTGGAACTTCTGCCAGACGCTTGTGTAAAAGAATAGACAGAGCAGAAATCTGTCCCTTTAACCCCTTTACGACCAACGACGTATGGGGTACGTCCTGCAAAAAAATGCAGTTAATGACCAAGGACGTACCCCATACGTCGTTGGTCTTTGAAAGCAGTGGAAGCGATCCTGATAGCTTCCAGCTGCTTTCATGTTATTGCAGTGATGCCTCAATATTGAGGCATCCTGCAATAACTGTTTTTAGCCATCCGATGCAGAGAGAGCCACTCTGTGGCCCTCTCTGCATCGGCTATCGATGGCCGTTATCGTTGGTGGGTGGGAGCTCATCCAGGGAGGCGGGTGGGCAGTCACTGGTGGAGGAGGGATCTAGTGCGGGTGCGTGCGCATGGGCGCGTGCACGTGAGGTCTATGAAAACAGCATCAATATGCTGTAGATCTGGAGGGTGGGAGAGAGGACTGGGGAGGGTGGGATTTTAAAATCAAGGCATCTGGGAGAGGGTGGGGGGTTGGATGTTGAGGGGGGGCAGCTACACTAAATAAATAAAATATTTAATAAAATAAAAAAAAATAAATTATTATTTTCCAAACTGGGTACTGACAGACAGCTGCCAGTACCCAATATGGTGTCCAATAAAGGCAGAGGGGGGGGGGGGGGGGTTAAAGAGCTGTTTGGGGGGGATCAGGGAGGTTGGGGGCTAAGGGGGGTCCTACACAGCAGAAGATTTAAAAAAACAAAAAACTAAAACCCCCCAAAAAACTTTTAGTACTGGCAGACTTTTTGCCAGTACTTAAGATGGCGGGGACAATTGTGGGGTGGGGGAGGGATCAGGGGGTGGGATGTGTCAGGTGGGAGGCTGATCTCTACACTAAAGCTAAAATTAACCCTGCAAGCTCCCTACAAGCTACCTAATTAACTCCTTCACTGCTAGACATAATATACGTGTGATAGGCAGCGGCATTAAGCGACCTTCTAACTACCAAAAAGCAACGCCAAAGCCATATATGTCTGCTATTTCTGAACAAAGGGGATCCCAGAGAAGCATTTACAACAATTTGTGCCATAATTGCACAAGCTGTTTGTAAATAATTTCAGTGAGAAACCTAAAATTGTGAAATATTTAAAGTTTTTTTTAATTTGATCGCATTTGGCGGTGAAATGGTGGCATGAAATATACCAACATGGGCCTAGATCAATACTTGGGGTTGTTTACTACACTACACTAAAGCTAAAATTAACCCTACAAGCTCCCTACATGCTCCCTAATTAACCCCTTCACTGCTGCGCATAATACACGTGTGGTGCGCAGTGGCATTTAGCGGCCTTCTAATTACCAAAAAGCAACGTAAAAGCCATATATGTCTGCTATTTCTGAACAAAGGGGATCCCAGAGAAGCATTTAAAACCATTTGTGCAATAATTGCACAAGCTGTTTGTAAATAATTTCAGTGAGAAACCTAAAGTTTGTGAAAAAATTTGTGAAAAAGTGAACATTTTTTTTATTTGATCGCATTTGGCGGTGAAATGGTGGCATGAAATATACCAAAATGGGCCTAGATCAATACTTTGGGATGTCTTCTAAAAATATATATATACATGTTAAAGGATATTCAGGGATTCCTGACAGATATCAGTGTCCTAATGTAACTAGCGCAAATTTTGAAAAAAAGTGGTTTGGAAATAGCAAAGTGCTACTTTTATTTAGTGCCCTATAACTTGCAAAAAAAGCAAAGAACATGTAAACATTGGGTATTTCTAAACTCAGGACAAAATTTAGAAACTATTTAGCATGGGTGTTTTTTGGTGGTTGTAGATGTGCAACAGATTTTGGGGGTCAAAGTTTGAAAAAATTGTTTTTTTTTCCATTTTTTCCTCATATTTTATAATTTTTTTAATAGTAAATTATAAGATATGATGAAAATAATGGTATCTTTAGAAAGTCCATTTAATGGCGAGAAAAACGGTATATAATATGTGTGGGTACAGTAAATGAGGAAGAGGAAAATTACAGCTAAACACAAACACCGCAGAAATGTAAAAATAGCCTTGGTCCCAAACGGTCAACAAATGGAAAAGTGCTCTGGTCACTAAGGGGTTAAAGAACTAGCTGATAATCCTTTGTCCAAACCCTCTTGGAGGAAGGACAATATCCTAGGAATCCTAACCCTACTCCATGAGTAATTCTTGGATTCACCCCATTGAAGATATTTACGCCATATCTTTTGGTAAATTTTCCTGGTGACAGGCTTTAGTGCCTGTATTAAGGTATCAATTACTGACTCGGAGAAGCCACGCTTTGATAGGATCAAGCGTTCAATCTCCATGCAGTCAGTCTCAGAGAAAGTAGATTCGGATGATTGAAAGGACCTTGTATTAGAAGGTCTTGTCTCAGAGGCAGAGTCCACGGTGGAAAGGATGACATGTCCACTAGGTCTGCATACCAGGTATTGCGTGGCCACGCAGGCGCTATCAATATCACCGATGCTCTTTCCTGTTTGATTTTGGCAAACAGGGAGCAGAGGAAACGGTGGAAACACATAAGCCAGGTTGAAGAACCAAGGCGCTGCTAGAGCATCTATCAGTGCCGCTTCTGGGTCCCTGGACCTGGATCCGTAACAAGGAAGCTTGGCGTTCTGGCGAGACGCCATGAGATCCAATTCTGGTGTGCCCCAACGGAGAACCAATTGAGCAAACACCTCCGGATGGAGTTCCCATTCCCCCGGATGAAAAGTCTGACGACTTAGAAAATCCGCCTCCCAGTTCTCTACACCTGGGATATAGATCGCTGAAAGGTGGCAAGAGTGAGTCTCTGCCCAGCGAATTATCTTGGAGACTTCTGACATCGCTAGGGAACTCCTGGTTCCCCCTTGATGGTTGATGTAAGCCACAGTCGTGATGTTGTCCGACTGAAATCTGATGAACCTCAGTGTTGCTAGCTGAGGCCAAGCCAGAAGAGCATTGAATATTGCTCTTAACTCCAGAATATTTATTGGGAGGAGTTTCTCCTCCTGAGTCTAAGAACCCTGAGCCTTCAGGGAGTTCCAGACTGCACCCCAACCTAGAAGGCTGGCATCTGTTGTTACAATTGTCCAATCTGGTCTGCGAAAGGTCATACCCTTGGACAGATGGGCCCAAGATAACCACCAGAGAAGAGAATCTCTGGTTTCCTGATCCAGATTTAGTAGAGGGGACAAATCTGTGTAATCCCCATTCCATTGACTGAGCATGCATAATTGCAGCGGTCTGAGATGCAGGCGCGCAAATGGCACTATGTCCATCGCCGCTACCATTAAGTCGATTACTTCCATGCACTGAGCCACCGTGGGGCGCGGATTGGAGTGAAGAACACGGCAAGCATTTAGAAGTTTTGATAACCTGGACTCCGTCAGGTAAATTTTCATTTCTACAGAATCTATTAGAGTCCCTAGGAAGGAAACCCTCGTGAGAGGAGATAGAGAACTCTTTTCTTTGTTCACTTTCCACCCATGCGACCTCAGGAATGCCAGAAAAGCTTGACGCCTGTATCAGGATATCGTCCAGGTAAGGAGCCACCGCTATGCCTCGCGGTCTTAGGACCGCCAGAAGTGAGCCCAGAACCTTTGAAAAATTCTTGGGGCAGTAGCCAACCCGAATGGAAGAGCTACAAATTGGTAATGCCTGTCTAGAAAGGCAAACCTCAGGAACTGATGATGATTCTTGTGAATCGGAATGTGAAGGTAGGCATCCTTTAAGTCCACTGTGGTCATGTACTGACCCTCTTGGATCATGGGTAAAATGGTTCGAATAGTTTCCATCTTGAATGACTGAACTCTGAGGAATTTGTTTAGGATCTTTAAATCCAAAATTGGTCTGAAGGTTCCCTCTTTTTTGGGAACCACAAACAGATTTGAATAAAACCCCTGTCCTTGTTCCGTCCACGGAACTGGATGGATCACTCCCATTACAAGGAGATCTTGTACGCAGCTTAGGAATGCCTCTTTCTTTATCTGGTTTGCAGATAATCTTGAAAGGTGAAATCTCCCTTGTGGAGGAGAAGCTTTGAAGTCCAGAAGATATCCCTGAGATATGATCTCCAACGCCCAGGGACCCTGAACATCTCTTGCCCACGACTGGGCGAAGAGAGAGTCTGCCCCCTACTAGATCCGTTGCCGGATAGGGGGCCGCCCCTTCATGCTGTCTTAGAGGCAGCAGCAGGCTTTCTGGCCTGCTTGCCCTTGTTCCAGGACTGGTTAGGTTTCCAGGCCTGTTTGGATTGAGCAAAAGTTCTCTCTTGTTTTGAAGCAGAGGAAGTTGATGCTGCACCTGCCTTGAAATTTCGAAAGGCACGAAAATTAGACTGTTTGGCCTTTGATTTGGCCCTGTCCTGAGGAAGGGTATGACCCTTACCTCCAGTAATGTCAGCAATAATTTCTTTCAAACCAGGCCCGAATAAGGTCTGCCCCTTGAAAGGAATGTTGAGTAATTTAGACTTTGAAGTCACATCAGCTGACCAAGATTTGAGCCATAGCGCCCTACGCGCCTGGATGGCGAATCCAGAATTCTTAGCCGTTAGTTTAGTCAAATGAACAATGGCATCAGAAACAAATGAGTTAGCTAGCTTAAGAGTTCTAAGCTTGTCAACAATTTCAGTCAATGGAGCTGTATGGATGGCCTCTTCCAGGGCCTCAAACCAGAATGCCGCCGCAGCAGTGACAGGCGCAATGCATGCAAGGGGCTGTAAAATAAAACCTTGTTGAATAAACATTTTCTTAAGGTAACCCTCTAATTTTTTATCCATTGGATCTGAAAAAGCACAACTGTCCTCAACCGGGATAGTGGTACGCTTTGCTAAAGTAGAAACTGCTCCCTCCACCTTAGGGAAAGTCCCGTGTAGTGGCATCTATTGGAAACATTTTTCTAAATATAGGAGGTGGGGAAAAGGGCACACCGGGCCTATCCCACTCCTTACTAATAATTTCTGTAAGCCTTTTAGGTATTGGAAAAACATCAGTACTCACCGGCACTGCATAGTATTTATCCAGCCTACACAATTTCTCTGGCACTGCAATTGTGTCACAGTCATTCAGAGCAGCTAATACCTCCCCAAGCAATAGACAGAGGTTCTGAAGCTTAAATTAAAAATTAGAAATCTCTGAATCAGGTCTCCCCGATTCAGAGACGTCAGCCACAGACTGAAGCTCTCCGTCCTCAGGTTCTGCATATTGTGACACAGTATCAGACATGGCTCTTACAGCATCTACGCGCTCTGTATCTTGTCTAACCCCAGAGCTATAGCGCTTGCCTCTCAATTCAGGCAATCTGGATAATACCTCTGACAGGGTATTATTCATGATTGCAGCCATGTCCTGCAAAGTAATCGCTATGGGCGTCCCTGATGTACTTGGCGCCATATTAGCGTGCGTCCCTTGAGCGGGAGGCGAAGGGTCCGACACGTGGGGAGAGTTAGTCGGCATAACTTCCCCCTCGACAGACCCCTCTGGTGACAATTCTTTTATAGATAAAGACTGATCTTTACTGTTTAAGGTTAAATCAATACATTTAGTACACATTGTCCTATGGGGCTCCACCATGGCTTTTAAACATAATGAACAAGTATCCTCTGTTTCAGACATGTTTGTACAGACTAGCAATGAGACTAGCAAGCTTGGAAAACACTTTAAAGCAAGTTAACAAGCAATATAAAAAACGTTACTGTGCCTTTAAGAGAAACAAATTTTGACAAAATTTTAAATAACAGTGAAAAAAGGCAGTTACACTAACAAAATGTTTACAGTGTATGTAACAAGTCAGCAGAGCATTGCACCCACTTGCAAATGGATGATTAACCCCTTAATAACAAAAACAGAATAATAAATGACAAAAATGTTTTTTAAACACAGTCACAACTGCCACAGTCTACTGTGATTGTTACCCTCCTCAAACACGACTTTGAAGCCTTTTGAGCCCTTCAGAGATGTCCTGTATCATGCAGAGGGAAGCTGAATGTCTCTGTCAGTATTTTTATCTGCACAGAAAAGCACTAAAATAGGCCCTTCCCACTCATATTGCAACAGTGGAAAGCCTGTTACTAGGCAAAAATCAAGCCAGCCATGTGGAAAAAAAACTAGGCCCCAATAAGTTTTGTCACCAAACATATATAAAAACGATTAACATGCCAGGAAACGTTTTATATTACACTTTTATAAGAGTATGTATCTCTGGTAATAAGCCTGATACCAGTCGCTATCACTGCATTTAAGGCTTAACTTACATTAATCCGGTATCAGCAGCATTTTTCTAGCAAATTCCATCCCTATATGTTAACTGCACATACCTTATTACAGGAAAACCAGCACGCTATTCCCCCTCTGAAGTTACCTCACTCCTCAGAATATGTGAGAACAGCAAAGGATCTTAGTTACTTCTGCTAAGATCATAGAAATCACAGGCAGACTCTTCTTCTAATGCTGCCTGAGATGAAACAGTACACTCCGGTACCATTTAAAAATAACAAACTTTTGATTGAAGTTAAAAAACTAACTATAATACACCACTCTCCTCTTACTACGTCCATCTTTGTTGAGAGTTGCAAGAGAATGACTGGATATGGCAGTGAGGGGAGGAGCTATATAGCAGCTCTGCTGAGGGTGATCCTCTTGCAACTTCCTGTTGGGAAGGAGAATATCCCACAAGTAATGGATGATCCGTGGACTGGATACACTTAACAAGAGAAAGGGGGCCAAGAATATATAGGTAAATTAAAGAATGGGTATATTAAATATTTTCCATAAATAACAGACCATGAAATACGTAAAAGTATAAGCCTGTCTGAAACAGCCAGAACAAGTTGTAGTTGGAGAGAATCACAATTGAAAATAGTAAATAAATATTATCTCACTGCAGATAGGATTAATAAGTGGGCACAGAATGATAAGAAACTTAAGTGTCCTAAATGCAGAGGAGAGGGGGCATATATATTTCATTGTATGTGGGTATGCTCAAAGATCAGGCAGTATTGGTGTAAGATTAATTTCTGGTTGAACAGAATACTTAAAAATGATTTTGTAATCGCGCCCCATTTTGTTTTCTTTTTTATGTATAATCCAACACAGAAGGGAGACCAACTTCTGATAAACACGCCCATTCTAGTTGCACAAAATGTAATTCTTAGGAAATGGGGCTCCCCTGATATTCCGGGTATAGCGGAGTTTGTCAATGCTATAAAATTGCAAATGAATGTAGAACTACATGATAATAAGCTGTTGACGGAAAATCATTTTAGAGCTTATTTAAAAAAATAAAAAAAAATAATGGTTAAACGTAATACTGGTATGGCCACTGGCAAATCAAACTCAATTCATATTTCCATAGAAGAACTCAGTACTTTTTCAGCTATTGATTATCGAAGGAGTTCTACCTATACGATGGCTGGAGTCATAAGAGATACTGAGAATGAGTTGGTTGGGATACTGGGGGAGCAATATTGAGAGGTTCTCAGGCCTTAATTGGTGGGCCTTTTTTTTTCTCTTTTCACTTTTTGCTGTAAATATGAAAGGAAAATGGTGCTATTTGGGACATGAATAGATATTTAAGAGTACACACAAAATATGTCATAAAGGGGAGAAAGGGGAAGAGAAGTATGGAATTGGGGGTGGACCTAAAAGAATCTTGTGACAAGTAATTAAGCATACACATCATGAGGCAAATTCAGTAGTTGATCTGCATTAAGATTGGTGAGTTGCGTCTCCACACAAGATGTTATGTTGGTTTTTTTTTTTTTTTGGGGGGGGGGGGGGGTTCTTAGTTTGTTTTTTGGTTTGTTTTTTCATGGCATATTATAATGTTTTATTTTTGTTGATTGTATGTGTACTTAAGGAAATAAGAGAAAAATAAATTAAATTGACCCTTCTCAGGGGCATTAAAAAAAAAACTTTTACTAGAAGCATTTCTGCCAATACATGTATATTGCAAATGTGTTTCTATTAAAAAATGTAATTCATCTATGTGCATTTAAATTTTGACCGGAATATCCCTTTAACACAGGTCTACTACTATAAGCTGTAAGGACAATCAAAAGGATTTCCTTTTGTATTTATTTTAATACAATTAGAGAATACATGAAAAACATGTCATTTTTAAAACATTTTTTTGAGACGGGTAACACATAGCAGTAGTAGTGTGGTTTAAGATTGATATTGTTTCCAATGTATTATAAATATTAATAATAACAATAACTACTATTATCATCATAAAGCTTAAATCATACAGTCCCATTGGAATTAAAACAAGTAAACTCATGGAGAGTGGTTCAATCCCTTTGCTTAAAGGGATAGGAAAGTCAAAATTAAACTTGCATGATTCAAACAGTGCATGTAATTTTAAAACACTTAAATTTACTTCTATTTTCAAAAGTGCTTTGTATTTGGGGTTTCCGGTCTCTTTCAATTACCTTCCATGTCTGCAGCTTCTCCATCATCATCATCGTCATCATCACAACCTGTAGTGCGGTTTATTACAGGCGGACGATCCTAGTTGGGAAATTCAAAAACAAAAAAATGTTTGTTTGTTAAAAATGATCATTACAATGCCATCTTTAAATATGCATAAGTGTCAATAGTAGACAGCCACTGCATACTATCTTAAAGAGATTATCTTTTTAAACAATAAAAAAACACAAGTAGACGGTCCCTTTAATTACCATTCCCCAGCTTTGCACTACCAACATTGTTATATTAATATATTTTATAAACTTTAAATCTCTAAATTTATACTTGTTTCTAAGCTTCTTCAAGCCGCCTCTTATCTGAGTGAATTTCATCAGCTTTTTGCAGCTAGACAGCGCTAGTTCCTGTGTGCCACAGATAACATTGAGCTCAATCCTATGGAGTTGTTAAAGAGGCAGCACTAATTAGCTGAAATGCAAGTTTGTAAATGGCACTGAGATAAGGGGCTGTCAGAAGATGCTTAGATACAAGGTAATCACAGAGGTAAAACGTATATAAATATAACTGTTGGTTATGCAAAATAGGGGAATTGTTAAGAAAGGGATTATCTATCTTTTTAAACAATAAACATTTTCGGATAGACTGTCCCACACCCTATGCAATAAAAAAGAGCATTAAAAAAGACTTGTATGCGCCTTTAACCCCAAGATTGGCATCTTGTACATGCACTCAATGCCAGTTTTGGAGACTAGCCTGGCACTGATTGGCATGTATTAAAGAGAGCGTACACATCAATCAGTGGCTAAATACACTCTGAAATAGGCACCTGGTGCACACTTTATATTGCAAGGTGCTTTACAACAGCATGCTTCTTATTAATGTTCTGTAAATAAGGAATATTAAAGGGACATGAAAGCCAATTTTTTTCTTTCGTGATTTAGAAAGAGCATGTCATTTTAAACAACTTTCTAATTTACTTCTATTATCTAATTTGCTTCTTTCTCTTGATATCACTTGCTGAAAAGCATATCTAGATATGCTCAGTAGCTGCTGATTGGTTGCTGCACATAGAGGCCTTGTTGCTGCACATAGAGGCCTTGTGTGATTGGCTCACACGTGTGCATTGCTATTTCTTCAACAAAGGATATCTAAAGAATTGAGGAAATTAGATAATAGAAGTAAATTGGAAAGTTGTTTAAAATTGCATGCCCTATCTGAATCATGAAAGTTTAATTTTGACTAGACTGTCCCTTTAATAGTAGCAAATTTACAACAAATAAATGTTTTTAAACTATGCACACACAAAAGCTCTCAATAAGCACAGCTCATTTTTAATTGGGTGACCTTTAAAAGGGTCTTTACTTTTAAATATAAAAACAAACAAAATGACATATGAAATTGGTACTAATAGTTTTAAATGTACTCTGCTCAAATTATGGAAGATTTCATAGCCACTTATATCCATGTACTTGAAGATTATATAAACAGTAAGAAATATGATATATAATGTAAGTTAATTGAAAAATATTTCTGCGCTAGGTAGAAACTAGGATCAAATACAGTGTGTGATCTTAAAGCAGATGAGAACTGCTTATCACAATTCATATGCCATTAAAACACATCTATTTTTGCCTTATTAATCATCATCACAAGAAAGGAGCACATAGAGTAATCAAAACAGATTACCTGGGTCTCAAGTGTTATTTCTTTAATTGCTTCTGTCACACCGCTCACAGCTAGTAATTGATATTAAAAATAAATGTTAGAAAATAACCTATACTTATTTTAAAGTATTTTTTTAAAAAATAGATAAAGCAGATATATATGTTTGGAGCCCTCCTGGGACTGGTTATCACAAATATAAATGGACTATGATGTATTTAAGCAAGTTTATTTAGTTTTAACCCCTCACCCAAATATGTGTGTGTGTGTGTGTGTATATATATACACATATATATATATATATATATATATATATATATATATATATATATATATACACACATATATACATATACATACATACACACACACACACACACACACATACACACGTTGTGTGGTACGATAAGCAAAGTACCGCACAACGTATATATACACGTTGGAGCTTCACGAAGCTCCAGCAATCTGGGCTGTTAAGTTACAGCCAAGAGCTGGAGTTCCTGAAGCTCCAGGCATCTGCTACATAGGGAACCGGAGTGAGATCGGTGAGCCGGTTCCATATGAGGGCAGATGCCTGAATGTTACAAACGGTGACACCATGTGTGTCACGGTCTGTAACGATTGTTGCTGGTGCCTGCGGGGGGGGGGGGATGGGGTGGCCCAGCAGCGGAGGGGAGAGGGAGGTGGAGGGCCCTACGCTACAGAAAAAAAAAAAGGAGGACAGGGAGGGATAAGGCAGCTACACTACAGAAATAGGGGTATGGGAGGAGGTGGTGAGACCACTACGCTATAGAAAGCAGTATGTAAATAATTTCAGTGAGAAACCCAAAGTTTGTGGAAAAAATTAACAATATATTTTTATTTGATTGTATTTGGCGGTGAAATGGTGGCATGAAATATACCAAAATGGTCCTAGATTAATACCTTGGGTTGACTACTTTATATATATATATATATTTGACAGGTAAAAGAAAAAAAAAACAAGGCTATATTTCCGTTTAAATGGAGTGATAGCAAAAATGCTAAAAATTCTCCGGTATTTTGGGCAAGTTTTTCTCTGAAAGTCCCGGTAATGAAGGAGTTAAAAACAAGTGAAACTAGGATCATCATCCAGTGAAATATTGTTTTCCATTAGAAAAACATAAGGCAGTAAACATTTTATAATCATATTTTTGTGATTTTTCAGCAATGGGAAGAAATCTTGAGCGTCACACCTGAATGATGAAACGTATCCACCCATCCTCCGTCTCCATCATCTTCTTCTATAATTGCTTCAAGTTCATCTGAATATTCCATCTGTTTGCATCTTTTATAACATGGCACTAGAAAGCAAAAAAGTACAATGCAATTTAATCAAACAAATATGTCTTATAAACATGGAATACCAAAATGATCTATTGTGTATTTAAAGGCAAAATTGGAAACAATTTATTAAGTTTAAATGATAACACAATCTAATGTTTTGATTGGTACCATTTATTTTGTAGCTAAGTTTTCATAATTCTACAACATAATACAAGGTATTAAACACATTCACGATTTCCAGCTCACTATGAAAACATAGTAACATAATCAGTAAAATGATAAAGGCCAGAAACAAAATAATGGGTCTATAGCTATAATTTAGTTATAAAGCAATTTATTCTGTACATTAAAAAAAGTGTTTAAACCAATCACTAGTGCAACAATAAAAAAATCAATGGCATAGAGCACATACAATCAATACCGAAATAAAAAAGCAGCAAACATAAAATCAATAAGAAAAGATAATCTGACGTGACTCCTCCTACCAACCTCTGTGATAATTATACAAGAAATGAATTTTTTGTTAGAAAGATCACATAAATCCATCCGTGTAGCGTGTATGCTTGAAGCACTGGGTAACGGTTAACTGCTGTGCTTTCAGTCAAGCCATGATAAATGGCTCATATGTCAAATTACATTCCCAATGACTCCTTATTCCTTAGTCCCAGAGGCCACTCTAAGGGCTCAATTTATCAAGCCCTTCACCTCTCTGTGACTGCAGGTCCTCACAAGATAACCTGCAGTCACAATTTATCTTCCTAGCCACTTCTCCACCTCTTAGGTGGAGAATTTCGATCTCCCCGGTCTCGTCCGACTGTGGAGATTGACAGCTCCCACCCACAAGTGATTTGCTGTCTGCCATAGCTTAATAAATCGAGCCATGAGTGCAAAGTGTTTTGTGGGCCTGGGGAGACTATGGGCTAAAAGGAAAAAATTCAATTTTATTGCTACAGCCATTGGAAAGTCTAGCACAATATATATCAGTGTATTGGGGAATCTTCTACACTCTCAGTAATAGCTACCACCAGGGTTTCAGGATACAAGTTTAATATAAAGCAAAAAGGACCCACATTCACTTGTCTTCCATTATTATTATTATTAGAGATATCAGATTTGTCATGCTTTTTTTAATAAAAATGTTTCCACTACAGACTACCAGTGAGTGTAGATCCTTTTTTTCCCCTCTGTCTCTTGATGATTACTCCTTAGCGTGTATGAATGTAGATTTTTTTCTTCTTCAATATTCACATTCCAATTCTATTTAAAGGCCCTAATAGTAGAACAATGACATGCTCTAATCTGTTAGAAGATATAATTTTATAAATATCGATCCTGCTCAAATGCGTGTTTAACCCTCCCAAAAGGATTAAACACAAAATAGAAGTGCTGCTCAGAACTTGTGGTGCACTGATTCTGAGTGGAACCCACCACTGATCTAATCAGCAGCGGCGGGTTCCGCTCAGGACCAGCAATGCACTGCAGGTCCCAAACGGCACTTCCCCTGTGTTTAAACCCTTTGCGGGGATTAAACACAGAGCAGAGGAGGGCCAATCCTCATAAAATTAGAGCATGTCATTTTTCTACTCTTATGGCCCTTTAATATGGCACATTACTGTAATAAAAAACACGTGTTGAGGCTACTCATTCTAGTGCAACTAATAAATAAAAATACAATATAAAAGTATGAAGTATAAGTATTTAATGAAAGAAAGCAACAGCAAAAAAAAAACGATATGGCTCCATTATCATACAAGTGTAATAGATTACTGTAGTTCTTGGTTTAAGTAAGGGGGTGGGGTCTTTGACTGCAATATTCGACTCGTTAATCAGAAACATTCGCTAGAAAGAGTTAGCCTAAAAAGAATAAAGCCTCATTAAAATAAGTGGAAAGGAAAAACAGATAATTGGTTAAAGCATAGTTGGTTTAAGTGGGCTTGACTGTAACAAAAAAAAAAAAAAAATAACGAAGTAATGAGCAATTTCCAGCAAATTGGTTTTGACAAATGAATAATAAAAACAAATTTTTACACGTTTAATACAAATATAAAACTTTATGGTATCCTTTAACATTAGATTTCCCACATTCTGGACTCTGGGTATAAAACAGGAGTTTTAAATATGAATAGCTTTATTTTTCACGCCTGAGTATGCGGTTTTGGAAATGAGCTATATTTCAACAAAGGATACAACAAGAAAGAGGTAAATTTGATAATTGGAAAGTTTTTTTTAATCTGTATACTCTCTTATAAATATTTAATTTTAATTTTTTATTTTCCTTTAAACAATTCACGATATGAAGCAGTTTGTGCAAGGACATGCAAGTACGGTTCTGCAGGGGAAACCAAGTGGAATAACAAATGTATACCTTACATTAAAGGGACCCAAAACTAAAAACGTAATGATTGAGATAAAGCATGTAATTTAAGAAAAAAATATTCCAATTTACTGTCATTTTTAAAATGCACACACTTTCTAAGGCCTAGGCACCAGCTCCTAACTGAGCATGTGCAAACATTCACACTAGATAGTAGATATGTATATGCGCTTGTGATTGGCTAATAAATGTCATATGATACAGGGTGTAGGTAAAATGGAATTAACTTTGAAGTTTGAACTTTGTCAGAAAACATTTACTAATGATTTGCATTGTCTTTCTATTATGCATTTGTTCATTATGCAATTCGACTGTATTGAACAGACCTTTAAAATGTTAGCCACAAGGATATAAACACACATGTCAGCAGATATATTTAAAACAAGAATATTTTTTTTTACCATTTCTTGTCATAAGAAACTGTTTATCACTTGGCAGGTAGGCTTTTATTTTCGATTCTTCACCGGCTGCCCTGAAACAAGATTAAAATGTTTGTATTTCAAAAGTATTTCCTGGTACAGCAGGATAAAGCCCACAAAATAGCACTTGCCCAATCTTTAAAATGAAACAGACACTATTTAACCCCTTAACAACCAGTGCCTTACCCTGTAAAACGCTGCTCTTCTGGGCATCTCTCTGCCGCGATCTCCCTAACAGTAGCGAGATTGCGCTATTTCTGCATGCCCCACGAGTGGGGCATTGCAGAAATAGAGTTGCAGAATTACCAATGCAGAACAGCAGAAGTCCACAGCACCAATAAAAAGAGGAATATTCTTGTCTTTACGTCTTTATTTTCTTATCTTACAAAAAGCATATAGGCACACAGCAACAACAGAAGCAACGTTTCGGGTTATTCACCCTTAATCATGCTAATACAGAACACCTGTATGCTGCTACTTAAAGGATTACTTTCTGTTATAATTTTTAAGCTAAACAACTAACATATTAGGTTAATAAACATTAATTAAAACCTACTGACCTATATTTTCTCCAAAACGAAGTTTCATAACGTTCTAAAAGTTATATCTTTTATTCGCCGATGATGTCATGTTATCCTTCCCACTATTTTCAGCACTGCATGTTCAAAATACTTAAACCAATAACTTTGTGTTTAAAGCGCCATTTTGAAACCTAGGTATTGTAAACGGATTGGTACAGAGCAAAGGATACACACGGAGTGGGTTTGGAAAACAATTAAATTTGCAGACAAGATTTCTGATATACGGTAGAGATATGTTAATGAAATGCTATTGATAAAAAGCGTATTTGGGGTAGTTAGTAACAGGCATAGTAAATATTTACTTACAGTGGCCCTTTAATTACCATATCACAATACCATTTATAATAAATCACTAAAAACAGAATTTATGCTTACCTGATAAATTTCTCTCTCTTGTGATGTATCGAGTCCACGGATTCATCCATACTTGTGGGATATTCTCCTTCCTAACAGGAAGTGGCAAAGAGAGCACCCACAGCAGAGCTGTCTATATAGCTCCTCCCTTAGCTCCACCCCCCAGTCATTCGACTGAAGGCTAGGAAGAAAAAGGAGTAACTATAGGGTGCAGAGGTGACTGTAGTTTTTTAAATAAAAATATACTACCTGTCTTAGACAGGGCGGGCCGTGGACTTGATACATCACAAGAGAAAGAAATTTATCAGGTAAGCATAAATTCTGTTTTCTCTTGTAAGATGTATCGAGTCCACAGATTCATCCATACCTGTGGGATACCAATAACAAAGCTTTAGGACACGGATAAAGGGAGGGACAAGACAGGTACCTTAAATGGAAGGCACCACTGCTTGTAGAACCTTTCTCCCAAAAATAGCCTCCGAAGAAGCAAAAGTATTGAATTTGTAAAATTTGGAAAAAGTATGAAGCGAAGACCAAGTTGCTGCCTTACAAATCTGTTCAACAGAAGCCTCATTTTTAAAAGCCCATGTGGAAGCCACTGTTCTAGTAGAATGAGCAGTAATCCTTTCAGGAGGCTGCTGGCCAGCAGTCTCATAAGACAAACGGATGATGCTTTTCAGCCAAAAGGAAAGAGAGGTAGCCGTAGCTTTTTGGCCTCTCCACTTACCAGAATAAACAACAAACAATGAAGATGTTTGACGGAAATCTTTGGTTGCTTGTAAGTAGAACTTTGAAGCACGAACCACATCAAGATTGTGCAAGAGACGTTCCTTCTTTGAAGGATTAGGACACAGCGAAGGAACAACAATTTCCTGATTGATATTCCTATTAGAAACAACCTTAGGAAGGAATCCAGGTTTGGTACGCAAAACCACCTTATCTGCATGGAAAACAAGATAAGGTGAGTCACACTGTAAAGCAGATAACTCAGAAACTCTTCGAGCCGAAGAGATAGCTACTAAAAACAGAACTTTCCAAGATAGAAGCTTAATATCTATGGAATGCATAGGTTCAAACGGAAACCCCTTGAAGAACTTTAAGAACTAAGTTTAGGCTCCATGGTGGAACAACAGGTTTGAATACAGGCTTGATTCTGACTAAAGCCTGACTAAACGCTTGAACGTCTGGGACATCTGCCAGACGCTTGTGTAAAAGAATAGACAAAGCAGAAATCTGTCCTTTTAAAGAGCTAGCTGATAATCCCTTCTCCAATCCTTCTTGGAGAAAAGACAATATTCTAGGAATCCTAATCTTACTCCATGAGTAACCCTTGGATTCACACCAATAAAGATATTTGCGCCAAATCTTATGATAGATTTTCCTGGTGACAGGCTTTCTAGCTTGAATCAGGGTATCAATGACCGACTCAGAGAAACCACGCTTTGATAAAATCAGGCGTTCAATCTCCAAGCAGTCAGACGCAGAGAAATTAGATTTGGATGCTTGAATGGACCTTGGATTAGAAGGTCCTGCCTCATTGGCAGAGTCCACGGTGGAACAGATGACATGTCTACTAGGTCTGCATACCAGGTCCTGCGTGGCCACGCAGGTGCTATCAGAATTACCAAAGCTCTCTCCTGCTTGATTCTGGCAACCAGACGTGGGAGGAGAGGAAACGGTGGAAATACATAGGCCAGATTGAAGGACCAAGGCACTGCTAGAGCATCTATCAGTACCGCCTGGGGATCCCGGGACCTGGACCCGTAACAAGGAAGCTTGGCGTTCTGACGGGACGCCATCAGATCCAATTCTGGTGTGCCCCATAGCTGAGTCAGCTGGGCAAATACTTACGGATGGAGCTCCCACTCCCCCGGATGAAAAGTCTGATGACTTAGGAAATCCGCCTCCCAGTTCTCTACCCCTGGGATATGGATTGCTGAAAGATGGCAAGAGTGAGTCTCCGCCCATCAGATTATTTTGTTTACCTCCATCATCGCTAGAGGACGCCATGTTCCTCCTTGGTGATTGATATAAGCTACAGTCGTGATGTTGTCCGACTGAAATCTGATGAATTTGGCCGCAGCTAGCTAAGGCCACACCTGAAGCGCATTGAATATCGCTCTCAGTTCTAGAATGTTTATCGGGAGGAGAGTTTCCTCCCGAGACCATAAGCCCTGTGCTTTCAGGGAGTTCCAGACTGCACCCCAGCCTAGCAGGCTGGCATCTGTCGTTACAATGATCCACTCTGGCCTGCGGAAACACATTCCCTGAGCCAGGTGGTCCTGAGACAACCACCAGAGAAGAGAATCTCTGGTCTCCTGATCCAGATGTATTTGAGGAGATAAATCTGCATAATCCCCATTCCACTGTTTGAGCATGCATAGTTGTAGTGGTCTGAGGTGAAGGCGGGCAAAAGGAACTATGTCCATTGCCGCTACCATGAGTCCGATTACCTCCATACACTGAGCCACTGATTGCCGAGGAATGGAATGAAGAGCTCGGCAAGTGGTTAAGAGTTTTGATTTTCTGACCTCCATCAGAAATATTTTAATTTCTACCGAGTCTATCAGAGTCCCTAGGAAGGAAACTCTTGTGAGAGGGAAGAGAGAACTCTTTTGTATGTTCACCTTCCACCCGTGAGATCTTAGAAAAGCCAACACGATGTCCGTGTGAGACTTGGTTAGCTGGAAAGACGACGCCTGAATTAAGATGTCGTCTAATTAAGGCTCTACTGCTATGCCCCGCAGTCTTAGTACCGCCAAAAGGGACTCTAGCACCTTTGTGAAAATTCTGGGAGTCGTGGCCAACCCGAAGAGAATGGCCAAAAACTGGTAATGCCTGTCCAGAAAGGCGAATCTGAAGAATTGATGATGATCTCTGTGAATAGGGATGTGTAGATATGCATAATTTAAATCCACGGTAGTCATATATTGACCCTCCTGGATCAGAGGTAGAATAGTCCGAATAGTCTCCATCTTGAATGATGGAACCTTGAGGAACTTGTTTAGAGTTTTGAGATCTAAGATTGGTCTGAAAGTTCCCTCTTGTTTGGGAACCACAAACAGGTTTGAGTAAAACCCTAGCCCTTGTTCCGCTTTTGGAACTGGGCGGATCACTCCCATGGTATGTAGGTCTTCTACACAGCGTAAGAACGCTTCTCTTTGTCTGGTTTGCAGACAATTGAGAAATGTGAAATCTCCCTGGGGGGGGGGGGGGAGTCTTTGAAGTCCAGAAGATATCCCTGGGACACAATTCCTAAAGCCCAGGAATCGTGAACATCTCTTGCCCAAGCCTGAGCGAAGAGAGAGAGTCTGCCCCCTACTAGATCCGGTCCCGGATCGGGGGCTACCCCTTCATGCTGTCTTGGAGGCAGCTGCAGGCTTCTTGGCCTGTTTACCCTTGTTCCAAGCCTGATTAGGTCTCCAGACTGACTTAGATTGGGCAAAATTCCCCTCTTGCTTTGCAGCAGGGGAAGCTGAAGCGGGACCACTCTTGAAGTTCCGAAAGGAACGAAAATTATTTTGTTTGGTCCTCATTTTATTTACTTTATCCTGAGGGAGGGCATGGCCTTTCCCTCCAATGATGTCTGAAATAATCTATTTCAGTTCAGGCCCGAATAGGGTCGTTACTTTGAAAGGGATGTTCAAAAGTTTAGATTTTGATGACACATCAGCAGACCAGGACTTAAGCCATAACGCCCTGCAAGCTAAAATGGCAAAACCTGAATTCTTTGCTGCTAATTTAGCCAGTTGGAAAGCGGCATCTGTAATGAAAGAATTAGCCAACTTAAGGTCCTTAATTCTATCCATAATATCCTCTAATGGAGTCTCCATCTGAAGAGCCTCTTCTAGAGCCTCGAACCAGAAAGCAGCTGCAGTAGTTACAGGAACAATGCACGCAATAGGTTGTAGAAGAAAACCTTGATGAAGAAAAATTTTCTTTAGGAGACCCTCTAATTTTTTATCCATAGGGTCTTTGAAAGCACAAATGTCTTCGATAGGTATAGTTGTACGCTTAGCAATAGTAGAAACAGTTGCCTCCACCTTAGGAACCGTCTGCCACGACAGGAGGGGGAGCGAACAGTATACCTGGTCTATCCCACTCCTTAGTAACAATATTCACAATCCTCTTAGGGACTGGAAAAACATCAGTGTAAACAGGAACCTCCAAGTATTTGTCCATTTTACACAATTTCTCTGGTACCACTATAGGGTCACAATCATCCAGAGTCGCTAATACCTCCCTGAGCAACAAGCGGAGGTGTTCAAGCTTAAATTTGAAGGCCGTCATATCAGAATCTGTCTGAGGGAGCGTCTTTCCTGAATCAGAAATCTCTCCCTCAGATAGCAAGTCCCTTACCCCTACTTCAGAACATTGTGAGGGTATATTGGATACGGCTACTAAAGCGTCAGAAGGCTCAGGAGTTGTTCTTAACCCAGAGCTGTCACGCTTTCCTTGTAAACCAGGCAGTTTAGATAAAACCGCTGTGAGGGTTGTATTCATAACTATGGCCATGTCTTGTAAAGTAAATGAAGTTGACGCACTAGAGATACTTGGCGTCACTTGTGCGGGCATTACTGGTTGTGACACTTGGGGAGAGCTAGATGGCAAACCCTCAATTCCTTCTGTCTGAGAATCATCTATTGCTATATGTTTAAGTGCTATAATATGCTTTTTATAATTTATAGACATATCAGTGCAAGTGGGACACATTCTAAGAGGGGGTTCCACAATGGCTTCTAAACACATTGAACAAGGATTTTCCTTGGTGTCAGACATGTTAAACAGGTTAGTAATGAAACAAGCAAGCTTGGAAAACACTTTATTCAAAGTAAATAATACTTAGAAAAAAAAAGGTACTGTGCCTTTAATAGTAAAAAAGATGCACAAACTCTGCAAAACAGTGTAAAAAAATAAGTAAACTTTACGAAATTTTTACAGTAGAATCATAAAGCCTTAGTACGTTTGCACAGCCAGCCAAATAAACAATTAACCCCTTAATGTAAAAATCGGATTGACAAAACGTCAAAAACCGGTATAAAAACGTTCAGCACCTTGCCACAGCTCTGCTGTGGTGCCTACCTGCCCTTTAGGATAGATTTGTGGGGGAAAAAACTTCTTTTAGGCCCTCAAACACAGCAGGACCCTCTGGAGAAGCAGCTGGATGTCTTCAGAGTAAAAGAAACTGCGCAACTGAGGCGCGAAAATAGGCCCCTCCCACCTCACTCGATGTCAGTGGGGCCTAAAAGAAACACACCAAAGTGTTTCTAAACTAGCCATGTGGGTTAATAACCCTTAAACAAGCCACAAAGACCCCTTAAAGTCCCTCAAAAAACGTTAAGTATTCAATAGAAAAAAACGTTTTACCCATAAGTGCCACCAGTAACAAATGAGCCCTTAATGTAAGCTGGGATTCTTTCTATTAAGTGTCTGAATACAGCTTACCCTTCCCTCATGGGGATATTGTCAGCCTTTTCTAGAATTATCACAGTCTGTCTAGAAAAAAAATTGACTGAACATACCTCAATGCAGCTTAGCATGCAAGCCGTTCCCCCAACTGAAGTTTTCCTGTACTCCTCAGCCTCTGTGGGAACAGCAGTGGATCTTAGTTACAAAGTGCTAAGATCATCATCCTCCTTGCAGAAATCTTCATCCCTTTTCTGCCAAAGAGTGAATAGAACACACCGGTACCATTTAAAATAAACTTTAGCAAAATTGGTAATTTATGACAAATGGGAAAAGATTTAGCTATAACCTATGATAGAGAAGATTGGAGCCAGATTTTCTCCTCAATGAGGAGAAGCTTAATAGGGGCAGACCTTATCGAAAACTCAATAAAAACCTCATATAGATGGTACCTTACACCACTGAAATCCTCACATTACACCACACAGGGTAGTAGATTATGTTATCGGGGATGTAAAGGGATAGGGACCTATTTTCACATGTGGTGGGAGTGTCCAAAGATACAACCTACATGGGACAAGCTTACTCAACTATTTAAGGAGATTCTAGACGACTCCTTTACTTTATCAGCCTCACAGGCCTTACTACATATCCCCCAGGAGTCACTGAACTCAATTACTAAAAGATGGGTTAATATTATATGTACAGCTACCAGAATATGTATAGCTAGAAAATGGAAAGTGGGGGCTCCAGAACGGGGTGAGGTAATGACCAAAATTGAAGATGTTTATAATATGCTAGAATCAGCTGCATGGATACAAGGGACATCTGACAGATTCCAAAACATGTGGATACACTGGATTTTAAATAAACAGAAATATGTAGGTACATACAGATCAACACTAAGTAACCAATAAGGCTTTTTTAGGGCAATTAAATTGGAGAGAATAGGAACTTTCTTAAATATAGATATAGCGTTCTAAAGAAATCTAAAACATTGTCACTGCTCGACGGAAAAAGTTTAAAGTTAAAGGTTTTTCTTTGTATACAGATATGAAGTTTAGGTTTAGGGAAATGGGATAAGAGGGGGTGGAGAGGGAGTTAGGGAAGGCAGAGGGGAAGGGGGGAGAAAAATTTATGAAAATGATATAAACAATGTGCTAAAAACTTTAATTGATTTAAGAATACTAGGACATTGTAACCCAGCACACTGTTTTATTATGTTGTATTTGATGTGATCCATGACAATAAAAATGATTTCAATTAAAATAACAAACTTTTGCTTGAGAAAATAAAAACTAACATTTTTGTCACCACACTCACTTTACCCTTCCTAGCAATTAAGCAGGCAAAGAGAATGACTGGGGGGTGGAGCTAAGGGAGGAGCTATATAGACAGCTCTGCTGTGGGTGCTCTCTTTGCCACTTCCTGTTGGGAAGGAGAATATCCCACAAGTATGGATGAATCCGTGGACTTGATACATCTTACAAGAGAAATACACATAATATGCTGCCACCTAGTGGCCAATGCATAATACAAACATTTTTTAACAAAAATTGTATTTCTACATATTATTTTCTATGATATGATAAAAATCATGCTGTATGAAGCCTATTCAGAGATAATTTTATTACAACATACAATTGATATATATTCTCATCACAGAAATACTGACATCAATCTCCCTGTTGATACCCTTAGGTGTTAATGTTTCCAATTTGCAAATCCAGAAGGACTCCTTTCTTTTTAGTAATAGCTCCCTATTACCACCCCTTCTTAAAGTATCTACACTGTCAATGATTTGCCACCTCAACTGCGATATACTATGACCGGCTTCAAGAAAATGGCAGGCAACTGGTGCCTTCAGATCACCACATCTTATGTTAGACCTGTGCTAACTAAGCCTGTCTATGATTTTTCTCACCGTCTCACCCAAGTATATTTTTGAGAATGGGCATTTTAATCTTTAATGTTAGGGACCCGTCTATAAGTCATAAGGGGATATTGTTGAAATGTTTTAATTTCCTTGTTACATTTTTTTTTTTAAAACATGCCAATGCTTCTTCATTATCTGAGCTATTTCTGACTATATGGATTGCATTGTGTAACACATACAAGTCTATCATGTTTTTCCTTAGGCTAATGTGTTTTGTTTATATTACCAACAACCTTACATCTTTCAACAAGTTTTGATGGATAACCCCTCTGGATGAACCTATTTGCCATTTCATCTAATCTTTGATCCACCCGGGAACTCTCACTGACTATTCTTTGTACCCTCATCATTTGACTTCTGGGGAGGGCGTTTCTAAGGAACTTGTGGTGAAAACTCCCATAATTCAGCATTGAGTTTTTAAAATAAATGGTTTCTACACGTGTGAATCTACTTATATTTAATAAAATGCCCATGCTCAATAATGTACTTGGTAGAGACAGTGAGAAAAATCAGAGACAGTAGTCAGCACAGGTCTAACATAAGATGTGGTGATCTGAAGGCACCAGTTGCCTGTCATTTTCTTGAAGCCGGTCATAGTATATCCCAGTTGAGGTGGCAAATTATTGATAGAGTAGGTACTTTAAAAGGGACATAATACTCATATGCTAAATCACTTGAAACTGATGCAGTATAACTGTAAAAAGCTGACAGGAAAATATCACCTGAGCATCTCTATGTAAAAAAGGAAGATATTTTACCTCACAATTTCCTCAGCTCAGCAGAGTAAGTTCTGTGAAAAAATATATACTTCAGCTGTTGCTCAGCTGCAGGTGAAAAAAAAATGAAGAAATGAACAGCAGACAATCAGCATCAGCAGTGCTGAGGTCATGAACTCTTTTACTGTGATCTCATGAGATTTCACTTAACTCTCATGAGATTTCATAGTAAACTTCCTTAAACTGAATAGGGAAATAAGATGAGTGTGCACGTAAGCTCACTACCTTAGCTGTCCCGGGACAGGCATACTGATTTGCTGCTTAGAAGTCCTTTACAATGGGATGTGGCTACTGAGGAACTTTTGAGGTAAAATATCTTTCTTTTCTACATAGAGATGCTCAGGTGATATTTTCTAGTCGGCCTTTACAGCTATACTGCATCACTTTCAAGTGTTTCAACATTTGGGTATCATGCCCTTTAAGAAGGGGTGGTAATAGGGAGCTATTACTAAAAAGAAAGATGTCCTTCTGGATTTACAAATTGGAAACATTAACACCTAAGGGTATCAACAGGGAGATTGATATGTCGGTATCTCTGTGATGAGAATACATATAAATTGCATGTTGTAAAAAATTATCTCTGAATAGGCTTCATACAGCATGATTTTTATCATATCATAGAAAATAATATGTAGAAATACATTTTTTTTAAAAAAAAGTTTGTATTATGCATTGGCCAATAGGTGGCAGCATATTATGTGTATTTTAGTGATTTATTGTAAATGGTATTGTAAGGGATAAGGGATATGGTATTTAAGTAGAAGCAAACATGTCTTCTGTATTAGCATGATTAAGGGTAAATAACCCTAAACGTTGCTTTCCGTTGTTGCTGTGTGCCTATATGCTTTTTGTAAGCTAAGAAAATAAAGAAGTAAAGACAAGAATATTCCTCTTTTTTATTGGTGCTGTGGACTTCTGCTGTTGTGGTTACATTGAGAGGCATTTGCAGTGGCCCTCTACCACCTGCACCAGGTATTGTGCTGTTTGTCTGTATTGGACTACCAATGCAGAGAGAGACACTCTGTGCCCCTCTCTGCATCGGATAGCGGTGGTGCCGATCGTTGGTGCTGTGGGAGGGTAAGGAGGAAGGCGGGTGTGTGGCCCATTGCTGGAGGGGCGAGAACGGGTGGGACCGCTACACTGAAGAAAAACTAAATGCTGAGAGTGTCAGGGAGTCGTAGAGAGGAAGGGGGATTAGAGGGTAGGAGCTTTCTAATTTACTCCTATTAATTTTTCTTTGTTCTCTTGCTATCTTTATTTGAAAAAGAAGGCATCTAAGATAAGGAGCCAGACATTTTATGTTCAGTACCCTGGACATCACTTGTTTATTGGTGGGTGAATTTATCCACCAATCAGCAAGAACAACCCAGGTTGTTCACCAAAAATGGGCCAGCATCTAAACGTTTTGCTTGTGAAATAAAGATACAAAAAGAATGAAGAACATTTGATAATAGGAGTAAATTAGAAAGTTGCTTAAAATTGCATGCTCTATCTGAATCAATTTGCAATTTGTTTTTTAGTAATTTGTATTAGATGGTGTTATTATGAGTGTAACTGTACTTTGTAATGTATTTTGTAGAACTTTTTTATTTTGCGAAAGAGTTAACCAGAGCTCTGATGACAAGGTAATCATTCTAGCGTACACCACGATTGTACTCAAGTGATCGCATTTACTTTCAACTTGTATATATACGAGCGGTAAACCCGATGCATGCAAACACCAGCAATAAACCCCTTTTTGTTTGTGCGTAATAGTTAGTGCTCCACTTGTAATCTTTATATTTGTTCATCTAGGTGCACACATTGTTTACATATAATGCTGCACAGACAAAAAACGTTTCCTTTTTGTCGAGAAACTGTTATGTCCGTAATATCAAAATGGTATTTTCCAAAACGGTGTATTTTTTTTTTTAAAAGCCCTAATAGTTGAAAAACGACATACTGATTCATTAGAGCAGGCAATTTTGTGTGTTTAACCCCTGCAAAAGTTTTCATTATTAAAACTCTGTTAATAGAGGACATTTTCCTATGTTTTTAGAAGTAACTGGACTTTTGGAAATGAAGCAAAAGCATGGGAGGCTGATATACAACTTCTGTCCTTCATTTAAATAGTGCAGAAGCAAGCTGCTTTACAGACACCAGTGTCCGGCTAGCTGGGGGCTGTTGACTCTCCTAGACCATTTATATGGCATCTTCAGGCTTCTTAAAGACACATTGTACTGCACATTTTTCTCCCCTTTAATTTGCTACCAATTATCCATTTAACCAGCTGGAGGGCATTAAAGTGTTTACAAATAGCTATTTTACCTTTAGCTTGTCATGTGAAATAGCTGTTTGCCTGTTGAAAACTATTGTATCCTCTAAAGAAAAGCTTTGTACGTAAGAGGCAGTAGCAGTCTGGTGGGGGTGAGAGAGATGGGTAATAAAGAGTTCATTTTCAATCGCTCTAAGTATTGGCATTTGCGTATATAGAAAGAGATAAGGAGGCCTTTGTGTATACAGAGATAAGGATGTAGGCTAATTCGGAAAGCTCATTTACATGGGTTGTGATTTCAATAAGCACAAAACTGCTTTGAAATTGCTCCTTTAGGTTTATTTTTATAGCAATTTAATACTCTATAACAAGTCATTGGAAGCATATTTAGGGGGAAACTATTTTACGGTACACTGTCCCTTTTAAACAACAGGACTTATGTAAGTCAAGTGAATGCATTGGATGCCGATTTACATCTTATGTCAGTCATTCCACTAGCAGCCAGATAGGGGATTAACACTCTTATGCCTCTCACCTCTGCCTGTGTCCTACTCAGCATACACACTAAAAATTAAAGTCTACTATAACAAAATATAAATACAAATCATTAGGTCATTTTATTATTAAATAAATGTTTAATGAAAGCTGTGTGTTTGGCCACTGCAAAAGGGTTTAATGCATGGAAAATTGTGTGAACCAGGTGCACTCTCATGCTCATCCTGAGCAAAGAGCAGTTCATAAGTGCATATGTTACTACTGAGCATGTGCAAGAATTCACAGCATATACGTATATGCAGTTTGTGATTGGCTGATGGCTGTCACATGATGCAGGGGAAGGAAAAAAGAACTAACTTTGTCCGAAAAAAAAATCTATTATTATTTTGAAATTCAGGCTTTTGCATTGTTGTTTGTTCAATTCTACTGCATTTAACCTTTTAACGCCGTTATGCCGTTCTAGTCCGTCATAATTACACTGGGATTTAGTGCCATTAGGACGAAATAGAACGTCATAACCGTTGGCTGTCCTAAAGCCAATGGCGCTTCCATGATGTGATTGCGGTCTGTAGGGCGTGCCTAGCGTCACAGGGATGCCCCCCCTGACCTGATCCCATCATTAAAATCTCGCAATCACATGCACGATCACAGGATTTCAATTTGTTTACATCGGAACGTTGTTCGATGTAGACAAATTAACCCTGTCATCAAAGCGTTAATGGTCTTTTAATAATAAAATACTCCAAGAAATTAAAGCATTGTATTATTAGACTATAATGTCCATGTAATCTATCCTTGAATGACTGCGCTGCAGTTAACTTAACCTTCAAAAAAACATTTCATCTGTTTATTTTCACCAATGACAACTTACACTTTAAAGTGATGGTAAACACAGGCTATTTGGAAGTGAATACTGAAATACGGAGAAAAAAAAAAAAGTTTATTGGTTCCTTTAATTGTGAACAAAATCACACCTGTATGAGTTAAAAAAGGTCCATAGTTTATTAGACTCACCCACACCATTGCCATCCCACTTAGAAGAATGCTTTTTCTCTTGCGGTAATATTCACCACTCATCCAATGTTTGTATGAACCAAATGGCAAGAATCAGATACAGTTTTACAAAGATATACTGTAGGTAAATCTAATAAGTAGTGGTGCAAAGAAATAAAAGCAGCAATTTATTTAAGATAAGGATAAACAATTCTCATTTTTTTTGAGGGTGAGCTCAACTGAGGTCACAACATAGAATATTTTTTCGTGAAATAATAAAAATACTGATATTTGTGGATCCACAGAAAGTATAACATCAAAGTCCAAGTAAATTGTAAGAAAAACAGAATTTATGCTTACCTGATAAATTACTTTCTCCACAGATTCATCCTTACTTGTGGGATATTCTCATTCCCTACAGGAAGTGGCAAAGAGAGCACACAGCAGAGCTGTCCATATAGCTCCCCCTCTAGCTCCGCCCCCCAGTCATTCGACCGATGGTTAGGAGAAAAAGGAGAAACCATAGGGTGCAGTGGTGACTGTAGTTTAAACAAGAAATTTTAACCTGACTTAATTGCCAGGGCGGGCCGTGGACTGGATACACCGCAAGAGAAAGTAATTTATCAGGTAAGTATAAATTCTGTTTTCTCTTGCAAGGTGTATCCAGTCCACAGATTCATCCTTACTTGTGGGATACCAATACCAAAGCTTTAGGACACGGACGAAGAGAGGGAACAAGACAGGTAACCTAAACGGAAGGCACCACTGCTTGCAAAACCTTTCTCCCAAATATAGCCTCCGAAGAAGCAAAAGTATCGAATTTGTAAAATTTGGCAAAAGTATGCAGTGAAGACCAAGTCGCTGCCTTACAAATCTGTTCAACAGAAGCCTCATTCTTGAAAGCCCATGTGGAAGCCACAGCTCTGGTGGAATGAGCTGTAATTCGTTCAGGAGGCTGCTGCCCAGCAGTCTCATAAGCCAATCAGATGATGCTTTTCAACCAGAAGGAAAGAGAGAAAGAGAAGGTAGCAGTCGCTGTCTGACCTCTCCTCTTACCGGAATAGACAACAAACAAGGATGATTTTTGTCTGAAATCCTTGGTTGCTTGTAAATAGAATTTCAAAGCCCGAACCACATCAAGATTGTGTAAAAGCCGTTCCTTCTTAGAAGCTGGATTAGGACACAGGGAAGGAACAATGATTTCCTGGTTAATATTCTTATTAGAAACAACTTTAGGAAGAAAACCAGGTTTGGTACGCAAAACCACCTTATCTGCATGGAACACCAGATAGGGTGAATTACACTGCAAAGCAGACAATTCTGAAACTCTTCTAGCAGAAGATATAGCAACCAAAAACAAAACTTTCCAAGATAATAACTTAATATCTATGGAATGTAAAGGTTCAAACGGAACCCCTTGAAGAACTGAAAGAACTAAATTTAGACTCCATGGAGGAGCCACAGGTCTATAGACAGGCTTGATTCTGACTAAAGCCTGTGCAAACGCTTGAACGTCTGGTACTTCTGCCAGACGCTTGTGTAAAAGGATAGACAGAGCGGATATCTGTCCCTTTATAGAACTAGCTGACAAACCTTTCTCCTTCTTGGAGAAAAGACAATATCCTTGGAATCCTAATCTTACTCCACGAGTAACCCTTGGATTCACACCAAAAAAGATATTTCCGCCATATCTTATGGTAAATTTTCCTGGTGACAGGCTTTCTAGCCTGGATCAGAGTATCTATGACTGATTCAGAGAACCCACGCTTGGATAGAATTAAGCGTTCAATCTCCAAGCAGTCAGCTGCAGAGAAACTAGATTTGGATGCTTGAATGGACCCTGTATTAGGCAGTGTCCATGGTGGGACAGATGACATGTCCACTAGGTCTGCATACCAAGTCCTGTGTGGCCACGCAGGCGCTATCAGAATTACCGAAGCCTTCTCCTGTTTGATTCTGGCTACCAGCCGAGGGAGAAGGGGAAACGGTGGAAAGACATAAGCTAGACTGAAGGACCAAGGCGCTACTAGAGCATCTATCAATGCCGCCTTGGGGTCCCTGGACCTGGATCCGTAAAGAGGAAGTTTGGTGTTCTGACGAGACGCCATCAGATCCAATTCTGGAATGCCCACTCCCCCGGGTGAAAAGTCTGACGACTTAGGAAATCCGCTTCCCAGTTGTCTACTCCTGGGATGTGAATAGCAGATAGATGGCAAGAGTGACCCTCCGCCCACCTGATTATTTTGGTTACATCCTTCATCGCTAAGGAACTCTTTGTTCCTCCCTGATGATCGATGTATGCTACAGTTGTGATGTTGTCCAACTGAAATCTGATGAATTTGTCCGCCGCTAGCTGAGGCCATGCCTGGAGCGTGTTGAATATCGCTCTCAGTTCCAAAATGTTTATCGGGAGAAGAGACTCTTCCCGAGACCATAGGCCCTGAGGGAGTCCCAGACCGCACCCCAGCCTAACAGACTGGCGTCGGTCGTTACAATGATCCACTCCGGTCTGCGGAAGCACATTCCCTGAGACAGGTGATCCTGAGACAACCACCAGAGAAGAGAATCTCTGGTCTTCTGGTCCAGTTGGATTTGAGGAGACAAATCTGCATAATCCCCATTCCACTGTTTGAGCATGAACAATTGCAGTGGCCTGAGATGAATTCGAGCAAAAGGGACTACGTCCATTGCTGCTACCATTAATCCGATTACCTCCATGCACTGAGCTACAGATGGCCGAAGAATGGAATGAAGAGCTCGGCAAGTAGTTAAAAGCTTTAACCTTCTGACCTCCGTCAGAAATATTTTCAAGAACATACACTTGTTCTGTAATTGGAACTGGATATATCACTCCCATGTTGAGTAAATCTTCTACACAGCGTAAGAACGCCTCTTTCTTTGTCTGGTCTGTAGACAGACAAGAAACGTGGAACCTTCCCCTTGGAGGAGAGTCCTTGAATTCTAGAAGATATCCCTGAGCAACGATCTCTAATGCCCAGGGATCGGGAACATCTCTTGCCCAAGCCTGAGCAAAGAGAGAGAGTCTGCCCCCTACCAGATCCGGTCCCGGATCGGGGGCTACCCCTTCATGCTGTCTTAGTAGCAGCTGCAGGCTTCTTGGCCTGTTTACCCTTGTTCCAGCCCTGCAAAGGCTTCCAGGTTGCCTTGGGCTGTGAAGCGTTACCCTCTTGCTTTGCGGTTGCAGAGGTTGAAGAAGGACCGCTCCTGAAGTTGCGAAAGGAACGAAAATTAGCCTTGTTTTTAGCCTTAAAAGGCCTATCTTGCGGGAGGGCATGGCCCTTTCCCCCAGTGATATCCGAGATAATCTCTTTCAACTCGGGCCCAAAAAGGGTCTTTTCCCGTGAAAGGAATATTTAGTAATTTTGTTTTGGACGATACGTCAGCCGACCATGACTTGAGCCAAAGCGCTCTGCGCGCCATAATGGCAAAACCATAATTTTTCGCCGCTAACTTAGCTAATTGCAAAGCGGCATCAGTGATAAAAGAATTAGCCAGTTTTAGAGCATTAATTCTATCCATGACTTCGTCATATGAAGTCTCCCTCTGGAGCGACTCCTCCAGCGCCTCAAACCAAAAAGCCGCTGCAGTAGTTACAGGAATAATGCAGGCAATAGGTTGGAGAAGCAAACCTTGTTGAACAAATATTTTCTTTAGTAAACCTTCTAATTTTTTATCCATAGGAGCTTTGAAAGAACAAATGTCTTCAATTGGTATGGTTGTGCGCTTGGCTAGTGTTGAAACTGCCCCCTCTACCTTAGGGACCGTCTGCCACGCGTCCCGCCTGGGATCAGTTATGGGGAACATTTTCTTAAAGATAGGGGGGGGAACAAAAGGTACACCTGGTCTCTCCCACTCCCTAGCAACAATATCCGCCACCCTCTTAGGGATTGGAAACGCATCAGTGTATACAGGGACTTCTAGATATTTGTACATTTTACACAATTTCTCTGGGACCACCATATGGTCACAATCATCCAGAGTTGACAAAACCTCCCTAAGCAATACGCGGAGGTGTTCCAATTTAAATGCTAATGAATCTGATTATGCCCGCTGAGAAACCTTTCCTGAGTCAGAAATTTCTCCCTCAGACATTACATCCCTCGCTCCTACTTCAGAGTGTTGTGAGGGTACATCAGATAAACCTCCCAAAGCTTCCGAATGCTCCTCATCTGTTCTCAAGACAGAGCTATTGCGCTTTTTAGGGAAAACTGGCAGTTTGGATAGAAAGGCCGCAAGGGAATTATCCATGACTGCCGCTAGTTGTTGCAATGTAATAGGTGCCAATGCACTAGAGTTACTAGGTATCGCTTGAGCGGGCGTAACTGGTGATGACACATGGGGAGAGGAAGGCGGACTATCCTCATTACCTTCAGTCAAAGAATCATCTAGGGCTATATTTTTAAGTGACACAATATGATCTTTAAAGTGTATAGACACATTAGTGCACTTGGGGTTCCACCACGGCTTCTGAACACATAGAGCAAGGCTTTTCCTTAGTGTCAGACATGTTTAACAGATTAGTATTATACACAAGGAGGCTTGGAAAAACACTTTATCAAGTAAAAACACAATTTGCAATAAATGGTACTGTGCCTTTAAGAAAATAAAAGCGCACACAATTTTACAAAACTGTGAAAAATTAACCAAATCTCTTGAAATTTTTACAGTAGGTGCCTAATGCTTCGATATGATTGCACAGCAAGTTTCAGCCTGATTAACCCTTTAATACCCAAACCGGAGCCGCCTAAAGCAAACAACGGTTAATAAACTACAGCACCTTGCCACAGCAGCCTGATGTGGCCCTACCTTCCCTTAAGGATTGGATTTGAGAAAAGCAAGCCTCTTTAAGTCCTTTCAAGCAGTCTCTGGATAATGTGAAGCAGCATGCAAAGAATCTGTCTGAATAAACTGCGCAACTGAGGCGCAAAATTAGGCCCCTCCCACTCCAGAGCTGTGGGGCCTTCAGAACCCAATTTAGGTGACTAAAAATAATGCCATGTGGAATAAAACCCCAAATAAACACACCAAAAGTGCTTTAAAAGTGTTAAAAAACATAATTTATGCTTACCTGATAAATTCCTTTCTCCTGTAGTGTAGTCAGTCCACGGGTCATCATTACTTCTGGGATATTAACTCCTCCCCAACAGGAAGTGCAAGAGGATCACCCAAGCAGAGCTGCTATATAGCTCCTCCCCTCTACGTCACACCCAGTCATTCGACCGAGAACCAAACGAGAAAGGAGAAACTATAGGGTGCAGTGGTGACTGGAGTATAATTAAAAATTTTTAGACCTGCCATAAAAAACAGGGCGGGCCGTGGACTGACTACACTACAGGAGAAAGGAATTTATCAGGTAAGCATAAATTATGTTTTCTCCTGTTAAGTGTAGTCAGTCCACGGGTCATCATTACTTCTGGGATACCAATACCAAAGCTAAAGTACACGGATGACGGGAGGGACAGGCAGGATCTTTATACGGAAGGGACCACTGCCTGAAGAACCTTTCTCCCAAAAACAGCCTCCGAAGAAGCAAAAGTGTCAAATTTGTAAAATTTGGAAAAAGTATGAAGAGAAGACCAAGTTGCAGCCTTGCAAATCTGTTCAACAGATGCCTCATTCTTAAAGGCCCAAGTGGAAGCCACAGCTCTAGTAGAATGAGTTGTAATTCTTTCAGGAGGCTGCTGTCCAGCAGTCTCATAGGCTAAACGTATTATGCCACGAAGCCAAAAAGAGAGAGAGGTAGCAGAAGCTTTTTGACCTCTCCTCTGTCCAGAATAAACGACAAACAGGGAAGAAGTTTGGCGAAAATCTTTAGTTGCCTGTAAATAAAATTTCAGGGCACGGACTACATCTAGATTGTGCAGAAGTCGTTCCTTCTTTGAAGAAGGGTTAGGACACAATGATGGAACAACAATCTCTTGATTGATATTCTTGTTAGTGACAACCTTAGTTAAGAACCCAGGTTTAGTACGCAGAACTACCTTATCTGAATGAAAAATCAGATACGGAGAATCACAATGTAAGGCTGATAACTCAGAGACTCTACGAGCCGAGGAAATAGCCATTAAAAACAGAACTTTCCAAGATAACAATTTAATATCAATGGAATGAAGGGGTTCAAACGGAACACCCTGTAAAACGTCAAGAACTAAATTTAAGCTCCATGGTGGAGCAACAGTTTTAAACACAGGCTTAATCCTGGCCAAAGCCTGGCAAAAAGCCTGAACGTCTGGAACTTCTGACAGACGTTTGTGTAAAAGAATGGACAGAGCTGAGATCTGTCCCTTTAAGGAACTAGCAGATAAACCCTTTTCTAAACCCTCTTGTAGAAAAGACAATATCCTAGGAATCCTAACCTTACTCCATGAGTAACTCTTGGATTCGCACCAATGTAAGTATTTACGCCATATTTTATGGTAAATCTTTCTGGTAACAGGTTTCCTAGCCTGTATTAAGGTATCAATTACTGACTCCGAAAATCCACGCTTTGATAAAATCAAGCGTTCAATTTCCAAGCAGTCAGCTTCAGAGAAATTAGATTTTGATGTTTGAAAGGACCCTGAATCAGAAGGTCCTGTCTCAGAGGCAGAGACCAAGGTGGACAGGATGACATGTCCACTAGATCTGCATACCAGGTCCTGCGTGGCCACGCAGGCGCTATTAGAATCACCGATGCTCTCTCCTGTTTGATCCTGGCAATCAATCGAGGAAGCATCGGGAAGGGTGGAAACACATAGGCCATCCCGAAGGTCCAAGGTGCTGTCAAAGCATCTACCAGGACCGCTCCCGGGTCCCTGGACCTGGACCCGTAACAAGGAAGCTTGGCGTTCTGGCGAGACGCCATGAGATCTATCTCTGGTTTGCCCCAAAGTCGAAGTATTTGGGCAAAGACCTCCGGATGAAGTTCCCACTCCCCCGGATGAAAAGTCTGACGACTTAGGAAATCCGCCTCCCAGTTCTCCACACCAGGAATGTGGATCGCTGACAGGTGGCAAGAGTGAGACTCTGCCCAGCGAATTATCTTTGATACTTCCATCATCGCTAGGGAGCTTCTTGTCCCTCCTTGATGGTTGATGTAAGCTACAGTCGTGATGTTGTCCGACTGGAACCTGATGAACCCCCGAGTCGTTAACTGAGGCCAAGCCAGAAGGGCATTGAGAACTGCTCTCAATTCCAGAATGTTTATTGGAAGGAGACTCTCCTCCTGAGTCCATGATCCCTGAGCCTTCAGGGAATTCCAGACTGCGCCCCAACCTCGTAGGCTGGCGTCTGTTGTTACAATTGTCCAATCTGGTCTGCTGAATGGCATCCCCCTGGACAGATGTGGCCGAGAAAGCCACCATAGAAGAGAATTTCTGGTCTCTTGATCCAGATTCAGAGTAGGGGACAAATCCGAGTAATCCCCATTCCACTGACTTAGCATGCACAATTGCAGCGGTCTGAGATGTAGGCGTGCAAAGGGTACTATGTCCATTGCCGCTACCATTAAACCGATTACCTCCATGCATTGAGCCACTGACGGGTGTTGAATGGAATGAAGGACACGGCAAGCATTTTGAAGCTTTGTTAACCTGCCTTCTGTCAGGTAGATCTTCATTTCTACAGAATCTATAAGAGTCCCCAAGAAGGGAACTCTTGTGAGTGGAAAGAGAGAACTTTTCTCTTCGTTCACCTTCCACCCATGCGACCTTAGAAATGCCAGTACTAACTCTGTATGAGACTTGGCAGTTTGAAAGCTTGACGATTGTATCAGAATGTCGTCTAGGTACGGAGCCACCGAAATTCCTCGCGGTCTTAGTACCGCCAGAAGAGCGCCCAGAACCTTTGTGAAGATTCTTGGAGCCGTAGCCAATCCGAATGGAAGAGCTACAAACTGGTAATGCCTGTCTAGGAAGGCAAACCTTAGATACCGGTAATGATCTTTGTGAATCGGTATGTGAAGGTAAGCGTCCTTTAAATCCACTGTGGTCATGTACTGACCCTTTTGGATCATGGGTAAGATTGTCCGAATAGTTTCCATTTTGAACGATGGAACTCTTAGGAATTTGTTTAAGATCTTTAAATCCAAGATTGGTCTGAAGGTTCCTTCTTTCTTGGGAACCACAAACAGATTTGAGTAAAACCCCTGTCCGTGCTCCGACCGCGGAACCGGGTGGATCACTCCCATTAGCAAAAGATCTTGTACACAGCGTAGAAACGCCTCTTTCTTTATTTGGTTTGTTGACAACCTTGAAAGATGAAATCTCCCTTTTGGGGGAGAGATTTTGAAGTCCAGAAGATATCCCTGAGATATGATCTCTAACGCCCAGGGATCCTGGACATCTCTTGCCCAAGCCTGGGCGAAGAGAGAAAGTCTGCCCCCCACTAGATCCGTTCCCGGATCGGGGGCCCTCAATTCATGCTGTCTTAGGGGCAGCAGCAGGTTTTCTGGTCTGCTTGCCCTTGTTCCAGGACTGGTTAGGTTTCCAGCCTTGTCTGTAGCGAGCAACAGCTCCTTCCTGTTTTGGTGCAGAGGAAGTTGATGCTGCTCCTGCCTTGAAGTTACGAAAGGCACGAAAATTAGACTGTCTAGCCCTAGGTTTGGCTCTGTCTTGAGGCAGGGCATGGCCTTTACCTCCTGTAATGTCAGCGATAATTTCTTTCAAACCGGGCCCGAATAAGGTCTGCCCTTTGAAAGGTATGTTAAGTAATTTAGATTTAGAAGTAACATCAGCTGACCAGGATTTTAGCCACAGTGCTCTACGTGCCTGAATGGCGAATCCGGAATTCTTAGCCGTAAGTTTAGTTAAATGTACTACGGCATCTGAAATAAATGAATTAGCTAGCTTAAGGGTTTTAAGCTTATTTGAAATCTCATCTATAGTTATTGAGTCAAGAGTCTCTTCCAGAGACTCGGACCAAAATGAGGCCGCAGCCGTGACAGACGCAATACATGCAAGGGGTTGCAATATAAAACCTTGTTGAACAAACATTTTCTTAAGGTAACCCTCTAATTTTTTATCCATTGGATCTGAAAAGGCACAGCTATCCTCCACCGGGATAGTGGTACGCTTAGCCAGAGTAGAAACCGCTCCCTCCACCTTAGGGACCATCTGCCATAAGTCCCGTGTGGTGGCGTCTATTGGAAACATTTTTCTAAATACAGGAGGGGGGAAAAGGGTACACCGGGCCTATCCCACTCCTTAGTAATTATCTCTTTAAGCCTCTTAGGTATAGGAAATACGTCAGTACTCGCTGGTACTGCATAGTATCTATCCAGCCTACATAATTTCTCTGGGATTGCAACGGTGTTACAATCATTCAGAGCCGCTAATACCTCCCCTAGCAGTACACAGAGGTTTTCTAGTTTAAACTTAAAATTTGAAATGTCTGAATCCACTCTATTTGGATCAGATCCGTCACCTGCAGATTGAAGCTCTCCGTCCTCATGTTCTGCAAATTGTGACGCAGTATCTGACATGGCCCTAATATTATCAGCGCACTCTGTTCTCACCCCAGAGTGATCTCGCTTACCTCTAAGTTCTGGTAATTTAGACAAAACTTCAGTCATAACATTAGCCATGTCCTGTAGTGTGATTTGTAATGGCCGCCCTGAAGTACTCAGCGTTACAATATCACGCACCTCCCGAGCGGGAGATGCAGGTACTGACACGTGAGGCAAGTTAGTCGGCATAACTTCCCCCTCGTTGTTTGGTGAATGATGTTCAATTTGTACAGATTGACTTTTATTTAAAGTAGCATCAATGCAATTAGTACATAAATTTCTATTGGGCTCCACCTTGGCTTTTGCACATATAGCACAGAGATATTCCTCTGAGTCAGACATGTTTAACAAACTAGCAATTAAACTAGCAAGCTTGGAAATACTTTTCAACTCAATTTACAAGTAATATGAAAAACGCACTGTGCCTTTAAGAAGCACAGAAAAAAACTATGACAGTTGATAACAATGAACCGGAGAAATTATAAAAACCAAATTTTTCCCGGTAAAGGCATAAATTTAGCAAAGGATTGCCCCCATTAACAATGGATAACTAACCCTTAATAGCAGAAAAAAATGTACAAAATATAAACGTTTTTTATCACAGTCAAAGCACAATCTCACAGGTCTGCTGTGAGTGATTACCTCCCTCAAAATAATTTTTGAAGACCCTTGAGCTCTGTAGAGACGATCCGGATCATGCAGGGAAAGAAACAGACTTGTGACTGAATTTCTGATGCGTAGCAAAAGCGCCAAAATAGGCCCCTCCCCCTCACACACAGCAGTGAGGGAAGTTCAGTAAACTGTCTTAAATTAAAATAAACGACAGCCAAGTGGAAAAACAGTGCCCAAAACAATTTTTCACCCAGTACCTCAGATAATTAAACGATTTAACATGCCAGCAAAACGTTTAAAATCAAATAACATGAAATGTCATTAAACAGCCTGTTGCTAGACGTTCCCACTGCAAGTTAGGCTAAAAGTTATATGCATATAGTATTATCCCAGTGAAGTGCCATTCCCCAGAATACTGAAGTGTAAACATATATACATAACAGCCTGATACCAGTTGCTACTACTGCATTTAAGGCTGAACTTACATTATATCGGTATTGGCAGTATTTTCTCAGTCAATTCCATTCCTCAGAAAATAATATACTGCAACATACCTCTTTGCAGGTGAACCTGCCCGCTGTCCCCTGATCTGAAGTTTACCTCACTCCTCAGAATGGCCGAGAACAGCAAAAACAGAATTTATGTTTACCTGATAAATTACTTTCTCCAACGGTGTGTCCGGTCCACGGCGTCATCCTTACTTGTGGGATATTCTCTTCCCCAACAGGAAATGGCAAAGAGCCCAGCAAAGCTGGTCACATGATCCCTCCCAGGCTCCGCCTACCCCAGTCATTCGACCGACGTTAAGGAGGAATATTTGCATAGGAGAAACCATATGGTACCGTGGTGACTGTAGTTAAAGAAAATAAATTATCAGACCTGATTAAAAAACCAGGGCGGGCCGTGGACCGGACACACCGTTGGAGAAAGTAATTTATCAGGTAAACATAAATTCTGTTTTCTCCAACTTAGGTGTGTCCGGTCCACGGCGTCATCCTTACTTGTGGGAACCAATACCAAAGCTTTAGGACACGGATGAAGGGAGGGAGCAAATCAGGTCACCTAAATGGAAGGCACCACGGCTTGCAAAACCTTTCTCCCAAAAATAGCCTCAGAAGAAGCAAAAGTATCAAACTTGTAAAATTTGGTAAAAGTGTGCAGTGAAGACCAAGTCGCTGCCCTACATATCTGATCAACAGAAGCCTCGTTCTTGAAGGCCCATGTGGAAGCCACAGCCCTAGTGGAATGAGCTGTGATTCTTTCGGGAGGCTGCCGTCCGGCAGTCTCGTAAGCCAATCTGATGATGCTTTTAATCCAAAAAGAGAGAGAGGTAGAAGTTGCTTTTTGACCTCTCCTTTTACCTGAATAAACAACAAACAAGGAAGATGTTTGTCTAAAATCCTTTGTAGCATCTAAATAGAATTTTAGAGCGCGAACAACATCCAAATTGTGCAACAAACGTTCCTTCTTTGAAACTGGTTTCGGACACAGAGAAGGTACGATAATCTCCTGGTTAATGTTTTTGTTAGAAACAACTTTTGGAAGAAAACCAGGTTTAGTACGTAAAACCACCTTATCTGCATGGAACACCAGATAAGGAGGAGAACACTGCAGAGCAGATAATTCTGAAACTCTTCTGGCAGAAGAAATTGCAACTAAAAACAAAACTTTCCAAGATAATAATTTAATATCAACGGAATGCAAGGGTTCAAACGGAACCCCCTGAAGAACTGAAAGAACTAAATTGAGACTCCAAGGAGGAGTCAAAGGTTTGTAAACAGGCTTAATTCTAACCAGAGCCTGAACAAAAGCTTGAACATCTGGCACAGCAGCCAGTTTTTTGTGAAGTAACACCGACAAGGCAGAAATCTGTCCCTTCAGGGAACTTGCAGATAATCCTTTTTCCAATCCTTCTTGAAGGAAGGATAGGATCCTAGGAATCTTAACCTTGTCCCAAGGGAATCCTTTAGATTCACACCAACAGATATATTTTTTCCAAATTTTGTGGTAAATCTTTCTAGTTACAGGCTTTCTGGCCTGAACAAGAGTATCGATAACAGAATCTGAGAACCCTCGCTTCGATAAAATCAAGCGTTCAATCTCCAAGCAGTCAGCTGGAGTGAAACCAGATTCGGATGTTCGAACGGACCCTGAACAAGAAGGTCTCGTCTCAAAGGTAGCTTCCAAGGTGGAGCCGATGACATATTCACCAGATCTGCATACCAAGTCCTGCGTGGCCACGCAGGAGCTATCAAGATCACCGACGCCCTCTCCTGATTGATCCTGGCTACCAGCCTGGGGATGAGAGGAAAGGGCGGGAACACATAAGCTAGTTTGAAGGTCCAAGGTGCTACTAGTGCATCCACTAGAGCCGCCTTGGGATCCCTGGATCTGGACCCGTAGCAAGGAACTTTGAAGTTCTGACGAGAGGCCATCAGATCCATGTCTGGAATGCCCCACAGCTGAGTGACTTGGGCAAAGATTTCCGGATGGAGTTCCCACTCCCCCGGATGCAATGTCTGACGACTCAGAAAATCCGCTTCCCAATTTTCCACTCCTGGGATGTGGATAGCAGACAGGTGGCAGGAGTGAGACTCCGCCCATAGAATGATTTTGGTCACTTCTTCCATCGCTAGGGAACTCCTTGTTCCCCCCTGATGGTTGATGTACGCAACAGTTGTCATGTTGTCTGATTGAAACCGTATGAACTTGGCCCTCGCTAGCTGAGGCCAAGCCTTGAGAGCATTGAATATCGCTCTCAGTTCCAGAATATTTATCGGTAGAAGAGATTCTTCCCGAGACCAAAGACCCTGAGCTTTCAGGGATCCCCAGACCGCGCCCCAGCCCATCAGACTGGCGTCGGTCGTGACAATGACCCACTCTGGTCTGCGGAATGTCATCCCTTGTGACAGGTTGTCCAGGGACAGCCACCAACGGAGTGAGTCTCTGGTCCTCTGATTTACTTGTATCTTCGGAGACAAGTCTGTATAGTCCCCATTCCACTGACTGAGCATGCACAGTTGTAATGGTCTTAGATGAATGCGCGCAAAAGGAACTATGTCCATTGCCGCTACCATCAACCCGATCACTTCCATGCACTGAGCTATGGAAGGAAGAGGAACGGAATGAAGTATCCGACAAGAGTCTAGAAGTTTTGTTTTTCTGGCCTCTGTTAGAAAAATCCTCATTTCTAAGGAGTCTATAATTGTTCCCAAGAAGGGAACCCTTGTTGACGGGGATAGAGAACTCTTTTCCACGTTCACTTTCCATCCGTGAGATCTGAGAAAGGCCAGGACGATGTCCGTGTGAGCCTTTGCTTGAGGAAGGGACGACGCTTGAATCAAAATGTCGTCCAAGTAAGGTACTACAGCAATGCCCCTTGGTCTTAGCACAGCTAGAAGGGACCCTAGTACCTTTGTGAAAATCCTTGGAGCAGTGGCTAATCCGAAAGGAAGCGCCACGAACTGGTAATGTTTGTCCAGGAATGCGAACCTTAGGAACCGATGATGTTCCTTGTGGATAGGAATATGTAGATACGCATCCTTTAAATCCACCGTGGTCATGAATTGACCTTCCTGGATGGAAGGAAGAATAGTTCGAATGGTTTCCATCTTGAACGATGGAACCTTGAGAAACTTGTTTAAGATCTTGAGATCTAAGATTGGTCTGAACGTTCCCTCTTTTTTGGGAACTATGAACAGATTGGAGTAGAACCCCATCCCTTGTTCTCTTAATGGAACAGGATGAATCACTCCCATTTTTAACAGGTCTTCTACACAATGTAAGAATGCCTGTCTTTTTATGTGGTCTGAAGACAACTGAGACCTGTGGAACCTCCCCCTTGGGGGAAGTCCCTTGAATTCCAGAAGATAACCTTGGGAGACTATTTCTAGCGCCCAAGGATCCAGAACATCTCTTGCCCAAGCCTGAGCGAAGAGAGAGAGTCTGCCCCCCACCAGATCCGGTCCCGGATCGGGGGCCAACATTTCATGCAGTCTTGGTAGCGGCGGCAGGTTTCTTGGCCTGCTTTCCTTTGTTCCAGCCTTGCATTGGTCTCCAAGCTGGCTTGGCTTGAGAAGTATTACCCTCTTGCTTAGAGGACGTAGCACCTTGGGCTGGTCCGTTTCTACGAAAGGGACGAAAATTA
Source organism: Bombina bombina (assembly GCF_027579735.1). NCBI lineage: Eukaryota > Metazoa > Chordata > Amphibia > Anura > Bombinatoridae > Bombina > Bombina bombina. The sequence goes on along the minus strand of NC_069501.1, from coordinate 370,635,671 downwards.
GGTTTATTTTTTGCCTTGAAAGGCCGATCCTGAGGAAGGGCGTGGCCCTTACCCCCAGTGATATCAGAGATAATCTCTTTCAAGTCAGGGCCAAACAGCGTTTTCCCCTTGAAAGGAATGTTAAGTAGCTTGTTCTTGGAAGACGCATCAGCCGACCAAGATTTCAACCAAAGCGCTCTGCGCGCCACAATAGCAAACCCAGAATTCTTAGCCGCTAACCTAGCCAATTGCAAAGTGGCGTCGAGGGTGAAAGAATTAGCCAATTTGAGAGCATTGATTCTGTCCATAATCTCCTCATAAGGAGGAGAATCACTATCGACCGCCTTTATCAGCTCATCGAACCAGAAACATGCGGCTGTAGCGACAGGGACAATGCATGAAATTGGTTGTAGAAGGTAACCCTGCTGAACAAACATCTTTTTAAGCAAACCTTCTAATTTTTTATCCATAGGATCTTTGAAAGCACAACTATCCTCTATGGGTATAGTGGTGCGTTTGTTTAAAGTGGAAACCGCTCCCTCGACCTTGGGGACTGTCTGCCATAAGTCCTTTCTGGGGTCGACCATAGGAAACAATTTTTTAAATATGGGGGGAGGGACGAAAGGAATACCTGGCCTCTCCCATTCTTTATTAACAATGTCCGCCACCCGCTTGGGTATAGGAAAAGCTTCTGGGAGCCCCGGCACCTCTAGGAACTTGTCCATTTTACATAGTTTCTCTGGGATGACCAACTTGTCACAATCATCCAGAGTGGATAATACCTCCTTAAGCAGAATGCGGAGATGTTCCAACTTAAATTTAAATGCAATCACATCAGGTTCAGCCTGTTGAGAAATGTTCCCTGAATCAGTAATTTCTCCCTCAGACAAAACCTCCCTGGCCCCATCAGACTGGGTTAGGGGCCCTTCAGAGATATTAATATCAGCGTCGTCATGCTCTTCAGTATCTAAAACAGAGCAGCCGCGCTTACGCTGACAAGTGTTTATTTTGGCTAAAATGTTTTTGACAGAATTATCCATTACAGCCGTTAATTGTTGCATAGTAAGGAGTATTGGCGCGCTAGATGTACTAGGGGCCTCCTGAGTGGGCAAGACTCGTGTAGACGAAGGAGGGAATGATGCAGTACCATGCTTACTCCCCTCACTTGAGGAATCATCTTGGGCATCATTGTCATTATCACATAAATCACATTTATTTAAATGAATAGGAATTCTGGCTTCCCCACATTCAGAACACAGTCTATCTGGTAGTTCAGACATGTTAAACAGGCATAAACTTGATAACAAAGTACAAAAACGTTTTAAAATAAAACCGTTACTGTCACTTTAAATTTTAAACTGAACACACTTTATTACTGCAATTGCGAAAAAACATGAAGGAATTGTTCAAAATTTATCAAATTTTCACCACAGTGTCTTAAAGCCTTAAAAGTATTGCACACCAAATTTGGAAGCTTTAACCCTTAAAATAACGGAACCGGAGCCGTTTTAAACTTTAACCCCTTTACAGTCCCTGGTATCTGCTTTGCTGAGACCCAACCAAGCCCAAAGGGGAATACGATACCAAATGACGCCTTCAGAAAGTCTTTTCTAAGTATCAGAGCTCCTCTCACATGCGACTGCATGCCATGCCTCTCAAAAACAAGTGCGCCACACCGGCGCGAAAATGAGGCTCTGCTTATGCTTTGGGAAAGCCCCTAAGGAATAAGGTGTCTAATACAGTGCCTGCCGATATTATTATATCAAAATACCCAGATAAAATGATTCCTCAAGGCTAAATATGTGTTAATAATGAATCGATTTAGCCCAGAAAAAGTCTACAGTCTTAATAAGCCCTTGTGAAGCCCTTATTTACGATCGTAATAAACATGGCTTACCGGATCCCATAGGGAAAATGACAGCTTCCAGCATTACATCGTCTTGTTAGAATGTGTCATACCTCAAGCAGCAAGAGACTGCACACTGTTCCCCCAACTGAAGTTAATTGCTCTCAACAGTCCTGTGTGGAACAGCCATGGATTTTAGTTACGGTTGCTAAAATCATTTTCCTCATACAAACAGAAATCTTCATCTCTTTTCTGTTTCTGAGTAAATAGTACATACCAGCACTATTTCAAAATAACAAACTCTTGATTGAATAATAAAAACTACAGTTAAACACTAAAAAACTCTAAGCCATCTCCGTGGAGATGTTGCCTGTACAACGGCAAAGAGAATGACTGGGGTAGGCGGAGCCTGGGAGGGATCATGTGACCAGCTTTGCTGGGCTCTTTGCCATTTCCTGTTGGGGAAGAGAATATCCCACAAGTAAGGATGACGCCGTGGACCGGACACACCTATGTTGGAGAAATGAATCTTAGCTACGCCGGCTAAAATCATCCAAAAACTCAGGTAGATTCTTCTTCAAATTCTACCTGAGAAGGAACAACACACTCCGGTGCTGTTTTAAAATAACAAACTTTTGATTGAAGATATAAAAACTAAGTATAATCACCACAGTCCTCTCACACATCCTATCTATTAGTTGGGTGCAAGAGAATGACTGGGTGTGACGTAGAGGGGAGGAGCTATATAGCAGCTCTGCTTGGGTGATCCTCTTGCACTTCCTGTTGGGGAGGAGTTAATATCCCAGAAGTAATGATGACCCGTGGACTGACTACACTTAACAGGAGAAATGAGTATTTTGTTAAATAAAATAATCGATTGCCCTGTAAAAGTGATAACCAGTCTATTGAGCCCTCTTAAATAAGCCTCTAGTTCTATACTAAGTCTCAGAACATGGCTTACCCTTGCCACATGGGGATTCTTGTCAGTCTTCTAGCATTATCTTGTCTTGACTAGAAAAAAATGACTGAAACATACCTCAAAGCAGTTAAGCCTGCAAACTGTTCCCCCCAACTGAAGTTTTCTGGTACTCCTCAGTCCTGTGTGGGAACAGCAATGGATTTTAGTTACAACATGCTAAAATCATTTTCCTTTCAGCAGAATTCTTCATCACATTTCTGCCAGAGAGTAAATAGTACAAACCGGTACTATTTAAAAATAACAAACTTTTGATTGAAGATATAAAACTACAAATCTAACACCACATTCACTTTACCCTCCCGTGGAGATGCCCTGACTGTTAGAGCGGCAAAGAGAATGACTGGGGGGCGGAGCTAGAAGGGGAGCTATATGGACAGCTCTGCTGTGTGCTCTCTTTGCCACTTCCTGTAGGGAATAAGAATATCCCACAAGTAAGGATGAATCCGTGGACTGGATACACCTTGCAAGAGAAAATAGAACTAAGAATGACATTACTGCAGGGCTCAACAAACCCATACGCCAGGATGCCAGGGGTACCTATAAAAGGGCCCTGGTGCCTAGGAAAATGCCCTGACTTGGCAAAACAGAAACACTGTGAACCTTGCGGCTACAAGACAGCTTGCTATTGCTGCAAAAGGCACTGCAGCACTTTTTCGGTAACTATGGGGTATTTGTTTTGTACACCCTTTGTATTTCTTTTAGGTGCAGTGCAGTGTGCAAGATACTAAGCAGCAAGTCAAGAGCCTTCCAACTATCCCTATTTGAGAGGGACAGTCTCAAATTGTGAGCTCTGTCCTAATGTCCCTCTGAGACAGCCATATGTCCCTATTTTAAGAAATTCCCTTAGCCACTGGACAAGCCAACAAACTGCCCAGACCACCCATTATCCACCCACTACTTTGCCCCTCCGAACAGGGTAATGCATACATGGCTCCCCTCAGCCTACTAAGTCCCGGATACCTAGCCACAAATTTAGCATGCAGGAATAATGGGCTACTACCAGATTTCTATGTGAAGCTGCTGACGTTTACAGCTTTTTAGTGTCTTTTCCAGTACCACACGTGTGCATGTCCTGAGAGAGCTACAATTTAACACATTTCCTGATGCTACTAAATGACTATCACTAATTCTACGAGCTTGCTTTCATTTGTGCTATTTTATAATACTTGCTACTTACTTGTACTATCACACATACATAGGGAGTAAGAAAAGCAGATTTTTGTTTGGATAGTGCAGTTTGACTTATTAGATTACCGCTTTGTTATGGGGATTCCCTTTGCTTCTGGGGTTGTAATGTCGATGTGGTGGTTTGGGCTTCTGTATTATTTACAATTTTATAAATATTACAATTATTTTTATTGTGGATGATGGTTTTACTAATACTTCAGAGTTTTTTCTTAATGAGCAGTATATGAAAATATGCAGAATAATGGAAATATTTTTTATTTTTTCATGTTTACCTCTACACACACAGTTTTTGGGCTGGTTCCGAGATTCAGAACAAATTTGCCAAGCCCTGCATTACTTTGATTAAGTATTGAAGGCTAAGAAATAGAAGTCATCTGACCAGGTTATAGTCATGCAGACTATTGATACTTACCATTGCCATGTAGGACAATGATGGACTAAATGGTCTCCAGCAGCCAAAAACTGTTGAAAAATAAGCACAGTTGCAGTTGGTTAACTTTTGATACCACTTTAAAACACAAAATAATAATTAGATAATATGGCAATAAAATACTCTAGAAGAAAAAGGAATATATCGTGCATGGAACATTGAACAATGAAATTAAACCGTCTGTCAATGCAGTCAAGATCTAGATTATATTACTCAGATTTTTCACTTAGCACCTCCAGGTGAAATTTCTACCACATGCTGGGACACAATAACATAGAAATATAGATTTTGACCGATCATTTTAAAACTAGTGCTTCTGTAAATTATTTCTGAATCTGTTAGCCTTGGATTTGAAAGCGTGACACAAGTCAGCTCCAGAGAAGCAATGCACTAATGGAACCAAGCTGAACATATCTGGTGAGCCAATAATAGAAGACGTGTGTAGCCACCAATCATAAGCTAGCTCCCCACTAGAGCATTGCTGCTGCTGAGTTTACCTATATATATTTTCAACAAAGGATACAAAAAAATAATAATTGAAAAATCTATTTAAATGTAATATTAAAGTTGACTTTCATATCCCTTTGAATGCTTCCATAAAAATGCTGTTTTCTTTAGTAGTATCTTTAGGCTCCTACTGTTTGCTAGATAGAAAAATAAGGAAATAGGAACCCTTAAATAAAACTTACCACAGCCCATGCCTTTTTCAAGAAAATATATCATTTTGGCATTAAACTAAAGCATCACTGCCAATTACTAGGTACTTTGGAACTGCTTCACTCACATAGCATACAATATATGAAAGATCATAGTGATGACATAGCTGACAAACCTGATATATTTTCCCAACTCAATGACATACAGTCACTGACAAGCAAATCAAGTACAAAAAAAACAATAAAAAATTCTTACAGAATGTGTTCGTAGACAGTTTACATGGACTGTTCAAAAAAAAAAAAAAAAAAAGAGTAAATTTTGCGTTTGTGTTTTGCTTGAAAAAGGTTATCTTAAAAATCTATATTCTGATGTTAACAAACGCATGTGTGTTTACACCGGGGCCTGCTTACTGGCTGATAAAGCAGTAGGAATTCTGCTTATTGGTGGACAGTGACATCCCCGAAGCATAAAAACAAAAAATGTTGGGGGTTTTCTCATCGCAGGAACATCTATGTTACAAACACCTTTTAAACATTTTATATGCCATCTTTTAAATACAATAAATTACTTTATGTCCTTGTAATGTGTTTATTATAAACTATTACTCATTTTATAATGTATCATGTAAAGAAGAATATTTTTACATACCTCTTCAGGAGTAATAACCCCGGTCTCCTTAAATTTAGACTCCTGTGTAAATAAGAAAATGCATAAATTGAGAAATTATTTAGAAAAAAAAAAGAAAGATTTACTGTCAGCATTATTATTGCTTTGTTAAAAAGAACCACAATAATGTTGAAGTTACCACTTCTTTGAGTCTTTGTCCATCTACAATAACCACGTTAATTTATGACTTGTTACTTAAATAAATTAGCATTTTTTATTATAAATAACGGTAACATATTAAAAGTTTACTCAAGGAACAAAAACAAAAAACACACATAGTGGCAGTTTATCTTAAAGGGAAAGTCATGTCAAAATTAAACTGATTCAGACAGGGCATGTCATTATAAAACAACTTTCCAATGTACTTTATCATCAAATGTGCTTTGTTCTCTTGGTATTCTTTGTTGAAAGCTAAAACCTATGTTGGCTCATATGCTAATTTCAAGCCAACAGGGCCTTTTTTGAGGGAGTGGAAAAGTTAGGAGTTGGATATTTTTCCTTTCTTTTCAAGTATATGCAAACTTTCATGCATATGATACATAACATATAGAAACATGTAGGACAAACCCACTTGCTCTACAGGCGCTTTTTTGATGTGGAAAACAGAAAATACTTTTTCAATACTATTTTAACAATCTGAGCAGTGAATATGATCAGCCGGTTGATATTAAAGCTAAAATTACAGCCCTAGAAAACATGTTGTTATCTACTGATCTCAGGCTGATGTGGGATATTGTGACTTTTGAAAACTATCTGGAGTCCAATAGAATCCCCAGAGGACCTCAACTGCGCAAGTTCCCAACCTATTAATTTGAGGATCAAGATTTAATAAAAGAATGGAACGATTCACTTTCCACCTGTTCCAAAACACTAATCAATATCTTGATAAAATAAAAACAAAGGAGAAGAGACAAATTAAAAGATCAAATACATCTGGATAAATGCGTCAATAAAAACACTAAAAAGCAATGACTCATACACTACCTTAAAGGGACAGATGAAAGAACACAAAGAAACTAGACACTGAACTAGCTGAGTTCAAGAGAAATAAGTTTGATAGGGATAGAAAGGACAATGAAAACAGTAGAATCTACTTTTGGCCCCAATATGGTAATAGGAGATTCAGACATCATTCTGGTCCTGGTAAAGAAACTAACACACACATCCCAAAATCAATACTAAAGAACCAAAAGGCTAATAAAGAGAAAAAAAAAAAAGTGTCCTTTTCGTCTACAGATATGGATTCTTTTGATCCAGAGCCCACTTCACAGGGGTCATCTGACATGGACAGTGGCTCTGTAGCCACTTCTTCAGTGGAAGACTCTGGAGAAAAACAAACTGCATCTACTATACCTATCACATCTCAATCGAATTTCCCTTTAGGTGTAGGACGAGGAGGTCCCAAAGGAGAAAGAAGAAACAACAAGAGAGGCAAGAAATAATGGATAACAGTCTGAGTATTATGAATCTCTCAGACTATAATCTAACAAAAGAAGAAACAACACTCTTATCCAAAGGACTCTGTTTTGCTCCAACCAATACATTTTCAGTATTTGAGACTATCATAGATGTCAACAAATTTGTTTGAAAATGGACACTGAAAAAATACTTCAATACTGACCAGCCCAATGTGGAACAACAGGAATCCAATGAAAACACCCATCTCACCGAACCTGCTCAAGATGTTGATCAAACAGATTTAAAGGACTTTAAGGACCTATAAAGACAACAATATTCCCATGTGCAGCGCTCAGTGCTGTAGCTGTCAGTAAGATATAATACGCTGTACAATGTCCCAAAACAAGTAACCAGTTCATCTGTTATTTGCTGGCCACAAGATACCAGTGGTTAGTTGAATACAATTGAAACAAATCCCAAGCTGTACACAATGTATATAAAGGAGTGAAAGAACTTACTCACTCAGATCATAATCACTGTTCCTCTGTGTCTCAAATAAACGCAAATTCTTCCATATGCTTGGTTTCAGCGTCTGCTGCTTGTCAGAGTTCCGCTTACCTGCCCCTCCTCCTTTCACACCTGTCCCCTGCAAACCGCCAGGGAATCCCCTGCGATTCCTGAGATCAATCCAAATATACAAAAAAGGCGAGGCATGGGGACAGGTAAATTAAGAACATCAATTTATTATAAAAAGGGTAAAAAATAAACAAACAGTCATATCGTCAATTTCAAAAAAGTACAAAAAAGCCGGTGTAGCAGAGGTCTTACGCATTTCAGCTTATTCCTTCCTCATAGACCGTGCTACACCGGGTACTAGCGGCAACAAGTACTATCTGATTGCTAAACACCTGTAACAGCTTATACGTCACTAGTGCGCCTTAAAGAGACATATTTCAAATACATATGTAGCAATATAAATGTAGTCCTAGGTAGTTACATATTGCTAATACGTTGTTTCTATAACATCTTTAAAAACTAGAAATTCACCATTCTAAGCCACTCTAAACCATATTCATCACTAGGTTTATATAAAACAACGTAACTTCAATAATGCAGTTGAAAAAATATTATCAATATAGTACCGCTCTCATGACATATACATAAACATCCCTTAGAGAAAAGAAAAGGAGGTAATCTCAGTCTTTCCCCAGTATGGACTATTAGAAATCCCCTTGCTCATGGAAATTTATGTATACATGTTTTGTAATACTAACCTGTCTAATGGAAATTAATGTATATATGTTTTACTATGTAAATTATTTTGTATATCTATAACTGCAAATTTAGGTATCTGAATATTGTTTAAATTAAGTAGTTATGTATGTATACAGTATATACACTTTTCCACATAATATGACTCTGTATTGTATCCGCAAGCTATTCTTCTCCCACAATGGGTTGAGTTTACATAAGATTGACTGCATATGAGTGGATGCGGGTCTACAGTGCCGTACGTGGGAAATTTATAAGCTGGTCCTATTGCATTGTTATCTATATAAAAACGGATATATTGTACGTGCCCAATGTATATGTATTATCCCTGTTTTGAGAATCTTCGGTTGGAGATGTGACTTAAACCAGGCTCCTAGTGTATATATTTTTTATAATTGTTCTCATTAGTTTATAAGTTAGGACGATTTAACTTTGAGCAAGGGGATTACTAAAAGTTCATACTGGGGAAAGACTGAGGATTACCTCCTTTTCTTTTCTCTAAGGGATGTTTATATATATGTCAACTTCATTATTGAAGTTACGTTGTTTTATTTAAACCTAGTGATGTATATGGTTTAGAGTGGCTTAGAATAGTGAATGTCTTGATCTTAAAGCAGTAATAGAAACGTATTAGCAATATGTAACTATCTAGGACTACATTTATAACGATACATACACTATATGTATTTGAAATATGTCTCTTTAAGGCTCACTAGTGACGTATAAGCTGTTACAGGTGTTTAGCAATCAGATAGTACTTGAGTTGCCGCTAGTACCTGGTGTAGCACGGTTTATGAGGAAGGCGTAAGCTGAAACGCGTAAGACCTCTGCTACACCGGCTTTTTTGTACTTTTTTTAAATTGATGATATGACTGTTTATTTTTTACCCTTTTAATAATAAATTGATGTTCTTAATTTACCTGTCCCCGTGCCTTGGACTTTAAGGACTACTGTGCTTTGGAGGTGAGGAGACAACTCTCTGAAATTGGGGACCCAACTCATGGTCTCGGTATTCAGTCAATCACTCCTCCTATAATAAAAAATAGCTATTTCTATCCTATACAAATCAGAGGGCCATATATAAGCGCATTTCAGAGTAGTGTTGAAAAAGATCTGCTCAAGTTAGCTTCTGGAAGGAACAAACTGCCTTAAACAGACTAATAACTAATAACAATTTAGTAATAAGAAATTCAGACAAGGGAGGTTCAACTGTACTTCTTAATAGAGCCAGCTTTGTTGCAGAAGCAAAGAGGCAGCTATCAGACAATGTCACCTATCGTAGTCTACCATCTAATCACAACAATAAATTTAAAAAAGGATCTTGGTAACCTGCTGGAAGAAAGAACAGCTTTGGTTATATTACAAAAAAGAGAAGTGGAACTTTTGGTTCGCAAATCACCTGTAATTCCACCATGTACCCAAGATCCTCTAGGACTCTAATTCCCCCCCCCCCCCCCCCGGGTAGGCCCATCGTCTCAGGCATAGGCTCCCTTTTGGAGCCTTTGTCCGAGTGGATGGATTCCATTCTCCAACCACTAGTCAGCAACTTATACAGCTACCTAAGAGATTCCAGTCATTTACTGGAGAACCTTAAGAAAATAAAATGGAAAGGGACACATTTTGTTGGGTAGTGGTTGATATTGAGTCTCTTTACTCATGTATCCCTCATCACTTACGAATAAGAGATGTGAGGTGGTTAATAGACAGGTACACCTCTTATCCAGAAGAGTAGAATATTATCTTCTGTGAATGTTTGGAGTTCCTGCTAACCCACAATTACTTCTTGTTTGACAATGTTTACAATTATGTGGTACAGCAATGGGGGCAAAATTTCCCCCCCTCTTATGCAAATTTATTTGTGGGTTGGTGGGAACTCCATTACATTTTCTCTGATCATAACCCGTTCATCCAAGACATTGTCTTATACAATTGTTTCATAGACAATATGATATTTATATTAGACAAGGATGGCAAAATCTTTGCTATTACCAAATTTTTTTAATTATCTTGGTGACAATGTCCAATTGTGATTTATTTGTGAAACAAACCCTAATACAGTCAATTTTTTGGATCTCACACTTAAGAGTTTGATAGACACAGGTGACATATCTAGCACATATCGAATACCTACAGCAGGCAACACAATTTTACATGCCAAATCAGCACATCCACACCACCTTTTGAACGCCATACCCAAGAGAGATACTTGGTTAAAACACAAGGGAAATTTCAAATGTAATAATTACAACTGCAAGGCTTGTAAAATGACAACAGAAGGAAACAAATTTTCCTCATCTGTTACTAAAAAAAAAAGAAGAGTATTTTACATTTATTTCCATGCCACATGCAGAACACGGTGGGTCATATACTTAATAACATGCAACCATTGTAAATATCAGAATGTTGGCCAGACCTCCCATGAACTCCATGACAGAGTGAGAGAGCATCTTAAGGATATAGAAAACTTTCACAAGGACTCTGCTATAGCCACACATTTCAATGGCCTGCACCTCACTAATGTTCCTGATTTTGGGGTGAAGACCATTGAAATTGCAAGGAGATATCCTGGGGGGAGTGATAGACAAACTCCTTACCAAAAGGGAATTATTTTGGATTTTGAAATTAGATACAAGACATCCCAAGAGTATGAACCTAGAATGGGACATCTCATATTTCACAGACTAAATTATGTTCATCATACTAAGGTGTCCCTTTATCATTCATCACCCTACATGTTCAAGTAATTTATAATCTAAATTATTCTTTTCTTTTTGGGTAGGCATCATACATGAATTTTGCAAATTTCTTTTCCACATCAACTCTTCTAATTAAACAAATAAGCCAAAGACAAATATAAAATATTATCCATCTTGTTTAAGCTAATGTTCAAACATTAATCTTACCATGTTTGGGAATTAATTAATTTATTTATCAACATTATTGGCTAACATTTCTTGCATATAATTCTCAAGATCCTGTAAAAGCAGTGTTTCCAAGGAAATAGTTTTTCCGTTTTTTATCAGTTATTCTTGTTTTTATCTCTAGCTTGTAATACCATCTTATGTATGAGATGGGCGCTCCCATGTGTGGTCCGACTTCTGCAAGAAGGCAAAGGAGAGGAGGAAGAAACAAATATGCACACTGAATGTAATTAATATTTCAAGTCATTCGCTTACTAAGGAAGAGAAAACATAATTTATGCTTACCTGATAAATTCCTTTCTCCTGTAGTATAGTCAGTCCACGGGTCATCCATTACTTATGGGATATTAACTCCTCCCCAACAGGAAGTGCAAGAGGATCACCCAAGCAGAGCTGCTATATAGCTCCTCCCCTCTACGTCACACCCAGTCATTCGACCGAAAACCAAACGAGAAAGGAGAAACTATAGGGTGCAGTGGTGACTGGAGTATAATTTAAAATTTAGACCTGCCATAAAAAACAGGGCGGGCCGTGGACTGACTACACTACAGGAGAAAGGAATTTATCAGGTAAGCATAAATTATGTTTTCTCCTGTTAAGTGTAGTCAGTCCACGGGTCATCCATTACTTATGGGATACCAATACCAAAGCTAAAGTACACGGATGACGGGAGGGACAGGCAGGATCTTTATACGGAAGGAACCACTGCCTGAAGAACCTTTCTCCCAAAAACAACCTCCGAAGAAGCAAGTGTCAAATTTGTAAAATTTGGAAAAAGTATGAAGAGAAGACCAAGTTGCAGCCTTGCAAATCTGTTCAACAGAGGCCTCATTCTTAAAGGCCCAAGTGGAAGCCACAGCTCTAGTAGAATGAGCTGTAATCCTTTCAGGAGGTTGCTGTCCAGCAGTCTCATAGGCTAAACGTATTATGCTACGAAGCCAAAAGGATAGAGAGGTAGCAGATGCTTTTTGACCTCTCCTCTGTCCAGAATAAACGACAAACAGGGAAGAAGTTTGGCGAAAATCTTTAGTTGCCTGTAAATAAAATTTCAGGGCACGGACTACGTCTAGATTGTGCAGAAGTCGTTCCTTCTTTGAAGAAGGGTTAGGGCACAATGATGGAACAACAATCTCTTGATTGATATTCTTGTTAGTGACTACCTTAGGTAAGAACCCAGGTTTAGTACGCAGAACTACCTTATCTGAATGAAAAATCAGATAAGGAGAATCACAATGTAAGGCTGATAACTCAGAGACTCTACGAGCCGAGGAAATAGCCATTAAAAACAGAACTTTCCAAGATAACAGCTTGATATCAATGGAATGAAGGGGTTCAAACGGAACACCCTGTAAAACGTTAAGAACTAAATTTAAGCTCCACGGTGGAGCTACAGTCTTAAACACAGGCTTAATCCTGGCCAAAGCCTGACAAAAAGCCTGAACGTCTGGAACTTCTGACAGACGTTTGTGTAAAAGGATGGACAGAGCTGAGATCTGTCCCTTTAAAGAACTTGCAGATAAACCCTTTTCTAAACCTTCTTGTAGAAAAGACAATATCCTAGGAATCCTAACCTTACTCCATGAGTAACTCTTGGATTCGCACCAGTGTAAGTATTTACGCCATATCTTATGGTAAATTTTCCTGGTAACAGGTTTCCTAGCCTGTATTAAGGTATCAATTACTGACTCCGAAAATCCACGCTTTGATAAAATCAAGCGTTCAATTTCCATGCAGTCAGCTTCAGAGAAATTAGATTTTGATGTTTGAAAGGACCCTGAATTAGAAGGTCCTGTCTCAGAGGCAGAGACCAAGGTGGACAGGATGACATGTCCACTAGATCTGCATACCAGGTCCTGCGTGGCCACGCAGGCGCTATTAGTATCACTGATGCTTTCTCCTGTTTGATCCTGGCAATCAAACGAGGAAGCATCGGGAAGGGTGGAAACACATAAGCCATCCTGAAGGTCCAAGGTGCTGTCAAGGCATCTATCAGGACCGCTCCCGGGTCCCTGGACCTGGACCCGTAACGAGGAAGCTTGGCGTTCTGGCGAGACGCCATGAGATCCATATCTGGTTTGCCCCAACGTCGAAGTATTTGGGCAAAGACCTCCGGATGAAGTTCCCACTCCCCCGGATGAAAAGTCTGGCGACTTAGGAAATCCGCCTCCCAGTTCTCCACTCCTGGGATGTGGATCGCTGACAGGTGGCAAGAGTGAGACTCTGCCCAGCGAATTATCTTTGATACTTCCATCATCGCTAGGGAACTCCTTGTCCCTCCCTGATGGTTGATGTAAGCCACAGTCGTGATGTTGTCCGACTGAAACCTGATGAACCTCAGAGTTGCTAACTGAGGCCAAGCCAGAAGGGCATTGAGAACTGCTCTCAATTCCAGAATGTTTATTGGAAGGAGACTCTCCTCTTGAGTCCATGATCCCTGAGCCTTCAGGGAATTCCAGACAGCGCCCCAACCTAGTAGGCTGGCGTCTGTTGTTACAATTTTCCAGTCTGGCCTGCTGAAGGGCATCCCCCTGGACAGATGTGGCCGAGAAAGCCACCATAGAAGAGAATCTCTGGTCTCTTGATCCAGATTCAGCATAGGGGACAAATCTGAGTAATCCCCATTCCACTGACTTAGCATGCACAATTGCAGCGGTCTGAGGTGCAGGCGTGCAAAAGGAACTATGTCCATTGCCGCTATCATTAAGCCGATTACCTCCATGCATTGAGCCACTGACGGGTGTTGAATGGAATGAAGGGCACGGCAAGCATTTAGAAGCTTTGTTAACCTGTCTTCTGTCAGGTAAATTTTCATTTCTGGGGCGGAGCCAAGCCACGCTGGTAGATGGCTGTGTTGTAGGAGAGCTCCTCAACCCTCAAGTCATACAAAGCATATTTAAAGTATATAAATACTCCTCTTTTATCCATTACCTACTACAAATGGGAGTACTGAGGTAAAGCCTACCTAATAATGCAATCTTAACGGGTAATGTGAGGACCGCAACAACTCTGCTTGAACTCAGCGCTCAGCGGCAGTCACAGAGGCGCCATCAACATCCGCGCCGGGACAGAGACAGAAAGCCCGTGTCAGTGGGGCTGAACTCACAACTCACCTCCTGCTTACAACCAAATAGGAGAAAGCGGACAGTCGCGGCAGGCGAGCGGTTTGACCCTGGGACGTGATCCTCATCTGACAGCAAACAGGGTAAGCCAGCCGCTCACACACTATATCGCAACGAAGGGAAACAGCAGGGCCTAAGTGCGCAACACATCAACTTGCAGCACACGAGGACAGCGCCGTTCAGACTAACGGCTCACATTAGATAATCACTAACACTAGCCCTAAGACTCGATCAGCACCAACTGAACTGTCACTCACACATGAACATTTATAAAGTATAAGGACGCAGGAATTGCATACAATACCCAGTTTATCATTAAAGGGAGCGGAGACAGTGAAAGTGTAAAAATACAAGCTGGCATCTAACATTATCCATTGTTACACATATAGAGTACTCTAAATACAGGCATACTAGATATTACTAAAAACAGCTTGCAAATCAGGGCTGTTACTGTACAACTGGCGACCTGACTTTTATTATTCCTCAGGGATCTGCAGCGGCCATCTTAAGTTGTTTTGGGAACTTTACCACTCGCAGCTTCTAAAACCCCTCCTTACACAACAGATATATAGAAGCTATTATAAAAACTAAAAAACAATAAAAAAAAGAGGAGAGGAGGAAGAGAAAAGAATTATAATAAAAAGGAGGAAAAAAAAAAAAAGTGAAACCTTTCGGGTCTACTTAATCACTCAAAACAGGGACTACAACATTGAACAACCAGATTTATCTCACTAAGCTACTATTCCCCAACTTCCACATCAAGAAAGGAATGCACATCATACAGGGCCAATCCTTTTAACACATTACCCATAAAATAGGAAGAGACCCTGAGGGATGCCTTGTAAAAAGCAGCAGAAAGCTGAAAAAAATATTCCAGCAGGCACGCTAAATAAATACTTAAAACAAGTTGACCCATCTATTACACCTCCAACTGAAACCATCATGGAGACAGTCCCAAGGGCCAACACACAGCAACAGCAGGGTATGGGTATACAAGTGCAACACACAATTACAAAGGATGAACTTAGACACTTATCCTCCAAAGAGGACATTAAAGAGGCAGTGCAGGAGATGCGAAATCTCTTTAATGAACTAAGGAAAGATATCTCAGCCTTAGATAACAGAGTCTCTCAGGTGGAAACTAAACAGCTTGAACACACAGCCTCAGCCACTTCGATGAACGCAGACATTCAGAGCAACTCAGAGGCAATACAACAACTCACCGACAAAATTGAAGATCTAGACAACAGAGGTCGACGTAATAACTTACGTTTTAGAGGGATATCAGAGACTATCCACCCCCCTGCCATAAATGGCTATCTTCAGAGTCTATTCCGAACTCTAAAAGACTCCCCATCTTCTCCAGACATCATTCTGGAGCGTGCCCATCGAGCACTACGGTCTAAACCCCCACCCAAGGCTCCCCCTAGAGACATCATTGTCCGTTTTCTAAATTACAGAGACAAAGAAGAGATTCTCAGGTGTGCACGCCTTAAACATCCAATTCATCATGCTGGCGAAGAATTGCAAATTTTCTCTGATTTATCACCAACAACCCTTCAGAAAAGAAGGGAACTGGGTCACATTACTGCCAAATTACGGGCCCACAAAATCCAATACCGTTGGGGCTTCCCAGTTTCCTTAATGGCCTCATATCAGAATAAACTTCTCATATTCCAACCTGGCTCAGACGAACAGGCCTTCCTCTCCGGACTGTCCATTGATACTGATCAGTCACAACGGGGATCACCCCAGGATTAGGCATCCCCACTCACGTGAAATGGAAGCCACTGGCTGGTGCCTACATAACATATAGGTTTTCTTGGTTGCTCTCTTCTGATTGCTGACCTTCTTGCGGAGACCTCCTGAACTGTATCCTTTTTCTTATAGCTGGAATCGAGCTTAGGTTACTATGATTGTTACTTGCTTGCTGTGACACTGACCTCCAGTGACCCAAAATGTCAGGAAGGAAGGACGTTCATAGGTCTGAGAGACTTGGCTAACTTAGCAGAACGTATAGTTCAAGAGGGACAATATTTAAGGGCAATTGCCATATTATCTATCTGCAGTTAGCACGATACTTTTACTAAAAATTTAAAGTGTTAATTTTAATGTTAATAGAATTAGACAGTTACCATTTACAATGTTTCTAATAGCAGCTGTGTTTATCTCCCTCTTATTGTATATACATTGCCAAAATGTAATCTGAACCTTCCTAACCTGGTGATGAATCCCATATATTAACACAAACATTGGTCTCCCAGAGGTCCCACTACTGGAATTTTTTTAATAGCTTCCAAGAGGGGGACTGTGTTCCACTTGCCTACTTAGACATGATTCTATCTAATTCATATTTTCTCTCATACCCTATTGCCAATAACCTTTATCCTTTCCCCTTTTACCTACCTCCCTCCCCCCCCCCCTTTTTTTTTTTTTTTTTTTTCTCTCTCCCCCTCCCCCCTCACCAACCCTTCCCACCAAATCTCTCTCATCTTTCCCCTTTTTCGCCTAACCAACCTTTTCTCCCGTACTCCTTTCCTCTTTTCTCATCTCACTTTTTATCTCTTCATCCAACGCATATCCATCACAAATTCTGGTTACTCTGAGATGGTAATCTTATAATGTTCCCTAGATAATATATATCACTGTTATTTGGAGTCCAAAGTCTATTTTTTTGTTTCTTGTATTGACTTGAGGGTTACTACCCTGTTTGAAAAACTTTCTTAGATAATTTGTTGCATTACTTGAGTGGTTGTATAGTTTGTATAAGAAAGTTTACTTTTACCTCACCTTGAACACTACCTGGGCTGCGAGTATACACCGGGCCTAAAAACTTCTTTCTCAATTTTTTATTCCCCCTTCTTTTCTTCTTATTCTATCAGCCTTTCCTATCCATTTAGCCACTCTCTTCCTTGGTTTTTTTTTTTTTTTTTTGTCTTTCCAGGATGAACCGGAGACAGAGCAAATTTGGCTCGCATAGCCTAACGCTAACTACAATTAATGCCAAAGGTCTAAATAATCCAGGTAAACGGTCCATAGCCTTTAGGGCTCTGAAAAGTCTGTATAGTCATGTGTTGTTTCTTCAAGAGACACATTTCCGTAAGGGAAAAGAACCGAAATGGTTCAATCCACAATATCCCACTGCCCTATTCGCCTCGGGACAATCCAAGAAAGGAGGCGTAGGTATCTTAATTCATCATTCACTACCTATGAAAATTTCACACATAGAAAGAGACCCGGAAGGGAGATACTTGATTGTAACGGGATCATTGTACGAGCACCCAATAACATTGGCTACTTTGTACAGCCCAAATACTGAGCAGCATGTTTTCATGTCCAGAATATCTAAACTCCTGCTGGATCACGCGAAGGGCCCGGTCTTCCTATCTGGTGACTTTAACTTAGCCATGGACACCTTATTAGACACTTCAAATGGCACAACCAGCACCCCCCCCAGAGTACTGAAATCTGTCAAAAACACAATTTCAAACCTCCAACTCCACGACATATTGCGCACACTGCACCCAACACATAAAGATTATACATATTATTCTCCACCACACAATAAATATTCTCGTATAGACTATTTTTACACAGATTCCAATGGTTTGGACATGATTACTGATTGCTCAATTGGCTCTATAACCTGGTCGGACCATGCACCAGTGACATGTCAGGTCCAGTGGCCTGATCTCCCCCCCACAACCTATATATGGCGACTAGATGACTACCTATTGAATGACCCTATTATCAAACTTGACATCCAAAAGTCCCTAGAAGACTATATATCACATAATAATCCTATGCATACTTCACTTATAAACGTATGGGAGGCACACAAATGCGTCATACGAGGGGACTTTTTGAAACATAAAGCACGACTGATTAGACTGCACAGACTAAAACAGGCAGAATTGCTCCACACCATTTCACAATTAGAGGGGAAACACAAAGGAGACTTATCTGATACCGACACTAAAAATGCCTTAGATAATGCAAGAATGGCCCTAAAAACACTTTTATTAGAAGCCTATCACCGCAAAACCCTGAACACAAAGCAACAATACTATGAGGGTGGTAACAAGCCCGGGAAGCTATTGGCCAGAGCAGTGCGTAGAAGACAACTAAAATCACACATTCACTTTATACAAAACCCAGATGGCTCGGTGACTAAAGGCAGCAAACAAATAGCTAATTCCTTCCAATCTTATTATCAGACATTATATAATATAAGCCAGTCAGCAGACCCAACAGCTCCCCATGATAACATACCGGACAGAGCACTCCTGATAGATCAGTACCTAGCCACGCTGGCTTTGCCGCGGCTGGACGCTGAACAAAGAAACTATTTAGATTCTCATATCTCTGCAGATGAGCTTCTGCAGGCCATCAAAGACATCCCTAGTGGAAAAAGTCCAGGCCCAGATGGGCTCTCCATAAAATATTATAAGTCATATATCGAAACACTAGGGCCGCTGATGATCCAACTTTTTAACAGCTTGACCGAGCGGCCAGAGCTATCTAAAACTATGTTAGAGGCGCACATCACCGTCTTGCCCAAACCAGGCAAGCCCCCTACTAACCCAGCAAATTTCAGACCTATTTCACTATTAAATTTGGATATCAAAATTCTTGCCAAAATCTTAGCAAATCGGCTTAATAAATTTCTCGCAAATCTTGTCTCCTCTGACCAGGTGGGGTTTGTGCCTGGTAGGGAGGCACGTGATAATACCACAAAAGTGATTCAGATAATAAACTTTGCGCAAACGGAAAGAGTGCCTTTGGCACTATTCTCGACGGACGCAGAGAAGGCCTTCGATCGGGTCGATTGGCTCTTCCTGCGTCAGGTCATGAAGACCATGAATTTTGGGGACTCTTTCTTAGACATGGTCTTTGCCCTTTACTCAGCTCCTAATGCCCGTATCAGAATTAACGGAACTCTATCAGACACCTTCCCTATATCTAACGGGACCCGACAGGGATGCCCGCTATCCCCTCTACTTTTTGCGCTCTCAATTGAAGCACTAGCGCAAAGGGTACGCCTCAATCCTAACATTAAAGGAATCCACATTGGTAACACAGAGCACAAACAGGCGTTATACGCTGATGATGTTCTGTACACCCTTACTAGTATAGATACATCAATCCCGGAACTACTTTCTGAATTGGAGGTGTACGGAAACCTCTCTAACTTCCATTTAAACCTCTCAAAATCCGAACTCCTTAATATCAACTCTCCTCCCGAACATACCCAATTCCTAGCACAACACCACAATGTCCCCCTAGCAGCCACTAAATTGAAATACTTAGGCATCTACTTAACGGCAACTGTATCTGATCTCTAAAAAAATAATTATCTAACTATTAAGAAGGAGATATCTGATGACCTATCTTCCTGGAAAAATAAATCATTGTCTTGGCTGGGAAAGATAGGCCTCATTAAAATGAACATTTTACCACGCATACTTTATGTTATGCAAACTACCCCCATACACCTACCAGCGGACTTCCTCCCTACACTCCAAACATTTTTAGAACAGTTTATCTGGCTAGGAGTGAGGCCCAGGGTCCCTAAAAAGACGCTCTACCTCCCCAGAGATAGGGGGGGACTAGGATTCCCTGATTTAACATTATACAGAAGGGCCATACTTTTACAGAGACTAACTGAGTGGGCGCACAATTCTTCGCAAAAACAGTGGGTTAGGATTGATGGGCAGATTCTCAATTCCAATAACGTCGCTTCCCTGGCTTGGACCCCTGTGACTAAGCGCCCAAAAACACTGCAAAAATACCACTTAATAACAGAAACCCTTTTGGAGTGGGACAGACTGATTTCCACCAGCACACACATATAAAAACTTACCTCCCCACTAATTCCAATTTTGGAGAATCCCGACTTACCCTACTACGAATTGAGCAGAAACAGAGATAAACCATACAAATTGAGAGTAGGCGCCCTGCACTTTGCATTGACTAACGGCAGACTTAGACCGCAGCACGAACTGACAGAACATTCAGACTACATCTTCTCATCATGGTTGAGATATCACCAGTTATCCCATTATCTGTCACATCATAAAAATAAATCTGATTTCCTTAGAGAACTCACCCCGTTTGAAACCCTATGCACAGACCTTACCCCACCAAAAAGATTAATTTCAAAAATATATAAACTACTACTTATTCCACCTGACTTGCAATTACCGACATATACCATTGCATGGAATAAAGACCTTAATAATGAAATAGGAGAAGAGGAATGGCTCAAGTCATTCAGACTGGTTAAACATTCATCAGACTCTGCGGTAGTCCAGGAAATACAACTTAAACTACAAATGAGATGGTATTACACACCTTCCAGACTACACCGGTTTTTTCCAACGGCCTCAGCGGCCTGTTGGAGGGGATGCGGGGAGATGGGAACACTCTCGCACATCTGGTGGTCCTGCCCTAAACTAACTAATTACTGGGCGACAGTCATAGAAGAGATGTCTAATATATTAAAAGTACATATATCAAATTCCCTCGAAACCATTCTGTTTCTACATTTACCTGAATCCATCGGTAGGCAGGAGCGGGCCCTTCTCCTGATAATGTTGACTGGAGCGAAAAGACTGATCCCCAGACTTTGGAAATCAAAAGAGGTACCCACCCTTGTGGAGTGGAGTGCCTCCGTAAATGATTTATTAACTTTAGAAAAGTTACACTATTTTCAGAGCAACCAAATGGATACATACGAATCTATGCTTGCTGCGTGGAACTCACCTCATCTTGGTTAAGTTGATTTCTGACCGCCGGGCGTGAAAATAATTTACCACTGAATTTGGCCGGTCTCATCCTGGGAAACTTTGTTTCCCCCCCACCCTTACCCCTTTTTTTTTTTTTCTTTTCTCTCTCCTCCTTCTTCTTTCTCTATCCTTTCCAGGGCCTGGTGTGTGCGGGTCGCCTTAATTGGAGCTTTCTGTTCATAAAGGTATTAATATTTCTATTTGTTGAACATTACTATTAAAAATGTCAGGCTTTAATTTCTTTCGTAAAAGGACAATATTTTCTGAAATTATGTAATACATTGAAATGTATGCTCTTGCTCTATATTTTGTCCATGTACCGCATTTAAATAACCTTAAATAAAGCTTGTTTGAAAAAAAAAAAAAAAAAAATTTCATTTCTACAGAATCTATAAGAGTCCCCAAGAAGGGAACTCTTGTGAGTGGTAAGAGAGAACTCTTCTCCTCGTTCACTTTCCACCCATGCGACCTTAGAAATGCCAGTACTAACTCTGTATGAGACTTGGCAGTTTGGAAGCTTGACGCTTGTATCAGAATGTTGTCTAGGTACGGAGCTACCGAAATTCCTCGCGGTCTTAGTACCGCCAAAGGAGAGCCCAGAACCTTTGTAAAGATTCTTGGAGCCGTAGCCAACCCGAAGGGAAGAGCTACAAACTGGTAATGCCTGTCTAGGAAGGCAAACCTTAGATACCGGTAATCTTTGTGAATCGGTATGTGAAGGTAAGCATCCTTTAAATCCACTGTGGTCATGTACTGACCTCTTTGGATCATGGGTAAGATTGTCCGAATAGTTTCCATTTTGAACGATGGAACTCTTAGGAATTTGTTTAGGATCTTTAAATCCAATATTGGTCTGAAGGTTCCCTCTTTTTTGGGAACCACAAACAGATTTGAGTAAAACCCTTGTCCGTGTTCCGACCGCGGAACTGGGTGGATCACTCCCATTAGTAAAAGGTCTTGTACACAGCGTAGAAACGCCTCTTTCTTTATCTGGTTTGTTGACAACCTTGAAAGGTGAAATCTCCCTTGTGGAGGAGAAGCTTTGAAGTCCAGAAGATATCCCTGAGATATGATCTCCAACGCCCAGGGATCCTGGACATCTCTTGCCCAAGCCTGGGCGAAGAGAGAGTCTGCCCCCCACTAGATCCGTTTCCGGATCGGGGGCCCTCACTTCATGCTGTCTTAGGGGCAGCAGCAGGTTTTCTGGCCTGCTTGCCCTTGTTCCAGGTCTGGTTAGGTTTCCAGCCTTGTCTGTAGCGAGCAACAGCTCCTTCCTGTTTTGGAGCAGAGGAAGTTGATGCTGCTCCTGCCTTGAAGTTACGAAAGGCACGAAAATTAGACTGTCTAGCCCTAGGTTTGGCTCTGTCTTGAGGCAGGGCATGGCCTTTACCTCCCGTAATATCAGCGATAATTTCTTTCAAACCGGGCCCGAATAAAAGTCTGCCCCTTGAAAGGTATGTTAAGTAATTTAGATTTAGAAGTTACATCAGCTGACCAGGATTTTAGCCACAGCGCTCTGCGTGCCTGAATGGCGAATCCGGAATTCTTAGCCGTAAGTTTAGTTAAATGTACTACGGCATCTGAAATAAATGAATTAGCTAGCTTAAGGGTTTTAAGCTTGTGTGTAATCTCATCTAATGGCGCTGAGTCAAGGGTCTCTTCCAGAGACTCAAACCAAAATGCTGCCGCAGCCGTGACAGGCGCAATGCATGCAAGGGGTTGCAATATAAAACCTTGTTGAACAAACATTTTCTTAAGATAACCCTCTAACTTTTTATCCATTGGATCTGAAAAGGCACAACTATCCTCCACCGGGATAGTGGTACGCTTAGCTAAAGTAGAAACTGCTCCCTCCACCTTAGGGACCGTTTGCCATAAGTCCTGTGTGGTGGCGTCTATTGGAAACATTTTTCTGAATATAGGAGGGGGTGAGAAAGGCACACCGGGTCTATCCCACTCCTTAGTAACAATTTCAGTAAGTCTCTTAGGTATAGGAAAAACGTCAGTACCGCAAAATATTTATCCAACCTACACATTTTCTCTGGGATTGCAACTGTGTTACAATCATTCAGAGCCGCTAACACCTCCCCTAGTAATACACGGAGGTTTTCCAGCTTAAACTTAAAATTTGAAATGTCTGAATCCAGTTTATTTGGATCAGATCCGTCACCCGCAGAATGAAGCTCTCCGTCCTCATGCTCTGCAAATTGTGACGCAGTATCAGACATGGCCCTAGCATTATCAGCGCACTCTGTTCTCACCCCAGAGTGATCTTGTTTACCCCTAAGTTCTGGCAATTTAGACAAAACTTCAGTCATAACATTAGCCATGTCTTGTAGAGTGATTTGTAATGGCCGCCCTGATGTACTTGGCGTTACAATATCACGCACCTCCTGAGCGGGAGATGCAGGTACTGACACGTGAGGCAAGTTAGTCGGCATAACTTCCCCCTCGTTGTCTGGTGAATGTTGCTTAACATGTACAGATTGACTTTTATTTAAAGTAGCATCAATGCAATTAGTACATAAATTTCTATTGGGCTCCACCTTGGCTTTTGAACATATTGCACAAAGAGATTCCTCTGTGTCAGACATGTTTAAACAAACTAGCAATTAGACTAGCAAGCTTGGAAATACTTTTCAACTAAATTTACAAGCAATATGCAAAACGTTACTGTGCCTTTAAGAAGAACACAAGGTCTGTTGTGAGTGATTACTTCCCTCAAAACTAGTTTTGAAGACCCCTGAGCTCTGTGGAGACGTCCTGGATCATGCAGGGAGAAAAAGGCAGACTGTGACTGAATTTCTGATGCGTAGTAAAAGCGCCAAAATGGGCCCCTCCCACTTACAATACAACAGTGAGGGAAGCTCAGTAAACTGTTTTAATTTAAAACAAACGACAGCCATGTGGAAAATAACGCCCAAACCAATTTTTCACCAAGTACCTCAGATAATTAAACGATTTAACATGCCAGCAAACGTTTAAAAACATAATTTATGCTTACCTGATAAATTCCTTTCTTCTGTAGTGTGATCAGTCCACGGGTCATCATTACTTCTGGGATATTACTCCTCCCCAACAGGAAGTGCAAGAGGATTCACCCAGCAGAGCTGCATATAGCTCCTCCCCTCTACGTCACTCCCAGTCATTCGACCAAGGACCAACGAGAAAGGAAAAGCCAAGGGTGAAGTGGTGACTGGAGTATAAATTAAAAAATATTTACCTGCCTTAAAAACAGGGCGGGCCGTGGACTGATCACACTACAGAAGAAAGGAATTTATCAGGTAAGCATAAATTATGTTTTCTTCTGTTAAGTGTGATCAGTCCACGGGTCATCATTACTTCTGGGATACCAATACCAAAGCAAAAGTACACGGATGACGGGAGGGATAGGCAGGCTCTTTATACAGAAGGAACCACTGCCTGAAGAACCTTTCTCCCAAAAATAGCCTCCGATGAAGCAAAAGTGTCAAATTTGTAAAATTTGGAAAAAGTATGAAGCGAAGACCAAGTTGCAGCCTTGCAAATCTGTTCAACAGAGGCCTCATTCTTGAAGGCCCAAGTGGAAGCCACAGCTCTAGTAGAATGAGCTGTAATTCTTTCAGGAGGCTGCTGTCCAGCAGTCTCATAAGCTAAACGAATTATGCTACGAAGCCAAAAAGAAAGAGAGGTAGCGGAAGCTTTTTGACCTCTCCTCTGCCCAGAGTAAATGACAAACAGAGAAGACGTTTGTCGAAATTCCTTAGTTGCCTGTAAGTAAAATTTTAGAGCACGGACTACATCCAGGTTGTGCAGTAGACGTTCCTTCTTTGAAGAAGGATTTGGGCATAAAGAAGGAACAACAATCTCTTGATTGATATTCCTGTTAGTAACTACCTTAGGTAAGAACCCAGGTTTAGTACGCAGGACTACCTTATCCGAATGAAAAATCAAATAAGGAGAATCACAATGTAAGGCTGATAATTCAGAGACTCTTCGAGCCGAGGAAATAGCCATTAAAAATAGAACTTTCCAAGATAACAACTTTATATCAATGGAATGAAGGGGTTCAAACGGAACGCCCTGTAAAACATTAAGAACAAGGTTTAAACTCCATGGTGGAGCAACAGTTTTAAACACAGGCTTAATTCTGGCCAAAGCCTGACAAAAAGCCTGGACGTCAGGAACTTCTGACAGACGTTTGTGTAACAGAATGGACAGAGCTGAGATCTGTCCCTTTAATGAACTAGCAGATAAACCCTTTTCTAAACCTTCTTGTAGAAAAGACAATATCCTAGGAATCCTAACCTTACTCCAAGAGTAACCTTTGGATTCACACCAATATAGGTATTTACGCCATATCTTATGGTAAATCTTTCTGGTAACAGGTTTCCTAGCCTGTATTAAGGTATCAATAACTGACTCAGAAAATCCACGTCTTGATAAAATCAAGCGTTCAATTTCCAAGCAGTCAGCTTCAGAGAAGTTAGATTTTGATGTTTGAAGGGACCCTGTATCAGAAGGTCCTGTTTCAGAGGTAGAGACCAAGGTGGACAGGATGACATGTCCACCAGGTCTGCATACCAAGTCCTGCGTGGCCACGCAGGTGCTATTAGAATCACTGATGCTCTCTCTTGTTTGATTCTGGCAATCAATCGAGGAAGCAACGGGAAGGGTGGAAACACGTAAGCCATCCTGAAGTCCCAAGGTGCTGTCAGAGCATCTATCAGGACTGCTCCTGGATCCCTGGATCTGGACCCGTAACGAGGAAGCTTGGCGTTCTGTCGAGACGCCATGAGATCTATCTCTGGTTTGCCCCAACGTCGAAGTATTTGGGCAAAGACCTCCGGATGAAGTTCCCACTCCCCCGGATGAAAAGTCTGACGACTTAAGAAATCCGCCTCCCAGTTCTCCACTCCCGGGATGTGGATTGCTGACAGGTGGCAAGAGTGAGACTCTGCCCAGCGAATTATCTTTGATACTTCCATCATAGCTAGGGAGCTTCTTGTCCCTCCCTGATGGTTGATGTAAGATACAGTCGTGATGTTGTCCGACTGAAACCTGATGAACCCCCGAGTTGTCAACTGGGGCCAAGCCAGGAGGGCATTGAGAACTGCTCTCAATTCCAGAATGTTTATTGGCAGGAGACTCTCCTCCTGACTCCATTGTCCCTGAGCCTTCAGAGAATTCCAGACGGCACCCCAACCTAGAAGGCTGGCGTCTGTTGTTACAATTGTCCAGTCTGGTCTGCTGAATGGCATCCCCCTGGACAGATGTGGCCGAGAAAGCCACCATAGAAGAGAATTTCTGGTCTCTTGATCCAGATTCAGAGAAGGGGATAAGTCTGAGTAATCCCCATTCCACTGACTTAGCATGCACAGTTGCAGTGGTCTGAGGTGTAAGCGTGCAAAGGGTACTATGTCCATTGCCGCTACCATTAAGCCGATTACCTCCATGCATTGAGCCACTGACGGGTGTTGAATGGAATGAAGGGTGCGGCAAGCACTTTGAAGTCTTGTTAGCCTGTCCTCTGTCAGGTAAATCTTCATTTCTACAGAATCTATAAGAGTCCCCAGGAAGGGAACTCTTGTGAGTGGAACGAGTGAACTTTTCTTTTCGTTCACCTTCCATCCATGAGACCTTAGAAATGCCAGCACTAACTCTGTATGAGACTTGGCAGTTTGAAAGCTTGAAGCTTGTATCAGAATGTCGTCTAGGTATGGAGCTACCGAGATTCCCCGCGGTCTTAGTACCGCCAGAAGAGCACCCAGAACCTTTGTGAAGATTCTTGGAGCTGTAGCCAATCCGAATGGAAGAGCCACAAACTGGTAATGCCTGTCTAGGAAGGCAAACCTTAGGTACCGATAATGATCTTTGTGAATCGGTATGTGAAGGTAAGCATCTTTTAAATCTACAGTGGTCATGTACTGACCCTCTTGGATCATAGGTAAAATTGTCCGAATAGTCTCCATCTTGAACGATGGAACTCTTAGGAATTTGTTTAGGATCTTTAAGTCCAGGATTGGTCTGAAAGTTCCCTCTTTTTTGGGAACCACAAACAGATTTGAGTAAAACCCCTGTCCCTGTTCCGATCGTGGAACTGGATGGATTACTCCCATTAACAAGAGCTCTTGTACGCAGCGTAGAAACGCCTCTTTCTTTGTCTGGATTGTTGACAATCTTGACAGATGAAATCTCTCTCTTGGAGGAGAGTATTTGAAGTCCAGAAGGTATCCCTGAGATATTATCTCTAGCGCCCAGGGATCCTGAACATCTCTTGCCCAAGCCTGGGCGAAGAGAGAAAGTCTGCCCCCCACTAGATCCGATCCCGG
The DNA here is from genome assembly GCF_027579735.1 of Bombina bombina. Lineage (NCBI taxonomy): Eukaryota > Metazoa > Chordata > Amphibia > Anura > Bombinatoridae > Bombina > Bombina bombina. Next base: position 370,608,117 of record NC_069501.1, on the reverse strand, counting down.
ATCGGGGGCCCTCAATTCATGCTGTTTTAGGGGCAGCAGCAGGTTTCCTAGTCTGCTTGCCCTTGTTCCAGGACTGGTTAGGTTTCCAGCCTTGTCTGTAGCGAGCAACAGCTCCTTCCTGTTTTGGTGCAGAGGAAGTTGATGCTGCTCCTGCTTTGAAATTACGAAAGGAACGAAAATTAGACTGTCTAGTCTTGGCTTTGGCTTTGTCCTGAGGCAGGGCATGGCCTTTACCTCCTGTAATGTCAGCGATAATCTCTTTCAACCCGGGCCCGAATAAGGTCTGCCCTTTGAAAGGTATATTAAGCAATTTAGACTTAGAAGTAACATCAGCTGACCAGGATTTTAGCCACAGCGCCCTGCGTGCCTGAATGGCAAATCCTGAATTCTTCGCCGTAAGTTTAGTAAGATGTACTACGGCCTCCGAAATGAATGAATTAGCTAGTTTAAGGACTCTAAGCCTGTCCGTAATGTCGTCCAGAGTAGCTGAACCAATGTTCTCTTCCAGAGACTCAATCCAGAATGCCGCTGCAGCCGTGATCGGCGCAATGCATGCAAGGGGTTGCAATATAAAACCTTGTTGAACAAACATTTTCTTAAGGTAACCCTCTAACTTTTTATCCATTGGATCTGAAAAAGCACAGCTATCCTCCACCGGGATAGTGGTACGCTTAGCTAAGGTAGAAACTGCTCCCTCCACCTTAGGGACCGTTTGCCATAAGTCCCTTGTGGTGGCGTCTATTGGAAACATTTTTCTAAATATCGGAGGGGGTGAGAACGGCACACCGGGTCTATCCCACTCCTTAGTAACAATTTCAGTAAGTCTCTTAGGTATAGGAAAAACCTCAGTACTCGTCGGTACCGCAAAATATTTATCCAACCTACACATTTTCTCTGGTATTGCAACTGTGTTACAATCATTCAGAGCCGCTAACACCTCCCCTAGTAATACACGGAGGTTTTCCAGTTTAAATTTAAAATTTGAAATATCTGAATCCAGTCTGTTTGGATCAGAACCGTCACCCACAGAATGAAGTTCTCCGTCCTCATGTTCTGCCACCTGTGACGCAGTGTCTGACATGGCCCTAATATTATCAGCGCACTCTGTTCTCACCCCAGAGTGATCACGCTTACCTCTTAGTTCTGGTAATTTAGCCAAAACCTCAGTCATAACAGTAGCCATATCCTGTAATGTGATTTGTAATGGCCGCCCAGATGTACTCGGCGCTACAATATCACGCACCTCCCTCTGAGCGGGAGATGTAGGTACTGACACGTGAGGCGAGTTAGTCGGCATAACTCTCCCCTCGTTGTTTGGTGAAATTTGTTCAATTTGTACAGATTGACTTTTATTTAAAGTAGCATCAATACAGTTAGTACATAAATTTCTATTGGGCTCCACTTTGGCATTGCAACAAATGACACAGGTATCATCCTCTGAATCAGACATGTTTAACACACTAGCAAATAAACTTGCAACTTGGAAATACAATTCAATTAGAATAATATTAAAACGTACTGTGCCTTTAAGAAGCACAGAAGATCTATGACAGTTGAAAATTAATAAATTGAAACAGTTATAGCCTCAATCCTTGTAAACAACACAACTTTAGCAAAGGTTTAATCCCATTAGCAAAGATAACAAATTCTGAAAGCAGGAAACAAATTACAGAATAAACGTTTTTTATCTCAGTCAAACTATAATTCTCACAGCTCTGCTGAGAGAAATTACCTCCCTCAAAATAAGTTTTGAAGACCCCTGAGCTCTGTAGAGATGAACCGGATCATGCAGGGAATACAATGAGTTGCTGACTGAAATATTTGATGCGTAGTAAAAGCGCCAAAAAACGGCCCCTCCCCCTCACACACAGCAGTGAGGGAGAACAGAAACTGTCAGAAAACAGATTAAGCAACTGCCAAGTGGAAAAATAGTGCCCAAACATTTATTCACACAGTACCTCAGCAAATGAAAACGATTTTACATTCCAGCAAAAACGTTAAACATAATCTCTAGTTATTAAACAGCTTTATGTATTTCTTACAGTGTAATTCTAGTGAAGTACCATTCCCCAGAATACTGAAGTGTAAAGTATACATACATGACATTATATCGGTATGGCAGGATTTTCTCATCAATTCCATTGTCAGAAAATAAAAACTGCTACATACCTCTATGCAGATTCATCTGCCCGCTGTCCCCTGATCTGAAGTTTACCTCACTCCTCAGATGGCCGAGAACAGCAATATGATCTTAACTACTCCGGCTAAAATCATAGCAAAACTCTGGTAGATTCTTCTTCAAACTCTGCCAGAGAGGTAATAACACACTCCGGTGCTATTTTAAAATAACAAACTTTTGATTGAAGATATAAAACTAAGTATAATCACCATAGTCCTCTCACACATCCTATCTAGTCGTTGGGTGCAAGAGAATGACTGGGAGTGACGTAGAGGGGAGGAGCTATATGCAGCTCTGCTGGGTGAATCCTCTTGCACTTCCTGTTGGGGAGGAGTAATATCCCAGAAGTAATGATGACCCGTGGACTGATCACACTTAACAGAAGAAATATGTCTACATGGGTTGAATCTCTATTACAACCAATTGTATATGGTCTTCCATTTTATCTTAAAGACACTAAGCATCTTTTAAGATGTCTGAAAGAGATACACTGGACGGAGACATCAGAATGGCTGACAATAGATGTAGTAAGTTTATACTCTGCTATCCCTCATAAAAAAGGTTTAGAAGCCATTTCATATATGTTAGATAGGTTTAGTAACTACGATAGCAATCTTAAAACCTTTCTGATCCAAACTCTAGAATTTTTACTATCTCACAACTTTTTTCAATTTGAGGGAACTTTTTATCTCCAAAGACGTGGCACTGCTATGGGGGCAAAGTTTGCCCCGGCCTACGCCAACCTATATATGGGTTGGTGGGAGACGTGCCACGTCTTTGGAGATTCAAATCCCTTCAAGGACCACCTTACAATGTATAAAAGGTACATTGATGACCTCCTGTTCATTTGGACAGGAGTTCCATCTAGGTTACTTGAATTTGTCCAGTACTTAAACTCTAATGATGCCAATCTACAATTTACATATGAGAATAATAAGGAGTCTATTCCTTAATTAGACCTCATACTGATAGGACAAACTGACACTCAACAGATTAAGACTACCATATACCGTAAACCAATTGCGGCAAATGCTATATTGCACGGCCGCAGCAATCACCAAAAGCATATGGGTTTTGGCATTGCCAAAGGACAATTCATAAGGTTGAAACGGAATTGTACCGATGACAAGGTTTTTACCACAGAGAGCATAAAAATTAGAAAAGATCTATCAGAGAGAGGCTATCATGTAAAAACAATAGATCGAGCTCTCCTAGAAGTGACCAGATTGGATAGAGAAACCCTCCTCCTTGATCATAAAGTCACATCCAATACACAGAGTTTTGATAGCTCCAGACCTACATTCGTAACCACATATAGTGCACAATTCAATGCAATATGTGATATTATAAAAAAGCATCTTCATATTTTGACTGCTGAAGACAGCCTTAAAGACCATGTAGAGAAAGGATGTAATTTTGTTTCCCGTAGAGGTTACACAATAGGAAATGCAGTTTCCCCAAGTTTACTAAGAAATACACAAACAAGGAGGAACAGCTGGTTAAATGTAAAAGGAGACTATAGATGTCATTATAGCAATTGCATTGCTTGTGACTTTATCACAGTTACTAAGAATTTTCAATCGTACACTACACAGAAGATCTATGAGCTAGACACATATACCAATTGTTGCTCTGTTTTCGTAATTTATCTAATAAATTGCGTGGAATGTAAAAAACAATACATTGGATGTGCCTCTAGGGAGTGTAGAAATAGGATTAGGGAGCATCTGAAGAATATAGAGCATGGCATTGAATGTTCTGATCTTGCTAGACATTTTATATATGTCCACAACAAAATGGTGAACAGTCTAAAATGGCATATCATAGATCATATTAAACCGCCTATACGTGGCGGAGACAGAGTATCTAAACTTTCACACAAAGAGGCCTTCTGGATTTTCAAAATGAAAACCAGGATTCCTGATGGTTTCAACATAGTAGGAGATGTCATTAATTTCTGGAGACATCAATAAGTAGGAACAAAATAAAATACTTAATACTCTCCACTATGAGGTACCATTTGGATACCATTATTTAAGTGGGTCTTTACTGTACAGAGATAGATATATAAACATATCTTTCAGTCTAGGCTTTCGGTGTATATTACTATTATAGAATGTCTGGCTTTGGGTTTTTTTGCCCCACTTTAAAGATATTAAATATATTCAATATGTATTGACAGTGTAAGTTAAAGTAAATACTAAAGCTTAGATATGTGGCATATATTTATATTCATTATATTATATACTATCTCTTTACATTATATTACCCCATTGACATGCCCATATATGCGAGAAACTGCAAGATCTTTTACATTCCACTACATAAAGCAGGGTAAATATAATCATGTAGCTGTATTTGCATATAGCAAGTATTTATATACACACATATGTTTACTAATATTCCCTTTAATTCAAGGTTGGGACTTCGAAATAATTCACACAACTCGCCGACATTTTTTTAATGATTACTATAAGTATTTTCATAGATATTATATACTTAGGGTGAGTCATTTGAATCTTTTACTTATTCAGTTCCACACATTAATATGAATTGAGGGTTTAATATTTTACAATTGATTAGTTATATCTAATTTATTCTCTCTGTTTGGAGTGACAATGTGTGTTTTTCTACTGTTTAATTTGTATATTTACTAACTGGGCATATAGAGTACTGATGCATTATATCTCTAAATGGAAGGTTCACATGTAGTAAGTCTATCTTCATTTCAACTGTTGTTTAAAGTCTGTCCCTTCAAAAATTAGCACCTGGAGCTTACACACCTGATGGCAAGGGTGCATTTAAATAGGCTTGAATGTGAGGAGTAAATTACGTCCATGAATAAGGCTTATACTATTTGCTGAAAGGCGTAGGACGATTTATAATACTGTTCCAGGTTGCTGGGACTATTTTTTGTATTTTACCCTTTTTTTTTACTTGCACAGTTTTTCCAATAAAAGTTTATTTTGATTTCACGCCTGGGAGGTTTGCTGGATTTCTTTTGCCATTGTCCGATTTCTGGTCTCTGATCGGTTGAGTCCGTCCTTAAATAAGTAGTGGTCTCTTACACCTGTATCCTATGACTAAATGCCACTAGGGGCGCGAAACGCATCAGCCCAGTCTCTTCCTTGACCCCTGCATGTCTATGCAAAGTTTAATCTTGTTTGAATAAAGTTGTTTTTTTATTTTTCCCTCTGAGTGCTCAGGACATCCTATTTTTCATTGCTAATATCTAAGCCCTTAAAGGCCTCCTCTTATCACGGTGCATTTTGACAGTTTTTTTTTACAGCTAGACAGCGCAAGTTCATGTGGGCCATATAGATAACATTTTGCTCACTCCTGTGCAGTTATTTAGGAGTCAGCACTGTGCCACTGACTGGCTAAAATGCAAGTCTGTCAAAAGACATGAAACAGAGGATTAGATACAAGGTTATAACAGAGGTAAAATGTATATTAATATAACCATGTTGGTTTTGCAAAACTGGGGAATGGGTAAGAAAGGGATTATCTATATATTTTTTTTTTAACAATACAAATTCTGGAGTAGACTGTCTCTTTAAGCAGTTTTCAAATAACACAGTGCACACTCTGTGCCAAGTAATCAGCTCCTGAGTAAACTCTGAGGCTGGCACCCAAAATGTGTAAAGTGGTCCCAATCTTGGCATTATAAAAAATAAACTAAGACACACCATTTTCCCGTAAAGCTGATAACCAGCAGTTGCTACACAACAATTACTATGAACCTTTTAAAGACATTTTAATGTATCTCTTCCATTATTTGAAATGCCATGTTCTGCTTTTGTAAAAGATATTCATAACCTCATACCTGGTTCTATTTTTTTTTTTAATGATGTCAAAGCAAATCAACGGTGGGAACTATACCAGTGAGCTGCATAATATAAAACTTCCTGTTCAGATTTACACAAATTATCCAAGAATTTGAAAATGTCCTGAAAGCTCATTTGAAATCTTCTTTATGTATTTGAAATTTTTATCCAAGTATTTTTTAATATGCAGTTTTTTTTGTGCGACAACTCTTATTGTAACCCGCTGAGCATTCGGCTGTAGGATGGATGCATCCCCATTCCCATCTTGTGTATGCTATGGGCACTGGTGTTGCTAGGCCCCAATCTGGTGGAGTAGTGAGATGGTGATGATCTTGCTTGCAATCTAAGGCTGCATGATGGGTGGGTCATGTGTGACAAAAGTAATTACACAAAACCTGTGATAACTCTAATAAAATTATTTTTTTAAACACATGTATAGCGCAAAAATGCTTGTATAACTGAACTAATTATTTAAAAATGTATTTTTATGTAGCTGTAATGTTAATGCAAGCACATACTGACAAATCACAACCTTGATTACGGAGTTCATTTTCTTTCGCAAATACAGAAGTGATGACTTGACCTTTAAAACCTCAAAATATTGCCCTCCAATGGAAAAGGTTTTTTTACAATGTGTGACAAAAACAAATTACAACAAATATATTTAAAAGTGTATGTATCTTTTACAAACTGCGCATTTTTGCAGTAGAACACATCATGGAATCCAAAATGTATCCTGCCAGTGATTTCCCCCTAACACCCGACTACTATTCCTCTACCCCTTCAATCTGCAGCACACAAACCGATAATCTCCTTTAAAAAGGGACACTAAACCCAAGCATGCAATTTTAAGCAACTTTCTAATTTACTCCTATTATTAAATTTTCTTCATTCTCTTGGTATCTTTATTTGAAATGCAAGAATGTAAGTTTAGATGCCGGCCCATTTTTGGTGATTAACCTGGGTTATTCGTGCTGATTGGTGGATAAATTCATCCACCAATAAAAAAGTGCTGTCTAGAGTACTGAACCAAAAAAGAAGCTGATGCCTTTTTTAAATAAATATAGCAAGTGAACGAAGAAAAATTGATAATAGGAGTAAATTAGAAAGTTGCTTAAAATTGCATGCTCTATCTGAATAACGAAAGAAAAAATTTGGGTTCAGTGTCCCTTTAATCTCAAAGTTGCCCAATGTTATTGTTTGTGGAGCCACACAAACTTTGCCCCTCCTAATTTTAAAGGTCAATAGGCATTTTTAAGAAATACTATGACATTTTTAAAAATATATACAACTGGTATGGCACAAGTATCTGGTACTTTAAACATTTGAGACAGGCACACATACAAGACCTCCTCTAATTTTCTGCCTCTAACATCTTTATCAATACGCATTTTTTGCTAGAAGAGTTATACTGCTATTATATTAGTACAAGCTGATATCAAATATAAACATAGGGTAAACGTATCAGCTAACAGCTACATAGGGCAAGATATATCAATCTGCGAGCAGACAGGATTCACAAGTCGTGAACCTGTCAGCGCTTGATCACAAACTGTGGGGCAGATATATTCCCCATATTTATCATTGCATGCGGGAACACTTGTGTAATGCCGCCCCCAACCTAACGCAACCAACTGAGAGTAGGGCTTGTCAATCACCGAATCAGTCGAATGAATCAGAGGTGATTTTCATCCGCCAACTTCAGTTTGGCTGAGAGAGTTTATGAAGCAGCGGTTTAAACTGCTGCTTCATAAATATCAGTGGCAGGCTAAAACAAGCTAGCCTGCAACTGATCGAGACATTCGCCTCTTCATAAATCTTGCCCATAGAAAAATAGCAGAACATCCAGATGTCACTTGCAGGTGTCACTATTACTACTAACTTCACCAGCAGACATACAAACTTACAGTACCACTAAATTCACTAGCAGGCGCAAACTTAGTAGCCCTACATTTACCAGTAGACACAAACTTACAACAGCCCTAAATTCACTAGCAGATACAATTTTACAGTATCACTAAATCTACTAGCAGGCAAGAATTTACAGTAGCACTAAATTCACTAGCAGATACAAATTTACAGAATAACTAAATTCACTAGCATATACAAACAAAGTAGTAGCACTAAATTCATTAGCAGACACAAACATACAGTATCACTAAATTCATTAACAGATACAAACATGCAGTAGCACTAAATTCACTAGCAGACGCAAACATACAATATCACTAAATTCACTAGCAGAAGCAGACGCAAACAAAGTATCAAATTCACTAGCAGACGCAAACATGCAGTATCACCAAATTCATTAACGGATACAAACATACAGTAGCACTAAAATAATTAGCAGATCTAATCATAAAGTAGCACTAAATTCACTAGTAGACACAAACATACAGTAGCACTAAATTCATTAACAGATACAAACCAGATTTCCGTTGGGGGTGGAGCTACGTTCCAACTCGCTCCATGACAGGGTTTCTGTCGGCGCCCAAGAAAAACTATCCCGCAGCTCCCTCTAAAATATTAGGAGGGTTATCTGTGGCACCTGGCATGGGCTAGTCCCCACTTGAGCTGGAAATCCTCTCAGCTGAATTGGCTGGCGGCTATACCGCAAAAGAGCTACTGATGCCTTCTATAGCCAAGGTTCCGTTACAGGAGAAACTCGAGGGCTTGGAATACCGAGCACCGGTTGTTTGCATCAAAAGCCCTGCTGTGGAAGGAGCAAAGGAATCACGCTGCCTGATACTTGCTGGCACAGAGCCCTGGCTGCAAAACTCACAGCTGATCACAACCACCGGACAGAGCTGTTGACGCTCAAAGGAATTTGAGCATCACGCCCCAACCTTGTAGTGTGACCGGGACAGGAGGACAGCTTTGACGCTTAACCGTTTTTGACCGGGCAAGAGGTCTCGCTGGTAAATCCAGCTGTCTGCTGGATCATCTGGGGATCTCCCTAAGGCTCCCTGAGCCCCATTGATATCGGCAGGGGCGCAAGTATAAACTTTCTTTGTCTCTCCTTGATGATATGTCAGATCGTTTTTGCTGCTTAAAAATGTTATAATAAGCTGGGATAATACTATTGTTGTTGCCACCAACTGGTCATTTTGGCTATTTTTTACAAACAAGGAAAGTAAAATAACTCTGTTTTAGTAAGATTATAACAACAAGGAGAGCTCTCTACTACTCTCTAAAAGTACAAGTGCTGGACTATGATTTAAAAATTACTTTGAGCTGACTGGGCCTGACCTATGTCTAGGAAAGCCTGGGATGAAAATCTTCCCCGTTTTTTCCCCCTTTTGGAGTATGGTCTCTTTCAATTTGAGACTGTTGTAAGGACTTTTTCCAAGATAAATATTATAGAAGTGGTCTCTCTAGTAGAATAGGAAAAAAGGGGTGTTTATCATCTCAGGGGTATTAAAACTATGTTCTCCCCTTGTTATAACCCTTGGTAATGTCTCTTGGTGTTCATGTGGGTCCCACTATATATAGTTCTAAGGATGGACTGCTAAGATCCAAACTTTACAATCTCGCCTAGAGGATCGCTCTAGGCACAACAATCTAAGAATAGTGGGCCTCCCGGAAACCCCAGAGAGTTTGAAAATATTTTAAACTTTACATCTATCACATTACCCCAAGCATTAAGCTCCTTCTCGGCTTCCGCTTAATATTGAAAGAGCCCACAGGGTAAGTCCAAGAAAATTAAATGAGGACGGCTCAGGAAGAAACAGAATGTGTGTATTCAAATTATTAAGATTCCAAGACAAAATTTAAATGATTAAACTATTTAAAAAATTTGATACATTTACTACAGCCAACAAAAAATATTACTGTTTCAAGATTTCTCAAATGAAACTGCGAAAAGGAAAGACATGGCCCCTTTCTGAACACAGTCGATTAACCCTTTCATGCCGGGGTTAACTTGTCTACATTTAATCACGAGATCTCAATGATGGGATTGCATCAGGGGGGCATCCCTATGATGCTAGGCATGCCCTCCAGACCACGATCCCATCAGGGAAGCGCCAGTGGCTTAAGGAAAGCCAAGTGGTTAGGACGTTGTATTTTGTCCTTCGGTGCTAAAGCCCAGCAAAATTAGGACGAAATACAATGTCCTAACAGCGTTAAAGGGTTAATAAAGGGCTAGCGGCCCGTATGGTTTACCCCGCCAGGATTATTATTGAGAAAGATGGTAGTAGGATCAATCTAAATACTAAATCAGAAGCTAAGGAATACATAGCTAATAATAAGAACCTCACAGAGTTAAAATGGATCTAAAATATAGATACAAAAATTAGGTACTTTTTTTTTGATGAATGACCTTCTTTATATACTGGGAAACAGAGATAGCTTTTCACACGCTTTAAAGGTTAAGGTAGCTCGATACTATGTTTATATTGTTTTATTTTTTTATGTAGGGTGCTTGTTTTTTATATTATATGTCAGGACATTATATTTACCCCTTTCCTTTTTTTTTTTTTCCTCTCTCTCCCCCTTGTGCCCTTTCTGTGCCCTCTCTCTCCTCCAGGGTCCTCCTCCCTTTCTGGATGAAAGATAGGACTTTAAAATATATACCTACTTTATCATGACGGGGTTGCGAGAAAAGTTTAAAGTTTTGTCCTGGAACATAGGAGGAATTACCTCCCCAATAAAACGTAAATTAATAATAAAAAACCTAGGTAGACTTAACCCGAGTATAGTTTTCCTCCAATCAATGAGATGAACATTATTCTCTGTAATATCTATGGTCCAAATAGATTTACCCCAATATTTTGGGAAAAACTGAAGGTTAAATTATTCCCGTATATAAAGTCAAAACCTCATTGTAGGTGGAGTTTTTAATATGTCTCTATGTCCTGAGCTAGAGAGATTTAGTTCAGAACATAGGAATCGTTATAACAACCACGCCAAATATTTTTTTACATTTTGGTAATAAATTAAAATTAATCGATATTTGGAGAATTAAGAATCTGGATTCAGTCACATACACTTGTGAGTCCAAAACGCATAAAACTTTCTCTCAAATAGACTTTTCATTAATCTCAGAATCTTTATTGATTATTAAATTACAGGCCCAAATAAATGACATAATGATATCAGACCATGCAATTATATCAGTGTTATTTGATTCACTAGTTAAACCAAAGGATAAAAACAATAGTTTTTTCTTCCCCAGATATTTGTATAACAATTCAAGATTCTCTCAATGGTTAAAACAGAAGTGGAAAGATTACTGTACGTTCAACATTAGCGATTATAATCAGATAGAAACCTTTTGGGAGGCTTCTAAGGCTGTGCTACAAGGGGAGATTACTGCATATATGTCTATTAGGAAAAAGAAAGCGAACGCCTTAGAACAGCAACTTGCCAACCAGGTTAAAAATGCCTATAAGAAATATTATAATATTCGTAACAGTTATAATTGGAGATCATATATTAAAGCACGTCAGGAAAGAGATGTCTTTTTAAAACAAAAATCCCAGGAAGAGGAGTTGAAAATCAACACTTACTATAGGGGATATCATGGGTGCTCTGCTAAGTATTTAGCTGCACTGCTTAAAAGTAATAGGGAATTTTTATATTATATATATATATATATATATATATATATATATATATATATATATATATATATATATATATATATATATATATATATATATATATATATATTTATATATTGGCAGTTATAGAAGGGGAGAATAGATACACAGATAATCAAGATGCGAGTCTTCTATAATTATTATCAACCTTTATATTCTGAGAGAAAAAGTAATATGCTAAATCAAGAGGAGTTTTGGACTAAATTGCAATTACCCAGAATTTCGGAAGCTGAACTTACTGCTTTAAATATGCCAATCTCAAAAGAAGAGATTTTGGAGGCTATAGAAATAGATAGAGAAGGCCAAATTAAATAAAGCGGCAGGGCCGGATGGGTTACCGGCAGAATATCTTAATCTTAGCAGGATATATTAAGGCTGCTTTGGAGAAACTTTTTAATAACTATTATACTTTAAATACTCCTTTGTCAAACTATTTCTCAGCAGCTAATATTTATTTGATACCCAAAAAGGGGAAAGAACTTCATGATCCCGCGTCATATAGGCCGATATCTGTATTGAATGCAGACTATAAAATTTTGACCTCTATTATAGCCTCTAGACTTTCTCATTGTCTTGATAAGATCATCCATCCAAACCAAATAGGCTTTATGACTGCCAGGAATTCATCAAAAAACATCTGGAAAGTTATTACCTTTATTGATTACATGTGGACTTTAGATAAAACCAAGAATATTCAACTTAGACAAGATGTAGCTAGTCTTACGCTCGACCCTGAAAAGGCCTTTGATTCGATTGCATGGGAACATCTATTTAGATCAGTGTTTTAATTTGGATTCAAGAATCAATTTTTATATTTTATTTACAATTTATATAATTAAGCCCATCTCTTATTTATTAATAAATGTCTCCCTTACCCCAAAAATTACTATGGGTAGAGGTATGAGGCAGGGCTGCCAGTTATCTCCACTTCTGTTTATTTTGGCCTTGGAGCCTCTAGCAATTTGGCTTAGAGATACCATACCAGGAATAAAGATGGGGCTGCATAGACTAAAAACTCTGTTATATGCTGATGACCTACTTATCTTTGTACAGAACACTGCACAAACAATTCCATTAATTGTTAATACTCTAAACTGTTTCTGCTCTTTTGCTGGTTATAGTATAAATTGTAATAAAAGCGAACTTATGTGGATCCATAAAACAAGATCTAGTCCACATGATATTCCATTTAAAACAGTTGAAACATTAAAGGGACAGTCAACACCCGACACAACCAGATTCCATATGTTTGTAACGCAAACGAAGATCCACCTGCACTGGCTCCCTTCTCTATTACCTCTATCCTTGTCCTAGGAATCCTTCCAAATACATGCATTAATGTAGTTGAAATATGGCCGCCAAACTCCCCCCACGGTTACGTACTAACCTTCTCTTTCAATCCATCCTCCAAATCAGAATGGAATCCTCGGTCAGAATCTTCACTCGTTTACGGTGTTTCGCGCATGCGCAATTCAATAGGAACCAAAAAAGCAGAACTTTATTCTCCCCAATAGTTTCTGACGTATTATATTTTAAACAGTACCGTATTACTTAAAGGGACACTCAGGTTTTATTAAATTTTCATGATTCAGATATAGCATGTCATTTTAAACAACTTTCGAATTTACTTCCATTAAAAAAAATGTGCACAGTCTTTTACATTTACACTTTTTTGAGTCACCAACTCCTACTGAGCATGTGCAAGAACTCAGACTATACGTATATGCATTTGTGATTGGGTGATTGCTATCACATGGTACAGGGGAGTGGAAATATGCATAACTTTGAAATGTGTTAGAAAAGAATCTACTACTCATTTGAAATTCAGAGTAAATGCTATTGTATTTTCTTGTTATCTTGCATTTGTTGATTATGCAGATCTACTGTGTTTACTGGTCCTTTAACACTGATCTAATTAATTGGATGTGTCAAGTCCGATTGCTGATTTACAAATGCGCATGCGCAATGACATATTGTGCGCGTCATCAATCCTTTCATGAACAAGCGTGATTTGGAAGTGAGATGGGGAAGAAGGAGGAGGGGGAGGAGATTGGCGGCCATATTTTGACTAGAGTAACGTATGTATTTGGAAGGATTCCTAGGACAAGGATAGAGGTAATAGAGAAGGGAGCCGGTGCAGGCGGATCTTCGTTTGCGTTACAAACATATGTAATTCTGTTGCGTCGGGTGTTGACTGTCCCTTTAAAGTACTTAGGTATAAACCTTAATGCTAATCCAGATAATTGGCATATAGAAAATTTTCAATATCTTATACAGAAAACCATAGCGTATCTGGAGGTCTGGTCTTCTCTTCCTATTTCTTTATCAGCCCGAGTGAGTCTAGTTAAAACAATTGAATTTCCTAATTTTCTGTCTCCATTACAGAATTTACCATTATTTATATCCTCGCGAGATCTGCGTAAAATTTATACTGCTTTTTCTAGATTTATATGGAAAGATAAGAAGTCCTGTATTCCGTTGAAAAAAAATGATGCATCCAGTTAGTGAAATTAGGCAGGGCAAACCCTGCCATCCTATCTATAATATTGCCACGTTAGCCAAAATTGCAATAGACTGGCTACTCGAAACTGAAATCTTTTCTACTAAGGATATTGAGAATTTTCTTATATATCCATTTGCTCTGAAAGCAGTTATTCTCTGTACACCTAAAAAGCTTCCATCTAATATTATAGGATTAGTTTCTATTAAAAATATCATTGTGGCATGGCATAAACTTTGCTCTATATTAAATATGGATTACTCTTACTCTGAATTTTTACCTATAATAGGTAATATTAATTTTATTCCAGGAATTACTCAGGACATTTTAAAAAAATGGGCTGATAAAGGTCTTAACTTTATTTCCCAAGTTTTTTTTCAAATGAGGGTTATATGGTTACTTATGAGACCCTTGCGAGCAGTTTGATCTACCTATAAATAGTTTTTTCACGTTCCTGCAATTGAGACACTAGATTAATAGTATGAGATGGGATAGGAATCGATACACTGCATGGTCTGATATCAAAATTTATATACAAAAATATCTGACGGGCTACCCTTCTATATCCCTCCTGTACGACATTATGTTAGCCAGACAAATCCTTCTCTCTCCTTCTCTCTTTTAATTTAACTTGTAACAGTTGGAAATATCTCTTTCCCACAGTAGATTCTCAAAGAATTAGTTTAAGTTTTGCTATAATGAAAAAATCATTAATTTCTATGAGCTGGAGGGAATCACACGTCGAATGTATTAATAATTATTATTATATCACCCCGGAGCGGCTAACCAAAATGTTTCCATCTCAAATAACTAGATGCCCAAGATGCACTAACTTAAAAGCAGATATTTTTCATATGTTCTGTTCTTTCCCTAAAATGTTGCAAATTTGGAATAAACTGGTTTTCTGGCTTAATAGACAATATAACATAAACGTATCTTTGGATCCTGAAACAATTTTCTTTTTAAAAACATCATCTCCAGACTTGGGAATACAGAATAGAATTCTTAATACAATAGTACTATTAATAAGACAGCTTATAGTGAAAAATTGGAAAGCTACGTCAGCCCCGCCTTTGTCATTGATAATTAAAGAAGTTCAAAATCAAATTATATTTGAATGCTTTCATGTGAAATCTGCTACACAAAAAAAATATTAGGTTGGTTATCCATAATCAAAACATATTCATAACAGATCCAAAAGCAGATACTTTATCAATTTCTTAGTTCTGATACGTTTGCAGAACTAGTTGTATTAGATAAATTCCCTGCAGCTTGGTACTCGTGTAATAGAGAGGCTCACTAAGCTAGACAGATAGAGCGTTAGAATAGGGAGGGAGATCACTTACAGTAGGATATTCTTATTTTAGAAAATCCCACCGACTTGCCATGTGTCTAGGAGAGGGAGGAGACGGCCTGCCCCCCCCTTGTTTTCTTCTCCCTTTTCCCCCGGCATATATAAATTTTTCATTAAATCATTAAGCTTTGACAAAGATAACTGGAATTCTTTATTAATCTACAGATAAAATTTTGTCAACAATGTATTTCAACAGTATTGCAAATGATGAATATATTGCATCACCTATGTGTTTAGGATATGTTTCTTCTTTGTAAAGTTTATGGTGTAATAATAATAACAGATGATACATAATTTTTCTTTTTTTGCTTTTTGGTTTGACGTTTATATTTTTCTTTGAAACTAAACATTATTTCACCCCCTGTGTAGGGATAATGAAAAGAATGTAACCACAGGTTGAATATAAATAAAGCTTTAAAAAACAAAAAAAAAACAGATACATACAGTATGACTAAATTCACTAGCAGACAAAAACATACAGTATCACTAAATTCATTAACAGATACAAACATACAGTAGCACTAAATTCACTAGCAGACACAAACATACAGTATCACTAAATTCATTAACAGATAAAAACATACAGTAGCACTAAATTCACTAGCAGATACAAACATACAGTATCACTAAATTCAATATCGGACACAAATTTGCCTTATCACTAAATTCACTAGCAGACATAAACATACAGTAGCACTAAATTCACTAGCAAACATAAACATACAGTAGCACTAAATTCACTAGCAGACACAAACATACAGTGTGACTAAATTCACTAGCAGACACACATACAGTAGCACTAAATTCACTAGCAGACACAAACATACAGTAGCACTAAATTAATTAACAGATACAGACACAAACATACAGTGTGACTAAATTCACTAGCAGAAACAAACATGCAGTATGACTAAATTCACTAGCAGATACAAACATACAGTATGACTAAATTCACTAGTAGATACAAACATACAGTATGACTAAATTCACTAGCAGACACAAACATACAGTATCACTAAATTCACTAGCAGACACAAACAAACAGCATCACTAAATTCACTAGCAGACACAAACATACAGTAGAACTAAATTAATTAACAGATACAGACACAAACATACAGTGTGACTAAATTCACTAGCAGATACAAACATACAGTATGACTAAATTCACTAGCAGATACAAACATACAGTATGACTAAATTCACTAGCAGATACAAACATACAGTATGACTAAATTCACTAGCAGACACAAACATACAGTTTTACTAACAGACACAAACAGCATCACTAAATTCACTAGCAAACACAAACATACAGTAGCACTAAATTCACTAGCAGACACAAACATACAGTAGCACTAAATTCACTAGCAGATACAAACATACAGTAGCACTAAATTCACTAGCAGACACAAACATACAGTAGAACTAAATTAATTAACAGATACAAACATACAGTAGCACTAAATTCACTAGCAAACACAAACATACAGTAGCACTAAATTCACTAGCAGACACAAACATACAGTGTGACTAAATTCACTAGCAGACACAAACATGCAGTATGACTAAATTCACTAGCAGACACAAACATACAGTATCACTAAATTCATTAACAGATACAAACATACAGTAGCACTAAATTCACTAGCAGACACAAACATACAGTATCACTAAATTCAATATCGGACACAAATTTGCCTTATCACTAAATTCACTAGCAGACATAAACATACAGTAGCACTAAATTCACTAGCAAACACAAACATACAGTAGCACTAAATTCACTAGCAGATACAAACATACAGTAGCACTAAATTCACTAGCAGACACAAACATACAGTAGAACTAAATTAATTAACAGATACAGACACAAACATACAGTGTGACTAAATTCACTAGCAGACAAACATGCAGTATGACTAAATTCACTAGCAGACACAAACATACAGTATCACTAAATTCATTAACAGATACAAACATACAGTAGCACTAAATTCACTAGCAGACACAAACATACAGTATCACTAAATTCATTAACAGATACAAACACACAGTAGCACTAAATTCACTAGCAGACACAAACATACAGTATCACTAAATTCATTAGCAGACACAAACATACAGTAGCACTAAATTCATTAGCAGACACAAACATACAGTGTGACTAAATTCACTAGCAGACACACATACAGTAGCACTAAATTCACTAGCAGACACAAACATACAGTAGAACTAAATTAATTAACAGATAGACACAAACATACAGTGTGACTAAATTCACTAGAAGACACAAACATACAGTATGACTAAATTCACTAGCAGACACAAACATACAGTATCACTAAATTCACTAGCAGACACAGACAGTAGAACTAAATTAATTAACAGATACAGACACAAACATACAGTGTGACTAAATTCACTAGCAGACACAAACATGCAGTATGACTAAATTCACTAGTAGATACAAACATACAGTATGACTAAATTCACTAGCAGACACAAACAGCATCACTAAATTCACTAGCAAACACAAACATACAGTAGCACTAAATTCACTAGCAGACACAAACATACAGTAGCACTAAATTCACTAGCAGACACAAATATACAGTATGACTAAATTCACTAGCAGACACAAACATACAGTATCACTAAATTCAATATCAGACACAAATTTGCCTTATCACTAAATTCACTAGCAGACAAACATACAGTAGCACTAAATTCACTAGCAGACAAACATACAGTATCACTAAATTCACTAGCAGACATAAACATACAGTATCACTAAATTCACTAGCAAACACAAACATACAGTAGCACTAAATTCACTAGCAGACACAAATATACAGTATGACTAAATTCACTAGCAGACACAAACATGCAGTATGACTAAATTCACTAGCAAACACAAACATACAGTAGCACTAAATTCACTAGCAGACACAAACATACAGTAGCACTAAATTCACTAGCAGACACAAACATGCAGTATGACTAAATTCACTAGCAGACACAAACATACAGTATCACTAAATTCATTAACAGATACAAACATACAGTAGCACTAAATTCACTAGCAGACACAAACATACAGTATCACTAAATTCAATATCGGACACAAATTTGCCTTATCACTAAATTCACTAGCAGACATAAACATACAGTAGCACTAAATTCACTAGCAAACACAAACATACAGTAGCACTAAATTCACTAGCAGATACAAACATACAGTAGCACTAAATTCACTAGCAGACACAAACATACAGTAGAACTAAATTAATTAACAGATACAGACACAAACATACAGTGTGACTAAATTCACTAGCAGACACAAACATGCAGTATGACTAAATTCACTAGCAGACACAAACATACAGTATCACTAAATTCATTAACAGATACAAACATACAGTAGCACTAAATTCACTAGCAGACACAAACATACAGTATCACTAAATTCATTAACAGATACAAACACACAGTAGCACTAAATTCACTAGCAGACACAAACATACAGTATCACTAAATTCATTAGCAGACACAAACATACAGTAGCACTAAATTCATTAGCAGACACAAACATACAGTGTGACTAAATTCACTAGCAGACACACATACAGTAGCACTAAATTCACTAGCAGACACAAACATACAGAAGAACTAAATTAATTAACAGATAGACACAAACATACAGTGTGACTAAATTCACTAGAAGACACAAACATACAGTATGACTAAATTCACTAGCAGACACAAACATACAGTATCACTAAATTCACTAGCAGACACAGACAGTAGAACTAAATTAATTAACAGATACAGACACAAACATACAGTGTGACTAAATTCACTAGCAGACACAAACATGCAGTATGACTAAATTCACTAGTAGATACAAACATACAGTATGACTAAATTCACTAGCAGACACAAACAGCATCACTAAATTCACTAGCAAACACAAACATACAGTAGCACTAAATTCACTAGCAGACACAAACATACAGTAGCACTAAATTCACTAGCAGACACAAATATACAGTATGACTAAATTCACTAGCAGACACAAACATACAGTAGCACTAAATTCAATATCAGACACAAATTTGCCTTATCACTAAATTCACTAGCAGACAAACATACAGTAGCACTAAATTCACTAGCAGACATAAACATACAGTATCACTAAATTCACTAGCAAACACAAACATACAGTAGCACTAAATTCACTAGCAGACACAAATATACAGTATGACTAAATTCACTAGCAGACACAAACATACAGTATCACTAAATTCACTAGCAGACACAAACATACAGTATCACTAAATTCAATATCAGACACAAATTTGCCTTATCACTAAATTCACTAGCAGACAAACATACAGTAGCACTAAATTCACTAGCAGACATAAACATACAGTATCACTAAATTCACTAGCAAACACAAACATACAGTAGCACTAAATTCACTAGCAGACACAAATATACAGTATGACTAAATTCACTAGCAGACACAAACATACAGTATCACTAAATTCATTAACAGATACAAACATACAGTAGCACTAAATTCACTAGCAGACACAAACATACAGTATCACTAAATTCATTAATAGATACAAACATACAGTAGCACTAAATTCACTAGCAGACACAAACATACAGTATCACTAAATTCATTAACAGATACAAACATACAGTAGCACTAAATTCACTAGCAGACACAAACATACAGTATCACTAAATTCATTAACAGATACAAACATACAGTATGACTAAATTCACTAGCAGACACAAACATACAGTATCACTAAATTCACTAGCAAACACAAACAAACAGCATCACTAAATTCACTAGCAGACACAAACATACAGTAGAACTAAATTCACTAGCAAACACAAACATACAGTAGCACTAAATTCACTAGCAGATACAAACATACAGTACCACTAAATTCATTAGCAGACACAAACATACAGTAGCACTAAATTCACTAGCAGACACACATACAGTAGCACTAAATTCACTAGCAGACACAAACATACAGTAGAACTAAATGAATTAAAAGATACAGACACAAACATACAGTGTGACTAAATTCACTAGCAGACACAAACAAACAGCATCACTAAATTCACTAGGAGGCACAAGCATGCAGTAGCACTAAATTCACTAGCAGACACAAACATACAGTATCATTAAATTCACTAGCAAACACAAACATACAGTAGCACTAAATTCACTAGCAGACACAAATATACAGTATGACTAAATTCACTAGCAGACACAAACATACAGTATCACTAAATTCATTAACAGATACAAACATACAGTAGCACTAAATTCACTAGCAGACGCAAACATACATTATCACTAAATTCACTAGCAGACACAAACATACAGTATCACTAAATTCATTAACAGATACAAACATACAGTATCACTATATTCACTAGCAGACGCAAACATACATTATCACTAAATTCATTAACAGATACAAACATACAGTAGCACTAAATTCACTAGCAGACGCAAACATACATTATCACTAAATTCACTAGCAGACACAAACATACAGTATCACTAAATTCATTAACAGATACAAACATACAGTATCACTATATTCACTAGCAGACGCAAACATACATTATCACTAAATTCATTAACAGTTTTACTAAATTCACTAGCAGACACAAACAAACAGCATCACTAAATTCACTAGGAGGCAAAAGCATGCAGTAGCACTAAATTCACTAGCAGACACAAACATACAGTATCATTAAATTCACTAGCAAACACAAACATACAGTAGCACTAAATTCACTAGCAGACACAAATATACAGTATGACTAAATTCACTAGCAGACACAAACATACAGTATCACTAAATTCAATATCTGACACAAATTTGCCTTATCACTAAATTCACTAGCAAACACAAACATACAGTATCACTAAATTCACTAGCAGACACAAACATACAGTAGCACTAAATTCACTAGCAGACACAAATATACAGTATGACTAAATTCACTAGCAGACAAACATACAGTAGCACTAAATTCACTAGCAGACACAAACATACAGTATCACTAAATTCATTAACATATACAAACATACAGTATCACTAAATTCAATATCAGACACAAATTTGCCTTATCACTAAATTCACTAGCAGACATAAACATACAGTAGCAATAAATTCACTAGCAGACACAAACATACAGTATCACTAAATTCATTAACAAATACAAACATACAGTAGCACTAAATTCACTAGCAGACACACACATACAGTATCACTAAATTCATTAACAGATACAAACATACAGTATCACTATATTCACTAGCAGACGCAAACATACAGTAGCACTAAATTCACTAGCAGACACAAACATACAGTATTTCTAAATTCACTAGCAGACACAAACATACAATAACACTATATTACCTAGCAAACACAAACATACCGTAGCACTAAATTCACTAGCAGACACAAGCATACAGTATTACTAAATTCACTAGCAAACACAAGCATACAGTATTACTAAATTCACTAGCAAACACAAGCATACATTATTACTAAATTCACTAGCAAACACAAACATACAGTAGCACTAAATTCACTTGCAGATACAAACATACAATATCACTAAATTCAATATCGGACACAAATTTGCCTTATCACTATATTCACTAGCAGACATAAACATACAGTAGCACTAAATTCACTAGCAGACATAAACATACAGTAGCACTAAATTCACTAGCAAACACAAACATACAGTAGCACTAAATTCACTAGCAGATACAAACATACAGTACCACTAAATTCATTAGCAGACACAAACTTACAGTAGCACTAAATTCACTAGCAGACACACATACAGTAGCAGTAAATTCACTAGCAGACACAAACATGCAGTAGAACTAAATGAATTAACAGCTACAGACACAAACATACAGTATGACTAAATTCACTAGCAGACACAAACATACAGTTTTACTAAATTCACTAGCAGACACAAACAAACAGCATCACTAAATTCACTAGGAGGCAAAAGCATGCAGTAGCACTAAATTCACTAGCAGACACAAACATACAGTATCATTAAATTCACTAGCAAACACAAACATACAGTAGCACTAAATTCACTAGCAGACACAAATATACAGTATGACTAAATTCACTAGCAGACACAAACATACAGTATCACTAAATTCAATATCTGACACAAATTTGCCTTATCACTAAATTCACTAGCAAACACAAACATACAGTATCACTAAATTCACTAGCAGACACAAACATACAGTATCACTAAATTCATTAACAGATACAAACATACAGTATCACTAAATTCAATATCAGACACAAATTTGCCTTATCACTAAATTCACTAGCAGACAAACATACAGTAGCACTAAATTCACTAGCAGACACAAACATACAGTAGCACTAAATTCACTAGCAGACACAAACATACAGTATCACTAAATTCATTAACAAATACAAACATACAGTAGCACTAAATTCACTAGCAGACACAAACATACAGTATCACTAAATTCATTAACAGATACAAACATACAGTAGCACTAAATTCACTAGCAGACACAAGCATACAGTATCACTAAATTCACTAGCAAACACAAGCATACATTATTACTAAATTCACTAGCAAACACAAACATACAGTAGCACTAAATTCACTAGCAAACACAAACATACAGTAGCACTAAATTCACTAGCAGACACAAACAGTAGCACTAAATTCACTAGCAGACACAAACATACAGTAGCACTAATTTAACTAGCAGACACAAACATACAGTAGAACTAAATTCATTAACAGATACAGACACAAACATACAGTATGACTAAATTCACTAGCAAACACAAACATACATTATCACTAAATGAATTAACAGATACAGACACAAACATACAGTATGACTAAATTCACTAGCAGACACAAACATACAGTATCACTAAATTCACTAGCAGACACAAACATCCAGTATCACTAAATTCACTAGCAGACACAAACATACAGTATCACTAAATTCACTAGCAGACACAAACATACAGTATCACTAAATTCACTAGCAGACACAAACATACAGTATCACTAAATTCACTAGCAAACACAAACATATAGTATTATTAAATTCACTAGCAGACACAAACATACAGTAGCACTAAATTCACTAGCAAACACAAACATATAGTATTATTAAATTCACTAGCAGACACAAACATAAATTTGCCTTATCGCTAAATTCACTAGCAGACACAAACATAAATTTGCCTTATCGCTAAATTCACTAGCAGACACAAACATACAGTAGCACTAATTTTACTAGCAGACACAAACATACAGTATCACTAAATTCACTAGCAGACACAAACATACAGTATGTATGATGTGCAGTCTTGACTTATAAATGATAACTAATGGAAGTTAAAGGGACAGTGTACCCATTTTTTTTTTCTTTTGTAATTCAGAAAGAGCATGCCAATTTAAGCAACTTTCTAATTTACTCCTATTATCAATTTTTCTTCGTTCTCTTGCTATCATTATTTGAAAAAGATGGCATCTAAGCTTTTTTTTGGTTTCAGTACTCTGGACAGCACTTTTTTATTAGTGGATGAATTTATCCACCAATCAGCAAGGACAACCCAGGTTGTTCACCAAAAATGGTCCGGCATCTAAACTTACATTTCAAATAAAGATACCAAGAGAATGAAGAAAAATTGATAATAGGAGTAAATTAGAAAGTTGCTTAAAATTTCATGCTCAATCTGAATCATGAAAGAAAAATTTTTGGTACAGTGTCCCTTTAAAATTTAACTTTTATTGAAAGTGCAATTAAAATAGTAAAAACACACAAAAATACACTTAGGAGCCTATTGGAAGTGAAATAATAATATTAATAAATTGGAACTGAATATGGCTGTGGGGACAAAACTAGAACCACTTTCATGTAGATATACAGTTATATCTTTATTTTACATGGAATGCTTTATTGTTGTGGCAGAGCTATGAAAGTTATTTGCCCCAAACACATGCACACAGTGATTTAATGAAACAATATTGTCCTCTTACTAATTCCGAAGTGTAATCGGCCAGATTATATCTGTGCACTGAGGAACAAGCTGGATACATTATCAAGGCAGTCAGAGGCCTTAACACAATATAGGATATAATCGTGTGCTGACTTAGACTCTAGTGTCTGTATGTGTATTAGATATATAAATTGAGAGCATCTGAACAGTGCTCGAGTGGGTCATAGAAATTAATTCTTCCACCTGTATATACTGGAATGTGCCAAGTTGATTATAATACTCATC
Organism: Bombina bombina; assembly: GCF_027579735.1. NCBI lineage: Eukaryota > Metazoa > Chordata > Amphibia > Anura > Bombinatoridae > Bombina > Bombina bombina. The sequence continues at coordinate 370,583,283 of NC_069501.1, read as the reverse complement.
TGCAGTCAACTTGCTAGTAAGAAGTAACTAGCTTGATTTGAGGCTAGCCCGCATCAAATAATATGCCCTGCTATCAGTGTAAACTGGTCTAGACTTTGGGAGTAAATAAAAATACTTATATGTGCAAATATCAACAAAGGTATTATGTGGTTTTGTCCTCAGTGATAGATCAAAGGTATAGCAAGTAATAATAAGGTTACTTGTTATTATAATGTCAGCTGCTTGATCTATGCTTGCACATAAGCAAAAACAACTTTAATACCCTACCAGTACAAGATGACTAGCATTTATAAACTCCACTCATAATGGTTCACAATTCACACACACAGCAACAGATAGAACTTAGCTGATGTGCTTTGCTATCTGTAAATAATAGCTTGGATGTAGGTGCATATAATACTAAACTGGATATCAACCAAGGTATTATGTTATTTTTTCTCTGTGATAAATCAATGGTATAGCAAATAGTAGAGTAATAATAAAGTTACTCGTTATTTTAATGTCAGCTGCTCGGTCTATGCTTGCGAATAAGCAAAAACAACTATAATACCCTACCAGTATAAGGTGACTATCATATATGAGCTCCACTCGCAACGGTTCACAATTCAAACACACAGCAACAGATAGACCTTAGCTAATATGCTTTAATATATCTGTAAATAGTAGCTCCGATGTTAATGTATATAATAATATTCATGTGTTAACGGAGTGTATCAGGCAGATCTGCTTATATAGCCCCGTAATTACCCACCAACAAACATATAGAAAGTAAGTTAATTGAGGCTGTAGATGCCCTCTGAATTATATTATCAAGTAAACAATAATATTGTCCGGTTCGTCAACAAACAAGTGGTTCCATATTGGAAATTACAAAACGGTCTTAGCGCATTCTAATTAGTCCAGCTTTCAGCCACTCCGTTCTAAGTTAAAGTAAATATATTAATTAAATAAAGATTATAGGCTGCCTAAGGCATACTAAAAATACAGGAGCTCCTAGGACTCCTCACCAGTAGCCTAACGTCCCTAACATGTTTCGCCTTTTGGCTTTTCAAAGAGTGAGCGCGCAGTTCACATACTGGTATTTGATGGCGTGGTAGTTACACCTCTTGAGATGATGTCATTAGATGTTAGCCAATCCCCAGCCTGCTAATAACAGTCTATGTCAACATAGAAACTATATCAGATAACAGGATCGGTCTAAACAATACTGTTAGCAAACTAAGTATTAACGTTGGAGATGTGTTGCTGAATTTAACTGTTACAGATGAAAAGGTACATATAATACCAAGTGAACTTGCCTAAAGAGAAATAAACCAAATGTTGCTGTAATGATCGATCCTATAATATGGTTTATTAATAAGATTAGTAACACTTATGACTGGTCATATATCTCTATTGATAAGGTTTAAATAAATTAGTGGTTAAAGATTTGTTGCCTAGTGATATTATGCCATTGACTGGCTAGTGTGTGTTGGGAATAATCCCACTACATTTAACAGTGATATTTTATAAACAACTTATGTGCTGTGTGATAGGAATTTGTTAAATCAGTACTAAGTCACTACTGAATAATACTTATACTCTGTGCATATACAATTATGACATTAACAAAGTGTATATACGTGATTACAGTGTGAATAGTGCAATAAAGTCTCCACACTAAAAAATAATAATGGAGATCTATAAGTGTATGAAAAATAAAGCTAAAAAAAAAAAAATATATAATGAAAAAATTAAAAAGTGATAAAAAACCCCTAATAACCTAACTCAAATATACTACATAATAATAAGGGACCTAAATAGTTTGGAGAACCTTATCGTATCAAATATTAACCTGTAATTTTATTGGATGACCAGAGCACCTATTGTAATGTTATCAGTTAAAAACATAGCAAAGATACCATAATGGTAATCATTATTTTAAATTGTTTTTGTTTAGACTGAATATAGTTTTTTTTAGAAAATCAGACTGCATTTGGAGTGGAGTTTTTGTAGAATATGTAAGTTCTTTATAAAAAAAGAAGAAAAATTGTTGCACTCATTGAGGCCAAATGGGTGAACTGTATTGAGGAGGAAAATCCATTTGCTTTCAACTTTTAATAAAGTTTGCTCCACATCACCTCCTCTAATTCCAAATTTAACTTTTTTTATTCCAAAGCATTTTAAATCACTTTGTTTGGAATTATGTTTGTTGAGGAAATGTCTAGCCACAGAAGTCAATTGGTTCCCTGCTTGGAGATCTTTCCCCGCATTTGTAATATTTCTGAGGTGTTCTTGCAACCTTACTCTTATTTTTCTGGTTGTCATGCCAATGTAAAACAAATCACATTTGCATCGTAATGCATAAACTACTCCTTCCGTTTGGCAGTTAATGTGTGCATTGATTGTATGTGGTTTGTTGAAACGATCATGTATTGTATGTGTTTTAAGCATAAAACTACATGAAGTACAGGTTCCACATTTAAAGGATCCATTTGTGAATGCACTCTTAGTTTTAACACCTTCTAGATTACTAGGACTTATGAGGTCTTTTAGATTTCGAGTTCTCCTATAACCTGTTTGGATTTTTGCACCCAGAATTGTTTTTAACTTGGGGTCAGACATTAGAATGTGCCAGTTATCTTGGAGCACTGTTTTTATATAAGTACTTTCAGGATTGTACGTGGATATAAATCTTATCTGATCTTGTTTTGGTTTCGATCTTTTAAGTAGTAACTCCTTTCTGTTGGTTGTTCTTGCACTAAATTTTGCCCTTTTAATTGCCCTTCTACTGTATCCTCTCAGTGACAATCTTTCAGATAGTTCTTTGTCTCTCTTGCTGTAATTTATATCTGAGGAACAGTTTCTTCTCATTCTTAGAAATTCACCAATTGGGAGGGCTTGTATAGTATTAATTTATTAATATTATTATTTCACTTCCAATAGGCTCCTAAGTGTGATTTTAATGTGTGTTTTTCCTATTTTAATTGCACTTTCAATAAAAGTTAAATTTTAACTTCCATTAGTTGTCATTTATAAGTCAAGACTGCACATCATTTGTCTGACATTCTATATAGTATCTCTTCCTGGACACTGGCACGCATATTTAACCCCTTGAGTGCTATTTATGTAGTCTTTTTCAAGTGTAGGCGGTCTCAGCCTCTCTTGTCAGTTGTGAAATTGTGCTTTTACTACATAGCACCAAACCTTCCTATTATCATATAAAGTGACATGGTTCCCTTATTATACAAGGAATCTTTGGGGTACAGTATTCTTCCACAGTAGTGCCATTGGTTTTCCTTCTGTCTTAATACAAACATACAGTATCACTAAATTCACTAGCAGACACAAACATACAGTAGAACTAAATTCACTAACAGACACAAACATACAGTAGCACTAAATTCACTAGCAGACAAAAACATACAGTAGCACTAAATTCACTAGCAAACACAAACATACAGTATCACTGAATTCACTAGCAGGCACAAACGTATAGTAGCACTAAATTCACTAGCAGACACAAACATACAGTAGCACTAAATTCACTAGCAGGCACAAACATACAGTATGACTAAATTCACTAGCAGACACAAACATACAGTAGCACTAAATTCACTAGCAGGCACAAACATACAGTAGCACTAAATTCACTAGCAGACACAAACATACAGTAGCACTAAATTCACTAGCAGGCACAAACATACAGTATGACTAAATTCACTAGCAGACACAAACATACAGTAGCACTAAATTCACTAGCAGACACAAACATACAGTATCCCTAAATTCACTAGCAGGCACAAACATACAGTATCCCTAAATTCACTAGCAGACACAAACATACAGTATCCCTAAATTCACTAGCAGCCACAAACATACAGTATCCCTAAATTCACTAGCAGACACAAACATACAGTATCCCTAAATTCACTAGCAGGCACAAACATACAGAAGCACTAAATTCACTAGCAGACAAACATACAGTAGCACTAAATTCACTAGCAGACAAACATACAGTAGCACTAAATTCACTAGCAGACAAACATACAGTATCCCTAAATTCACTAGCAGACACAAACATACAGAAGCACTAAATTCACTAGCAGACACAAACATACAGTAGCACTAAATTAGCTAACAAACATACAGTATCCCTAAGTTCACTAGCAGACACAAACATACAGTATCCCTAAATTCACTAGCAGACACAAACATACAGAAGCACTAAATTCACTAGCAGGCACAAACATACAGAAGCACTAAATTCACTAGCAGACACAAACATACAGTAGCACTAAATTCACTAGCAGACAAACATACAGTAGCACTAAATTCACTAGCAGACACAAACATACAGTAGCACTAAATTCACTAGCAGGCACAAACATACAGAAGCACTAAATTCACTAGCAGGCACAAACATACAGAAGCACTAAATTCATCAGCAGGCACAAACATACAGAAGCACTAAATTCACTAGCAGACAAACATACAGAAGCACTAAATTCACTAGCAGACAAACATACAGTAGCACTAAATTCACAAGCAGACAAACATACAGTAGCACTAAATTCACTAGCAGACAAACATACAGTAGCACTAAATTCACTAGCAGACAAACATACAGTAGCACTAAATTCACTAGCAGACAAACATACAGTATGACTAAATTCACTAGCAGGCACAAACATACAGTATGACTAAATTCACTAGCAGACACAAACATACAGTAGCACTAAATTCACTAGCAGGCACAAACATACAGTATGACTAAATTCACTAGCAGACACAAACATACAGTAGCACTAAATTCACTAGCAGATACAAACATACAGTAGCACTAAATTCACTAGCAGGCACAAACATACAGAAGCACTAAATTCACTAGCAGGCACAAACATACAGAAGCACTAAATTCACTAGCAGACAAACATACAGAAGCACTAAATTCACTAGCAGACAAACATACAGTAGCACTAAATTCACTAGCAGACAAACATACAGTAGCACTAAATTCACTAGCAGACAAACATACAGTAGCACTAAATTCACTAGCAGACAAACATACAGTAGCACTAAATTCACTAGCAGACAAACATACAGTAGCACTAAATTCACTAGCAGACAAACATACAGTATGACTAAATTCACTAGCAGGCACAAACATACAGTATGACTAAATTCACTAGCAGACACAAACATACAGTAGCACTAAATTCACTAGCAGGCACAAACATACAGTATGACTAAATTCACTAGCAGACACAAACATACAGTAGCACTAAATTCACTAGCAGATACAAACATACAGTAGCACTAAATTCACTAGCAGGCACAAACATACAGAAGCACTAAATTCACTAGCAGGCACAAACATACAGAAGCACTAAATTCACTAGCAGACAAACATACAGAAGCACTAAATTCACTAGCAGACAAACATACAGTAGCACTAAATTCACTAGCAGACAAACATACAGTAGCACTAAATTCACTAGCAGACAAACATACAGTAGCACTAAATTCACTAGCAGGCACAAACATACAGAAGCACTAAATTCACTAGCAGACACGAATTTACCTTGAGCACAGGTGTCAGGTACACAGCAACCTCCAGAGCCTTTCCTTTCACCGAATTAATGACGCTCTGCATGGCTCCTTGCTAGGGTAACACTAAGGGAAACAAAAAGCTCGGGTTACTTTGAGTCCCAGCATTGACATGGCTCTTTGGGGGAGTCGTATTGCGCAAGCAATGGCCGGGTCCTCCTATCACCATGACAACGCGTGCCGCTCTCACCTGCACTAGGGGGTCTCCGGGGGGTCCTGCAGCAGTGCCTGGTCCCTGCCCCGGCGGTCACGTGGGAGGTCGCAGGCACGGAAGTGGTTAGTGCGCATCAACAAAAGGGAGGAGCTTGTGCCATTGACAGCACTGTATGTGCCTGTCTGTCAATACAAATATTTCCCGGTGTTGTATCATAAATGAACCATTTATGATACAACACCGGCTTGCTCGTCGCTTGTGGTCAATGGTCATTACATTATACATTAATGGTACCTCATTTTACATCTAGTAATAGTAAATACTCCGTAACGATACAACAGATTAGAAGGAGAATATCTGGGGGGGGGGGGGGGGGGGCAGAATACCCAGATAGCAATAAGGTTTTAGCGTTTTGTTCCTACACGTTTAATAGGGAGAAATAACTTGGGGTATCATGTTTTTGCCAGGCTCACCATTCTGGTGTACTTTACCGGACACATATACATATAAGAGAATGTTACTAGCAGGGATACTGTAATATAACCTGATTGATATCGTTAGTGTTAGCAACATTGTTGTAAAATGTATCAGGAATCACAACGCAAGGTAAAGATTACAGTAACAAGCCTATTGACCCTAGGATCGTGTTACCCTTACTATTGCTGCATGACAAAAAGCTATTAACATAGTGTTACATGGAGTGTTTTAGTCCCATGATCTACCACAAACAGACAATTTTTACATTAAAGCTGTAAAAAACAAAACTGCTCTCACTTCCCTTTAGTGGTTAAGTGAGCCGACTGAATCAGTTCCGTTGTTGTGCCGAGAAACTATCATCGAAGGGGAAATCATTCTCGACACAACACCGTTTTTGTTTAAGGAAGTTGGTACCAGTTTCTCATTCTTTTTTGTCAGACGTAATTATATTATGTGTTAATGGGAAAAGGTATTAAAAGCTGTATTAGGTAGCGATGTCTATCTAATTAATCATCTAGTAACTATAATAGCGCAATTTTTTAAACATTCATTCTCAAAATCAGATCAATCGAAAGAGAGGCTTGGAACGCATGATGGCCTCAAGCACCCGGAAATGCCATAGCTTGTTCGGTTTGTTTAGGCTGTGCGAGTCATTAGGTAGGTGACGTGTCGTCGGTTCAGTCAGTGTGGTGGGGATTATTGAACCACAGGTAAGACATACATCGGGTCAGGTGTTTGTCATTTACGGTCCGTCACACAGTAGGTTGGCTTGCTGTAAATACACACACGTGGGTTGTTTTGCAGGGAGTTATCATTAAACTGTAAGTGATGATAGTGAACTTTGCCTCTCTCACAACGGGCTGTTAAAATATGCTAGTTGCGCTTATTATGTCTGTAATTGGTATATGTATAGAGTGTAGAGTTTGTATAATGGGTTGGCAGTACATCTGGTGTTCTTGTAGAGTTGTGAAATCCTTACTTTGTTAGAATTTTGAATGAGCTTTGTGCATTTTTATTTAATAATTATATCACTTTCAAAAGAGTGTGCAGTTTCTCTGGTAGATTGCTCAGATCTGACCATTTGCTAACTGAAACCACATGCATACATCAATATGGGTTGTTCATAGCGTAGGTGTCTCTGTCATTCATTTGATTTAGAGCCCTATATACGATTTACAAGTGTATTCCTATGCCACTTGACTACCAATATAACACATTGTACTATGGGGCCAATTATCTAAATCTCTCTGGGCTGGTAAGATTCTATAAGAATACTCACCAGTCCTTCTATTTCCCTGGTAGAATTATATTGATAGTTTAGTACACCTAGTGCCTACTAAATAAGACCTCTGGTTTTGATAATTTGACACCTAGTTGTCAAATGGAAATATAAAACTAATAAGGTATACCAAAGCGCCAACTATACGAAGGCTGGGTCTGGACCAAATGCAATATTATCAAACGATTACAATAAACAATTTATTGAGTGCACAAATAAGTTAAAAACATGGATCCATGTATAAACAATCAAATTGATACAATAGCTAAATGAATAGTTAAAACAAATAGTTATGTAACAGATATAGCATTTAAAATTGTGCAAACATTGCTCTTAAAAATATTCCTAAAAAATTCCAAATTTAGTATAAGGCTCACAACAGAAATTCAACTTTGTGTTTACCACATACACATACACAAATTTATACAGCAATAATAGCTAAATGAATAGTTAAAACAAATAGTTATATAGCAGATATGGCATTTAAAATTGTGCAAACATTGCTCTTAAAAAATATTCCTAAAAAAATCCAAATTAAGTGTAAGGCTCACAACAAAAAATCAACTTAGTGTTTACCACATACACATAATAGGTGAAGTGAAGGTGGTAGAATTATATAAAGCCATGTTTTACCCTGAAAACAGGATGGGAAAGAGATGCATACATTTTAAAAGTTCACAATTAATTCGTAATTTAAAAATCATACAAAAAGAATAATTTAACTACTGACACAAGAAAAATTGTATTGTTAAAGTGATAGTAAATCCTAGCGTTTCTGAAACAGTAGAATTTACAATTGGAACAAAGAAAGGGGACTTTCAGTCAAGAAGTATAAAATACTTCATGCTAAAAGCTATTTATTTGTTTGCAGCGTTCGCTGCACTGAGCTGCTAAGGCAGTCCACGGCAGAACGCTATTTGGCTGAGAGGTGATGTTTCAACCTCTTAGCTAATAGCTGTGCAGGAAATCTGGCTTGGCTCCAAGTGGCGCCGGATTTCTTGCACGGCTATTAGCGAAGAAGTAGAAACGTCTGCCGTGGCCTGCCTTAGCAGCTCAGTGCGGCGCACGCTGCAAACAAATAAAGGAGCTTTCAGCATGAAGTATTTTATACTTTATTACTGAAAGTCCCCTTTATTTGTTCCAATTTTAAATCCTTGCATTTCAGAAACTCTAGGATTTACCATCAATTTAAGGTGCATCAAAACTCGTATTAAATATGCACACTGTAAAACGTAATTTAAAGTGATACTAAACCCAACATTTTTTTCTTTCGTGATTCAGATAGAGCTTGCAATTTTAAGCAACTTTCTAATTTACTCCTATTATACATTCTTCTTTATTCTGTTGCTATCTTTATTTAAAAGCAGGAATTTAAAACTTAAGAGTTGGCCCTTTTTTGGTTCAGAACCTAACCTGGGTTACGCTTGCTTATTGGTGGCTAAATGTAGCCACCAATCAGCAAGCGCCATTCAGGGTGCTGAACCTAAAATTGGCCAACTCCTAAGCTTTTAAATAAAGAAAGCAAGAGAACAAAAAAAAATAATATGAGTAAATTAGAAAGTTGCTTAAAATCGAAAGCTCTATCTGAATCATGAAAAAAAAACTACTTGCGTTTAGTATCCTTAACCCCTTAAGGACCACAGCACTTTTCCATTTTTTGACTGTTTGGGACCAAGGCTATTTTTACATTTCTGCAGTGTTTGTGTTTAGCTGTAATTTTTCTCTTACTCATTTACTGTACCCACACATATTAAATACAATTTTTCTCGGCATTAAATGGACTTTTTAAAGATGCCATTATTTTCATCACATCTTATAATTTACTATAAAAAAATTATAAAATATGATGAAAAAATTGAAAAAAAAACACACTTTTTCTAACTTTGACCCCCATAATCTGTTACACATCTACAACCACCAAAAAACACCCATGCTAAATAGTTTCTAAATTTTGTCCTGAGTTTAGAAATACCCAATGTTTACATGTTCTTTGCTTTTTTTGCACGTTATAGGGCAATAAATACAAGTAGCAGTTTGCTATTTTGTCTTATTTGGCGAGGTTTAGATAATTGGCCCCTATGATACTTGAAAGAAGGCACAGTGACAATTCAGGATTCCTGTAAACATGGGTGTGACTGTGCAGTCATTCTTTGCTGTCAGTGTTCTGAATGTAACCTTAAAGGGACAGTCTTCTACACCTTAGTTATCTTAAAGTCTTACCTTAGATTAAGCTGCAAATAGCCTCCTGCACACAATTCTATATCATGCAACAGGAATGGTAAAAAAAAAAACTTAAATTATGCTTACCTGATAATTTAATTTCCTTCTGTATGAGGAGAGTCCATGGCATCATTCCTTACTGTTGGGAAATACTGAACCTGGCCACCAGGAGGAGGCAACGACAGCCCAGCCAAAGGCTTAAATACTCCCCCCTACTTCCCTCATATCCCAGTCATTCTGCCAAGGGAACAAGGAACAGTAGGATAAATATCAGGGTATAAATGGTGCCGGAAGAGAAAAACAAATTTTGGTCTGCCCATCGGAGAATACGGGCGAGGGCCGTGGACTCTCCTCATACAGAAGGAAATTAAATTATCAAGTAAGCATAATTTATGTTTTCCGTCTTAATATGAGGAGAGTCCACAGCATCATTACTTACTGTTGGGAAAACTATACCCAAGCTCTAGAGGACACTGAATGATAATGGGAGGGGTAAAGGAAAGGCAGACCCTAATCTGAGGGCACCACAGCCTGTAAAATCTTTCTCCCAAAAACTGCTTCAGCCGAAGCAAAAACGTCAAATTTGTAGAATTTCAAAAAAGTATATAAGGAGGACCAGGTAGCCGCCTTACAAATCTGATCCATAGAGGCCTCGTTCTTAAAGTCCCAAGAGGAAGCCACTGCTCTAGTGGAATGAGCTGTAATCCTCTGAGGAGGTCTAAGTGCCGCTTACTTGTAAGCTAAGCGTATAACACTCCTTAACCAAAAAGACAAGGAAGTCGAAGAGGTCTTCAGACCCTTACGCTTCTCAGAGTAGATAACAAACAAGGAAGAAGTTTGTCTAAAATCCTTAGTAGTTTAAAGATAAAACTTCAAAGCTCAAACCACATCCAGATTATGAAGTAAACGTTCCTTCGAAGACAAAGGATTAGGACACAAGAAGGAACCACAATCTCCTGATTGATGTTAGGATTAGACAACACCTTAGGAAGGAAACCCAAGCGGGTACGTAGGACAGCCTTATCAGTGTGGAACACCAGATAAGGAGGCTCACATTGCAAGGCCGCCATTTCAGAAACTCTGCATGCCGACGCAATAGCCAATAGAAAAAGAACCTTCCAGGACAACAATTAAATGTCAACTGAATGCATAGGCTCACATGGAGCCTGTTGCAAAAACTTAAGAACAAGATTTAAACTCCAAGTTGGATTGTTGGTTCTAAGCACAGGTTTGATCCTGATCAGAGCCTTAATGAAGGATTGCACGTCAGGGACTTCAGCGAGTCTCTTGTGCAGCAAAACAGGGCCGATATCTGTTCCCTCAGGAAACTGGCAGATAGGCCCTTCTCCAGACCCTCCTGGAGAAAGGAAATAATCCTGCCAGCCTTCACCCTATGCCAGGCGAAACCACGCTCTTCACACCAGAATAAGTAAGCTCTCCACACCTTGTGGTAGATGCAACGAGTAACAGACTCTGTTAACCCTCTCAGAGAAACCTCTCTTGGCTAAGACTAAGCATTCAATCTCCACGCAATAAGCCTGAGAGAGTCCAGATTTTGGTGAACAAAAGGACCCTGTTCCAGCAGATCCCTGCGACAAGGTAACTTCCACAGCGAAGATGAGGACATCCCCACCAGATCCGCAAACCACATCCTTCGCGGCCACTATAGAGCAAACAGTATCACTGATGCCTGGTCCTGCTTGATGCGGGCCACTACCCGAGGGAGAAGTGGTAACGGTGAAAATTTTTAAATTAGATTGAACCTCCAAGGCATTGCTAATGCATCTGTTAGCTCCGCCAGAGGATCCTTGGACCAGGACCCATATCTAGGTAGCTTGAATTTGACCTGGGCCACCATGATATTTGTCTCCGGTGTCCCCCATGTGTTGCAAATCACTGCAAACACCTTGGGATGGAGAGACCATTCTTCCAGTTGAAAGGTTTGTCTGCTGAGGAAATCCACTTCGCAGTTGTCCATACCCGGAATGTGGATCGCTGACAGTGAGCAGTTGTGGGCCTCTGCCCACTCCAGAATCCGAGATACTTCCCTCATCGCTAGGGAGCTCCTCATTCCCCCCTGATGGTTGATGTAAGCCACCGAGGTAATGTTGTCTGATTTAAAATCTGATAAACCGGGGCAAACCCAGAAGAGGCTAAGCCTTCAGAGCGTTGTAGATTGCTCGAAGTTCCAAAATGTTGAACGGGAGAAGGGATTCCTCTCAAGTCCACAGGCCCTGTGCCTTCCTGGCACCCCAAACAGCTCCCCATCCTGAGAGGCCTGCGTCCGTAGTCACAATCTTCCAGGATGGTCTCATGAAGGATGTCCCTTGGGACAGGTGATCTGGACAGAACCACCAGGAGAGCAATTCTCTCGACCGGTTGTCCAGAGAAATCTGTTGAGACGGATCTGAATGATCGCCGTTCCACTGTCTCAGCATGCACAGCTGTAGAGGTCTTAGATGGAATCTGGCAAAAGGAATGATGTCCATGCTGGACACCATGAGACCAATCCCCTCCATACACTGAGCCACAGAGGACCTTAAGGAGGTCTGGAGGGCAAGACAAGCAGAAGTTAGCTTGCAACGTCTCGCGTCTCTAAGGAATATCCTCATGGATATGGAGTCTATTATAATACCCAGGAATTCTACTCTGGTACTGGGAATAATAACTCTTTTCTAAGCTTATCTTCCATCCATGAGATCGAAGAAGATATAGAAGGGCTTTCAAATGATCCTCTGCCAGACGACAAGATGGGGCTTGAACAAGAATATCGTCCAAGTATGGCTCTGCTGCTATGCCTCTGGTTCTGGCCACTTCAAGTAGAGCACAAGTAGTAAGAAGTGAATACAGCGCCAACAAGAGGCCAAGGGATAAATATACTCACAGAGAGATAAAAGAAGATTATTTAATGAACCATGTTAAAAAGCATCAGTAATAAAAGACTATATATAAAAAATGTAAAAAGCACATATAAATAAAATTACAAATACAGGAATATCTTACAGAAGCGGCTCAAAGGGCCAAAGCTGATAATTACAATAAAAACAGAGGTAATAACAGGTGATCAGTGTGAGTGGTACACCAGAATAAGAGTGTATACTAATAAAACAGAATTAGCCTAAGTACAACTGTAGCAAGTGCATCAAGCAAAAAACTAATAAACAATAATACAAACAATAGTGTTCAAAATTAGTGTTACAAAAATAGTGTTCCAAAAAATAGAAAAATGCACTGCAGTGCAAAAAAAGGGGGGTAGCAAAATAATTGTATAGATACAATCAAATAGTGAGTGAGTGCAAATGGATATAAAAATGCTAGCTACTTAATCCAGTGAGGTTAAGATATAATTAAATAAAATACACAATATGCAATAACATAAAAAATAAAATACACAATATGCAATAACATAAAAAATAAAATATAATCCAAAAAAGTATTCAAAAAGTTGATCAACAAATGTTAGTGAAGAACAAAAATAAGTCAATCAAAACAAAAAAATGGAAAAAATGGGTGATGAAAAGCAAGGTGAAAGTGAGGAAATTGATTCCTTCCAATGTTAGTTACTTTAACAGATCCAAATTCCTGAGTGTGGTTGCTGAAGTAGCTGATTGGATCCTAGCACCTGTCAGCTGCTCCTATAGTATCCTAAAAAGTGTCCCTGTAAAAAAAGAAATTCACAACATAGTGTATCCAATATGAGAATGAAGTAAAGATTAAAGTAATGCTTACCAATATGTCAACGCGTTTCTGCCCTCAAAAAAGGGCCTTTCTCAAGACTAGAATATTGGTAATGGCAGCTGGCCTTATATACAGTTTAGAAGTAGCCTATATGGTAGTTTAATTGATTAATTGTATTGTTTGGGCGCCAAATCCCTCCACTTCCTGTGTAACATCTAAAAGATTCCCCCATAAAGTGTAGCATCACTTCCTGTGTAACATCTAAAATATTCCCCTCCACTTCCTGTGTAACATCTAAAAGATTCCCCCATAAAGTGTAGTATCACTTCCTGTGTAACATCTAAAAGATTCCCCTCCACTTCCTGTGTAACATCTAAAAGATTCCCCCATAAAGTGTAGCATCACTTCCTGTGTAACATCTAAAAGATTCCCCCATATGGCAAACCGGAAGTATATAAATTTTCCCGGATTAATTTTATACATATCTAAATATATAGGTCATTCAAAAGGCATGTATATGGCCTTAGATTTATCCAGTTGTTTCTTTCTCGATTGCCGGTATCTTTGTTTTGGCTTACCAGTTTCAAGCCCAATATCGGAGCTACCCGGTAGTGACGTAACCGTTGACGTCACTTCCGGTCCGGCGATATTACATAGACAAGCCGCTAGCAACATTAGCATGCTGTACAATGCTAATATATGCGGCTGTCAGTTACGCCTCCCATCTAGTATATTAAATCCTTAGAGAGCCCTGGGGATAAAGATGTCAGAACAATGCTTTCTAACCAGTGTACTAGCAGCTTTGGAATCTACTCACTTTGAGGTTATGGATTCCTTCAGTGCCATTAGACAAGAGATTGATTTTGACACTTTATATTTTGACAAAGAAGGTGATGACTGTTTAGATGTTCAAACCATTTTCAAAAACCTTGAAAAACTATTGGTTTCTGAGGTAAAATATAAGGCTGATATATCATTTCTTAAGAAATGCCTTGAACTTGAGATTGTACCTAAGGGTCTATTAGTCACAAAAGACTGTGCTTTCCCTATATGTAAACCAAAATACTCGATCAGATGGGCAGAGGCATTATCTATTGCCTCAGTCACTTTAATGAACATTATTATAGACTATAGGGAAGAATTAATGCAAGAAACGGATAGTGAAATAAAGGAGGATGAGCAAATTTTGATGAATTTAGAAAATTCAGGTATTGACATCACTGACAGAAAAGTAAATTTAGTCAAGAAAGTCACTAAAATTAGAGAAGACGTGATTACAAAGAAAACCAAAAAGCTGAGAAGAGAACTAGATGAGAAAAAAACAAATGAGGTTGGTAATGATGATACAATGAATCAAACAGAATTTAATTTTGGTGGAAACAATATGGAGGGTGACACACTAGAGCAACCAAATCAAATTCCTGAAGATCCACCATTAGGAACACATCAGAGAACACAGCAGGTTAGGTTTGATAGACCTCGTCCACAAATTCCAAGATTCTATATGAATAGATCTCAGAGAAATAGGCCATATAGAGAATATAGCCCTAATCGATACGAATGGAATGGGGCTGACAACTATCAGGACCTATACCATCAGAGAAGGGATAATAGAAACCATTGGGGGTCACAATATTCTAGATCAGAACCCTATTATAGGCACTATGATAGCCCAGCACAACCATGGGGACCAACTTCCCAACATAGATTTCAGAGGAATAACTATAGAGACAGAGGAAACTATGGTCAAAATAACTACTCACCATGCAATCATAGGAGAGGGACACAAAGAAGCTATCATAAAGATGAAAAAGGAAATTACCCTCACAACTACTATTATACAGAAGAGAAAAACAACCACTATTGGACTCCGAAACATAAGTCTACACATCAGGATAACATTGAGGCACCAAGGAATGATCAAAATCACAACGAATACGTAAGGAGAACCCATGAACCATACGGTAAGGAGGGATCTAAGAAGACCGGTACAATCGTCAAACAGGGTGAACAACCACAAAAAAAGATTTCAGATGTGGACACCAACTTGGGGAATTCTCTGAACCATATTGCCTCATCATCACATTTTTTAAGAATGAACCCTTCAACAGTAAAGGACAAGACAATACAACAACAACAAATACGTCTGAACTAAAAACAACAAAGAAGAAGAGAATCAGAGGCAAACGTGGAGGGGGCAAAACGAAGAAGAAAATAAAGGTACTGCACAGAAATGATAAAGAAGGACTGGAGCCATATATTAAGGATCTCCAACAGATAGCTACATCCTCTAAGTCAGATATAGAAACAAGTATCTCTGACAACAGAAGGAACATAAATTCTGGCGATGGCATTTTTAACCTCAGCAGGCATGACATTAAAAAAGAAGAGAGAGAAGTTCTGAAATACGGCCTCTCATTTGCTCCTACTAGAAGCCTGGATAAATTCCAAACGTTTACTAATACAAAGGAATTTATAAGGAAATTAACCTTAAAAAGATACTTTCTCAAATCTCCTTTGGAATCCATGGCACCAAAAAGCTACACTACAGCTGATGCTGGGAACAACTATATACATACAGGATTGAAACCGAAATCAAGTTTCTACCCTACTTATGCAAATGGAAATGCCATTGATGCATTTGAGATCATGGTTACTAAAGACATCAGAGATATCAAACCAAAGAAATTGAAGAGGATAAGACAAAATCTGTCCAGGCAACACATAGAGACTATCAGAAGTCTTGAGGAAAATAACCAACTGACGATAAAACCAGCCGATAAAGGAGGGGGAATCGTCATCCTGGACAGAGATAAATATATGGCAGAAAACCAACGCCTATTAAAGGACACAACAACGTATTTGAAGCTGAAACAGAATCCCGCTACAGGTTTCCAAGAAGAACTCAGAGAACTGTTAACAAAAGCTAGAACAATGGGTATATTAGACGAAAAAGAGCACAGATATTTGGACATTGACCATCCTATAACACCTATACTGTATCACTTACCCAAGATACACAAAACTTTAACGAAGCCTCCGGGTCGTCCTATTATCTCTGGAATTGGCTCTCTCACAAGCAACTTATCGGAGTATGTGGACCAACATCTACAGAAGTACGTAAGGGCCCTCCCGTCATATCTAAGAGACTCAACACAAGTCTTAAATATCTTCGACAACACACCATGGGAAGAAGGCTATATCCTTGCAACCTGCAACGTAGCAGCATTATACACCAGCATACCTCATAAAGAAGGACTTGAGGCAATCAAATGGTTTCTGGATAAAGATCCACTGATGTTAGAAGATCAGGCCAAATTCATATTGGATAGCATCCAGTACATTCTTACACACAACTATTTTAACAATGAAGGGATGTACTACCAACAAATTTGCGGGACAGCTATGGGGACCAGGTTCGCGCCCAGCTATGCTAATTTGTACATGGGAAGATGGGAGAGCATCTTCTGGGATTCATGCCCAGCGAGCGCGGACCTGGTCCTATACCGCAGATATATTGATGATGTCCTAATAGTCTGGAAGGGCTCAACAGAAGATCTCTTGTACACAATTGAAGTCATGAATCAAAACCATCAGAATTTGAAGTTCACCTACAACTGGAACTTTAAGGAAATCGTCTTCTTGGATCTAAAAATAGAAGCTCTAAACGGAAAATGGGAAACATCTACGTACTTCAAATCGGTTGACAGTAACAGCTATATACACTATGAGAGCTGCCACCATGAGAAATGGAAAGAAAATATCCCAAAGAGCCAATTCCTAAGGGTCCGAAAGAATTGTTCAAATATCGAAACCTGGGAAAAACAAGTGAGACGACTAAAAGAGAAATTTGTGGAAAGAGGTTATAAGGAGGAACATCTAGACCAAAAAATAGAAGTACGACAGGTGGAGAGGAAAGAGTTAACCAAATACAAAGATCATAAGCAATATGAGACAGAGGATGCTATAAATGTACCATTAATAACAGAATACAGCAGCAATCGATACATCATTGAAAATATCTTTAAAAGACACTGGCACCTTCTAAAAAATGACGACATTATTGGAGATAAACTCCCCAACCAGCCAAAATTCGTTTATAGAAAGACAGGAAATCTCAAAAATAGATTAGCACCAAGTCTACCCAAGAAGAAGAAGACCAATACACATGATGCAATGGGGAGACCAGTAAAGGGATTTTTTCCATGCCCCACCTGCAAAGCATGCAGAAGAGGGGTAAAGACTAAAAAATTCAAGTCCAATCAGACTGGAGAAGAATTTACTATCAAAGATCTGATTAGATGTCAAAATACGGGGATAATCTACCTTATGGAATGCTCATGTGGGCTCCAATACATCGGCCAAACCTCTAGAAGCCTCAGAGATAGGCTCAGAGAGCACATACTGTTGATCGAAAAACAAAATAAAGAAACAACACTTTATAAACATTTTGCCACGAAGCACAATGGTAGAATACAAGACATGAAATTTATAGGTATACAAAAAGTTGCCAAGAACTGGAGAGGGGGTAATTTTGAAAAGAGCCTCTTGAAAGCAGAATCCAAATGGATCTTCTTATTAGACTGCTTACACCCGAAAGGTCTGAATAATAGGGAGGATCTTACCTACCTCTTCAATTTATGATATGTATCTGCCAATGTCCTCATAAGACAGTATAAAATTCCTCTCCAAAGACTTTTTAAAAAAAACAAAAAGACCTTTGAATCATCTGGGCTATTGAACAACTAGTCTATATAAAGACACAAGCTAGACTTATAAGATAGTGATGTATCATTTAGAATTCTATAAACCCGCTGTTTTAAAGCTTCTGGGTTATTACACAATTTAGCCTTTATAAAGACCTAAATTTATAGAAGGTCTGGTATCGTATATATCCAATCCAAAGTCTCATTATATAGGCATTGTAGCCCTCCACCCAAATATATAGAAGTTCATCCATTTTTACTCATTAATTGCGTATCAATTTTTGTCTGCTTAAGGTTACCCTTCACCCTACCACATATTTGTTTACCATCTTCTGTTTGATCTTCTGATCACCATTAAAATCTAAGCTCCACAATACTATATAATTGTGGGTTAGAATGATTTAAAAGTAGGTTTTGCAGATTCAATCTTCAAAGCAATTAGTGTGGACATCTATACAGTTATCCTATTAACATAAGAAGAAGGCTTTTTCCTCTATTTTCCTCTATTGTTCTAGTTCTCAACTATTAAACAGCAAATGTAGACTGTTTCCTATTTATATACCCTTTTATATATATACCCTTAATTACATTCATGAGCATACACTTGAATGTTTCTTTCTCTGACATAGAAATTTATACACTGGACTTGTCCAGCTATCACTAGTTTCCTTATTCAATTACTATGATGGCGTTGTAATCTAATATATTTATGCGACCAGAATCAGGTACATATCCCTTTTATTTCTCGCTAAATATGAGATACCATGTCCTGGTTTTATCTATATCTTTATATACATATAACTAATTTTACATATCAGATAGATGGACAACTAAGTCCAAATTGTTTCTATTGGGACTTTGTATTCTCTATGCTCAAATTTTGGAGCAAACGAGGTGTATATATATATATATATATATATATATATATATATATATATATATATATATATATATATAAATACATTCTAGGACTTTTTTAATAACTAAGCAGTTTGCCCTCTGTAAATAATTCATCACAGGTTAATTTCTTCCTCCTCTCACTATGATTCTGATCTTTTATAAAATATATTAAAATAACTTTATTTCTTATAAATATGCGAGATCTTACCATCTGAGCATGGCTCAATGACATTGAAGGATCCATAAAAGTATATACAACTTCTCTTCTCTTTATGAAATGTCAAACATATCTCAAAATATTTTAACAATATGTTAACACATATTATAATATTTAAGATCACTTAATCCACTACCAGTGTATCTTAAACACACTTTGACAATATGTTAACACATATTATAATATTTGAGATCATTCAATCCATCTACTAGTATAATGATGGATATATAAAATATGGCTATAGAAAGAAAATATTATCTGACCCCTTTGGACTTAAGAGAAATAGATAACAAAACCGTTATTTAATTTCCAAAAATACTTGCCGTTATTGTTTTTATTGTTTTTATTGTTTCCTTTGTCCCACTGACATAAAATATGTGTTAGTTTTTTGTAAATCTCAATGTTTGTGATTACATAGCCTTTATCTATCGTTATAACGTTTGGGGGCCAATAGTGCCTTGACACTTATCCCCTTTATTGACACATTGGTGGGCATTGTTCTGACATCTTTATCCCCAGGGCTCTCTAAGGATTTAATATACTAGATGGGAGGCGTAACTGACAGCCGCATATATTAGCATTGTACAGCATGCTAATGTTGCTAGCGGCTTGTCTATGTAATATCGCCGGACCGGAAGTGACGTCAACGGTTACGTCACTACCGGGTAGCTCCGATATTGGGCTTGAAACTGGTAAGCCAAAACAAAGATACCGGCAATCGAGAAAGAAACAACTGGATAAATCTAAGGCCATATACATGCCTTTTGAATGACCTATATATTTAGATATGTATAAAATTAATCCGGGAAAATTTATATACTTCCGGTTTGCCATATGGGGGAATCTTTTAGATGTTACACAGGAAGTGATGCTACACTTTATGGGGGAATCTTTTAGATGTTACACAGGAAGTGGAGGGGAATCTTTTAGATGTTACACAGGAAGTGGAGGGGAATCTTTTAGATGTTACACAGGAAGTGATACTACACTTTATGGGGGAATCTTTTAGATGTTACACAGGAAGTGGAGGGGAATATTTTCGATGTTACACAGGAAGTGATGCTACACTTTATGGGGGAATCTTTTAGATGTTACACAGGAAGTGGAGGGGAATCTTTTAGATGTTACACAGGAAGTGATACTACACTTTATGGGGGAATCTTTTAGATGTTACACAGGAAGTGGAGGGATTTGGCGCCCAAACAATACAATTAATCAATTAAACTACCATATAGGCTACTTCTAAACTGTATATAAGGCCAGCTGCCATTACCAATATTCTAGTCTTGAGAAAGGCCCTTTTTTGAGGGCAGAAATGCGTTGACATATTGGTAAGCATTACTTTAATCTTTACTTCATTCTCATATTGGATACACTATGTTGTGAATTTCTTTTTTTACAGGGACACTTTTTAGGATACTATAGGAGCAGCTGACAGGTGCTAGGATCCAATCAGCTACTTCAGCAACCACACTCAGGAATTTGGATCTGTTAAAGTAACTAACATTGGAAGGAATCAATTTCCTCACTTTCACCTTGCTTTTCATCACCCATTTTTTCCATTTTTTTGTTTTGATTGACTTATTTTTGTTCTTCACTAACATTTGTTGATCAACTTTTTGAATACTTTTTTGGATTATATTTTATATTTTATTTTTTATGTTATTGCATATTGTGTATTTTATTTTTTATGTTATTGCATATTGTGTATTTTATTTAATTATATCTTAACCTCACTGGATTAAGTAGCTAGCATTTTTATATCCATTTGCACTCACTCACTATTTGATTGTATCTATACAATTATTTTGCTACCCCCCTTTTTTTGCACTGCAGTGCATTTTTCTATTTTTTGGAACACTATTTTTGTAACACTAATTTTGAACACTATTGTTTGTATTATTGTTTATTAGTTTTTTGCTTGATGCACTTGCTACAGTTGTACTTAGGCTAATTCTGTTTTATTAGTATACACTCTTATTCTGGTGTACCACTCACACTGATCACCTGTTATTACCTCTGTTTTTATTGTAATTATCAGCTTTGGCCCTTTGAGCCGCTTCTGTAAGATATTCCTGTATTTGTAATTTTATTTATATGTGCTTTTTACATTTTTTATATATAGTCTTTTATTACTGATGCTTTTTAACATGGTTCATTAAATAATCTTCTTTTATCTCTCTGTGAGTATATTTATCCCTTGGCCTCTTGTTGGCGCTGTATTCACTTCTTACTACTTGTGCATATTTTTTGGAGGTTGGTTAGGATCTCTGTTTGGATACAGCTTGGGGATTACCTTAGCGCTTGTACACACACCCTTTTTCACTTCAAGTAGAGCCCCCACAACCTTTGTAAAGACTCTTGGAGCAGTAGCTAGACCAAACGGAAGTGCAATAAACTGGAAGTGCTGGTCCAGGAACGCAAATCTTAGGAACTTGAAGTGTTCCCTGTGTATTGGAACGTGAAGTTAAGCGTCCTTCAGATCTATCATGGTCATGAACTGTCCTTCCTGAACTAACGGAAGGATGGACCTTATTGTCTCCATCTTGAACGAGCGGACAGAAAGGAATTTGTTTAAGCACTTTGGGGTCCAGAATCAGGCGTAAAGTTCCCTCCTTCTTTTGGACTACAAAAAGGTTTGAATAATATCCCAGACCTCTTTCTGCAAGAGGTACTGGGACAATGACTCCCAGGGAGGAGAGATCCCTCACACACCCCAGAAAGGCCTCTCTTTTCTGGCCTTGAAGACAGGTTTCACAAGAGGAATCTGCCCCTGGGTTGATGAGACTTGAAACCTATCCTGTATCCCTGAGCGATGACCCACGGGTCTTGTACGTCCGCAAACCAAGCTACCGAAAAGAGCGTCAGTCTGCCCCCTACATGATCCAGAGACGGATCGGAGGTCGCCCCTTCATGCCAACTTTAACTTGGCGGGCTTCTTGCTCTGATTGGATTTGTTCCAGGACTGAGCCGGCTTCTAAGTCCCCTTGGATTGCTCTGGCTTTGCGCAGGGTTGCTGACGTTGGGATTTATCCAAACGAAAATTGGGACCCTGTTCCTTAGGTTTGTTCTTCTTATCCTACGGTAACAGGGCACCTTTGCCTCCAGTAACTGTGGAGATAATTGAGTCCAGGCCTGGACCAAATAGTTTTTTCCCTTAAATGGGAGAGAAAGAAGTCTTGACTTCGAAGTCCTGTCCACAGACCAGGGCTTCAGCCAGAGTACCCTATGGACTTGAACAGAAAAACCTTGAACCTTGGCTTTCAGGTGAATAATTTGCATCACAAATAAATGACTTAGCCACCCTTAAGGCCTTAATCCTTTCCTGAATGATGTTGAGGGGACCCTCCTCCTCTATTAATTCAGATAAGGAGTTGCACCAGTAGGTAGCCACTCCAGCAACTGCAGCAATAAATATCCAGTATGTTGAAACATCTTTCTTAACAGAGTTTCTATTTTCTTATCCATGGGATCTTTAAAAGACGAACTATCCTCAAGCGGGATAGTAGCGCGTTTAGTAAACGTGGAGATAGTAGCACCATCCACCTTAGGGATGGAGCCCCACAACTCCAATTGAGAGTCCGGGACCGGGAACAATTTTTTTAAAAGAAGGGGAAAATGAAGAACCAATTCTGTCCTATTCATTCTTAATAATATTCACCATCTTTACGGGAACTGGGAAAGTCAGTGTACAACTCTGTCCTTGTAGACCTTATCTAATTTAGGAATCAAAGGTTGCTCTGGAACCTTTAATGTAGCCAAAACTTCCTTCAACAGAAAACGTAAATGCTCAACCCTAAATCTAAAGTCTGGTTCCTCCGCAGCTTAAGGCCTAGAGGCAGCAGATTCCGACCCAGAAAGAGTACTCTCTGAAGTTTCAGAGGCACCTTCATCATCGGATAATCGTGTATTAGATAGATCCAATAAGCTAGTAGATGACCCCTGGGAAGGATAACAATATTTAACCTTTCGCTTAGCAGGGCGAGGTAGAGCACTAAAGACCGTAGACACTGCCACTTGTTTTCTTTGATATGATAACTTTATCAGGGCATGGGGGACATAATTGAGCAGGCGGGTATACCGTGGCCTCCTCACAATATAGACCGGTATTAGATTTAGGTAAAGAAGGAGTAGCCTCCAACGCATCAGAATCCTCCATAGCTTGCACTTATAAAGCAGACTATAGATAATAAGATAAAATGGCACCTTTATACCCCCAATGGCTGGGGCACTCACCACCTCCTATGACCCAGGCCAAACAGAGAAACCGTTTCTTCTCTGGTAAACCGCACGGTCAGGAAAGAGGAAATCATTGTAACCACACCTGGTCACATGCTGCGCAATGCAGGACCGCCCCTGCTATAGGAAAAAAAAAGCACCAAGCCTACAGGCTGCGCAGCTTCCGAAACGAAAGTAAAACCTGTACGTTCCAACATCTGCCTGAGCCCCATCTCACACATGTCGCAGCATAATCGTAATAAAATAAATTATTTGATTAATCCCCTGTCTTCTTGCGTTATCTCATGTGTATAAAAAATTAAACAATGTTACCGGAATCTATGCTGTGGAAAAGAAACACAGCCTCTCAAGTTTGACAGTCTTGTAGCATCACTCCTGACATGGACTTGAGTGATGGAAGCAGGCAGTAAAACTAGTCAACACTGATTTCTTAGGAGCTGTTAATGCAAATCTGGATGGGTTCACAGAAAGACTCTCCGTGCATCTCCAGACTCTAACATTCGTCAATGCTCTCACTGAGAGGCTGACAGTCCCATTTCAAAGGGTTGATACCCTACCTAAGGAACTACTCTGAATTTTCTGACACTTCTCTGTCAACCTCCTGTGACAAAACGCAAAGAATGACTGGGATATGAGGAAAGTAGGGGGGAGTATTTAAGCCTTTGGCTGGGGTGTCTTTACCTCCTCCTGTTGGCCAGGTTCAGTATTTCCAAACAGTAAGGAATGAAGGCCGTGGACTCTCCTCATATTAAGAAGAAAAAGCTATTTTAAGATGAATATCGTTTCTGGCCACTTTGAAATGTCTGCCAAGCTCTGCTAACTTATGACATCACAATCTGGGCTGCATCTAGTCACTGCTGAATAGCATCTGTTGTATCCAACTAGTGAGCCTTTTGTGATTGGGCACCATATGCAGCCCAGATCGTGATGTCATCATGAACTTTCCAGTACCCTCCAAATTCAAGTTACGTTTGTCTCTGGCACATTCAGTCATTCTGGGCAAGATACAACAATGATTCATGGAAGCATTTATTTGGAGGGAAGTGTAAAGTTCTGTAGACAACAATGCCTTTGGTGCTTTTAAGGGGAAAAAAAGGAAGCAATTTTAATAGAGGTGACCACAGATTATTCCTTATTTTAATTCTCCATTAATTGAAATGGACTAAAATATTCATGTGAAGTCTTTGTTGCATAACATGTGTCTATATTGCCCAAGACCCAAGGAAGCTTGTAATGCTAACTCTATATATTGCAATACTCTAGCATCTTTGTTTATGTATTACTGAAGCAACTCCTATTTGAATAATTCTGAATAAAGATGGCAAATAGGTGCATAAAATAAAAAGCCAATTAATCTCAAATGTAATCAGTACATTCTTATATTTAATTCTTTAATATGCACATTTTTTTTCTTTTAATTTATAGTAAATTAGATATGCTGGAATTAAAATGGGTAAAATAAGATACACAGGCTGTTTCAACACAGCATGGATCTCAAAGTCTTCCGTGCAGACATTTCTCCTTGGATTTGCCTTTGTTAGCCTTGGATCAAGCCGTGTTCTTCTGATGAAATTTTCTGCCAATGAAGGTTTGTTTGCATTTTATTTATTTTTTTCCCATTTAAATAATAATAATAAAAAATAATATAAATATATATATATATATATATATATATATATATATATATATATATATATATATATATACGCACGCGCAAGCCACTTTATTAGGTACACCTGTTCAATTTTCACGCACAACCATCTCTAGGGTTTACAGAGAATGGTCCGAAAAAGAGAAAATATCCAGTGAGCAGCAGTTGTGTGGATGGAAATGCCTTATTGATGTCAGAGGAGAATGGACAGACTGGTTTGAGATGATAGAAAGGCAACAGTAACTCAAATAACCACTCATTACAACCAAGGTATGCAGAATAACATCTCTGAATGTCAAACCTTGAAGCAGATGGGCTACAGCAGCAGAAGACCACCCCGGATGCCACTCCTGTCAGCTAAGAACAGGAAACTGAGGCTACAATTTGCACAGACTCACCAAAATTGGACAATAGACGATTGAAAAAATGTTGCCTGGTCTGATGATTCTCGATTTAAACTGTAATATTCAGATGGTAGGGTCAGAATTTGGTGTTAACAACATGAAAGCATGGATCCATCCTGCCTTTTATAAACGGTTCAGGCTGGTGGTGTAATGGTGTGGGCAATATTTTCTTGACACACTTTGGGCCCCTTAGTACCAATTGAGCATTGTTTAAACGCCACGGCCAACCTGAGTGTTGTTGCCGACCATGTCCATCCCTTCATGACTACAGTGTACCCATCTTCTGATGGCTACTTCCAGCAGGATAATTCACCATGTCACAAAGCTCAAATCATCTACAACTCGTTTCTTGAACATGACAATGTGTTCAATGTACTTTCAATGTCCTCCACAGTCACCATTTCTCAATCCAATAGAGCACCTTTGGGATGTGGTGGAACGGGAGATTCGCATCATGGATGTGCAGCTGACAAATCTGCAGCAACTGCGTGATACTATCATGTCAATATGGACCAAAATGGCTGAGGAATGTTTCCAACACCCTGTTGAATCTATGCCACGAAGAAGTAAGGCAGTTCTGAAGGCAAAAGGGGGTCCAACCCGGTACTTGCAAAGTGTTCCTAATAAAGTGGCCAGTGAGTGGGTGTGTATATATTTTATATATAATATCTCTATCATCCTCCTCTCTCTCTCCCTCTCTCTCTCTCTCTCTTTCTCTTTCTCTTTCTCTCTCTTTCTCTCTCTTTCTCTCTCTTTCTCTCTCTCTCTCTCTCTCTCTCTCTCTCTCTCTCTCTCTCTCTCTCTCTCTCTCTCTCTCTCTCTTTCTTTCTCTCTTTCTTTCTCTCTTTCTTTCTCTCTTTCTTTCTCTCTTTCTTTCTCTCTTTCTTTCTCTCTTTCTTTCTCTCTTTCTTTCTCTCTTTCTTTCTCTCTTTCTTTCTCTCTTTCTTTCTCTCTTTCTTTCTCTCTTTCTTTCTCTCTTTCTTTCTCTCTTTCTTTTTCTTTTTCTTTTTCTTTTTCTTTCTCTCTTTCTTTTTCTTTTTCTTTCTCTCTTTCTTTTTCTTTTTCTTTCTCTCTTTCTTTTTCTTTTTCTTTCTCTCTTTCTTTTTCTTTTTCTTTCTCTCTTTCTTTTTCTTTTTCTTTCTCTCTTTTTCTTTTTCTTTTTCTTTCTCTCTTTTTCTTCTTTTTCTTTCTCTCTTTCTTTCTCTTTCTTTCTCTCTTTCTCTCTCTCTTTCTTTCTCTCTTTCTTTCTCTCTTTCTTTCTCTCTTTCTTTCTTTCTCTCTTTCTTTCTTTCTCTCTTTCTTTCTTTCTCTCTTTCTTTCTCTCTTTCTTTCTTTCTCTCTTTCTTTCTTTCTCTCTTTCTTTCTTTCTCTCTTTCTTTCTTTCTCTCTTTCTTTCTTTCTCTCTTTCTTTCTTTCTTTCTTTCTTTCTTTCTTTCTTTCTTTCTTTCTCTCTTTCTTTCTTTCTCTCTTTCTTTCTCTCTTTCTTTCTTTCTCTCTTTCTTTCTTTCTCTCTTTCTTTCTTTCTCTCTTTCTTTCTTTCTCTCTTTCTTTCTCTCTTTCTTTTTCTCTTTTTCTCTTTTTTTTTTTCTCTCCGTGACTTATGAGGAGGTACCCCCACCACACATGAATTGGGAATAATGTGCAAAACATCTAACCTTTAGGGCTATCAATTAAGGGGAAGCACTGGGCAATATCTATGTATTCAAGACAAAATAAGAACACTCTTTCTCCTCTGCTGTGTATAGTACAGGATTACTAATGTGCTGTGGTTGTATTTATGGAGTTGGGATACTTTAAAGCATATGCACTGGCACAGAACCATATTGCTTTATAAAAATATATAGATAATATCAACTAAGAAAGTAGGTTCTGTATAGCAACACATAAATGTCAAATGCATTATAAGAAATTCCTAGTAAACTCATAGTATTGAGAATGACTATTTCAGTGTAACTGGAGCATCAGGTTCAGCTTAAACATTCTTCCTTTAACAATAAAAAATATACAAAGCTTTGGGTAGAAACATTACAAACTAACTAGTGATATAGTACTAAGTAGTGTAATATGAATAACATTTAGAAGGAGCTAAACATAAATTACTAAGGCATAAATCTTTGCAATCCGCAGAGATCCAGTCTATGTCAGTTGTTAGAATACATAGCTGCAGATACTGTCCTTCAAATATGTAATTTATCCTACCCCAACTGTTTGTACCGACCAGGGAGCGGCATTGAGACAGTTTCGAGTCATTCCAACATTTCAGATCGAGTACGCATTATGTACCCCCATCTGATTAACATTCTAGCCCACACCCGCTTTTAGTGAGATGTATGAGCCGCTTGAGAGTTGTAAACAAAGAAGGTACTCCCGCAACTTAAGTATCTCCAGCTCCCTTGTAGTTTTACATACCCACTCCAAACAGTAGAATATATCAGTGTTCCTGGTGCATGTACTACACATAACGTTGTAGGGGCTGTGCCCCCCATATCCTGGATTTGCTCGTTACAAGGGGCCTTGCAATAGATCGCTTGCCATTTGTAGAATGTCGCCAAGTGTTTTCCATGGGTAGATGCCTCTCGCAAATTGGAAGTGACTCTTTTCTGTATGCTTCCGAACAGTTGAAATTTCCGTTTGAACAGTATAGAAAGTTTGGTCTGTTGCTACACAAAAATCAGAATGACTAGTGAAATACTCCGTCTCATACTGCATGTTCTCACTGTCCGACTTTTCAGGTTGGTTTGTTGCTGTGGGAACTGTTTCTGTAGCGCTCTATATAGCACAGAGAGTAGGTAGCAGACACTGGGGCCCCAGAGTGTCGCCACCTTTATAGCCGGTTACGGAGGTGTGAGTATAGGCGTCAAGTACCACAGACACTGCTGCTTCAGGTTGAGTCATCCGTTTGATTTCGCATTCAAATACAGTTCTGCAAGCGTTGAAGAGGTTGTTAATCTCTTCTTCGATGTATGCTGCCGATGCCATGATGCGGTTGTTCAATATTTATCACTATAGGAGGCAGTATAGCAGCAGTTAGCTGGACTTATTCCACACGTTGGACGCCATGTGGAAGGGAAGATGGCCTCTCCCGAATTCTCCGATCTGCAAGAAAGGTCATAGAGCAGTGGGGTTCCCTCCACAGAGCGTTCCTCTCCTTGATTCTAAGTGGATAGATCACTGAAGCCTTTAAGTACACAATCATAGTAGAGCATAGGAGCCTGAGCGGTCACTAAACTAGTTTTTTTTTATATATAATATAGCCAGAGCTGCCGTGATGTGCGACCACTCTGCTCCAGAGTTAGCTCCGCCCCCCTACTCCATAATTTTTTTTTAAAAAAAAGATAGATAATTCCTTTATTAACCATTCCCCAGTTTAACATAACCAGCAATGTTATATTAATACACGTTTAACTTCTGGGACCTTACTACACCCTTATTTCAGTTCTTTTAACAGACTTGCATTTTATCCAATCAAGGTTGACTCATAAATATAACCACAGGGGTGAGCATGATGTTATCTATTTGGCCCACGTGAACTAGCGCTAGGTAGCTGTGAAAAACTGTCAAAATGCACTGAGATAATGCCAGGTTAGGTAATGTCCAGCAGAAGACCCAAATGCTAGGGCGAACTAAAATAACACCCTAGCACTCTGAGTTTAATCCAGGACGTGACCCCACGACAACTTCTATAAAACAAGGTACTCGCTATATGAAGCAGTGTTGATCTGAGTCCTCTGGATAGAATAATGGAGAACTTGATAGCAGAAGAATAAACCTCAGACTTGGAAATTATAATCAAGCAGTTCAGGAATAGACCACAATAGAACCCAAGGTGCAGAATTAGACAACTTGAAATCAGGCAGATAGTGGGTTAAACAATAATACGGTCAGTAATGCAGATTGGCAACTTGTAATCAGGCAGTTTGAGGGTTAAGCAACAGCGTGGTCAGTAATGCAGAGTTTGGCAACTTGTAATCAGGCAGTTTGAGAGTTAAGCAACAGCGTGGTCGTTCAGGCAAAGGTTCAGGAACATAAGACAAATAGCAAAAGTTTCAGAGTACTCACGACAGCCACAAAGGTTTAGCAAACAAACGGGCACCAGAGGATCGAGTTACTGGAATAAGAAGTCAGCTTGACGTCAGCCGAGTGGGACGGCTCAGAATGAGCGAGACGTTGCTAGACAACTAGGCACACAGGGAGAACCGCCGGGATATCCGGGAGCGGAGCGTGACAGATAAGAGGCGGCCTTCAACAGCTTAGAAATCAGTTTGAGCCTACCTAGGTTTAGCTTTTAACAAAAAATACCAAGCCAGCAAAGCAAATTTGGTGATTAAAGTAAATTGGAAAGTTGTTTTAAATTGCATGCCCAATCTGAATCATGTAAGTTTAATTTTGACATGACTGTCCCTTTAACAGCACATTATTAAAATCATTTTAGATATTACAAACAACGTCATTTTCTGTGAGTTCTGTTCAGCAATATTATTTGTTAAAGGGACATAAAACCCACATGTTTCTCTTTTATGATTCAGACAGAGCATGTGATTTCTAACAACTTTCCAATTTAATTATTTTATAAAATTTTCTTAATTATCTTGGCATCCTTTGTTGAAAGAACAGTTATGCAATATTGGGACCTAACTGAACACATCTGGTAAACCAATGCATTTATGTGCAGCCACCAATCAGCAGCTAGCTCCCGGTAATGCTTTGCAGCTCCTGATCATACCTAGGTATGCTTTTCTATTAAGGATACCATGAGAATTAAGCAAATTAAATAATAGAAGTAAATTGGAAAGTTGTTTTCTGTCAGAATTATGAAAGAAACATTTTGGATTTCATATCACTATGACCTAAAATAATAAACAAGATTACTTCTAAATGTTACTGTAAAATCTGATACTTTTGATGGTACTCGTGTAAGTTCATTGTGTTCTGGATACAAAGAGAGAAGCGCTCTACCAGGAACGAACAACAGCTCAGTGGCTTGTTCTATGGCGATTTACCACCCGGAAGCAGCCTCTTTTAGACCAGTGTGCTTTTCACAGAAGAAAACTTTCCTGAAGTATATCAGTCTGATCCCGCCAAGTAAGGTCAGTCCAGCCCCGAAATACCAGGCAATTCTCCTCTGAACAAGGAACATGACAACCCCAGACGATCGTTTCGGCCTCCTATGGGCCTCGTCAGTGAGGTGCAGCCACATTCCTCTAAGCACACTGGGCAAGGAGTCCACGTCTGGTTTCCCCCATCACCCATAGGGAGACTTCCCCAGGGTCATAATAATTTGCATACAAAGAGAGAAGCGCTCTACCAGGAACGAACAACAGCTCAGTGGCTTGTTCTATGGCGATTTACCACCCGGAAGCAGCCTCTTTTAGACCAGTGTGCTTTTCACAGAAGAAAACTTTCCTGAAGTATATCAGTCTGATCCCGCCAAGTAAGGTCAGTCCAGCCCCGAAATACCAGGCAATTCTCCTCTGAACAAGGAACATGACAACCCCAGACGATCGTTTCGGCCTCCTATGGGCCTCGTCAGTGAGGTGCAGCCACATTCCTCTAAGCACACTGGGCAAGGAGTCCACGTCTGGTTTCCCCCATCACCCATAGGGAGACTTCCCCAGGGTCATAATAATTTGCATACAAAGAGAGAAGCGCTCTACCAGGAACGAACAACAGCTCAGTGGCTTGTTCTATGGCGATTTACCACCCGGAAGCAGCCTCTTTTAGACCAGTGTGCTTTTCACAGAAGAAAACTTTCCTGAAGTATATCAGTCTGATCCCGCCAAGTAAGGTCAGTCCAGCCCCGAAATACCAGGCAATTCTCCTCTGAACAAGGAACATGACAACCCCAGACGATCGTTTCGGCCTCCTATGGGCCTCGTCAGTGAGGTGCAGCCACATTCCTCTAAGCACACTGGGCAAGGAGTCCACGTCTGGTTTCCCCCATCACCCATAGGGAGACTTCCCCAGGGTCATAATAATTTGCATACAAAGAGAGAAGCGCTCTACCAGGAACGAACAACAGCTCAGTGGCTTGTTCTATGGCGATTTACCACCCGGAAGCAGCCTCTTTTAGACCAGTGTGCTTTTCACAGAAGAAAACTTTCCTGAAGTATATCAGTCTGATCCTGCCAAGTAAGGTCAGTCCAGCCCCGAAATACCAGGCAATTCTCCTCTGAACAAGGAACATGACAACCCCAGACGATCGTTTCGGCCTCCTATGGGCCTCGTCAGTGAGGTGCAGCCACATTCCTCTAAGCACACTGGGCAAGGAGTCCACGTCTGGTTTCCCCCATCACCCATAGGGAGACTTCCCCAGGGTCATAATAATTTGCATACAAAGAGAGAAGCGCTCTACCAGGAACGAACAACAGCTCAGTGGCTTGTTCTATGGCGATTTACCACCCGGAAGCAGCCTCTTTTAGACCAGTGTGCTTTTCACAGAAGAAAACTTTCCTGAAGTATATCAGTCTGATCCCGCCAAGTAAGGTCAGTCCAGCCCCGAAATACCAGGCAATTCTCCTCTGAACAAGGAACATGACAACCCCAGACGATCGTTTCGGCCTCCTATGGGCCTCGTCAGTGAGGTGCAGCCACATTCCTCTAAGCACACTGGGCAAGGAGTCCACGTCTGGTTTCCCCCATCACCCATAGGGAGACTTCCCCAGGGTCATAATAATTTGCATACAAAGAGAGAAGCGCTCTACCAGGAACGAACAACAGCTCAGTGGCTTGTTCTATGGCGATTTACCACCCGGAAGCAGCCTCTTTTAGACCAGTGTGCTTTTCACAGAAGAAAACTTTCCTGAAGTATATCAGTCTGATCCCGCCAAGTAAGGTCAGTCCAGCCCCGAAATACCAGGCAATTCTCCTCTGAACAAGGAACATGACAACCCCAGACGATCATTGTGTTCTGGGACTGATTATTGGAGCCACAATGAAAAATGTTTGAGCCGGAATCCAATAGATTGAAATGTTACTTTTAGGGGGGGCGGGGCAAGTAGCCGAGCTGGCAAGTCGCATCTCTCTAGGGAGCTCTACAATTGAAAATAACCTTCAATAATTTCATGAAGTTTTTGCTCATACTAGAGAGAAAATATTGGTTAGTGAAGGTATAGATATGAGATAAGACCCTAAAAGAAGTGGTTTGACAACTTTGGAAATCTGATTTTATCCTATGCTGTTCGATTACGCCATAAGGAAAACAGAAGCCTATAGGCCACAACTGCTACTATATTATTCTTCTGGACATCGGAATTAATCGGTTGATCACTTTACAACCCTTACTGAAGGACAATGCTTACAAAACCACTAGAGGACGAGATATCTGGGATACTGGAGTGCCACTTCTCTGAAATGTTTGCAATAATCTCCCGGTGGTTCACACAATCGACTACACTGCACGTAATTCTAGATGGCGCCGAACCATTACTATACACTGCTGAACCTATGGAGTCTTGCAACTTGGTAGCGGACACGGAGATCATGGTGGGATGTGCTGACAGCGTAGAGACCCGGAACTCACCAGAGATATATCCACTTCAGCCAAGACAGTTGCCCAGACTAGGCTACTATTCATCATATGCACAATCGAGCTCTGCAGCAAAGATCTGATCTACTCCTAGTGCTGAAATATCGATGCAGACTCAGGAGAGGAGAGCCATTGCGGTGACCATCAGAGAGATCTTCAGAGGTGAACACCTGCCTGCGGTTGACCCTGAAGAGAGGGGCAGCAACCCCGGTTCTGCAGAGGTAACCACAGAGAATACAACTCTGATATTGCCTCCACATTATAATTTAAGACGCGACAGTAAGCCTGGAAACGTCTCTCTACCTGTGGCCTCCCTCATGTACAACGCATCTCGCAATGTCTCGGCTGTGGTGAAGGGAACTATAAAGGGGCTGTTATTCCCAGAAACGGAGGCAGGGATTCCTAGAGGCATTGGCTAAAGGGACTGTACCGTAGCTCATCAAGTCCATTATGCTCTGTGTGGACTTATTGACTGCTTTGGAGAACTGTTCTGTTATCCCTAAAATGTGTTATGTGTGATAGATGGATACTCATGTATGCTTAAAGTTTCCTAGTTATACACTGTTTTATATTTCTGACACCCTGGTCTGTTTATTGTGCATAATGACGTCCCTGTTGAGTTTAGTCCTAACTTATATATATTGATCTTTAAAATAGGGACCAGACTTGCCTTATCTCTGTTCATATGTTTAATGCTTTTTATTTGTCAAGCCACATTTCCTAGATTCATCTTGATTAGAGTGGCATTATAGGGTTAATATTCACTGCTAAATCCCCATAATGATTGCTTTACCACCAAACGCTGGAGTCTCTAGGGGCAATACTGGTCCAGCTTCAATAAGGTTAAGTTCTAACAGGACGCCTTTGTCTTTATGGTTTCTATGTTTAATATTCCCATACTGTGTAGTTATATTGAGAACATAATGTTGACATGATGTCTCCTGGAGTTTAAAGCACAAATGGGACATGACTACTTTAAAGTTAATATTGGTTATGATAGTTACTTATATTTAGTTTATCACAGTCAGAGAAAGGTTAATATTTATATAGGCATACTTATATTCTACATGCTGTACCCTTGACAATTCAAGCTCTGGTTTAGTGTGTAATACTACTATGGGTATAATAACTACCTAAAAGGAGACTTGGATATGCTAATTTGATAAGTTGCTACTGTCTATACATGTTATACACTCATTCATTACTGGCAACTAAATATGGGGTGACAATTGAAATTCATAGCTTTAGCATCATCATTATTATTATTATTATTATTATTATTATTATTATTATTATATTCAATTCTCTCAGCGGACATATTTTTTTTTCTTCAGTAATCCTTATAATAGTATCCTTATATTGAAGCACACAAAAGAATTAGACATACCCTTGCTATATATATCTATTGTGCTAATAGACCTAACTAGGCCACAATATATACGGTGGTCTACCACAATTCACAGCACCCCCATTATTATGAGGTCGATAGTTTACATATAACAACCACAACTATGTATGTGCTATATTGGTTGGTTATATTTTCCTTAGGAAAATTATGTGCTGTCTGCGGCCGAGACGGCATATCTTAGTCCCATTTTACGCTATGACCAAAAAACAACCCCTTCAGAATTCTTTTTCTCTAATAGTCATGCACAGAACAGAGGTTGTTGTATGTTATATGGAATACTACTCAGCTATGTTAATAACTTACTATATGTCTGTGACTGTCACAAAATTTACCTATCAAATGGGTTGCTAACTAATATATGACAGATATCTCCCCTCACCCTTTCCCACTCTGTGAGTCAGAGTGGGTCATATCCAATACTTCTTCTCCGTCTCCGTCCAGTGATGACAGCAATCCCTAAGGGGAGATGCTACTCGCATCCCTTTCCCATATTAGTTTAGTGGTGACAAAATCCCAGAGGGGTGACACATCCACTTGACCTTATGTGGTTAAAACCTTATGCACAGTTTTTATTTATCCTTATAATGATATATTGACTATTTGCCAACCTAGCCTTAAAATGTTGCCTTTCGGCTCCGCCCTCCCCCTTATCCCTTTTTCCCCCTTCCCCCTTATATCAGTGTGCTTACTCCATAGGCAAAGGAAAATATATTCTATAGAGGAACTTCCTACCCCACTCCTTTACACCTATGAGCTTACTTCGTAAGCATTGGAAAATAAATCCTATAGATTTTCACCCTAGTTTTCCATGTATGTCGATACGTTTAATATTCATTGTTATAACAATATCGGGACATTTTATCTTTTGTACTTGAACTAGCTACTATAAAACTTTTAGTAGCCTATCTGGCTACTATATAAATTGAGAATATAATACAAGTTGAGAATGTTATATGTAATTATGTTTAATATTACCATGGTTCATATTAGACGTTCTCCTAATGGATATTTTATAGCATTATGTTGATAATGTGACATACCATCAGTGTTGGATAAATGGCTGGATAAACCGAAAAGTATCCATGCAATGTAAATATTTTATATACCGTGATACGTTGTATATATCTGTATCTGTTTATTCCCTCTCTTGAT
Source organism: Bombina bombina (assembly GCF_027579735.1). Classification (NCBI taxonomy): domain Eukaryota; kingdom Metazoa; phylum Chordata; class Amphibia; order Anura; family Bombinatoridae; genus Bombina; species Bombina bombina. The sequence goes on along the minus strand of NC_069501.1, from coordinate 370,547,684 downwards.
TGACTCTTTGTATACATCTATGGTCAAAGATGATTTGTTTACTTATGCAAAAATGTTCAATAAAACAATTTTGAAAGAAAAAAAAAAAGTTACTTTTATTGCAAAGCAAATAAAATCTTAGGCTTTACCACAGCATGGAGAGCAAAAAAGGACCAACACTGCCTTCAAAGCTTACGCGTTTAGGCCTCGGCCGTAATCGTAGCTTAATGGTTACCAGTCAAACTCCCCTATTTAAAATGAAATGGATAACAACTATTGGTTAAAACATTATGGGCAAGTTAACCCCTAAGAACATTATTCAATCTGGGAAATATGATACCTTAAAGGGACACTGTACCCAAATTTTTTCTTTTGTAATTCAGAAAGAGCATGCAATTTTAAGCAACTTTCTAATTTACTCCTATTATCAATTTTTCTTCGTTCTCTTGCTATCATTATTTGAAAAAGAAGGCATCTAAGCTTTTTTTGGTTTCAGTACTCTGGACAGCCCTTTTTTATTGGTGGATGAATTTATCCACCAATCAGCAAGGACAACCCAGGTTGTTCACCAAAAATGGGCCGGCATCTAAACTTACATTCTTGCATTTCAAATAAAGATACCAAGAGAATGAAGAAAATTTAATAATAGGAGTAAATTAGAAAGTTGCTTAAAATTGCATGCTCAATCTGAATCGCAAAAGAAAATTTTTGGGTACAGTGTCCCTTTAAATTTCTGCTAACTAATCTGATGTGTTAAACTGAAAAAGATACAAAAAAAATGGTTCTATGCACCACAAGCATTGGGAACCAAGTTTCAATATATTTCAAAACAGAATTGGCAACTCAAATTTTTTTTTATTGAATTCCAAATGTATTGAGTTCAATACAGGCAAAAGCAATCTAGTATGAAATGAGAATTCAGCACAATGGTCCCTATATAATCTAAAAAGGCGGTAGAGAGGAATTGGTTTTATTTTATTAAATTATATCAAAACTGAAATAAATATTTATTAATCCCAATAGTTTATTAGCTTTTATTGTGAATTTAAAGCTAATGAGAATCTAGTTTGCAACTTAAAAATCCAAAACAATTCCTGTTTATGCAACAATCTATCCTTATCATAAAAAGAGAGAAGCGCTCTACCAGGAACGAACAACAGCTCAGTGGCTTGTTCTATGGCGATTTACCACCCGGAAGCAGCCTCTTTTAGACCAGTGTGCTTTTCACAGAAGAAAACTTTCCTGAAGTATATCAGTCTGATCCTGCCAAGTAAGGTCAGTCCAGCCCCGAAATACCAGGCAATTCTCCTCTGAACAAGGAACATGACAACCCCAGACGATCGTTTCGGCCTCCTATGGGCCTCGTCAGTGAGGTGCAGCCACATTCCTCTAAGCACACTGGGCAAGGAGTCCACGTCTGGTTTCCCCCATCACCCATAGGGAGACTTCCCCAATCTATCCTTATCAACTCCCCTTTTTTGCCATCCATCGAAAGGTAGATAGACCTTTATTATGAGTTCTTACAAAATGCTGTACTAGGGGTGTAGAAGCTTTCCCTACATTTGTGGTAGATAGATGTTCCCTGATGCGGTATCTACCTCCTTTGTAGTGAGACCTATGTAGGTAGAGGAACAGTTCAAACATTTCTTAAAAGCAAAAACATTTGGATGACAATGAAGGGGAAACTTCAACAAGAATTCTGATTTCAGTTGAGACTGTGACAAAATATTACCCAATGAATATGCTCTCCTGTATGAACATCCAATGCCCCTTTTTACAAGCTTATCATCTGCTACCAAAACATTAAAATGTTTTCACACAATTGTATCTGACTGTATTGGTCACTATAGTCTGTGACAAATGTTACCCCATCAAAGCTACTTCCTGGTCTGCGATTTTGAGTAAGTAGAGTCCTATGATCAAATCGATCTACTTCCATTTTGTGCTCTATTAATCACATTATTTGTGTAACCGCTTTGCTTTAGAATTGAATTGTCTAGCAAATCATCTGAGCAATTTTGCTTTAAGCAAATAAATTGTCCTTTGGCTATAGCATAAGGAGGATGGCAGCTCTTTCCATGCAATTATGTTTTGCCAGAAATCGGTTTTCTGTAACTATTAGTAGTTATACTGCCATCCTCCCTACCCGTCATAGTAATGTCTAAATGTATCGATGGTCAAACCTAAATCATTCTTATTAATCCTTTCAACAAATTCCATAGCTGTCATTTTATCCCCTTGCCAAATTAGCAAGAAGTAATCTATGAACCTCTTGTACATCAGAATATGGTTCTTGAAAGGATTATCAGATAAATACATGCGGGACAGCACCCACCAACCTAAATATAGGTTGGCATAGGAGAGGGCAAACTTTACCCTCATCTTTGCAAATAACAATTGCCCTCAAATTTAAAGTAACTTTGCGTCAACATGAAAAAGGTAACTTCAATAACAAATTCTTGAAAAGAGGATGTGTGTGTTGAGTGTGTTGAAAAGCCTTATCGCTTGAATCCCTTTTTCATGTGGGATGGAGGAGTATAAAGATAAATCAATTGTTACCCATCTGCATTCTTGTTTCCAGGTTATTCCTTCCAGAACACCCAACACATGCTTGGTTATCTCTAAGATAGCTCGGCTAAGACAATACAAAGGGTTGCAAAATGGCATCAAGCCATTGAGATAAACATTCAAGGAGAGAGTCAATACCACTCACAATGGGTCTACCTTTTACATCTTCTTTTTTTTTAATTAATTTTTTATTGTTATATTGTATTATACATATACATCATAACATAGTAACGTGGAATAAAGAAAATAATAAACAAAAGTTCAATATACAAGACAGTAGAACAATACAATAAATATTCTGCAAACATTCTACACAAGGCACCTCCCAGGCTGTATTGGTCTTATTTTACAGCAAATCTTTTCAAACCGTTCCTTTCCTTTACAAATTCCTGGTCATATAATTTCTTAAACTAACTCAGTAATCAGAACGCGAAAGGCTTATCACCAGGAATATCGCGATTTATATTATTTAAAGTTATAAATCTCTATTAAATTATATAGAATTTACCTTTGCCACATAATCTTCCCATTAGAACTTTATAGAGTGATAATCATCAATTCGATTAGATTGTTGGAAGTGATACTTTTCTAGATTTAAAAGCCAAGTGACTTGTTGTTTCCAATCTTGGATACTCGGTACCTTAGTATTTTTCCATAATCTCTGAATCAGTTTTTTAGCCCAACTGATCATGATATATAGCAGTGTGTGTCTAAATTTACATTTAATTTTAGGAGGTTTATTGAACAGGAAGACCAAGGGATCTCTGCCAAGATTCAGTTCAAGTATCTGTTCAATTTCTTTTTGAATTCCCCTCCAATAAGGAACTAAGACAGGGCAGTTCCACCATATGTGTGTGAGCGTACCGTCTTGACTGCATCCCCTCCAACAAGCTTTATCTGTGTTTGGGAATATTTTTGACAATCTTTTTGGGTTCAGGTACTACCTAGATAGCAATTTCATATTGGTTTCCGTGATATTCATGGAGGATGGTGATTTCCCCATATGTTTAAATATTAGTTGCCAATCTTTGAGTGCGATAGGTATCTGTAGTTGCTTTCCCATATTTTTATATATGCAGGTAATTGTCTTAAGTGTTACGTCAGTAGGAGCTTGTAAGATAGTGATAGTCCCCTCCTGGACGTACCAACTGTTTGGCACAGTGCTTCGAAGGGAGTAAAAAGTCTAATGAAGCTAAATTTGTTTTTGTTGTGATGAATGAAATGTGATAGTATGAGGTATTAATACCAATTATGACATATATGTATTTGTTTGTCCATTAGTTCATTTTTTTTGTCAGTAATTTACCATTGTTAAGTACCATATATATAGGTATTAAGGTATGCAGGTTAATATAATCTGTATTGGGAGTATTATGTCTCAGAGGAGAATCTGCATTTGCAAGCAGTGGGGTGAGCGGAGATGGTATAGAAGAAAGACTGTTATTTTTATTCACTATAACGTCCCATGTATTAAATGTTTCCAAGACCAATGTTGGAAGTTTAATATTCAGCTGCCTATGGGTTTTAGGGAACCAACATTGACTTCCCAGGTAATTTGTACCCGACATGACATATGTTCCAATCTCACCCACTCCTTATTATCCCAGTGTTTGCACCAGTCAATTATTCTGGTTAATAATGATGCCTGCTTATAATACAAGAGGTTTGGAACTCCCAGGCCTGTATTACTTCTGTCTCTACAGGGGTGTGGACATTTAAAAAAAAAACTACTTGTCCACGGGACTAAAATAGTAGCCCAGTCTAGTTGTCCCTTATGACAATCTACTTGTCCTGACATATGTGTGTGTATATGTATGTATGTGTATGCATGTATGTGTCTACACACCCCTGTTAAAATGTCAGGTTTCTGTGATGTAAAAAAATGAGACAAAGATAAATAATTTCAGAACTTTTTCCACCTTTAATGTAACCTATAAACTGTACAACTCAATTGAAAAACAAACTTAAATATTTTAGGTAAAGGGAAATAAAAATAAAAAAATAAAATAATATGGTTGCATAAGTGTGAACACCCTTAAACTAATACTTTATTGAAGCACCTTTTGATTTTATTACAGCACTCAGTCTTTTTGGGTATGGGTTTTTCAGCCAGATATTCCTGCAGCTCCTTTAATGTTGCTGTAGTCCTCTTGGCAGCCTCCAAGACCAGTTTTCTTCTCGTCTTTTCATCAATTTTGGAGGGACATCCAGTTCTTGGTAATGTTACTGTTGCACCATATTTTCTTCACTTGATGATGTCTGTCTTCACTGTGTTCCATGGTATATCTAATGCCTTGGAAATTCTTGTGTACCCTTCTCCTGACTGATACCTTTTAACAATGAGATCCCTCTGATCCTTCAGACGCGGACCATGGCTTTTGCTGTAGGATGCAACTAACAAAATGTCAGGAAAGACCTGCTAGAACAGCTGAACTTTATTTGGGGTTAATCAGAGGCACTTTAAATGATGACAGGTGTATACTGACTCCTATTTAACATGATTTTGAATGTGATTGCTTAATTCTGAACACAGCTACATCCCCAGTTATAAAAGGGTGTTCACACTTATGCAACCATATTTTTTTTTTATTACCCTTTACCTAAAAGATTTCAGTTTGTTTTTAAAATGCGTTGTAGTTCTGAAATGATTTATCTTTGTCTCACTTTTTTACATCACAGAAACCTGACATTTTAACAGGGGTGTGTAGACTTTTTATATCCACTGTGTGTATGTATGTATGTATGTATGTATATGTATATGTGTATATATATATATATATATATATATATATATATATATATATATATATATATATATATATATATATATATATATATATATATATATATATATATATATATATATATATATATATATATAAGTTAGTATATATATAATTTGGATTATACCATACCCTTCCTTAAAGGTTAGGATAGAGACAAAATATAATATGTACTTTAATTGCAGTGTACTTTACCTGCAAAATTATACTTCAGTGCCTCGCCACTTTCTTTTTAGTTTCTGAATTGTAAAGTTCTAACTCCCCTCAAACATTTCCTTCTATGGCAGTATCTCTATTGTTGTTTTGGTAGAATACAAAAATGCATAGGGATTATCTGCTGGAGCATGCCTAGAAGTTGTGAACTCAGTTGAAATACAATGCCTTTGTCTAAACACTGATAAGAGTGGTGGAGTAGGCTGCCCCAGGCAGCTAAGCAATGTAATTCATTTTGCTTATTTTTGAAAATTATTTTAAAATACTTGCCAGCAATTTTTAAACAATTTTTTATGCAAACATTTTTTAATTAATTAGCCCTTTTAGTATATGCAACGATCTCAACCTGTTTTATGTCCCTTTTAAATGTGGTTAATCTGTATGTGCTTTTTATGCACAAAATGACACCAAAACATCATCATCAGTTCTGCATGAACTGTTTTCCCCATTAAATGTGTTTCCAAAATATCTTGTGTGAGCCAAAGTCACTTTTCATTAGATGTGTTATTACAGTGATAGACTTCAGCAGACATATTGATTTAGTTGGAAGATAGTCCCAGCACAGCTTCTCAAGGGCCACTGGCCCAGTTACAGACCTGTCTAGTCTTAACTCTTATTAGATCCATTTTTTTAATGGAATTTTTTAGTATTATATAGTATAAGGTTGTGTAAAAACTTTTTCTTTTTTTTTCAGAATAGATTTCAACAATTAACACTAGTTTTAAGAAGTAGAATAGTAAATAGTGTATCACTTATAAATTATGAGGATCAAGTCTACGTAAACTGGGCATATTTTTATTGCACACATTCATGCAGATTGCCATGGGTATAGTGTGAGGTAATAAACAATCCGTTTTGGTGTGGCTACGTGTATTGTGCAATGATTTGATTTGTAAACTGTATGGGTAAAATAACACTTTTTTTGAGATATATATATATATATATATATATATATATATATAGCAATATCCGTTCAACCCCTCAAGGTAGAAAAACGCTTCACTCTCCGGTCTTATTCAAAAATCCTTTATTAGGTATCCAGCATCAAATAACAAAGTTCCCAAACGTTTCGATACCAATTGGTATCTTTTTCAATGGGTAATCAGAACATATCTATCCCAAAAGAAGGTTCCTAATACTAACCACAAACCACTCACCTATATACACCTGTAAAGCATTCCTGTCACTTCCGGTGTATCAGAAGCCGCCCCACCACGCGCATGCGTCCAGGAGTTAGCCAACAGCATGGCTAATTAGCATATTCAATCACGTAATGACGTTTGCGTTCCAACCACGCATAGTTACTCCTGCTAATGCGCATGTCCGGGTGGCTGAAGTTCCAATGACACCAGACTAACTATTACAAGTATAACTACTCTAAAGTGTAAAAAAACTATCTATACCAAATTTAAAATCTATAAAAATAATATGACTACCTGAGTTCTCAAAACAGACTTTGTTCCTTATATTTATAGCATCTTAAGTAAGATACTTTGCATCTTTATGTACAGTTTGCTAAGCTCATCACTGCCCCTTAATTATCCTATCCACAATCTCCAAAATGTCTATTTCCTAGATAAAGTATGTTACACTATAATTATCAATAAAACATATAGCTTCTATGCCAATTGGAGTGCAGTAAGAAACTTAGTTATGGCTACCGCAATACACTGAACACCATACTTTCAGAGACTTTATGGACCCATATATTCTGGACCAGTCCATCTTCCTAGATGTTGATGACCTCGACTGATAAATCATGGACATTTCACTTAAAGGAAGACACCAAAGTCCATCTGTACATTCAGACCCTTGGGGGCCACTGTGTCTAAACGATAAATCCAGGAGGTCTCAACTTGGAGTAGTTTCGTGTTCCTATCTCCGCCCCTTCGTAAGGGGGGCACATGATCAATCAGCATAGTCCTTAAACTAGCCGCTGTGTGCCCAGCTTGAAGAAAATGTCTGGCGACCGGTTGATCAGATGTTTTCTTGTCTATCGCTTGTCTAATCGCATGGCGATGATTGGCCATTCTATCACGAAATGTAGTAGAGGTCTTCCCCACATAGACCAGCGAACATGGACACATTAGTATGTATACAACATACGTACTCATACATGACAATCTGTGCAAAATCTTGTATTTTCTCCCAGTGTGTGGGTGGTGAAAGAACATCCCTGTTAACATACTATTGCACGTAGTGCAATCCCCACATCTATAGCAGCCAACTTTTTTCCTGTTATCCAGCCAAGTACTTTTTTCATAGCACTTCACAGGGTCATTATGGACAAGTAAATCCTTCAAATTGGGTGCTCTCTTATAAGCCATCCGTGGGGCTGATGTGTGCAGGAATGGTAGTGATTTGTCAGTATTAATAATGTCCCAGTTCTTCTTGACCGACTCAGACAATATCTTGGACACGGGGTTGAACGTGGTAACAAAGTTAATGATATCGCTATTGTTTTCCACCTTATCAGTAGGATCATGTGGTTGTAGCAAAGATACTTGATCATCCCCGGCCAGGTTGGTTTGCACCTGTGTTATCAAATTTCTTGCATATCCTCGTTGTTCCAATTTCATAATCATTTCATCCTCCTGTATTTTTCTAGTCTCTCTTAATGTGTTATTGCGGGCCACCCGCGTGAGTTGAGAGGATACCACACTCTTTTTTTGATGTTCAGGGTGAAAACTTGTGGATAGCAACAATGAGTTTCTATCCGTCGGTTTTGAATATAATGAGGTAGAAAATTTGTAACAATCATCTTCTGTATAAACAGATATATTTAGATCTAGGAATGGTATGCTCACCCTGTTATGGGCAACCTTAAATCGAATAGTTGACTCAAGCTGATTTAAGCTGTCAACCCACTGTTCTAGGGATTCCTCTGACCCTCTCCATACCAAAAACACATCGTCAATATATCTGACGTACAGTTTAATTTTATCAATTGTGCGAATGTGCATGACCATAGTCTCATACCAAGACATATACAGATTGGCGTATGCGGGAGCCATATTTGAACCCATTGCAGTTCCTGATATTTGTAAGAAGAACTCCTTCTCAAATTTGAAAAAGTTTTTTTCCAGACAAAACCTCAATAGTTCCAATAGGAACTCAATGGGTGGTCCCGCATACGCCAATGACTCACTTAACATGGATCTGACTGCCTGTATACCACCATCATGCGGGATGACAGTGTATAAGCTGTCAACATCCATTGTAACAAGTAGGTCATCTGGGCCAAGTTCATTCCAAGCAAGTAACCTCCGAATGAGTGAGGGAGAATCCAGTATAAAGGAATATGACTCCTTTACAACTGGCTGTAGGTGATGATCTATAAAAATGGCCACATTAGAACACAAAGAATCCCTGGCAGACACAATAGGTCTGCCAGGCGGTTTAATCAGAGTCTTGTGTACTTTGGGCAATAGATATAATACCGGAATAACCGGAAATGCAGTAGTCATATATTCAAATTCATTTTCATCAATCATACCTGATTCTAGCCCATATTTCAATATAAGATCCAATTCCTTCTTAAATGTATTTATTGGATTTCCTCTTAGTTTACAATAGATGCGATTATCAGTCAGCTGTCTATAGGCTTCCTCTCTATAGTCAACATAATTTTGAACCACTATAGAGCCTCCTTTATCCGCCGCATGAATAATGATCGTGTTATCATTCTTTAAACTCTTTAGAGCCTCCTTTTCCCCTTTAGTGAGGTTAGGGAACAAATTTTCCACTTTTGCTCGTTCACACGTATCATTAATCATGCGTGAAAAACTACGGATAGAAGGGTTTAAGTTGATTGGATCAAACTTGCTCTGACTTTTGAACTTGCTGACACTATGTTGTTCACTATTTTTAAAAAAATCCTTGATCCTAAGCTGTCTCTGCAATTTGTAGGTTTCAACATTCATTTTGAATTTGTCCACAGCTGGAGTGGGGACAAAGGACAGGCCCTTATTTAGCAAACTTTTCTCATCTATACTTAGAGCTCTATCACTTAAATTGTAGATAATATCTACTTTTTCTTGCCTGTTTTTTTCTTTGAATCCTCCCCTCCTCGTGTGCGGTCTTGCTTGTTTTGCTTTGCTGGAAGCGGAGGTTTTTTGGAAGATCTGGTGCTTACCCCACCTAAAGGGTGACCAGTATTAACATTTGGGTTGGACTCATCATTATCTGGCCCAGATGAATCGCCTCCACTACTGTCAACAGTGTCAGCAATGTTTCTATTATTGAAGCGTCTCCTACGTCTAAATTGTGGTCTATTGTCCTCTTTCCCATAGAGCCACCTATACACTCTTCTCTCCCTGTAATCAGTCTCTACAGTCATTAGTTTGTTATTCTTAAAAGTTAACAAATCATTTTTATATTTGTTAACTTGTCCCTGTAATTTGTTAATCCAATCTTCCCCTGTATCCTCCGTTAGGATCTGGTAGCTCATCTCTTTAACCTCATTGATTTCCACTCTAATTAAATGTAATAATCTATTGGATTCCTCAATCACCAATAAAATGAGGTCATATGAGCACTTGTTTAAGATTGAGCACCACTTCCTACAGAATTCAGGGTTTGCCCTACCTATCGTGGGTGTATTCTTAATACGAAAACCCCGTGGTATATTTTTATTACGATGGTAATTGGACAAGTACACAGTATGTAGATGGTGATCTACCTCTCTTTTCTGTAAATTCAACAATTTGTGATAAACATCTAGAGGTGTCTCCCCTCTCAACTCACGCAAGTCTGTATTTGCAAGGATGCGCTCTGCATCTGCTTCTGTAAATATAAAGGATTCCCTATTGACAGTGTCATCACCAATATTAGGAGTGTCAGTAGCAGCGGATCCACTCACTTCCATGTCGGTTGATCAAGTTTTCACCCTGAACATCAAAAAAAGAGTGTGGTATCCTCTCAACTCACGCGGGTGGCCCGCAATAACACATTAAGAGAGACTAGAAAAATACAGGAGGATGAAATGATTATGAAATTGGAACAACGAGGATATGCAAGAAATTTGATAACACAGGTGCAAACCAACCTGGCCGGGGATGATCAAGTATCTTTGCTACAACCACATGATCCTACTGATAAGGTGGAAAACAATAGCGATATCATTAACTTTGTTACCACGTTCAACCCCGTGTCCAAGATATTGTCTGAGTCGGTCAAGAAGAACTGGGACATTATTAATACTGACAAATCACTACCATTCCTGCACACATCAGCCCCACGGATGGCTTATAAGAGAGCACCCAATTTGAAGGATTTACTTGTCCATAATGACCCTGTGAAGTGCTATGAAAAAAGTACTTGGCTGGATAACAGGAAAAAAGTTGGCTGCTATAGATGTGGGGATTGCACTACGTGCAATAGTATGTTAACAGGGATGTTCTTTCACCACCCACACACTGGGAGAAAATACAAGATTTTGCACAGATTGTCATGTATGAGTACGTATGTTGTATACATACTAATGTGTCCATGTTCGCTGGTCTATGTGGGGAAGACCTCTACTACATTTCGTGATAGAATGGCCAATCATCGCCATGCGATTAGACAAGCGATAGACAAGAAAACATCTGATCAACCGGTCGCCAGACATTTTCTTCAAGCTGGGCACACAGCGGCTAGTTTAAGGACTATGCTGATTGATCATGTGCCCCCCTTACGAAGGGGCGGAGATAGGAACACGAAACTACTCCAAGTTGAGACCTCCTGGATTTATCGTTTAGACACAGTGGCCCCCAAGGGTCTGAATGTACAGATGGACTTTGGTGTCTTCCTTTAAGTGAAATGTCCATGATTTATCAGTCTAGGTCATCAACACCTAGGAAGATGGACTGGTCCAGAATATATGGGTCCATAAAGTCTCTGAAAGTATGGTGTTCAGTGTATTGCGGTAGCCATAACTAAGTTTCTTACTGCACTCCAATTGGCATAGAAGCTATGTTTTATTGATAATTATAGTGTAACATACTTTATCTAGGAAATAGACATTTTGGAGATTGTGGATAGGATAATTAAGGGGCAGTGATGAGCTTAGCAAACTGTACATAAAGATGCAAAGTATCTTACTTAAGATGCTATAAATATAAGGAACAAAGTCTGTTTTGAGAACTCAGGTAGTCATATTATTTTTATAGATTTTAAATTTGGTATAGATAGTTTTTTTACACTTTAGAGTAGTTATACTTGTAATAGTTAGTCCGGTGTCATTGGAACTTCAGCCACCCGGACATGCGCATTAGCAGGAGTAACTATGCGTGGTTGGAACGCAAACGTCATTACGTGATTGAATATGCTAATTAGCCATGCTGTTGGCTAACTCCTGGACGCATGCGCGTGGTGGGGCGGCTTCTGATACACCGGAAGTGACAGGAATGCTTTACAGGTGTATATAGGTGAGTGGTTTGTGGTTAGTATTAGGAACCTTCTTTTGGGATAGATATGTTCTGATTACCCATTGAAAAAGATACCAATTGGTATCGAAACGTTTGGGAACTTTGTTATTTGATGCTGGATACCTAATAAAGGATTTTTGAATAAGACCGGAGAGTGAAGCGTTTTTCTACCTTGAGGGGTTGAACGGATATTGCTATATGTTTTCAACGCAGCACCCCGGCGGATGTCTTATGTCACAGTGAGTGCACCTGTTTGGATATTTGTACATTGTTAATTTGGTTTGCACCCTGCGCATTGTGAATTCTGTTTGACTGAATATAAGTGACTATGGTTACTACTATCAACTATATTACAACTAATGCTTAATATATCCCTGTGAAGTGCCGTTTCTTCACTTGCAGCTATACTGACTTTAAGTTTACTGCTGTGTTTGTTTTTAAATCACATGGTGTTGTGAATACTACCTGGGTTTTTCAATAGACCGGTTAACCTATTAAGGACAGGCTGAATTTATAGCGGATATAATTACTTGATCAACCGACATGGAAGTGAGTGGATCCGCTGCTACTGACACTCCTAATATTGGTGATGACACTGTCAATAGGGAATCCTTTATATTTACAGAAGCAGATGCAGAGCACATCCTTGCAAATACAGACTTGCGTGAGTTGAGAGGGGAGACACCTCTAGATGTTTATCACAAATTGTTGAATTTACAGAAAAGAGAGGTAGATCACCATCTACATACTGTGTACTTGTCCAATTACCATCGTAATAAAAATATACCACGGGGTTTTCGTATTAAGAATACACCCACGATAGGTAGGGCAAACCCTGAATTCTGTAGGAAGTGGTGCTCAATCTTAAACAAGTGCTCATATGACCTCATTTTATTGGTGATTGAGGAATCCAATAGATTATTACATTTAATTAGAGTGGAAATCAATGAGGTTAAAGAGATGAGCTACCAGATCCTAACGGAGGATACAGGGGAAGATTGGATTAACAAATTACAGGGACAAGTTAACAAATATAAAAATGATTTGTTAACTTTTAAGAATAACAAACTAATGACTGTAGAGACTGATTACAGGGAGAGAAGAGTGTATAGGTGGCTCTATGGGAAAGAGGACAATAGACCACAATTTAGACGTAGGAGACGCTTCAATAATAGAAACATTGCTGACACTGTTGACAGTAGTGGAGGCGATTCATCTGGGCCAGATAATGATGAGTCCAACCCAAATGTTAATACTGGTCACCCTTTAGGTGGGGTAAGCACCAGATCTTCCAAAAAACCTCCGCTTCCAGCAAAGCAAAACGAGCAAGACCGCACACGAGGAGGGGAGGATTCAAAGAAAAAAACAGGCAAGAAAAAGTAGATATTATCTACAATTTAAGTGATAGAGCTCTAAGTATAGATGAGAAAAGTTTGCTAAATAAGGGCCGGTCCTTTGTCCCCACTCCAGCTGTGGACAAATTCAAAATGAATGTTGAAACCTACAAATTGCAGAGACAGCTTAGGATCAAGGATTTTTTTAAAAATAGTGAACAACATAGTGTCAGCAAGTTCAAAAGTCAGAGCAAGTTTGATCCAATCAACTTAAACCCTTCTATCCGTAGTTTTTCACGCATGATTAATGATACGTGTGAACGAGCAAAAGTGGAAAATTTGTTCCCTAACCTCACTAAAGGGGAAAAGGAGGCTCTAAAGAGTTTAAAGAATGATAACACGATCATTATTCATGCGGCGGATAAAGGAGGCTCTATAGTGGTTCAAAATTATGTTGACTATAGAGAGGAAGCCTATAGACAGCTGACTGATAATCGCATCTATTGTAAACTAAGAGGAAATCCAATAAATACATTTAAGAAGGAATTGGATCTTATATTGAAATATGGGCTAGAATCAGGTATGATTGATGAAAATGAATTTGAATATATGACTACTGCATTTCCGGTTATTCCGGTATTATATCTATTGCCCAAAGTACACAAGACTCTGATTAAACCGCCTGGCAGACCTATTGTGTCTGCCAGGGATTCTTTGTGTTCTAATGTGGCCATTTTTATAGATCATCACCTACAGCCAGTTGTAAAGGAGTCATATTCCTTTATACTGGATTCTCCCTCACTCATTCGGAGGTTACTTGCTTGGAATGAACTTGGCCCAGATGACCTACTTGTTACAATGGATGTTGACAGCTTATACACTGTCATCCCGCATGATGGTGGTATACAGGCAGTCAGATCCATGTTAAGTGAGTCATTGGCGTATGCGGGACCACCCATTGAGTTCCTATTGGAACTATTGAGGTTTTGTCTGGAAAAAAACTTTTTCAAATTTGAGAAGGAGTTCTTCTTACAAATATCAGGAACTGCAATGGGTTCAAATATGGCTCCCGCATACGCCAATCTGTATATGTCTTGGTATGAGACTATGGTCATGCACATTCGCACAATTGATAAAATTAAACTGTACGTCAGATATATTGACGATGTGTTTTTGGTATGGAGAGGGTCAGAGGAATCCCTAGAACAGTGGGTTGACAGCTTAAATCAGCTTGAGTCAACTATTCGATTTAAGGTTGCCCATAACAGGGTGAGCATACCATTCCTAGATCTAAATATATCTGTTTATACAGAAGATGATTGTTACAAATTTTCTACCTCATTATATTCAAAACCGACGGATAGAAACTCATTGTTGCTATCCACAAGTTTTCACCCTGAACATCAAAAAAAGAGTGTGGTATCCTCTCAACTCACGCGGGTGGCCCGCAATAACACATTAAGAGAGACTAGAAAAATACAGGAGGATGAAATGATTATGAAATTGGAACAACGAGGATATGCAAGAAATTTGATAACACAGGTGCAAACCAACCTGGCCGGGGATGATCAAGTATCTTTGCTACAACCACATGATCCTACTGATAAGGTGGAAAACAATAGCGATATCATTAACTTTGTTACCACGTTCAACCCCGTGTCCAAGATATTGTCTGAGTCGGTCAAGAAGAACTGGGACATTATTAATACTGACAAATCACTACCATTCCTGCACACATCAGCCCCACGGATGGCTTATAAGAGAGCACCCAATTTGAAGGATTTACTTGTCCATAATGACCCTGTGAAGTGCTATGAAAAAAGTACTTGGCTGGATAACAGGAAAAAAGTTGGCTGCTATAGATGTGGGGATTGCACTACGTGCAATAGTATGTTAACAGGGATGTTCTTTCACCACCCACACACTGGGAGAAAATACAAGATTTTGCACAGATTGTCATGTATGAGTACGTATGTTGTATACATACTAATGTGTCCATGTTCGCTGGTCTATGTGGGGAAGACCTCTACTACATTTCGTGATAGAATGGCCAATCATCGCCATGCGATTAGACAAGCGATAGACAAGAAAACATCTGATCAACCGGTCGCCAGACATTTTCTTCAAGCTGGGCACACAGCGGCTAGTTTAAGGACTATGCTGATTGATCATGTGCCCCCCTTACGAAGGGGCGGAGATAGGAACACGAAACTACTCCAAGTTGAGACCTCCTGGATTTATCGTTTAGACACAGTGGCCCCCAAGGGTCTGAATGTACAGATGGACTTTGGTGTCTTCCTTTAAGTGAAATGTCCATGATTTATCAGTCTAGGTCATCAACACCTAGGAAGATGGACTGGTCCAGAATATATGGGTCCATAAAGTCTCTGAAAGTATGGTGTTCAGTGTATTGCGGTAGCCATAACTAAGTTTCTTACTGCACTCCAATTGGCATAGAAGCTATATGTTTTATTGATAATTATAGTGTAACATACTTTATCTAGGAAATAGACATTTTGGAGATTGTGGATAGGATAATTAAGGGGCAGTGATGAGCTTAGCAAACTGTACTTAAAGATGCAAAGTATCTTACTTAAGATGCTATAAATATAAGGAACAAAGTCTGTTTTGAGAACTCAGGTAGTCATATTATTTTTATAGATTTTAAATTTGGTATAGATAGTTTTTTTACACTTTAGAGTAGTTATACTTGTAATAGTTAGTCCGGTGTCATTGGAACTTCAGCCACCCGGACATGCGCATTAGCAGGAGTAACTATGCGTGGTTGGAACGCAAACGTCATTACGTGATTGAATATGCTAATTAGCCATGCTGTTGGCTAACTCCTGGACGCATGCGCGTGGTGGGGCGGCTTCTGATACACCGGAAGTGACAGGAATGCTTTACAGGTGTATATAGGTGAGTGGTTTGTGGTTAGTATTAGGAACCTTCTTTTGGGATAGATATGTTCTGATTACCCATTGAAAAAGATACCAATTGGTATCGAAACGTTTGGGAACTTTGTTATTTGATGCTGGATACCTAATAAAGGATTTTTGAATAAGACCGGAGAGTGAAGCGTTTTTCTACCTTGAGGGGTTGAACGGTTATTGCTATATGTTTTCAACGCAGCACCCCGGCGGATGTCTTATGTCACAGTGAGTGCACCTATTTGGATATTTATATATATATATATATATATATATATATATATATATATATATATATATATATATATATATATATATATCTATCTTTTCCAAGGCTGTCGGTAAAAATCCATTTTGTAACTGACTTACTTTAAATTTCATTACGCTTACCAGTGTCAACTTCTGACAGGATTACCCAATTTATTCCTCTTATTGATCTGTCGGTTAGAGAATTATAGATCACTGAATGCATTTAGAGAGTTAAAATATTAACAAACTTCCAATTCATAACAACACTTCTTCATTGTTAGAATGCACATATTACAAAGAATGTGAATATATGATTTCTTTCTTAAGACACGGTGAGTCCACGGAATCATCATTTACTGTTGGGAATATCACTCCTGAGCAGCAAGAGGAGGCAAAGAGCACCACAGCTAAACTGTTTTACCCACAACCCCCACTCATTCTCTTTGCCTCTGGGAGGGAACTTTCAGACCTATTCTAGACTTAAAGTGTTTAAACAAATTTCTTAGAGTACTGTTTTTCAAAATGGAGACGATTTGTTTAATTCTTCCTTTAGTTCAATAGGGTCATTTCATGACGACCATAGATCTAAAGGATGCTTACCTTCATGTTCCCATATACAGGGACCATCACAAGTATTTGAGGTTTGCCTTTCTGGAGAGGCATTTTCAGTTTGTGGCACTTCTGTTTGGTTACAGCTCCCAGAATCTTTTCAAAGGTCAGGTCTCAAGGTATTGCGGTGGCTCCCTATCTGGACGACATACTGATCCAGGTGCCATCTTTTCATCGAGTAAAATCTCACACAGAGATCTTATCTTTTCTTCGCTTCCATGGTTGGAAAGTAAATCTGGAAAAGAGTTCCCTTGTTCCAGCCACAAGGGTAGTGTTTTTAGGGACTATAATAGACTCCCTATTAATGAAAATATTTCTGACGGAGGTGAGAAAATCCAAGATCCTTTTTCTCTTGCCTCTCCCTGCGGTCTTCTGTTCGACCATCAGTGGCTCAATGTATGGAGGTAATTGGACTAATGGTTGCTTGCATGGATATTGTTCCCTTTGCTCGTTTCCATTTCTGAGCTCTGCAAATTTGCATGCTCAGGCAATGGACGGGATCATACTGATTTATCTCAGAGGACAGATCTGGATCAGTTGACAAGAGATTCTCTCCCTTTGTGGCTTTCTCAGGAAAGTCTGTCTCAGGGTACATGTTTTCGGAGACCTTCCTGGGTGATTGTGACCACGGACGCCAGCCTGCTGGGCTGGGGAGCAGTTTTGGGGCTCTTTAAAGGCTCAGGAACTCTGGACTCGGGAGGAGTCTGCTCTCCCTATAAACATCTTGCATTTCCAGTCAGACAAAATAATTTCAGTGGCTTACATCAACCATCAGGGAGGAACTCTGAGTTCCTTAACCATGAAGGAAGTATCCCAAATTATCTTGTGGGCAGAAGCTCACATCTGCTTTATATCTGCCATTCACATTCCAGGAGTGGAAAACTGGGAAACAGATTTTCTTAGCAGACAGACTTTTCATCCCAGGGAGTGGGAACTCCATCCAAAGATTTTCTCCAGCCTGATCTTAAAATGGGGGTTGCCAGAGCTGTACCTAATGATGTCTAGGCAGAATGCCAAACTCCTGAGGTACGGTTCAAGGTTGAGGGATCCACAGGCAGCTCTGATAGATGCTCTGGCGATCCCTTGGAATTTTTGGTTGGCATACCTGTTTCCTCAGTTTGCTCTCCTACCATGAGTCATTGCTTGTAACAAGCAGGAAAGAGCATCTGTGATTCTCGTAGCTCCTGCGTGGCAATGCAGGATTTAGTATGCAGATCTAGTGGAAATGTCATATCTTCCACCTTGGAGACTGCCTCTTAGAAAGGACCTTCTACTTCAGGGTCCCTTCCTTCATCCAAATGTCGTTTCTCTGAAGCTGACTGCTTGGAGATTAAACACTTAATTCTGTCTAAACGTTGGTTTTCCGAGTCGGCCAGTGAGACCATGATTCAGGCTTGCAAGCCTTTTACTAGGAAGATTTACCATAAAATATGTCGTAAACACCTTTTTATTGGTGTGAATCCAAGGGCTACTCTTGGAGTAAGGACAGGATTCCTAGGATATTGTCTTTTCTCCAGGAGGGTCTTAAAAAGGGTTTGTCAGCAAGTACTCTGAAGGATCACATTTCTGCTCTGTCCGTTTTGCTACATAAGCATCTGGCGGATGTGCAGATGTGCAATCTTTTTTTTTTTGTCAGGCCCTGATTAGAATCAGGCCTGTGTTTAAGTCGGTTTCTCCACCTTGGAGCCTTAAACTTGTTTTTAAAGTTTTGCAGCAGGCTCCGTTTGAGCCTATCCATTCTATAGATATTAAAGGGACACTGTACCCAAAAATTTTCTTTCGTGATTCAGATCGAGTATGCAATTTTAAACAACTTGCATATTTACTCCTATTATCAAATGTTCTGTATTCTCTTGGTATCTTTATTTGAAATGCAAGAATGTAAGTTTAGATGCCGGACCATTTTTGGTGACTAACCTAGGTTGTCCTTGCTGATTGGTGGATACATTCATCCACCAATCAAAAACTGCTGTCCAGAGTTCTGAACCAAGAAAAAAGCTTAGATGCCTTCTTTTTCATATAAAGATAGCAAGAGAACGAAGAAAAATTGATAATAGAAGTAAATTAGAAAGTTGCTTAAAATTGCATGCTCTATCTGAATCACAAAAGAAATGTTTTGGGTACAGTGTCCCTTTAAGTTGTTATCTTGGAAGGTTTTATTTCTTGTTGCTATTTCTTTGGCTCGGAGAGTCTCAGAACTCACCTTTTGCAATACGAATCTCCATATCTTATTTTTCATGCTGATAAGGTGGTCCTTTGTACTAAGTTGGGGTTCCTTCCTAAAGTTTTTTTCGGATAGGAATATTAATCAGGAAATTGTTTTTCATTCTCTATGTCCTAATCCCTCTTCCCGTAAGGAATGTTTGTTGCACAACTTAGAATTTCAGAGCATGCACAACATCTATCTATAGGCGACTAAGGATTTTTCGCTAGTCTTCTGCCTTGTTTGTTTCTCTGGGAAACGTAAAGGTCAGAAAGCTACAGCTACTTCTTTCTCTCCGTTTAAGAAGTATAATTAGTTTTGCCTATGAGACTGCTGGACAGCATCCTCCTGAGAGAATTACAGCTCATTCCACTAGGGCTTTTTCTTTTTCTTGGGTGTTCAAGAATGAGGTTTCTGTGGAACAGATTTGCAATGCGGCAACATGGTCTTCTCTGCATACTTTTTCCAAATTCAATACTTTTGCTTCAGCTAAGGCTTCCTTTGGGAGAAAGGTTTTGCAAGCAGGGGTACCTTCTGTTTAGGTTACCTATCTTGTCCCTCCCTAATCATCTGTGTCCTCTAGCTTGGGTATTGATTCCCAACAGTAATTGATTATTCCGTGGACTCACTGTATCTTAAGAAAGAAAACAAAATTTCTCTTGTAAGGTGTATCCAGTCCACGGATCATCCATTACTTGTGGGATATTCTCATTCCCAGCAGGAAGTTGCAAGAGGAAACCCACAGCAGAGCTGCAATATAGCTCCTCCCCTAACTGTCATAGCCAGTCATTCTCTTGCAACTCTCAACAAGCAAGGAGGTCGTAAGAGAGAGTGGTTAAATATAGCTAGTTTATTTTCTTCAATCAAAAGTTTGTTATTTTTAAATAGTACCGGAGTTGTGCTATATTATATCAGGCAGTAAATAGAAGAAGAATCTGCCTGAGGTTTCTATGATCTTAGCAGGTTGTAACTAAGATCCATTGCTGTTCTCACATATGTCTGAGGGGATTACACAGATGAGGTAAAACTTCAGCGAGAGAATGGCGTGCAGTTTATTCTGCTATCAGGTATGTGCAGTTATAATTTTTTCTAGAGATGGAAAACACTAGAAAATGCTGCTGATACCGGATTAATGTAAGTTAAGCCTGAATACAGTGATTTAATAGCGACTGGTATCATGCTTACTTTCTGAGGTAATACTCTTTTATATTTACAATATAAAACGTTTGCTGGCATGTTTAATCGTTTTTATATATACTTTGGTGATAAAACTTTATTGGGGCCTAGTTTTTTCCACATGGCTGGCTTAAATTTTGCCTAGAAACAGTTTCCTGAGGCTTTCCACTGTGTTACTATGAGTGGGAGGGGCCTATTTTAACTTTTTTTTTGTGCAGTTAAAATTACAGACTGAGACATCCAGATTCCCTCAAAGGCCCTCTGAATGCTATAGGACATCTCTAAAGGGCCCAAAGGCTTTCCAAAGTCGTTTATTGGGGAAGGTAGGGCTACAGCTTGCTGTGGCAGTTGGTTGTGACTGTTAAAAAACGTCTATTTGAACTAAGGGGTTAATCATCCATTTGCAAGTGGGTGCAATGCTCTGCTAGTCTATTACATACACTGTAAAAATTTCGTTTGATTTACTGCATTTTCTCTTGTTAAGTGTATCCAGTCCACGGATCATCCATTACTTGTGGGATATTCTCCTTCCCAACAGGAAGTTGCAAGAGGATCACCCACAGCAGAGCTGCTATATAGCTCCTCCCCTCACTGCCATACCCAGTCATTCTCTTGCAACTCTCAACTAAGATGGAGGTCGTAAGAGGACTGTGGTGTTTTATACTTAGTTTATTTCTTCAATCAAAAGTTTGTTATTTTTAAATGGTACCGGAGTGTACTGTTTATCTCAGGCAGTATTTAGAAGCAGAATCTGCCTGCGTTTTCTATGATCTTAGCAGAAGTAACTAAGATCCTTTGCTGTTCTCACATATTCTGAGGAGTGAGGTAACTTCAGAGGGGGAATAGGGTGCAGGTTTTCCTGTAATAAGGTATGTGCAGCTAAAATATTTTTCTAGGGATGGAATTTGCTAGAAAATGCTGCTGACACCAAAGTAATGTAAGTAAAGCCTTAAATGCAGTGATAGCGGCTAGTATCAGGCTTATTAATAGAGATACATACTCTTATAAAAGTGTATTTTAAAACGTTTGCTGGCATGTTTAATCGTTTTTTACATATGTTTGGTGATAAAACTTATTGGGGCCTAGTTTTTTCCACATGGCTGGCTTGAATTTTGCCTAGAAACAGTTCCCTGAGGCTTCCCACTGTTGTAATATGAGTGGGAGGGGCCTATTTTGGCGTTTTTTTTGCACAGCAAAAATTACAGACACAGACATCCAGCTTCTTCCTGCATGATCCAGGACTTCTCTGAAGGGCTCAAAAGGCTTCAAAAGTCGTATTGAGGGAGGTAAAAAGCCACAGTAGAGCTGTGGCAGTTGTTGTGACTGTTTAAAAAACGTTTTTGTCATTTGTTATTCAGTTTTTTGTATTAAGGGGTTAATCATCCATTTGCAAGTGGGTGCAATGCTCTGCTAACTTATTACATACACTGTAAAAATTTCGTTAGTGTAACTGCATTTTTTCACTGTTATTTCAAAATTTGGGAAAATTTGTGTTTCTTAAAGGCGCAGTAATGTTTTTTTTATATTGCTTGTAAACTTGTTTTAAAGTGTTTTCCAAGCTTGCTAGTTTCATTGCTAGTCTGTTTAAACATGTCTGACACAGAGAAACCTACTTGTTCATTATATTTGAAAGCCATGGTGGAGCCCCATAGGAGAATGTGTACTAAATGTATTGATTTCACCTTAAACAGTAAAGATCAGTCTTTATCTATAAAAGAATTATCACCAGAGGGTTCTGTCGAGGGGGAAGTTATGCCGACTAACTCTCCCCACGTGTCAGACCCTTCGCCTCCCGCTCAGGGGACGCACGCTAATATGGCACCAATTACATCAGGGACGCCCATAGCGATTACCTTGCAGGACATGGCTGCAATCATGAATAATACCCTGTAAGAGGTATTATCTAGATTGCCTGAATTAAGAGGCAAGCGCGATAGCTCTGGGGTTAGGAGAGATACAGAGCGCGCAAATGCTGTTAGTGCCATGTCTGATACTGCGTCACAGTATGCAGAACATGAGGACGGAGAGCTTCAGTCTGTGGGTGACATCTCTGACTCGGGGAAACCTGATTCAGAGATTTCTAATTTTAAATTTAAGCTTGAGAACCTCCGTGTATTGCTTGGGGAGGTATTAGCTGCTCTGAATGACTGTAACACAGTTGCAATTCCAGAGAAATTGTGTAGGCTGGATAGATACTATGCGGTGCCGGTGTGTACGGACGTTTTTCCTATACCTAAAAGGCTTACATAAATTATTAGCAAGGAGTGGGATAGACCCGGTGTGCCCTTTTCCCCACCTCCTATATTTAGAAAATTGTTTCCAATAGACGCCACTACACGGGACTTATGGCAGATGGTCCCTAAGGTGGAGGGAGCAGTTTCTACTTTAGCAAAGCGTACCACTATCCCGGTTGAGGACAGTTGTGCTTTTTCAGATCCAATGGATAAAAAAATGGAGGGTTACCTTAAGAAAATGTTTATTCAACAAGGTTTTATTTTACAGCCCCTTGCATGCATTGCGCCTGTCACTGCTGCGGCGGCATTCTGGTTTGAGGCCCTGGAAGAGGCCATCCAGACAGCTCCATTGAATGAAATTATTGACAAGCTTAGAACGCTTAAGCTAGCTAACTCATTTGTTTCTGATGCCATTGTTCATTTGACTAAACTAACGGCTAAGAATTCCGGATTCGCCATCCAGGCGCTTAGGGCGCTATGGCTTAAATCCTGGTCAGCTGACATGACTTCAAAGTCTAAATTACTCAACATTCCTTTCAAGGGGCAGACCTTATTCGGGCCTGGCTTGAAGGAAATTATTGCTGACATTACTGGAGGCAAGGGTCATACCCTTCCTCAGGACAGGGCCAAATCAAAGGCCAAACAGTCTAATTTTCTTGCCTTTCGAAATTTCAAGGCAGGAGCAGCATCAACTTCCTCCGCTTCAAAACAAGAGGGAACTGTTGCTCATTCCAGACAGGCTTGGAAACCTAACCAGTCCTGGAACAAGGGCAAGCAGGCCAGAAAGCCTGCTGCTGCCCCCAAGATGGCATGAAGGAGCGGCCCCCTATCCAGAAACGGATCTAGTGGGGGGCAGACTTTCTCTCTTCGTCCAGGCGTGGGCAAGAGATGTTCAGGATCCCTGGGCGTTGGAGATCATATCTCAGGGATATCTTCTGGACCTCAAAGCTTCTCCTCCACAAGGGAGATTTCATCTTTCAAGGTTATCAGCAAACCAGATAAAGAAAGAGGCATTCCTAAGCTGTGTGCAAGACCTCTTAGTAATGGGAGTGATCCATCCAGTTCCGCGGACGGAACAAGGACAGGGATTTTATTCAAATCTGTTTGTGGTTCCCAAGAAAGAGGGAACCTTCAGACCAATCTTGGATCTAAAGATCTTAAACAAATTCCTCAGAGTTCCATCATTCAAAATGGAAACTATTCGGACCATCCTACCCATGATCCAAGAGGGTCAGTACATGACCACAGTGGACTTAAAGGATGCCTACCTTCACATACCGATTCACAAAGATCATCATCGGTTCCTAAGGTTTGCCTTTCTAGACAGGCATTACCAATTTGTAGCTCTTCCCTTCGGGTTGGCCACTGCCCCGAGAATTTTTACAAAGGTTCTGGGCTCACTTCTGGCGGTTCTAAGACCGCGAGGCATAGCAGTGGCTCCGTATCTAGACGACATCCTGATACAGGCGTCAAGCTTTCAAATTGCCAAGTCTCATACAGAGATAGTTCTGGCATTTCTGAGGTCGCATGGGTGGAAAGTGAACGTGGAAAAGAGTTCTCTATCACCACTCACAAGAGTCTCCTTCCTAGGGACTCTTATAGATTCTGTAGAGATGAAAATTTACCTGACGGAGTCCAGGTTATCAAAACTTCTAAATGCTTGCCGTGTCCTTCATTCCATTCCACGCCCGCCAGTAGCTCAGTGCATGGAAGTAATCGGCTTAATGGTAGCGGCAATGGACATAGTGTCATTTGCGCGCCTGCATCTCACACCGCTGCAATTATGCATGCTAAGTCAGTGGAATGGGGATTACTCAGATTTGTCCCCTTTACTAAATCTGGATCAAGAGACCAGAGATTCTCTTCTCTGGTGGCTTTCTCAGGTCCATCTGTCCAAGGGTATGACCTTTCGCAGGCCGGATTGGACGATTGTAACAACAAATGCCAGCCTTCTAGGTTGGGGCGCAGTCTGGAACTCCCTGAAGGCTCAGGGATCGTGGACTCAGGAGGTGAAACTCCTCCCAATAAATATTCTGGAGTTAAGAGCAATATTCAATGCTCTTCTTTCTTGGCCTCAGTTAGCAACACTGAGGTTCATCAGATTTCAGTCGGACAACATCACGACTGTGGCTTACATCAACCATCAAGGGGGAACCAGGAGTTCCCTAGCGATGTTAGAAGTGTCAAAGATAATTCGCTGGGCAGAGTCTCACTCTTGCCACCTGTCAGCGATCCACATCCCAGGCATAAAGAACTGGGAGGCGGATTTTCTAAGTCGTCAGACTTTTCATCCGGGGGAGTGGGAACTCCATCTGGAGGTGTTTGCTCAACTGGTCCATCGTTGGGGCAAACCAGAACTGGATCTCATGGCGTCTCACCAGAACGCCAAGCTTCCTTGTTACGGATCCAGGTCCAGGGACCCGGGAGCAACGCTGATAGATGCTCTAGCAGCTCCTTGGTTCTTCAACCTGGCCTATGTGTTTCCACCGTTTCCGTTGCTCCCTCGACTGATTGCCAAAATCAAACAGGAGAGAGCATCGGTGATTCTGATAGCGCCTGCGTGGCCACGCAGGACCTGGTATGCAGACCTAGTGGACATGTCATCTCTTCCACCATGGACTCTGCCTCTGAGGCAGGACCTTTTAATACAAGGTCCTTTCAATCATCCAAATCTAATTTCTTTGAGACTGACTGCATGGAGATTGAACGCTTGATTCTATCAAGGCGTGGCTTCTCCGAGTCAGTCATTGATACCTTAATACAGGCTCGGAAGCCTGTCACCAGGAAAATCTACCATAAGATATGGTGTAAATATCTTTATTGGTGTGAATCCAAGAGTTACTCATGGAGTAAGGTTAGGATTCCTAGGTTATTGTCCTTTCTCTAAGAGGGTTTGGACAAAGGCTTATCAGCTAGTTCTTTAAAAGGACAGATCTCTGCTCTGTCTATTCTTTTGCACAAGCGTCTGGCAGAAGTTCCAGACGTCCAGGCATTTTGTCAGGCTTTGGTTAGGATTAAGCCTGTGTTTAAAACCGTTGCTCCCCCGTGGAGCTTAAACTTGGTTCCTAAAGTTCTTCAGGGAGTTCCGTTTGAACCCCTTCATTCCATTGATATTAAACTTTTATCTTGGAAAGTCCTTTTTTTGGTAGCTATTTCCTCGGCTCGTAGAGTCTCCGAGTTATCTGCCTTACAATGTGATTCTCCTTATCTGATTTTTCATTCAGACAAGGTAGTTCTGCGTACCAAACCTGGGTTTTTACCTAAGGTGGTTTCTAACAGGAATATCAATCAAGAGATTGTTGTTCCATCATTGTGTCCTAATCCTTCTTCAAAGAAGGAAAGTCTTTTGCATAATCTGGACGTAGTCCGTGCCTTGAAGTTTTACTTACAGGCTACTAAAGATTTTCGTCAATCATCTGCCCTGTTTGTCGTTTACTCTGGACAGAGGAGAGGTCAAAAAGCTTCGACAACCTCTCTCTCCTTTTGGCTTCGGAGCATAATACGCTTAGCCTATGAGACTGCTGGACAGCAGCCCCCTGAAAGGAATACAGCTCATTCTACTAGAGCTGTGGCTTCCACCTGGGCCTTTAAAAATGAGGCCTCTGTTGAACAGATTTGCAAGGCTGCGACTTGGTCTTCGCTTCACACCTTTTCAAAATTTTACAAATTTGACACTTTTTCTTCTTCGGAGGCTGTTTTTGGGAGAAAGGTTCTACAGGCAGTGGTTCCTTCCGTTTAAGTTCCTGCCTTGTCCCTCCCATCATCCGTGTACTTTAGCTTTGGTATTGGTATCCCACAAGTAATGGATGATCCGTGGACTGGATACACTTAACAAGAGAAAACATAATTTATGCTTACCTGATAAATTTATTTCTCTTGTAGTGTATCCAGTCCACGGCCCGCCCTGTCCTTTTAAGGCAGGTTTAAATTTTCATTAAACTACAGTCACCACTGCACCCTATGGTTTCTCCTTTCTCGTCTTGTTTCGGTCGAATGACCGGATATGGCAGTGAGGGGAGGATCTATATAGCAGCTCTGCTGTGGGTGATCCTCTTGCAACTTCCTGTTGGGAAGGAGAATATCCCACAAGTAATGGATAATCCGTGGACTGGATACACTACAAGAGAAATAAATTTATCAGGTAAGCATAATTTATGTTTTTTCACTGTTTTTCAAATTCTGACAAAATTTGTTTCTCTTAAAGGCACAGTACCATTTTTTATATTTGCTTGTTAACTTGATTTAAAGTGTTTTCCAAGCTTGCTAGTCTCATTGCTAGTCTGTATAAACATGTCTGACATAGAAGAAACTCCTTGTTCATTATGTTTAAAAGCCATGGTGGAACCCCCTCTTAGAATGTGTACCAAATGTACTGATTTCATTTTAGGCAATAAAGATCATTTTCTGTCTTTTTTAAAATTTTTATCACCAGAGGAATCTGACGAGGGGGAAGTTATGCCGACTAACTTTCCCCACGTGTCAGACCCTTTGACTCCCGCTTAAGGGACTCACGCTCAAATGGCGCCAAGTACATCTAGAGCGCCCATAGCGTTTACTTTACAAGACATGGCGGCAGTCATGGATAATACACTGTCAGCGGTATTAGCCAGACTACCTGAACTTAGAGGTAAGCGAGATAGCTCTGGGGTGAGACAAAATGCAGAGCATACTGACGCTTTAAGAACCATGTCTGATACTGCCTCACAATATGCAGAAGCTGAGGAAAGAGAGCTTCAGTCAGTGGGTGATGTTAATGACTCAGGAAGATACCTGTTTCTAATATTTCTACATTTAAATTTAAGCTTGTACACCTCCGCGTGTTGCTTAGGGAGGTTTTAGCAGCTCTGAATGACTGTGATACCATTGCAGTGCCAGAGAAATTGTGTAGACTGGATAAATACTATGCAGTGCCGGTGTGTACTGATGTTTTTCCAATACCTAAAAGGTTTACAAAAATTATTAATAAGGAATGGGATAGACCAGGTGTGCCGTTCTCTTCCCCTCCTATTTTTAGAAAAATGTTTCCAATAGACGCCACCACACGGGACTTATCGCAGACAGTCCCTAAGGTGGAGGGAGCAGTTTCTACTCTAGCAAAGCGTACTACTATCCCTGTCGAGGACAGTTGTGCTTTTTTAGATCCAATGGATAAAAAATTAGAAGGTTACCTTAAGAAAATATTTATTTAACAAGGTTTTATCCTACAGCCCCTTGCATGCATTGCCCCTGTCACTGCTGCTGCGGCGGCGTACTGGTTTGAGTCTCTGGAGAGGCTTTACAGGTAGCGACTCCATTGGATGACATACTTGGCAAACTTAGAGCACTTAAGCTAGCCAATTCTTTTATTTCTGATGCCATTGTTCATTTGACTAAACTAACAGCTAAGAATTCTGGTTTTGCTATTCAGGCGCGCAGAACGCTATGGCTTAAATCATGGTCAGCTGACGTGACTTCAAAATCTAAGCTACTTAACACTCCCTTCAAGGGGCAGACCCTATTCGGGCCTGGTTTGAAGGAGATTATTGCTGATATCACTGGAGGAAAAGGTCATGCCCTTCCTCAGGACAGGTCCAAATCTAGGGCCAAACAGTCTAATTTTCGTGCCTTTCAAAACTTCAAGGCAGGTGCGGCATCAACTTTTGCTCAATCTAAGACGGTTTGGAAACCAAACCAGACCTGGAAAAAAGGTAAGCAGGTCAAAAAAGCCTGCTGCTGCCTCTAAGACAGCATGAAGGAACGGCCCCCTATCTGGTAACGGATCTATTAGGGGGGCAGACTTTCACTCTTCGCCCAGGCGTGGGCAAGAGATGTTCAGGATCCCTGGGCGTTGGAAATTATATCCCAGGGATATCTTCTGGACTTCAAAGCTTCCCCCCAAAAAGGGAGATTTCACCTTTCACAATTATCTGCACACCAGATAAAGAGAGAGGCATTCTTACACTGTGTACGAGACCTCCTAGTTATGGGAGTGAACAGGAACAGGGTTTTTACTCAAATCTGTTTGTGGTTCTCAAAAAAAGAGGGAACCTTCAGACCAATTTTGGATCTAAAGATCTTAAATTCCTCAAAGTTCCGTCGTTCAAGATGGAAACTATTCGTACCATCCTACCACTGATCCAGGAGGGTCAATATATGACTACAGTGGATCTAAAGGATGCTTATCTTCACATTCCATTGCACAAAGATCATCATCGGTTTCTCAGGTTTGCCTTTCAGGACAGGCATTACCAGTTGTAGCTCTTCCCTTTGGATTAGCTACAGCTTATGGCGGTCCTAAGGCCGCGGGGCATAGCAGTAGCCCCTTATTTAGACGACATCCTGATTTAAGCCATAGCGTTCTGCGCGCCTGAATAGCAAAACCAGAATTCTTAGCTGTTAGTTTAGTCAAATGAACAATGGCATCAGAAATAAAAGAATTGGCTAGCTTAAGTGCTCTAAGTTTTCCAAGTATGTCATCCAATGGAGTCGCTACCTCTAAAGCCTCTCCAGAGACTCAAACCAGTACGCCGCCGCAGCAGCAGTGACAGGGGCAATGCATGCAAGGGGCTGCAGGATAAAACCTTGTTGAATAAATATTTTCTTAAGGTAACCTTCTAATTTTTTATCTATTGGATCTAAAAAAGCACAACTATCCTCGACAGGGATAGTAGTACGCTTTGCTAGAGTAGAAACTGCTCCCTCCACCTTAGGGACTGTCTGCGATAAGTCCTGTGTGGTGGCGTCTATTGGAAACATTTTTCTAAAAATAGGCGTCAAACTTCCAAATTGCCATGTCTCATACGGACGTAGTACTGGCATTTATGAGGTCGCATGGGTGGAAAGTGAATGAGGAAAAGAGTTCTGTATCCCCACTCACAAGAGTTTCCTTTCTAGGGACTCTGATAGATTCTATAGAAATGAAAATTCACCTGACGGAGTTCAGGTTATCAAAGCTTCTAAATTCCTGCCGGGTTCTTCATTCCATTCCGCGCCCTTCGGTGGCTCAGTGTATGGAAGTAATCGGCTTAAAGGTAGCGGCAATGGACATAGTGCCGTTTGCACGACTACATCTCAGACCACTGCAACTATGCATGCTCAGTCAGTGGATCGGGGATTACACAGATTTGTCCCCTCAACTGAATCTGGACCAAGAGACCAGGGATTCTTTTCCCTGGTAGCTATCTCGGGTTCATCTGTCCAAAGGTATGACCTTTCGCAGGCCAGATTGGACAATTGTAACAACAAATGCCAGCCTTCTAAGTTGGGATGCAGTCTGGAATTCCCTGAAGGCTCAGGGATCGTGGACTCAGGAGGAGTCTCTCCTTCCAATAAATATTCTGGAACTAAGAGCGATATTCAAGGCTCTTCAGGCTTGGCCTCAGTTAGCAACTCTGAAGTACATCAGATTTCAGTCGGACAACATCACGACTGTAGCTTACATCAACCATCAAGGGGGGACAAGAAGTTCCCTAGAGATGTTAGAAGTTCAAAAATAATTAGCTGGACAGAGATTCACTCTTGCCACCTATCTGCTATCCATATCCCAGGTGTAGAGCACTGGGAGGCGGATTTTCTAAGTCGTCAAACTTTTCATCCGGGATAGTGGGAACTCCATCCGGAGGTATTTGCACGACTGATTCATCGTTGGGGCAAACCAGAACTGGATCTCATGGCGTCTCGCCAGAACGCCAAGCATCCGTGTTATGGATCCAGGTCCAGGGATCCCAAGATGACACTGATAGATGCTCTTGCAGCGCCCTACTCTTTCAACCTGGCTTATGTGTTTCCACCGTTTCCTCTGCTCCCTCGACTGATTGCCAAGATCAAGCAGGAGAGAGCATCTGTGATTCTGATAGCACCTGCGTGGCCACGCAGGACCTGGTATGCAGATCTAGTGGACATGTCATCCTTTCCACCATGGTCTCTGCCTCTGAGACAGGACCTTTTACTTCAGGGTCCTTCCAACCATCCAAATCTAATTTCTCTGCGGCTGACTGCCTAGAGATTGAACGCTTGATTTTATTAAAGCGTGGCTTCTCCGAGTCAGTTATTGATACCTTAATACGGGCACGAAAGCCTGTCACCAGGAAAATTTACCATAAGGTATGGCGTAGATATCTTTATTGGTGTGAATCCAAGGGTTACTCATGGAGTAAGGTCAGGATTCCTAGGATATTATCTTTTCTCCAAGAAGGTTTGGAAAAAGGATTGTCAGCTAGTTAAGCGTCTGGCAGATGTTCCAGACGTTCAGGCATTTTGTCAGGCTTTAGTTGGAATCAAGCCTGTGTTTAAACCGGTTGCTCCACCATGGAGCTTAAACTTGGTTCTTAAGGTTCTTCAAGAAGTTCCGTTTGAACCTCTTCATTCCATAGATATCAAACTTTTATCTTGGAAAGTCCTTTTTTTGGTAGCTATTTCCTCGGCTCGTAGAGTCTCCGAGTTATCTGCCTTACAATGTGATTCTCCTTATCTGATTTTTCATACGGATAAGGTAGTCCTGCGTACCAAATCTGGGTTTTTACCTAAGGTGGTATCTAACAAGAATATCAATCAAGAGATTGTTGTTCCATCCTTGTGTTTCACAATCTGGACGTGGTCCGTGCTTTAATGTTTTTACTTACAAGCTACTAAAGATTTTCGTCAAACATCTGCTTGGTTTGTTGTCTTCTCTGGACAGAGGAGAGATCAAAAGGCTTCGGCAACCTCTCCCTCTTTTTGGCTAAGAAGCTTAATCCGCTTAGCCTATGAGACTGCTGGACAGCAGCCTCCTGAAAGGATTACAGCTCATTCCACTAGAGCTGTGGCTTCCACTTGGGCCTTTAAAAATGAGGCTAATTTTGAATAGATTTGCAAGGCGGCGACTTGGTCTTCGCTTCATACTTTTTCAAAATTTTGCAAATTTGATACTTTTGCTTCTTCGGAGGCTATATTTGGGAGAGAGGTTTTACAGGCAGTGTTTCCTTCCATTTAAGTTCCTGCCTTGTCCCTCCCTTCATCCGTGTACTTTAGCTTTGGTATTGGTATCCCACAAGTAATGGATGATCCGTGGACTGGATACACCTTACAAGAGAAAACACAATTTATGCTTACCTGATAAATTTATTTCTCTTGTGGTGTATCCAGTCCACGGCCCGCCCTGTCATTTTAAGGCAGGTAATTTTTTAATTTAAACTACAGTAACCACTGCACCCTATGGTTCCTCCTTTCTCGGCTTGTTTTCGGTCGAATGACTGGCTATGACAGTTAGGGGAGGAGCTATATTGCAGCTCTGCTGTGGGTTTCCTCTTGCAACTTCCTGTTGGGAATGAGAATATCCCACAAGTAATGGATGATTCGTGGACTGGATACACCACAAGAGAAATAAATTTATCAGGTAAGCATAAATTGTGTTTTATGCTTATCTGATATATTTATTTATTTCTGGACACAGTGAGTCCACGGCCCCACCCTTTTTATGGACAGTTATTTTTTTACTTGAACCTCAGGCACCTCTGCACCTTGTGTTGCTCCCTTGTGGGTAATGGAGTGATACTTAACAGTTTAGCTGTGGTGCTCTTTGCCTCCTCCTGCTGGTCAGGAGTGATATTCCCAACAGTAATTGATGATTCCGTGGACTCACCGTGTCCAGAAAGAAAGAAATTTATCAGGTAAGCATACATTTTTGTTTTTGTTTATATTTTATGCTGAGCGTTTCGAAACATGGGAGGATGACCAAACGTCGCCATACCCCTACAACACTCATTATTCCACGTCCACATACACATTATGTTCCCCACGTGTAGGCGGTATTTGCTAATCTGAGTGGCCACTAATTTCAAGCTTTCATGAAACAGACTTTATCATCTGCCTGTTCAGAGCAGACGTGCTTAAAACTGAGGCTTGAAATTAAAGTTGCCGCTCAGATTTGCAACTACCGCCAACCCCTCTCTACAGAAGCTGGTGTGCAGGCTGTAAAACATTTGCTTACCTGGACACACAGAGCAGGACAGAGCGAGTAACCCCTGCAGATTACAGGATATTGTCTGCTTAATTCTGCATTAAGCCTTGCGCTAGCTGGAATTTTATCCTCCAACATGTATCATTTGACACAGCTGTGTTCAGCACATCATGGAGATGCTGTGCGGGGTCTTCTTTTCTTCCTCTCACTCTGCCAACACTACTGCCACACACTCTGCTGGCTGCTATAAGAATTACAAAAAAAACTTTAGCTCAGTTGCCCTCTGCTTGCCTGCAGGAGGGCTAAATGTAAAAAAAAAAAAAAACACATGCCCGGCGCACAAAACTGCATGTCCCGGGCGTCGGGCGATATGAATTGCGCATCCCTGCTCTATACAAAAAAACTTTTTTTTTTTTTTATTGAAGTTCAAATCAAGGCATACAAATACCGAAAAACAATGGGGTACAAAATATGCAACACATAACAGAGTCAAATTCAAAGGAAATATTGTGCAGCCAGTATGCCAAATAATGCACCACCCCCCTAAATTACACAAGAGGACACTTTTGATCCTCACAACCATAAAACAAACTAATAGGGGGATATCTTGAACAAAGGAGACCACTTTTGGATCTCCTATGTCGAACCTCATTTTCTATTTTAGAAAAGAAAGATGAAAAAAAAAGAAACGGAACCTCTCTTAAATTTTCGGAGAGTATCATAAAATAAAACTTACAACTATTGGATCTGCTAGACCGCTAGATCTGCGTATTATTATTTACTCTATAACTAAGAAATGAAAGAAAAATTCAGACACATATATACCACATTAGTAGTGGATCTATAGCTATCTAGCTCTTCAGTGAGAGAGGGAGGATAAGGGGTATCATGGTGGTAATCACAGTACTTAGAAATGCTCCATATATTTGCTATTCTATGAGAGTGCTAGTTCCTATACAAGTATGTAGGTTACTGCATTGGACAAGCCATAATCACTTATATTTATGGGCTACAAAAGAGAGTGTGTAAAAAACATATAAGGATTTAAACATACAGACATAAAATGCAAAAAAGACAAATTTAAAATATTAACATCGTATTTGACAAAAATAAACGTATACCTGGAAGATTTCTTCCATCTTTTATATAGGTCACTCTTGGCCCTTATTATTGCAAGATTGCTACTCTCATGTATTAACATTATATAAAGGCACATAACAAGCAAATGCATCTCCAAGTACAATTAAGCTTAAGTAATATTATCATTTGTATAGTAGGATGCATCAGCCAGACCTAAAGACACATAAACACCATATTATAGTACTATTTGATGTTGAAAATAACTAATAGGATATCTAGTTAAGGCATAGTGAACCAAGTGAAATTATAAAATTATCTAGCAAAGGGTTATACCTTTTGAATAATACATTCTAACACTCCATGCTTGGGTATATGGACTAGTTCAGTAATATTAATGCAAATTCAAGAGGAGTATGGTTTTAGGTTCCAAATATATTGTGACTAAACGCTTTCCTGCACATTATAAATAATATCGTAATGTTAGGTATATAGGTCTCAGACAAACATAAGCCTCAGGGAAAAAAAGGTTATTTTTAATTATCCATTGCACACAACAGTGACGTTATAGTAATGATAACTATTATTATTTTACACTACACACACCAAGCAGCACTCCGGGGGCCCCCCACTAAAACCCCCAGAGTAAGAGTATCTACATACAATGCAGATAATGGTCATAGTGAACAATATATCAAACAGGAAATGCTCAGCACACACATTATTTTGAGTATAGTATAAAGGAACTGATGCTTACATATCCCAGCAAAAAGTACAAAGTGTTAAAAAAAACACACACACACACAGATTGAGGAATATAAGCGTAATGAGAAGTGATCTAGAGACTTGCCCACGTACAACTGCTTACTGAAATACCTTAGTATAGCAATGTAGAAAGTGTATGTTATCCTAGCACTGCATAATAACAAAGTTACCAATAACTATGTGGTTAGTTTACCCATCAGGGTATCATTGAAGGTAAAATAATCATAGCTCACGGTGATTGTTTTTCCCGGGTCAGGATTACTGATCGTAAGAGTATTAGCCCCGGGTTTCATATCAACCTCAACCCACCCCCGTCTCTCAATATGAGGAGCGCTGGTCAAGACACGTAGTCCCAAGTATAGTGACACACAGTTCCAGAGATTACTCTCTTGTAGGCGGCCCGTGGCCACATAGCTCCGGCTTCAATAAGCAAAGAAAGGTTCCATGTCTGCAATGTCTTTAGCCCCAACAAAGTCTGCGTATGGGCAGATGGGAGGAACTTCCCAATTAAGTTAGAAGTGCTCAGGAGTAGTGGTTCCAATGCCACATATGTTCCCCTTCTGAGTGTCGTCCTTGGCTGCCGTACAGACATTAACCCATAAGAGAGGGGGCATGGCCGATAAGTCTCCTGCAAAAGACATCTTTTCTAGCTGATAGGTGAGTGAGTGCCGTGGGGAATACACAGGGTAGTTCATATTTTCTCCACTGCCAGCAACTATCTCCATTGATTCCACCTTATCGATGTCTGCTGCAGAGCTTAAGTTTAAAGATGAATGTGCGCCCTCATTACACAGAGCTTCAGCAGCCATTACTGTAAGCCCGATGGGGGGAGTAGTAGGTTCCGCCATCTCCCCGAATTTCTCTCCATTTTCCTTTTTCCCTTGAAAGCAGTTATCAAATAGCTGGTGTAATTTTCAGAAGTGCTCGTTCAGCAGTGCTAGCAGCGCCTTCTTGATTGTCCTCTCCATAGTAACAAGTAGTTTACACTACAGAATAAATGCTGATGGCTCTGATTAAATCCTTTTATAGGATATCGTAACCCCAGAGTTTTGGGGGGGGGGGGTAATGTTACGGCAGCTCCAGACCTACGCAGGAACCTCTTCTGTTTCTGAACTTGCAGCGTAGATGCAAAAGTTTATTAAAATGGCTTCAAGACTTGAGAAGAAGTTTGTCACGTAGCTGACTCAACAAACATAGGCATGATCTCCGTCAGAACCTCTACTCTTATAGTATAGTTGGTCACAATAATAAATATGTGCTCTAGGATAAGAAATCTCAAGATTAACTAGAAATAGCTTGAATAAATAACTTCAGGCTCAGAGAGCTTCATTAAGATGCGTCCTGCCGCATTTAGTGTAGGCTTCGCCCCCCTGCAAAAAACTTTTGGAGACTCTAGGCATTTTACTCTGCCATATAAGTTATTTACTATGCTTTGAAGGTTATTTAAGAAAGAGTTTGCTACCGCACGTGCTTTATATTTTTCAAACCGTACCTATCCCATTGCCAAAGACATTTTAAAAGCCTGAATTTGACCTAGCCATGATACGTGTTTATGCTTCCAATTATTTATTTCTATTTGTAGCTCTCTAGATAATTTAATTTGATGTGAATATTTCTTCTTGGGTTCTTGCTATGTGAATTCCCAGAAATTTCAAGGATTTTGTTTGAATATCGATTTGATATTCTCTACCCCCAAAATTTCAGATTTTGCTATATTCATTTTAAAATTTGATACAGAACTGTAAGCTTCCAGTTCAGACTTTAATGCTTTTAGGGATTTTAAGGGGACCCCTTATATTACTGTTAGTTCTGATTTTGGAAGCTAGTGCTTCCATAGCGAGTATGAATAAGAGTGCCGATAATGGGCAGCCTTGTCGGGTACCGTTTCGAATGTGTATAGTGTTTGAAAGGGAATCATTAAGTCTGATTTTAGCTGAGGGGGTATATAAAGTCAAAGATACTATTAATCATTGTATGTCTAAAGCTGAATTTAGATAACGTAATCTGCAGGAAAGATCTGTCAAGCCTATCAAAGGCCTTCTCTGCGTCGATTGCTAAAAATATTGTCGGAATTTGATGGGTTTGGGCATGTTCTAGAAGATTTAAAACCTTTAGCGTATTGTCTCGCACTTCTCTATGTGGTACGAAGCCTACTTGATTGACATGAATTAGATTGGGTAATATTCTATTAAGTCTAGATGCTAGAATTTTTGCATATAACTTAATGTCCACATTCAGTAAAGATATGGGGTGAAAATTCAAGGGTGTGTCTGGAGGTTTCCCGGGCTTAGGAAGGACTGAAACATGTGCCTCTAACATGTTCGGGGGGAAGTATGTGTTTTCATCTATTTTATTAAATATTGTGAGAAGGTGGGGGATCAGGATAGGGGCAAACTTTTTATAATATTGGACAGAGAAGCCATCTGGGCCTGGACTTTTTCCAGTATTAAGTTGGCTAATTGCTGATACTAATTCTGCACTTGTTATAGGATCTTCTAAGTCCTTTGCTTGTTCAGATGTTAATTTGTGGTAGGATCGTTTCCGTCAAATATATAATGATGTATCTTTCTCAGAGTTTGTGGGAGTACCTGCCTTGTCTCTATTATAGAGATTTTGATAATTTGTTTCAAATTGTGCTAGACTGTCTGGGGTGGTTTTTATCATGGTGTTTGTAGGTGTTTTTAATTCATGTATATATGTCTTCAATTTTTTAAGTTTTAGAGCCCTTGCCAATAGCTGTCCACTTCGGTTGCTTTCATAATAAAAGCGTTGTTTGAGTTTTATAGCGATTAGATTAATTCAGTGTTCAGGAAGTTCTGTAGGGTCTTTCTAGTGTCTTGTAACTTCAGATATAATCGATTATTGGTAGGGTCCAATTTATGTGCAAATTCTATTTGTGAAAGGGCATTATAGAGGTCAATATATTTTTGTCTAGCTGTTTTCTTCAATTGTGATTTGAACTTGAAAACCTCTCCTCTCATGAAGCACTTATGTGCCTCCCATACTAGGAAGGGGTCGCTATGCGTCTGTGAATTAAATGAGAAATATTCTTGTAGAATTTTTTTCAGATTGCTCTGCCAAATTAATGGTATTTAGGATGGAATCATCTAATTTCCATATATACGGATGAAGTGGTGAATTTGGTCATTGGAATTGTACAACCACTGCTGAATGGTCCGACCATGTTATGTGATATCTTTGCAGTCTTTATATTTGAGAGGCCGCTTTGATTTGTAAGGATATAATCAAGTCAAATTAAAAAAAAAAAGTATAGTCCCTTCTAATGGGGTTTACAAATCTCCCCGAGTCATATAAATTATAATCTCTCATCAATTTCCATAAATATCTTATTGTTTGTTTAGAGGTCTTTGGATTAGGATTCGAGCTATCTAATTTTGGATCTATTGGAATATTCATTTCTCCCCCCAGAAAAACTACCCCTTTTGAGATGTCTAGTATACGGTTGAAGGTTCTTTTGAAAAATGGTAGATGTTTTGTATTGGGTGCATAGATATTAATCAGGGTTATAGGAGCCCTATATAGGAGTCTGAACACACCTAAGAATCTGCCTTCATTATCTATAGTGGTTTGTATGCGTTGAAAAGGGAGGTTTTCTGAGCTATGCAAATGTTGAGTATATCTGGGTCCGAAATATTTTGGTTCTCTTTTCTTCCTAAAATAGGTCTCTTGGAGGAACAATATGTCCCCTTTTTTCTTTTCTAATGTAAATCAATTAATGCTACTGACCATTTTGTTTTAGATGTATACATTTAGCAGGAGGATCCATCTATGTGTTTCATGGTAAGATATTCTAACTGTAGTTTCGCCCTGTGTGGTGTCCTGTGTAAGATGCATTGAACTACACATAAACTGTAACAAGTTAAACTAAAAAAAGATAGGAAACATAAAAAAAAAAACTTTTTTAACAAAGACTAGCACTTTGTGCCAGAAAACTTAAGTACAAACACTAGTGCCTTAAGTATAAGCATTGTTTAACTCTTATATTCATTAATTATTAACCAATGGAGGTAAAAAAACAGCATTTGTAAGATATATTTATGACATATAATATATTTGCTTCTATGGTCATTATAGAACAAATGCAAAACAGAAAGAGAAGCAGTCTGCCAGGAACGAACAGCAGCATCAATAGCTTGTTCTATGGCCCGGTTACCACCTAGAAGTAGCTTCTTTCTGCCCAATTGTGCTTTTCACAGAGGAAAACTTTCCTGTAGTATGTCAGTCTGATCCCGCCGACATGGTCAGTCCAGCCACGAAATACCAGGCATTTCTCCTCTGAACAAGGAAAAGGCAACCCCAGACGATCGTTTGGGCCTTCTGTGGGGCTCGTTTAGCAAAAAGAGAAATTTGATGGTACCACTATAAACTGGTAAATAGTCTTTTATCACCATCTCAAATTAGGACAAATTGGCCTAAAAATAATATTGGATTGTGGTGTGGTGCTTAGTATTCAATAGAGAATTGAACAGGATACTATAATAGCACTCCAAAGACTCTATATGTACTTCGTATAGGAAAACTGTTAGGTCACTTTGGTTAAAAAATATAAATCTTTATTAGAACATATTTAAAAATGGGTGTGATTAAAACTAAAATGTTAGCAGCAAATGGATAATAGTTTAATATCTAACTATTATTGGGTCGCGGCTGTGAATTAAATTAATGTCAGCTCAAATAAGGTGTGTTGATGTTCTCTGGTTAGGTAGCCAAGTACTAGAAATTACCCATCCAAGACTGGTATTAATATGATAACTGATATATTGTATACAAGTTGTATCAGTAATGCACTGAAAAAATGATGTTTTCAACTCCCTTACTAATAAGGAGCTCAGATAGTATCAGTGTCATATATAAGTTCACAATATTAGGGTAAATTATTCTTTAGTGTCGTTTGTTAAACAACATCTAATATAAATCGATATCCAATACGTTTATTAACTGATGAAAGTTAGCCATTGGAAAAATAATGCGCTAGGATGTAACTAGTAGATCCACAATTACTTGCCTAAGTGTATTAATAGTATGGTTAGATAACTAAATACTAGGAATTACCCATCCTAGATTGGTATTAATATGACAACTGATATATTATATACACATTGTATCAGTATTACACTGAAGAAATGTATATGATAAACTCCCTTAATAATAAGGAGCTCAAATAATACCAGTGTCATATATAAATTCTCAATATTGGGGTAAATTGTTCTCTAGTGTCGTTTGTTAAACAACATCCAATATATTGATATTTAGTACGTATATTAACTAGTGATAGCTAACCATTGGTACAATAATGCGCTGAGAGTCATAGATCCACAATTGCTTGGCTAATATTGTATATTTCAGTGTGTTTGATGTATACTCTATTTATTAACGTATTTGCCCAGTTTATTCTGAATCTCAAAGTATCTTGGAGGTTGTGATACTTAAGATAAAAAATAATTATTTAGGTAATTTGACCACCAATTTAAAGGTGATATTGTCATATAATACCCCCTTCAAAGATTCGGGTGTAGAGCTTAATAATATTAGTTAGTTCTAATAATTACACTTAGTAGCTTGCCCCAGTCTCATTGCTCACACAACGTTACTGGTTATAGACTGCTGAATAGCAAACACACGCTTGAATATTAGAGTTTGATCTAATGTGTGCAAGTAAAGGATCCATTTATAGTTATAAGGGACTTGTGATTCAAAATATTTGTCTCCTTAATAGTCCTTTCGTGCAACAATAGTAAAAACAAGCGTCTCTTAATAGAGCTAACAGCTGTTAGCAAAATGGAGACCGGTATGGGCTCATACGTTTATAATACAAACAGCTCTATAGGATTTGTGGGCCTCGTCAGTAAGGTGCAGCCATATTCCTCTAAGCACATTGGGCAAGGAGTCAACGTCTGGTTTCCCCCATCACCCAAAGGGAGACTATCCCCAGGGTCATATTTACATATGCAAAACGGAAAGAAAAGCAGTCTGCCAGGAACGAACAACAGCATCAATAGCTTGTTCTATGGCCCGGTTACCACCTGGAATTAGCTTGGGCAGAAAGAAGCTACTACCAGGTGGCAACCGGGCCATAGAACAAACTATTGATGCTGCTGTTCGTTCCTGGCAGACTGTTTCTCATTCTGTTTTGCATTATAGAACAAAGCCTACTGTATCAACTTATCTAGGCAAGCTGATCTGTACTATATTTTGATAAAGTGTCAAGAAGTAATTAAGTCCAGACTTTAACACAACTTTTTTTTCCCCCTAAACCTGATGAAAGGCATTAAAGGAGCCTACAAAATACACAGGATTATCTCTTCAATAGAATATTTTACCCATTTAGTTGAACAACAAGTTCTTTCAGCCTTCTTCCGGATTTTGCAGATGATGCACCGGTTTCTTCCTTTGGGGCTGTGAGGTCTTGGCTGGAATCCTCTTCCCAGTAGAAGCTGGTACTGTGTGCCAACTGTTAGTGGTGTCTAAGTGTTTTTTCTGTTTTTGGGAGGATTCCATATCTGGTTGTATTGATGGTGGATCGATGTCTAAAGAAGAAGTCTGGTATCTCTAGTTTTGATCTGCATAAACGTTTCCTGTTGCCGTGAAGGACATAGAGATGAAAGGGAAAACCCCATCTATATAGGATCTTTTTTCCTCTTAGGAGAGCAGTCAGGGAGGGCAATTATTTTCTTCTTTGCAATGTACGTTGGGAGAGATCAGTGTAGAATTGCAAAACTACTGTGTTTTTAAACCTGTTATTAAATATAGTTAAGGAAATATTCAGGGGTAGGAATGCTTTGGTGACTCATACAGGGTCAACTAAATTTTGACCACTCTATTCTGCAGAGACGTGTGTTTCCTTCTTTCTTTTTCTGTTTCATTATTGTAAGGAAAAAAAATAATCACTGGGTAATACTTAATCGATACCATTGCAATATGTATTATTCATCAT
The DNA here is from genome assembly GCF_027579735.1 of Bombina bombina. Taxonomy (NCBI): domain Eukaryota; kingdom Metazoa; phylum Chordata; class Amphibia; order Anura; family Bombinatoridae; genus Bombina; species Bombina bombina. The sequence continues at coordinate 370,506,283 of NC_069501.1, read as the reverse complement.
TTTAACCCCTTAAGGACCAGCGACGTACCCTGTATGTCGCTGGCCTTTTTTTGGGACTTGATTGTTTTATAGCGCGGTCTTGCCACCAGCGTTGAGACTGCTCTATTCCACAAAGCCTGCTGGAGGGAGGGAATTAATAGCGTGTTCTTGCTAGACTTGTGCTATTATGTCCTGAAAAAACCCTTAATGACTAGTGACATACAGGGTACATTGTGGTCATTAAGGGGTTAAAAGGAATTTGCTTTTTAATTCTTTTTTTTTTTTTTTTTACTTCAATTGTGCAGTGTACATTACTTCCTTTCACAGCCCCTCAAGAAGGCTGGGGCCTCTACAGGAAGGCAAAGGAATTGTTTTTTCTTTTAAAGTGTTGCTAGGTGACACCATACAATCGCCTAGATTTAGAGTTTTGTCGGTAAAGACCCGCGGTGCTAACGCTCCTTTTTTTTTTTGCCAGCGCACCCTTAAGATAACGCTGGTATTTAGAGTTGTCTGAATGGCTGCGTTAGCCTCAGAAAAGGGAGCGTTGAGCATAATTTAGCTCCACTTCAACTGTCAATACCAGCGTTGCCTACGGTAGCGGTAAGCTAGAAAAAAGTGCTCATGCACGATATCCCCATAGGAAACAATGGGGCTGAGCTGGTTGGAAAAAAACCTAACACCTGCAAAAAAGCAGCGTTCAGCTCCTAACGCAGCCCCATTGTTTCCTATGGGGAAACACTCTCTAAGTCTACACCTAACACCCTAACATGAACCCTGAGTATAAACACCCCTAACCTTACACTTATTAACCCCTAATCTGCCGCCCCGCTATTGCTGACTCCTACATTATATTATTAACCCCTAATCTGCAGCTCCGGACACCGCCGCAACCTACATTATACCTATGAACCCCTAATCTGCAGCTCCGGACACCGCCGCAACCTACATTATACCTATGAACCCCTAATCTGCTGTCCCTAAATTCGCCGACACCTACATTAGAGTTATTAACCCCTAATCTGCCCCCCCCAACGTCGCCACCACCTACCTACACTTATTAACCCCTAATCTGCCGACCGGACCTCGCCGCCACTATAATAAATGTATTAACCCTTAAACCGCCATACTCCCGCCTCGCAAACACTATAATAAATAGTATTAAACCCTAATCTGCCCTCCCTAACATCGCCACCACCTACCTACAAATATTAACCCCCTAATCTCCCGCCCGCAACGTCGCCGCTACTATAATAAACCCCTAAACCTAACCCCCCCTAAATTAAATATAATTTAAATTAATCTAAATAAATGTACTATAATTAAATAAATTATTCCTATTTAAAACTAAATACTTACCTATAAAATAAACCCTAATATAGCTACAATATAACTAATAGTTACATTGTAGCTATTTTAGGATTTATATTTATTTTACAGGTAACTTTGTATTTATTTTAACTAGGTACAATAGCTATTAAATAGTTAATAACTATTTAATAGCTACCTAGTTAAAATAATTACAAAATTGCCTGTAAAATAAATCCTAACCTAAGTTACAAATACACCTAACACTACACTATCAATAAATTAATTAAATAAATTACCTACTATTATCTAAACTAAAATACAATTAAATAAACTAATCTATAATACAAAAAAAACCTAAAACACTTAATTACAGAAAATAAAAGAAAATTACAAGAAGTTTAAACTAATTACACCTAATCTAAGCCCCCTAATAAAATAAAAAAGCCCCCCAAAATAATAAAATGCCCTACCCTATTCTAAATTACAAAGTAATCCGCTCTTTTACCAGCCCTTTAAAGGTCTTTTTGCGGGGCATTGCCCCAAAGTAATCAGCTCTTTTACCTGTAAAAAAAATACAACCCCCCCAACATAAAAACCCACCACCCACATACCCCTACTCTAACCCACCCAAACCCCCCTTAAATAAACCTAAACACTAACCCCCTGAAGATCTCCCTACCTTGAGTCATCTTCACCCAGCCGAGACGGATTCTTCATACAAGCGGAGCAAGAAGATGTCATCCATCTGGTAGAAGTCTTCATCCAAGCGGCGTCTTCTATCTTCATCCATCCGAAGCGGAGCCATCTTCCATCCAGCCGACGCAGAGCCATCCTCTTCAACCGACGGACTAATGACGAATGAAGGTTCCTTTAAGGGACGTCATCCAAGATGGCGTCCCTCAAATTCCGATTGGCTAATATTTTTCTATTAGCCAATCGGAATTAAGGTAAGAAAAATCTGATTGGCCGATTCAATCAGCCAATCAGATTGAGGTTCAATCCGATTGGCTGATCCAATCAGCCAATCGGATTGACCTCGCATTCTATTGGCTGATCTGGATGGATGAAGATAGAAGACGCCGCTTAGATGAATTCTTCTACCGGATGGAGGACCTCTTCTTGCTCCGCTTAAATGAAGAATTCGGCTCGGCTGGGTGAAGACGACTCAAGGTAGGGAGATCTTCAGGGGTTTAGTGTTAGGTTTATTTAAGGGGGGTTTGGGTGGGTTAGAGTAGGGGTATGTGGGTGGTGGGTATTAATGTTGGGGGGGGTTGTATTTTTTTTTTCAGGTAAAAGAGCTGATTACTTTGGGGCAATGCCCCGCAAAAAAAAGAGCTGATTACTTTGTAATTTATTATTTTGGGGGGCTTTTTTATTTTATTAGGGGCTTAGATTAGGTGTAATTATTTTAAACTTCTTGTAATTTTTTTTTTATTTTCTGTAATTTAGTGTTGGTTTTTTTTTGTATTATAGATTAGTTTATTTAATTGTATTTTAGTTTAGCTAATGGTAGGTAATTTATTTAATTAATTTATTGATAGTGTAGTGTTAGGTGTATTTGTAACTTAAGTTAGGATTTATTTTACAGGTAATTTTGTAATTATTTTAACTAGGTAGCTATTAAATAGTTATTAACTATTTAATAGCTATTGCACCTAGTTAAAATAACTACAAAGTTGCCAGTAAAATAAATATAAATCCTAAAATAGCTACAATGTAATATAGTTATATTGAAGCTATATTAGGGTTTATTTTATAGGTAAGTATTTAGTTTTAAATAGGAATAATTTATTTAATTATAGTACATTTATTTAGGTTAATTTAAGTTATATTTAACTTAGGGGGGTGTTAGGGTTAGACTTAGGTTTAGGGGTTAATAACTTTATTATAGTAGCGTCGACGTTGCGGGCGGGAGATTAGGGGTTAATTGTAGGTAGGTGGCGGCGATGTTAGGGAGGGCAGATTAGGGGTTAATAAAATTTATAGTGTTTGCGAGGCGGGAGTGCAGCGGTTTAGGGGTTAATACATTTATTATAGTGGCGGCGAGGTCCGGTCGGCAGATTAGGGGGTAAATAATTGTAGGTAGGTGGCAGCGACGTTGGGGGGCAGATTAGGGGTTAATAAATATAATATAGGTGTCGGCGATGTTATGGGCAGCAGATTAGGGGTTCATAGGTATAATGTAGGTTGTGGCGGTGTCCGGAGCTGCAGATTAAGGGTTACAAAATGTATTATAGGGTTGGCGATGTGGGGGGGGCCTCGGTTTAGGGGTTCATAGGTAGTTTATGGGTGTTAGTGTACTTTATAGCACAGTAGTTAAGAGCTTTATGTTCCCGCGTTAGCCCATAAAGCTCTTAACTATTGACTGTAGGAGTCTTGTCGGTAGAGGCTGTACTGCTCACTTCTTCCAAGACTCGAAATACCAGCGTTAGGCAAATCCCATTGAAAAGATAGGATACGCAATTGACCTAAGGGGATCTGCGGTAGCCTTGAGTCACGGAAAGTGAGCGGTAGACCCTTTCCTGTCTGACTCTAAATACCAGCGGGCAGTAAAAAGCAGCGTTAGGACCCCTTAACGCTGCTTTTGACGGCTAACGCCAAACTCTAAATCTAGGCGAATAGCTTTAGTCAATTTATTGCCCATGATCAGTAGAGGACTGAAGATGCAACAACCATGTGACATTAGAACTTAGGTTTTGTAATGTCTGCTTGCTTAACTAGCTGTAGGTTGGGACTGCACTGAGAATTTCTAAGTACTCATTTTGCAAGAAAACAAGTTGTTTTCTTTTTTAACACAGACTGTTTATTTTTATACTTTTTACTAAAGAATCACTGTTTTAAATCCTTTTAATGTTGTGTGGAAAAGAATTTATTTTCCAGCAGGACAATGATTCTAATTACACACACAAAAAAAAAACCAAAAACTTTTTTTTGTGGGGGGGGGGGGGGCAAACTGGGTAGCCGGGGGAGGGTTAGAGAGCTGTTTGGGGGGGGGGGGGAATCAGGGAGGTTGGGGCTAAAGGGGGGGTCCACCACAGCTAAAAGATATAATAAATCTTTTTTTTTTTCTTAAAAAAAAAAGCCTTTTATTGTTGTACTGTTCTTACAAAAAAAGCAAAGAACATGTAAACATTGGGTATTTCTAAACTCAAGACAACATTTAGAAACTATTTAGCATGGGTGTTTTTTGGTGGTTTTAGATGTGTAACAGATTTTGGGGTTCAAAGTTAGAAAAATTGTGTGTGTTCCATTTTTTCATCATATTTTATAAAAAAAATTATAGTAAATTATAAGATATGATGAAAATAATGATATCTTTAGAAAGTCCATTTAATGGTGAGAAAAACAGTATATAATGTGTGGGTACAGTAAATGAGTAAGAGGAAAATTATAGCTAAACGCAAACACCGCAGAAATGTAAAAATAGCGTTGGTCCGAAACGGTCAGAAAATGGAAAAGTGCTGTGGTACTTACGGGGTTAAAAGAAAAGAAAACTCAGTACACTGTCCCTTTTAAATATAGGATCTGGCTCTTTAGTTGCTGTCTTGTTATACAAATATAATTTTTGTAATGCATTAGAAAAAAAAATAGGTGGCATCTGCATTGCAAAGTGCATAAAAATTACATGTTTTAGAAGCACGATTTGCAATGATTTGATATCACGGAGCAGTTCAGAAATGCCCTTTACAAATCTGGTCTCTCCGCTGTGTTTTTCCTATAATTTAAATGATCACCTTTTTGAGTTTGGCTTTACTTTTTACTGGGACATGATGGCATTAATAATATAGAAATTAGAGGTTTTATTAATTAGTTAATTTGCTTAGAGGTATAAACATCACCTCACAGCAAAACAGTGTTCTGCCGTAGGCGGCTTGAGGAGCTCAGTTTGCAGTGAACGCTGCAAACAAATAAAGGAACTTTTCAGCATGAAGTATTTTATACTTCATCATGACTGAAAGTCCCCTTTATTTGTTCCAATGGTAAATCCTAGCGTTTCATTTGCCATCACATTAAGTTCATTCCAGTAGAACAACATCTTCATTGTGAGTTAGGTTTGAGCCTTGTGTAAGGCAACAAATTCTTAATAGGTTAACGTCTCACAAATTTTCGTATAAAGAAAGGTCTTGTATACAGCCCAATTTTATACTTGACATAGGCAGCACGTTATTATTGCTGCCTATATTGTTATATAGATACACTCTGCAATCCCACATCTCCTGACCAAAAACATAGAAATATTTTAAAAAGAAACAAAAACTTGATTTAGAAAAAAAATAATTAAAATCCATAGGATAACATTTAAAAACATGAAATTCAAATTTACAACCCTGTAACTAGGTTAGAACATGTTTCGGGCCAAGTCTTAGCCCTTGTTCACTGGCATAACCTGTGTTCCAACCCGATTGCTTTATTTACAGACATAATTACCTGGCAATTACAGGCACTTGTTGCATTATTAACCCTTAACCATTAGGATCAATCC